>NC_134856.1:5145500-5859500 GCF_049852395.1 Peromyscus maniculatus bairdii
GAGGCACACTTACCTTTCCTCAGTTCCAGGCTACCTTTTCAGAGATGACCTAAGTTCCCAGTGGGGCAAGACCCCACATTCCCCCTCCGAAACTCTAAGCTCCAAGTGAACTCTTCCTCCTATAAGTGGACTTGGTCATGGTGTCTTGTGACAGCAATTTAAAAGTAAGTATGATACTGAATTCAGGAGACTTACCCACAATGTTGACAAAACTACTGTATGGACTAGAGTCTCAGACTGACAAAAACAGGGAAAAAAAACTCTTCTGAGTTGTCTTAAGGTATTCTCAACTCTCCCCAGATCATTCATACATGTTGGCCATCCTTTGCTTATAGAGTTGACAAAAATAACCCCATTTTGTCTTTATGTGACTTTCCACTTTTTGGATAGAGAGAACACATTTTGAAGCATGGCTTTACCACCCAGAGCATAATGCATCCTTTAGCGTTGCTATTATTTTCCCTTTTCCACCCTCCCTTCTCTCCCACCCCTCCCCCTTCCTGCCTCTCTTTATTTCCTAACTAATGACACAATGTGGCTAGTCACTCTATGTTCCTACTTCTATATTTCTACATCAAAGTAGACTGCACCCTTGAATTATGGGTTATAATAAACTTCCCTCTTTAAGTTACTTTCTTTAGGGAGTATTTTGAATAAGAAAAGTCACTAATGCAGCTTGACAAGGATTAAACTAAACATTTTCAATATTTGTGTCCAGCATGGAATCTATAGAGCTGGTAGAGTAGAGCAGAGGCCCAATTTAGCAGAGCAGAGGCTGTTGATGGATCTCCTAGGAAAGAAGGAAGGAAAATGCATTCTCTAGTGACAGTAGGAACTGTGACAAGATATGAAACTGGATATAGGAGACAAGAATCTTTCTTGTAATACTATGACAAATTCATACATGTATAATGTAAATTATGGATATTATAATACCTAGTGTTCCCCACCTGTATTTCCCTCCTACTCCCTACAAATCCCTTCTCCCTACTAATCACTGTATTGTTACTGAGTTTAACTAAAATCAGCTTTATGATCATTTATTTTGTTGTGTGTGTGTATGTGGTGGGTGTTCAATACCCACAGGGTCTATTTAGTGATGCCTATTTAGTGCAGTCTTCATGTGCATGCCTATAGAACCATTTACTAGAGGATGGGCAGTCTCTGAGAGTCAACATCCATGGAGAACACAGACTCTCCCTACCTCAACAGGCATTAACTTCCAATAGCTTTTCAGATAGTGGATGGATTTCATGAGCCCCAGCTTCATCCATGCTGAGATTTTGATGTGTTCTACATTGTGCAAGTTTTGTTCCCACAGTCTTAAACACCATGAGTCCCTGTTTGCAGATATGCTATCATGTCTCGCAAATACTGTTTTGTTACACATGTCTACTCCCTCTGACACTTACAAACTTTCTGTCCCTTTCCATAGTGACTTCTGTGTGAGGATTGTGATAAAAATGTTACATTTAAAGTTGAGTTTACCACATTCTCTTACTCTCAGCATCTCAATCAGTCGTGTATCTCTGTTTTAATTATGATCTATTGCAAAAAAAAGAAAGCTTCTCTGATGAGGGCTGAAGAGATGCACTAATTTATGCTTATGAGAACTGGAAGGTAGGTTTTTAATATCTCTGTTTACCAGAATAATAATAATAGGTTCTCCCATAGGGCCTATGACTTTTCTAACTACAGGTTTTTGACCAAGTTAATGATACTAGACATGGGATCTATGTGGTAGAGCATTTTTTTTGCATCTGTTTAGGAAGGGAGTTATTATTTCTATAACATTGGTGCCACTATTGTACCAGTGAGCATACTTTGCCAGGTTCATTACCATTGTTGAAGCTTCCAGGGTTCAAAAGTGGGTAAGGCTTTGATGACTTTTCTGCTCCTGCAGGGTGACTAAATCCTTTTAGCACTATGAATACTACCTGAACTTACTTTCTCCCCATCTTTCCATGACATTCCTTAAGCCTTAAAGGGAGTAAGTGGTATTAATGCTCTACTCAGGACACTCAGCTACCACTTATCCTCAACACCATGAGCACCTGTGCATCTCTGCATATGAAGTTGTCAAGGAACAAAGTCAAAAAACATTTAAAAATATTCAGGTTTCCCTAGAAATTAATAAATATAAAGAATGATTTAATAAGTTAATGCCAGCAAATGTTCAAGCATCCAAAAATCACATCTTTTTTGAGAGACACATTACAAACTATACCAAACTTACATTCTAAAATGCCTCATGCAAATAACCTGGATCTATGGTTTTTTTGTTTGTTTTGTTTTCCTGAGGCAGAAGTTATTCATGCTACCCATATTCCGGGTGGCAATGTCACCTTAATTATAAGAGTAGACACAGGACAAATTCTTGCAATTATTACCAGTGCCATGTGTGGGATGCTTCCCTGGGAATTGTTTGCAGCTCCAGAAGCTTCATAAAACCCCACTGGATATTGTCACTGCTCTTTGTTTCCCACCAAAACCAGATTTACCAAACCCTGGTGCTGAGCACACATCATGCTTTGGTTGTAGTACCCAAAGAACTCAAGCTGAAGCTAGACTGAATTCTTTCTTCCTTCCCACTATCTTCCTTTCATTATGCTAGACAGTTCTATATAAACAGCTTTTGGATAGTTATCAATACTCTTACCCAGCAGTGGACTTTGCATGGTGTAATGTTCACTTGTCAGGTAGGATATGCCTGCTGGAGAGTGACAATAGTGTTGTGGGGGTAAATGATCTCTCCATGGATCTGAAACCAGCTGCACAGGAGAGAATTTATACCTGGTACTGTAAACCAAGTATTGTGCTCCTGGTGGGGGAGACCATAAATCTTAGTGGGGAACTTATTCTGCTGTTTTGGATATGGCATCATCCCATGCTGGCTGGCTTTAGAACCAGGCTCACACAGAGGGTGTGGGTGAAACTCAGTGGTCACTAAACATCAACATAAGCAAAACTATGACAAAATATGAAAGTGGGAGGGAGTTGTAAAGAGGAAGGGGAATTAATGAGGGAGGGAAAGATATCAAAGAGGATGGAAGAGATGTGAGTGTGATCAGAATACCTTATATATATGTTATAAAGAATAAATTTCATTAATAAAACCAACATCATTTACATATTTTCTGATCAAGCACCCTTTGCCTGTTTTCAGATCCCCGTGTACTTGCCCATTTCTGAAGTCTGAATCCCTGGCTCTTAGGATGGTGTTATTTCTGCCACATCAGTCCATGCAATTTCACAGACACTTTGGCAAGTCAGACTTCAGTATATTCAACCAAAACTGTCTATCAAAGTGGATTTTAAAATGCAATGATGTTCTCCTTAATTTTTATAAACTATAAAATGCTTATGTTTTTCTCTCTGTGGTGGTAAAATAGTTCAAGAAACTTTGTTTGCAATAAATACCAACTGCCTCGTCCTCAAAAACAAAATATTATTATAACATAGGTGAGAAAATGCTTATTGTTTATTTTCTCCTGCTTCATTCAATTTATGTGAGCTGAGTGCATTCCCAGCTGTGGTAATGTCCAAAACTACCAGGAATATGAGGCACATACTCTTTGTTTATGAGGCTGTTGACAAAGAATTCAAAATCCAATTTCTAGTCAAGGGTTATTCAGAGCCCATAATCACACATTTGTTATCACCTTTCTTATAAAAGCCTAAATCCAAACTCATCTTTTCAGAGTTTTGTGGAACAGAATAGATTACATTCAAATGCTGTAGGGTCTTCTAGTGACTTGCTTTTAGAAATAACGATTGGCCTAGTTTTCAGTTCACTTACAACACTATGGTTTGGATAAGAACAGAGGTTGAGTATTTGAATTCTCTTGACCTTTTCAGCAAACCTAATAAACCTTCATCAAAAGACACCACTATACCTACCCCTCTTATACACAGTCATCCAATAAGTATCTTTAAACACTCAGATCAAGAGAGAGCACCTCAGTATTGATGAATTTGTCACTTCAGTAAAAGCACCTCCTCTTTTCAATGTCTATCTTCAGTGTGCCACAGTCAGGCAAAATAAACATGTATTGACTCTGGGAAAATGCTGGCACACAGTCCATGCCACAAAGAGTGAATAATGACAATAATTATGGTATAACCACAACATAGAAAAGTATATGGGTAAACAGATAAATGGGATTCAAATGGGATTCAGTGGTGTGTGTAGGCACCACAATATAGTCATTTATTTTTAAGCAGAGTATTAGAATGTTTTTATTGCTATTTATGGAGATTATATTTCGGGTGCAGCCTTAATTGTTGAAGGACAGTGTGAGCTATAACCTATCTGTCTTCGGGTGATCCAGAATGCATATTAGAAATCCAATGTAGCCTTTAGTCTCCACCCACACCCTGGACCCTTCCCATGTTCCTGTAAGCAACCTGTGAGATCCTTCTACAGATTGGGGACAAATCCATTCTCACTCACATTTATTTCAGTGTTCTAGCTATGGATATAGTTATTTAAAATGCTACAGAGTATTCCTAAAAACTAAAGAATATTTGTTTCTTTATTTTCTATTTCCATGGAATTCTGGCCTGTTAGGGTTATATTAGGGTGTAATGTTTTAAATGTTATGGATATGCAGGGAAAAAGAGATAGGGCCAACAACTAAGAGTAGATTCTATGTGTCAAGATCCACCAAAAAAATCAAAAGAAAGTTTGGAAAAATGTATGTAGTGTCTACTACACCAGCAGCCCTCTTTGATTATGCAGGTCATAGGTCAAGACTCTCAGAAGATGCTAGAAGATAAAAAAAAAAAAAAGAAAAGAATGTTATTGCCGAATTGTTGGGTTTTTGTCCTATACAAACCTATCATAAAATTTAACTCATTATTAGTCATAATGAGAAATTAACAATTACAACTAATAATAGAGCAGAACAATTATCATAATACATCACATGAACACATGCTCTTCATCTACTTTCCTCTTTAAATAGATTCAATCATTTCTCTAAATACATTTATATTTTTGGAACTGTGGGAATTTGAATTGGATACAATGAATTATTTTATTTATTGTAAGTAGAGTGATGAGGATTAGGGCCCCAAATTTTAGGAGAGATGTGCATCTTATTTCCTAAAGTCTTTAAGGAAAAGAAAGTAACTGATCATGTTATCTCCAGTAAGGTGGTGGTGCTATTTCTGTGTGGGCACCTCCACTGTACATAATGATTTATTCCATTATAGACCATGCCTTTCATCACCCCCACCCCCACTCCCACACACACAGCCACCTTCAAGGGGACAAGTTACCAACAGAAAGCAGGTTTTTATCTCCTCCATATGAACTCAGAATAACACAGTACTCCTTTCTTGTTTTCTCCTTGCTGACAGCTGCCCACTGATCTCTTTCCTTCTCCAAACTTGCTAAGTAATTAATCTGTAAGGCTCTGAAGCAAAAGACCAGCTACTCTTTAGAAACCACTGAGACTTTCAAGAGCAAAAGGACAGCACACTGAATCAAATACTAGTCTCCATTTCAACACCACCCTGTGTAATTTTACCAGTAAGGCCCAGCAAGTCTTCCCTGTCTTCTACAATCATTGTGACCATTTTCTCAGCCTTTTGGCATATACTTGAAATCTTGTTTTCTGTTAGCCATATCCTTTTAGATCTGTGTCTTTATTTGGGAAAGGAGTGCAGCTCTGACTCTGTCGTTTTCTGCTCCCACCCCAAACACACAAAACAACAAAACCCAAATTATGTAAATTATTGTTTCTATTCACAGTTCAATATGATAAAGAGACTCCTGGACTTCATAGCCACACAGAGATTCCTTTATGTATTCCCTCTGAGGCAGAGGTCAGCCTAGCATAAATTTACATAAGTAAGTGGAACCCTCCAGACATGCTCCAGGGTGTACTTCTAAGTCTATCTTCAGGCAGGGGCTGATAATCTTTTTTTTTTTACTAAAAAGTCAAAGAAACAGAGACTATAAATTTATCTCTTCATCTCTTGTACTCCAACCCAATATAATTTAGATGTAGTTTGTCTGTATAATTATTTCATGGGGAGTCTCAGGAAAGAAATTAACTGCAATTATCTCTAGATGGGTGAGATTCTGGAACATTTTTCATTAATATTATTACTATTATTAGTTTAATTTTCTACAGTGTTCATGATTCCTATTTGTTATTAAAGATATCAGCCTCTGATTTCTGACATTATAAATAGGAATCATTGAATAATTGTCTGATATATTCATAGTTGTACAGGTATCCTTACACATGCAATAAAGGAGCTATTAGCTAGCAGAAGTTGATCCAGATGTATCACCCCATGGGGACTTCTATATGACCAGTCTAAAATTTTTTTTCATACCAAGATCATGTGAAGTTGTGTAAAATATTATCTTTTGAAGACTTTTCTTCTTCACTATAAGCATCTGCCTTAATAAAAAAATCTTTTAGTTATTTGAAAGTGTGTAGAATGGGATACATTTGCTATGGCAACATGTGAAGGTCAGAGTATCATTTTCAGGAGTTAGTTTTCTTCCTTTCATCATGAGGGATTTGCCACACGGTTGACAAAAATTGATAACCTATTAACATTGGGAGGTGGTGAATAAGACTTGTGACACTGCTTTTTCTCTGAATGTTTGAGAGTTTTAATAATAAAATATATGCATGAACACAGATTTATATTTGTAAACACCTATTGATATGTGTTTGGTGAGTTTATCTGTGTAATTTATTTATGTTATCCATCTACTAACCTATCATATGATGATGGCATTTCTCTACCTATGATTAAAATAATGACTTGCTGTGTAACACAAATCTTAAAAGGTCTTGTTAAATAAAAAACACAGAGCCAGATATTTGGTTTAAAGCCTTAGAGAGATCAGGGAAATATGGAAAGCCACCAGCTAACCTTACCTCACCAACTCCACAGCTTTCAAAGAGCAAATGACTTCCTGTCTACCCAGGCTTATATGCCATGCTTTTCTGCCCTCTTATTGACTCTTAGCCCAGCTACCTCACTTCCTCTTCCTACACAGCTCTGTTACTTTCTCTCTGTACAGATGTCCAGGTCGCTATGGTTGGTATTGGAATTAAAGGCCTGTGTCACCACACTTGGCTCTGTTCCCTAGTGTGGCCTTGAACACACAGATGCCTGTTAAGGGATTAAGGGTGTGTGCTACCTGACTTCTTTGTTTACTTAAAATGGCTGGCCTTTTCCCTCTGATCTCCAGGTAATCTTTATTTATTAATGTACAAATAAAATATTACGAAGTTTCAGCACAAATAAAAATATCACCACATACCTGAGCATTTCTTCAGTGCTGGTATGGATAAGAAGGTCTTGACTGACATTATGTACCTAATCTGCAAATGAGTTTTATATGGATAAACTAACTTAAACTAGAGAATTTATTCATAAACAGTAGACTTTTCACAAGGTTTTTGAAGACTCCTAAAGTAAAGCACACCTGTTTTTCTGCCCTGGGACTCATATTAGCAATGCCACTTTTCATTGTTAGCCTCAGGCCACCCTACAAACTGAGTTTATGTCATTTTATTTCCTATGGTCAAAGTACTGCCTAGTTCATATATTCCACTACTATGTTTAGAGTCAAGTAAAATGATGTGATAAGTTCTTTTTTATCCGTTAAACTCCAGGGGACAGTCCTTTCCTTTCTCTTTCTTTCCTTGCGCTTCATTTGTGATTTGTTCACAATCAAAGCCTGCTATTTTGAGATACTGTTTTCTCCAAGATATTCTAAAGGCAATGGATTAAAACTGCATTCCAGACAGTGGAGAGAAGTCTTCTTGACACACTGCAGTTCTGCTGACCCAAACTTGCCCTGGCACCCAAGGGTGAAAGAGCACTTGAGAGCAGCAATCAGCATCTCATTTCCTTCCTCTTCTGTGGATGGGAGATATTAATTGTCTGATAGGCTCTACCCCACTGCCGAGCCTCTCTCACACAAGTCTCATTCATTGTACCTATTGTTTATTGCCAAACTAGCATGTCATATTTAGAAGTCAAAGGGGAAGAGCTCCCCTCATTATAGAGGTTTGAGGCTGTTGAGCTGTTAAACAATGAGTGAGAAAAATTATTATTGTTTAACATGAAAAAAATCAGTGGCATGGAATTTTAAGCCAGCATTTCCATTTGAAGCCATGAATAATGTAGTTATGGTAATATAGTTGCTATTCATAATTACGAGCACTTCATTCCTCCACATGTTCTCATGTCACACAGAGCAGGCTGGTGAGATCTGGTCTGCTTCTGATTGTTTTTGCTGCATTTTGCATTATAAATTATACTCCACTCAATCCTGACTACCCCAACTGAATGGCAGCCTTTGGCTATATTAAAGTCAACAGCAGCATGTCTCCAAACCACCTCTGCAGGACAAAATGTGTCTGTTAAATTGGAGTTTCATTCCAATCAAAAGTTAGATCTCCTTGATATCAAGTCACTCATTTAACCATTTTAATAATGAAAGATGTTTGTTCTAAGTTTATAGATCAGGGTCCATCCTGTACATGGAGCATTCCAAGGCAACTAGGGAAAGTCTAGATATTAAGTATTTCTAAGTTTTGTTGTATTTTTTTTAACAACAGTGAAGACCACTGGTGTTCTCGTGAATCACATTTTGTTACAAATAACAGACTTTCCACTTTAGTTGACACTAATATGAAACCACTAGATTGTATTATTTTTGTTTCAATTAAATATTGTAACTGCTCAGTATCTTGACACATCTGATATTATATACTAAACAGGAAATACCTGTATAATATACCTTTTAAAATTAACAATTCTTAAAAAAATATCTGTCTCAACTTGGTACATACCTCATGTCAATGCACAAACACAGCCCTCACCTAAAAGGGGAAATGAGAGTTTTCTGGAGTAAAATAAGAGTGACCATGGTCTGGCAAAACAGATTCAAGTTCACCCAAATTCTGTGTTCCCGTGTGAATGTAGTTTTATGAAGCTTTTATGCTGATAGAAAAGAATGTCATAAATCAAGGCAAAGTATGTTGGCGGGAAGATTAAGCAGGATGTAGCTAAGCAGAGAAATCTCAGCTATGGATCATAGATGCTATCTGTTGACTCAGTCTTTGGTTTAAACCTAGGGTTTTATTAGATTATACATTCAGAAGCATTTATATCTGTTAGTCATAGGATGTTAGGGCCAGATAGGTAAGGAAAAGGCTACTTAGAAAGTAAATGATAGCACAAGATAAACTGTAATTTGGCTCTAGATCTGTAACATTCCAACCTCTCTGCATCACTGAACTTCTCATCAGTCAACCAGCCATTAAAGACAGAACCTTTTTCCAGGCATTATCCTTCACACTTAATTGGTAGACATTTTTTTCCTCTTAAATATTTTTATTGAACAAACTTTGTTTACATAAAATATATTCTGGTCACACTTTTACCCTCTTCCAACTCCTACCAGATCCTCCACACCTCCCTAAGCACCCAACTCTATGCCTTTCTTGAAATTTAATAAATAATTTATTTATTTTACATCCTGACCACAGTTGTCCCTCCCATCTCTCCTCTCATTCCCTCTGTTCACCTCTCCTCTGCCCCCCTCAATTTACTCCTTCTCTGTTTCTGTTCAGAAAAGGGCAGGGCTTTCATGGGTATCAACAGAGCATAGTATATCAAGTTGTATTAAGACTAAGCACCTCCCCTTGTATTAACACTGGTCAAGGCAATCCAGTACGAGAAATATGTTTCCAAGAGCCAGCCAAAGCATTAGGGACAGACCTTGCTCCCACTGTTAGGAGTCCCACAAGTAGATCAAGCTATACAACTGTCACATACATGCAGAGGGCCTAGGTTGGTCCCATTCAGCCTCCTTGGTTCTTGGTTCAGATACCGAGCGTTCTTATGAGCAAGGTTAGTTGCTGTTGGTGGTTTTCTTGTGATGTCCTTGACCTTTCTGGCTCCTACAATCCTTCCTCCTTCAGCACGATTACCTGAGCTCAGCCTTGTTTAACAAATAGGATACTCTGAGTTCAATGACTGATACCAAATACATTGATTGTAGAGGTACATACTTGTAATCTCAGCATTCAGGAAGTAGAAGCAGGAGGGCTAGAAGTTCAAGAATATCTTCTACTCATAGTGAGTTCAAAGTTAGCCTGGCTTACATTTTTGACACAAAAATAAATGAAAAAACCATCAAAACCAATCCTAAAAAAAGAGTCTATCTCTCAATAACTCACTGAGCTAAGTATTACATTTCAAAAATTTGAAACTGAAAATATTTCCTTTTAATGACTTCTCAATTAAGTGACTTCTCACTTTAAAAAAATGTATGTACTTTTGGCATCATCATATTCCTATTGTCCCTAAAATGACTAAATCGAGACCTTATTTTAAAAAGTAACATTAGATTTGACTCTATGGTCATGATGAGTATTAAAGTCCTTATGCACAAGATAAAAGGTAGCTTTCATTTTACCAAAATTGACTGACATTGAACAGTGAACTAACAAGATTATGCATATATATATTTGTCTGGAAAATGTTCCAAGAATTTTTCACTATTTGAAAAATATGCAAACTGAAAAAAGAACTGAAACTGACTGGCATGGGGTTTTAAAGAAAAGAATGTTAAGGAAGAAAAGAAAGAAGAATGGATGACAGGTAATGAGGGAAAATATTATGAGTAAAAAGCTTATAAATACTCCTGAACCTGGAATAACACAAGATAAGAGTGAAATTTACAAAGCAAATATAATTAAAAGTATAGTCCCAGACAACTGCATTCTCTTGTTATCTTCTAAAATACCTTCCATCTGTCAGAGGCATTTTCCTATATTGAGGAAACATCAAAAGTCCTTTCCTTTAGTTTCCATTAAATTTTTTGTCAATGTGGGCATATCCAGAAGCATATCTTTCCACCATCTTTTTTTTTTAAACTTCTTTTCCTTAGAAAATAGGTGGGGTTTATGACAGAGTGAAGTGGATTGCTCAGGGGTGCAAGTAGACAATGGCTGAAGGATCACTGCAGAAAAATTTACTCTCAAGTGGTGAGACTGAATGATATCCAAAGAGAACTTCATGTCAGCCTACCTTTCAGGTAGGCTCTATACTATTTCTAAAGTCTCTAGAGGTGGCTGATTCTTCTGATGTGCATTTTTCTGTCCAGGAGATTGACAGGCCTCTTATTTGAGGCCTTATATCTTTACTAGAAAGCCTGTAGCTAGATAGAAATCTTAGAAGGTTTAGGTAGTTATCTTTTAGTGACCTTCAGGCTGTTCAGAATGTCACTTCTCTACCCAGGTTCAGAGATAGAATTCAAGAATAGATAGATTCCATTCTTTTGATCAATAATCAAAGGCATGATATTTTGACTCCAGGAACTGATTGTGAAGGAGAACTCCATTCCTAGTGAACTTAAAAATTTTAATATCTGAATAGATTCCTAATAATCCATAATGAAGAACTGAGACTCTAAAACCATCCAAGAGGTAGGCATCAAGTGAAGTTAGATACTTCCTGTTCAAAAGAACCATATAAGGATTTAGTGTCTATAATCCTATTCACTTATTGCCTTGAGATTAGAACCTAGGGGGCCCAGATAGATGGTGTTAGAATGCTCTAGGACTATCTGAGGGAAGATCTCCTGTAAATGATCTGACATAAAAATAAAACAGTCATTAAGTACATAAAATCTAAAATCTAACATAATCACAAAGATTATAAAAGGTGTAACTCATGGATTCTACCATGAAAATTCTGAAGGCCAATTGCAAAGCTGGTTTTTGAAAGGGATGTTGGTGTCTGGAATGGTTTGAACTGGATATTTTAGACTATGTAAAGTAGATGAGACATTAGTAGAACTATCAGTAGAATTCACTTTGAATTAGTAGACCACGGCAACCAGGTTCAGGATGAAAGAGACGGGACTGGCCTGATTAATGTACATTTTTTGTAGTTTATTCCAGCCATTGTCCCGAACAAGAGATAGCTGTTTTACAATTATGGAAGTACATGAAATGGGGAGAAGTCAAAGACCCAAGTATTGTCTTGCTTAGTATTTGGAGTAAAGGTGTAAGCCCAAATAAAGGATGAGTTTTCATCTTGCATATCAGAAGACATGAACAAATGGCTGGCTGGAAACAAATTCAGATAGACAAGGATGATACTTCAAGGAAGGAGGAGTGAATAGTAGACTTCCATTTTTGTAAAGTTTTAACAGTCAAGTTTTTAAGATTTTTTTATAGGCTGACTGTACTAAAAGTCCATGTTTCCGCTAGAGATTATCTTTTAAGGAATAGAAGATGTAACATCATTTGGGTATCTGTTTTTATCAATAGTGTTCTATTCAAAAGCTAGAGAGGAAATTACTAGAAAATTATAGGTGAAGAGTAAGTAATTCCACAGACAGACTAAAGACACAATAAAATATTTGGTCATGGAGTCCCATTCATGTCCATTAACTAGCAAGAGCTGAAGGGCAAAAGTGTGAAATACATAGTTAAGAACAGTACAGAAGTTCTTGCTACCATGTAGAGTATTTATGGTCCTACTCATAACTTCTGTTGAAGTACCCTGCACTTAATGTTGCAGTTCACCATGTCTGGACAGCTCTCTGAGCTGAGCACAAAATGGAGGCCTCCCTTTCCAGCAGGTTTCCTTCCCTACGTGGATAGTGTCTTTAGACTTGGAGGCCTGACCTTATCTGGCAGCTGTCCCTAAACCTAGAAGCCTGATCTATCTTAAGTGTAACATTTGAAAAAGATCCTTGAAGATGCTTTCCCCCTGCTGCCCATGGTAGGACCTTCCTTCAAAATGCAAATTAGATGATGCCCCAGCAACTGTCTCTATCCTCTATATTTCCCTTCACTTTGAACTGAAATTGAGCAGTAACACTGAAATTGTCTTCTGGAAAGTTTTTTTTTTTTTGGTCATACATAACAACATCTATTTGAACCCTGTTAACTTCCTCTGCTCATGCCTCTGTCATGGACTGACCTCTAGCTAAAAATCTTCAAGGAAGAAGGAGACCCACAAACTTCAAGATTTATGTGAGGTTCTACCTCTACTGATGGTGATGGTTGAGTTGGGGGCTGTGGTGGTAATCTAATTGTACTGAAATGTGATTTTGATTGTATGTTAATAAATAAAGTTGCCCGGGGGTCAGAGCTATTAGAGCCATAGCAAGAGTGTGGCAGTGGTGGCACATGCCTTTAATCCCATAGATATCTGTGTGTTCAGGGATATAGCCAGCATTGGAGACATATGCCTTTAAGACCTAGGGGGCTGTACATTCAGACAGTGACGAGGCAGTCACGTGTTTGGGTTTACAACCAATGAGAAGGCAGAACAAAATACTTTAAATAGACTAACAGACAGGAAAGAGAACCCTCATTCGGGAAGCTGGGACACTGCAGGCGGAAGGGTGAGATTTTAGCTCTGAGCTCTGACCTCTCGGCTTTCTCTTTTGCATTGTTTCTGTATTTCTTATTTAATAAGACGGTTGGTTACATCTATAGGGGGCAACCAAAATGGATGCCTTTCTAATGCCAGAAGCAAGATTTGAGGCTCTGATCTTGTTATTCTTTAATTCCTTGGCCAGTAAGTTCTCCAGTCATCTGTCTTATCTCATTAAGGGCAAGGAGACTTAGAAGTTGCCCAAATTTCTTGATAAACCACTACACTTATTTCCAAAGTGGCTGTACAAGTTTACATTTCCACCAACAGTGGAGGAGTGTTCCTCTTGCTCCACATCCTCTCCAACATAAGTTTTCTGCAGTGCTTTTGATCTTAGCCATTTTGATAGGTGTAAGATGGTATCTTAGAGTCACTGGGACACCTTGTGTAGCCTTGAGGCAGGGGGAAGGGCTTGGACTTGCCTCTCCTGGATGTGCTTCCCCATGGGAGGCCTTTTCTTCTGTGGGAGTGAGTAGGGTGGGTTAGAAGGGGCAGAGTGGGGGTGGGAGGAGGGAAGAGGCGGATCTTTGATTGGTGTGTAAAATGAACGAAACATTTTTCTTAATAATAATAAAAAAAGAAGTTGCCCAAGAAGCAAGCATGTTTAGTTTTAGTCACCTGTCTACTGACAGATACAGAATAAATTCTATGTTTTACTTTTTTCCAGGTGGAGACTGAGTGGGATATCTCATTACTATATAAAACTATAAGAAATTCTATATACCTTTTTACTTATTTATCTATCATCTATCTATCTATCTATCTATCTATCTATCTATCTATCTATCTATCTATCTATCTATCTTTCTCCTCTTCATCCAACTATCCCATTTCTTTTTGCCCCCTCTGTCCTTTGCCTAGATCTTTGTTATAGCCATATTTAGGAAATAGCACTTTGAGTCTTGGTACCCAAAGACAATTATGATTTCCTTGTGATATCAGGAGCAGATGGAATATGAAACCAACTGAAGTAGCATTTTCCCTTCAGAGGAGAAAGAAACAATTACAGTTTACTTTTGCACAGCTTTCCTAAAATGTTCTAAAGAGCCAACAGAGCTGTCATTAGTTTGCAGCTACTGGTCATTTCTTTCCAACTTTATATTTAAATTGCCTGGTTATGTTGTTTGTGTACAGATAAGTTAACAACTTTTGTTCTAAAGTTTAGAGATTAAATTTGTCTCAATTATAAAGATTACATGGAAAGGTAAAGCAATAGGAATCAAAGGGGATTTACTCATATAGAAAAGAAAGAATGCTTGTTCACCATCTTTATAACAGGAACTAAGCATGCTCAGGACTCCTGTGAGTCATTTTAACCTTTGTGCATGTGCTCCATGACTTTGAACTCATGATGCCCAGAAGCATGTTTGCTCACTGTCTTTTTTAATCTGTAACCTGTACATGTTCAACAAAATGAGCATTCTTGGAAGCTTGCTTACCTCAAAGTGCTTTCCTCTATGAAAATATATAAACCTTCTGAGGGAAAACTTTATGCTTCCTTTGTTTATGGCAGCCACTGCTTTGGAAAGGAAGACAGTGCTCACTTTGTCTCATATAGGTATGAACTTGTTCTGTACTGATTTATCTTTTGTCTGTGCTATTTGGCTTTTCACTTGCCCAGATGTGAGCCTCTTAAATTGCTCACATGATCACTTTAGTGTGATTTACTGCTCTGGCCTCCGTTCTGTGCCTCTTACTGGCATAGGCCTAGAATACTCAGCTAAATATTAAGCTTTACTAGACACCCAGCACAAATCACTCTTTTCTCATTTCATTAAAGAGTCAATAGAAAAAAAATACAATTGGTCTTTATTTAGTTATCTACCGTAAAATAAATAATATTAGGCTAAAATATTCTGAATCCTGAAATTATCTTCTTCCTCCTCTTTCTTCTATCTTTCCTTCTCTACTCCTTCCTTTTTCTCTAAACAAAAATTTTTTTTGTCCTAAAGTCTATAAATCTCTGAAAAGAACCACTGAATCCCAGTAAGGTGAAGGATGAATGATGAAGTAGCATCCTATCCAACTACTTTCAGAAACATTACTGTAACTCATGATTATTGATTGCCTGTTGAGTAAAAGACAGTATGTTTGGCTTTCTAAGTGAATTAATATTTAAAGAGTTTGAGATACACTGTAGTAAGCCAAGGCTACAGAATACATAAACAATATCAATCTACATCGAAAATTATTCATTTGCTAAATTTTCAGCAAAACTCTCAGCAGAAATGAGAGCCTTGAATCTTAACTTGCTACATGCTCTAGCAGCTGTGTGACTTGGATCAAGTTCCTTAACCTCCATGAGCATGGGTTTGCTTCAATGTAAAACAAATGCTAATGATGCTTATCACTTTGTTGTACTCCAAGAATTAGATGGGAAAAAGAGTGCTTAGTGCTAAATAAATGTTAATTTACTAACCTTTACTAACCACTCTAGCCCTCAGCCTTTTCTTTCTCAGATTTTTTGACTGGAGTAGTAAATTAAAAACTTTCACATTTTTATGAACCCAATACCAGATTCTTTGCACATTTCAACTTGCAGGTGAGTGAGGAGCACTCATTATCATCTTGGAAGTTAAGATTGAAATTCAAACACCCTATTAATATCATTTGGTGAGTAAATAATAGTATACTTTCCTCCAAATTTATAGTGTTATTTATATATTTTTGAAGTTTCTACATTGATCTCAAGAATAGTATGTGGGTTCCATGGAAGTTTGAGAGAGAAAGAGAGAAGAAGACAAAAGCAACATGTGATATTGAATCAGACTAGGTCTCAAGGTAAGAAATGATTCACAGAAGCCATTTTGGACAGTTACAGAACTACCGCAACATTTATATCTTCTGTGGGAGTGTTAATTAATCATCCTCAAAACTACCAGCTTCAATCTTTTGTCTTCCTGCAATAGATTGATTTCCAGGAACCATGACTGAGCAGCTCATCCTGAAAATTAAGTATCTATGAATAGAAGAAATTCCACAGTCTGTGCTGCTGGAATGTTTTCATTCTGTAATGGTTAATCTTCATTTTCAAGCTGGCCATTAACCTCAAAGACACACCTAGTATTTTCTGAGAGACTTAACTGAAGAATGGGCCACACTAACTGTAGTTGGCATCAGCCCACCGGATAGACCCTTGGACTGTGTACGACAGGCCAAGGAAGCTGAGCAGCAGCATGCTTCTTTCGCCTACCTGACTACAGGCTCATTGTGACAAGCTGGCTCAAGATCTAGCTGCCACACTGTCTCTGCCATTTTGAATTGTATTCTTTCAAGCTCTGATCAGAGTAAACCCTGCCTTTCTTAATCTTCTTTGCTCATATGTCTTGTCATAACAACCAGAGATATAACTACTACAGATTCAGCAGGCTATTAAGGGACAGAATAATTATATATGCTGTGGTATTTGGGGGAAGATGATTTGAAAAATTTGTAAAATGAAGGTTATACTAAGGGCAAACGTGTATTTTAATAGAGCTTTAAATCTGTTCTCAAATGGAACACATTTGAGAATATCTCTCTCTCCCAATGAATCTTGACTAGAAGCAAAATTACCAGAGAAAATAGTGTAAGCCCCACCCACTTGCTTGACACAATTCCTGTTTTACATAATGTGGTGGCTGTGCATAAATGATTAACCATCTGCTTGTTTTCCCACACAGGCTAGGGAAAAATAACCTGGGACTGAAGTTTAGTGATAGAACACAGATTGGTAAGACGCTGACCATAGTCTGAACCAGAAATATCTTTTTAAATTTTACAATGTCATAACCAGGTAAGCATTTAAATTGTATTTTTAAATGTATAAGATAATAATAAAACTATTTTTATAACTTACATGAAAGCATACAGATCGAGAGTAATGCAATGTTTATTATATCCCAAAGCAGAATTAGATCTGCTTAGGAGAGATCAAGGCTAGTTTTTCCCTAGAGTAAATAACTCCTGTTTTCAAGATGTACCTTATAAAGTCACTACTGTACCTGGAGAGCACAGAAGACTGTAACAGAATACAGAGACCAGAAATAACTCAACTGTAGACAGCCTTTCAGTTTTCTGCTAGTGCAATCATCACACACAAAGTAGGGAAAAGAGTTATTTTTTTTTAACTAAACAGAGTTAGGAAAAATGAGTATACATAGATAGAGTAAGGAATGGACCCTTATTTCACAAACACAAAACCAAACTCTTAATGGATTAAAAAAAATCTAAAACTTAACAGAAACCATATAACTATTTAGAGAAAACAGGGGAAATTCCTTCTTTTGATATTGATATTAACAAAGACTTTTTCATGTCTCATCAAAATTTCAGGATACAGATAATAACAAAGAAGAGTGATGACATCAAGTTAAAATATGACCTCACACAACAGCCTAAAAATGGAGAGGGTATTACTATCCAAAGTATATAAGAAACTCAGTTAAGTCAATAAGCAAAGTATTTAAAATCCTAATTGAAGAAATCTTAATAATGTTACCCTAAAGTAGGCATGAAGTAGTCAGCAGGTATATGAAATGGTGTACTGAATCACTAATAGGGAAATGTATCTTGAAACCATGATGAAACAACACCATGCATCTTTTAGGATAATTTTTTTAAAAAGACAAAAAAATCAAGTTTTGGTGATGGTGTGGAAGAGAAAAAGTCATGATGTTAAGTGAGTACAACTATGCTGGAAACCCTGTAGATATTACCTCCAAATTAAAACTATCATAACCCTGTTACTAAATAATAACTTTTTTGGGTACTTAGCTAAAGAAATTAAATCAGTAAAAGGTGGATATTATTACACTCCTATATTCATTGCAACATTATTCATTATAATCTGATATGGAAACAACCTGAGTATGTGCTGTTGATGTATAAGTTAATAAACCTTTCTATTAATATATGTGTACACACACACACACACACACACATATATATATATATATATATATATATATATATATATATATCTTGACATGGGTAGATAGGCCTGGAACGTATTATAATTTTTAGATAATAAAATAAAAAAACATTGTGTTTTCTTACTTATATTCACTTATATGAAGAATTTCTATACAAGTTAGTTTTAACTAGCAAATCAACCCAACCTAGAATCTTATGGGAATCGAACCTCACCGGGGAATTATTTAGATTAGGTTGGCATGTGGGCTTGTCTGTGGAAGGTTATCTTCATTGATAATTTATGGTGCCATCATGGGTGGCACCATTACTTGGGCAGGAGGTCCTGAATAATATGATATGAGAAAGCTAGCGAACAGCAAGAACACATGCAAGGATCCATGTGTTAATTCGTCTCTGCTGCTGATATAGATACAATGCTTAACAATGGACCAGAAACTGGAGTTGTAAGTCAAAGAAATCCTCTCCAACTGACGTTGTTTTGTCAGGGTATTTTATCACAGTAACAAAGATGAAACTAGAATGGGTTCTTTAAAACATAACGACAACACACTGTTCAAACTTTTGTCAGCTTTCAGTGTGCAGTTACCTTTTAAGGCCCTACATTCCTATTCTTTGCAAATTATGATTTCTAAACTAAGTAGCAGCTCTCTGGTATGCAAAATATATTCCTTGGTCAAGTGCTTGGAGAAGAAATTAAATAAGAGAGACAGAAGCATTAACTTTCTGAGATAGATTAAGACTTATGCCTGAAGGAGAAAAAAAAATCTCCATTGAGTATCACATGGTACACATTGCCTGCACTCCTCTCTCTGTGTTGGTTATATTTACATTTCTTTTTATTAGGCTGTGGCCACAGGACTCATATCTGAGCTGTGGAATCATCTTATTGCTCCTATAAAATATTTTCTGATCCTTAAAAGGGCCGTGGTTTTACTGTGTAAAAGGATCTTGTGACAGGGCAAGTCAGTGTAGAAGTTCCTCCATCTTGAATTCTTGCTGAGGTCATTCCAGGTTTAACGAGAATTTGATCTTCTTGATGGAGAATCCCTCGGCAAATTACCCAACTCTATTTGAGGAACCAAAGGTCAGGATGTTCTGGCTAACTTATCTTAGTTTCTGTCAAACTGCCTGCTTCTGTTAAAACTGCTTGCTTCTGTGAAGCGCCCCTACAGCTGCCAAGTGAGATGGTAGGACTGGTTTCTGCCTTTAAGAACCTAATGTTGTGCACACTCAAGGCCACACTTAGGTCCCTGAATACCTAACAGTGGTCCCAGCCAGCTGGAATAATGACTTTTCATTGGCTATAAACTGTATTTGAGTGGTCTTCTCTGGGGGGCCACTGTAACATTTAAAACTAGGATGGATCAGTCAAATGAATAAATAATGAAAGAACGGCTATATCAGAGTTTGTGGAGATCTTAAATAAATGAGTATGCACTTACCTCCATACCTATGTACTTTAGATGCATCATTGTTTCCACTGTCTGGAAATGCATAGCCAGAAATACTTTCTAGTAGCCTTCTCTGATAGTTTCATGCCCTTAGAGTTTTAAGAAACTCTGACCTAATCCCAGTGACTAGTTTTATGGACAGAATGAGAGAATCCAGGAAGAGGACATGCTTGTTATTGGTAAGCATGCAGTCTGTGTACTATTCCAGTAATATTTCTATAACACAATTTAATATCCATATAATTGTATTAACATTTTTCTACTTATAATGGCATGATTGCTAAATAATATCTGCATTTTGTCTTCTTTGAAAACTCTGCTTCCAATGAGTTATGAAATTTATATTGCTATATGTGATACAACTATAATTTTTGAGATTAAGCATGCTTTATCTGGAATAAACACATTTCAAATAAGAAGAGACCAGAGGATTCTATACAAATAGAATTTAGAGTAAATCAATGCTTGAGAATGAATACAAATGGTTCTTGATAATTAGAACTGTGATGAGACAAATTTTATTTGAACCTATGCCACTAATAAAATGTAAATTACAATATACTGCTCTTATAGTTCATGCAATATTAAAATTAACATGAAAGTTCCACTGAACACATGGGTACTTTATTACTTACTGTATTGTGAAATGATATGTAGATTTAGTCAAAATGAAAAGGGAATTTTTTCAGAACTTTCATTGGAAAATTTGTAGCATATTTTTAAAATACATTCTAATACTGGGTAAATGACACCTGGTTACTCCACAGAATTTATTCTTTGAATCAGAACAAAACTTTGATAGAGCTGTCACATCCAGTTGAAAGATGTAATGTGTTCTGAGAAAGAAGCTTAGCTTCTGGTTATTTAGTAGTTTGTACATAAATGGTCAACTCTCCAGCTTTTCTACCCACTGGATTCCTAATGTCTATACTAATTCTAGCAGGGAGATGTGTGAGTGGATGTGCACATGACGAATAAGGCTCTGTGAAGTTCTACAACAACGAGTCCTCGATAGATATGTGTGTGTATTTACTTTTTTGTATTTTTGTTACCTTACACAATATGTGTGCACATTCTACTATAACCTCAACTGTAAATTACATACATTATTCCCAGTCAGCCTTAAAAAACCATCATTTTGAATTCTCAGAAACCAAATTTCCAGTTCTCTTTTACTGTCACTCACTGTATTAATCTCCAAAATTATAAACAAAATCAACCATCTCTTTCCGTCTCTTCTTAGAAACAAATAATCTTCATTGAAAAGATACAAACATCCCTATTTGAATATTATAGGTAGTTTCAAGTAAAGACATCTCCATACCCTTGGGAGGTGAAAGGCACTCAAAAAGAAGTAATCAAATGTGATGTGTGCTATAGAAAGCTACAGAATAGTAAAGGTAAGCCCAATAAACCATAACTGTGGCTGAAATATAGAACAGTCATTTAGGAATTGAACTTCCTTGCAGATTAACTACATTAAGAGTTCATACCACTCTAGTAATTTTGGCCAACATAAGGAATACAAATGACAACTACGAACATTGATGTAAGTTAAGGGAAACAGTCATACAAGGCTGATGACAATGTAAGCTTGAATCACCTTTCTAAAATTAGTCTGACATTTTCTCAAAACCATATAAACCAAGTATACCACTTTATCATACACCTGAAGGGCTTTATATCTTACTACAAGGACACTTGCAATATGCTTATTGCTTCCATATTCACAATAGCTGAGAAAAGGAAACAGTTAATGTTCATCAACAGAGGCACTGCTGCTCAAAGTTTGTAGCAGTACACATCTATGACTATAAACACAGGTACTTAAAAAAGCAGTTTTGAACAACATTATTCTTTAGAAAAGCAATTCTCAAGCTGTGACCCCTTTGGGGATCAAATGTCCCTTTTATAGAGGTCACCATCTGCATATCAGATACTTACATTATGATACTTACATTCATAACAGTAGCAAAATTAAAGTTATGAAGTAGCAATGAAAATTATTTTATGGTTGAGGGTCACCACAAAATGAGGAACTATATTAAATTTAGGTAGGGTGAGAACTACAGATTAGAAAACATCAGTAAATTCTCCCTTACAGCCTGTGATTTCCCTATGAGTAAAGGAAAAATCTAACATTGGTTTTAGCCCTTCTTTCATTCATTTCTTCACTCTTTTTTCTCCTTCCATTCCAACTGTGTTTTGATTTATACACATTTCTCAGTAATTCTATAACACATTTCTGACAATTCTACAGTTGAGATGAATGTTGAAGTTCCTGGTACACATAATGGACTGCTGGCAATGACATCAATGTTCCTCCTGATCCTGAGATTTTTCACACCTTCACCCAGCATTATTTCTTCTCTAGCTCAGTATTCTTTTGGGTGACTTGGGCAACTAAAAAAGATGTCTTTGGCTTCAAGGGAATCCTTTCCTAAAGTACATTAGATGAGGGCAGAAAAATGTCTATTCATAAAACAGGATGTCAGGGTCTTCAAATAGGAAGGAAACAGGCCAATTACTCACATTAAGCAATCAAATATAACCATAAACATCCACACCCAGAAGTCCACACCCAAAAGTCTTTTCAATGTCAGATTTTGTGGCTGAACATCAAGCTGAGCCTCTAATATGAAATGGCTTCAAATGTAATGCACAACATCATTAGGGGAGCCTCCTAAGACGCAAATCATGGTCGCCTGATGAAGGGCATTATTCTTTTATTCATAAAAAAATCACCATGGGAACAATCACTAGGCAAAATAAAATGTTATCATAAGTTTAAATCTGTGATTAGAGAAGAAATAGTCTTCTGAATGCCATGCTGATTAGGGAGATAAAGCAGAGAGTCTTCTAACATGACTTAAATTATAGCAGATAGGACAGGATGCTTCTTGCATATGCAAGGAACAAAAATATTGGTCACTGGCATCGAGGATAATAAGTGAAAATGATTTTGTCACTCTAATAGTTATACATGTGCTCAATTTATCTAAATCCTATTGGATAAGGAAGGTACAATTTAGAATATACTAGGCTTAGTGTGAATCAGACTATTGTAGATTATTTTGTAATATTTTAATAAGGTCTTATGTTACTTTTTCTATCTACCGAGTCTAATTTCAAACAATAAAAGAATAGGATGAAGGTCACTCTATTACAAAGGTACAATAACTGCCAAGAATCTATGTAGAAAAGCTTATTTTGGAGGAGCAAAGACTGGCTCTCAGTCCTTTAAAAAGAGTTAGCTATATCCAGGGGCACTGTTCAGCCATAAGTAATATGACTCCACGTTTGCCTGTATAACCTAATTGTAAGATTGCCATCCCATATTTGTCTAAGTAATATTTATTGAGAATCTAGAGTCCCTTGTAATAGAACATGGTGCTCTTTTGTTATGTATTATATTTGTCAGTCACTTCAGTCTTTCCCATAGGGAAATAATATGTGGGTAGGAATAACCATCAAAATTGCTAGGTGAACACTACAATTATGTGTGAAAGGCAGCTATATGATTTAAATGTTTAAAGAGAACAAATTATGACAACTCTAAGTTTCCATTCTTTAAGGTGGTTTTTGCTTTATGGAGGCAATACAACCACTGACTTTCTGTCTTGTTCCTTTGCATTGCCTTGGGTATCTTTCAGTATATTAATAGTGTGAGTCAGGGAAATGAGAATAATCATTTTAAGTAGATAAGTTAGCTAAATTATCTAGTAAGTCACTTTTCCTATAAGTTTTTTCTAATTTAACTTTTTCAAATGAAAAAAAAAATGCATCAAGGATGGAAGGAAGGAAGGAAGGAAGGAAGGAAGGAAGGAAAGAAAGAAAAAAATAAATAAATGATACTCTTGGGAAATGTGTTTGTCTTGTGTTCCTACAGCCTCTGCTGTGTGTCTGAGCCTCCAGCATGGAGAATAGAAGCATGTGTATAAAAATATAGGCTTTTGAAATGTCTATCCCAGTTGCAGCTGTGAGAAAGCTTGCCCCAACTGTAAAATGAATGCTTCAATCAGGCATACATCTGGGTCTTCTTAGGAAGAATAAAGTCTTTCTGAGAAAGCAAAGACAAAAGGAATATGCCCCACTGGACCAGCAAATGCATTTTGCTGAAGTCATGGAAATAGGGACAGGAACCCTGGAAGTCACTAAGAGCAAGAAGCATTAAGGTTCAGCTCAATGACAGGTGAACTATAGAAGGAGCCCAAAGAAACAACTGTCTGCTGGCAATGTGCTTTGTGACCATGAAGAATTATCATTTTTCATAACTTTGTACACTGATATAGAAAAATTCTTTGGATCCGTCCATTGTGACACAATGCTAAACAGATGCACACTTATATGTGTTTTTGAGATAAAATAAAATCACAGTCAGTGTGGAGCAAAACATAAGAATTAAGCTTAGACATATAAGACCAAAATGTTGGAAACAGCATGTCAATTGTTTAAGAAAACATATAATTAATATCCATTACCAGCAGTGAGGCAACAATGAGAGTTAGACACCCATAATATTTAACCTGAAAACCTAAATTTAGATACCAGGTAATAAATAAAAATTACATTTATTGCTAATTTATGTGAGTACTGAGAATAAATTTCTATAAACCTACAAATATTTAGGCATTCATTTTGAATGACCATTCTTCTGAAGAAAGAGATAGATGAATTCCATCATTGATAAAGTATAAAAAAAAAAAAAAAATAAGGGGCCGGGCGTTGGTGGCGCACGCCTTTAATCCCAGCACTCGGGAGGCAGAGCCAGGCGGATCTCTGTGAGTTCGAGGCCAGCCTGGGCTACCAAGTGAGCTCCAGGAAAGGTGCAAAGCTACACAGAGAAACCCTGTCTCGAAAAAACAAAAAAAAACAAAAAAACAAACAAACAAAAAAAAAAATTAGTGGGACACATCTTCTATTACTATTTTAATCAGCTAGAAAAGTGCATTCCAAATTTAACATGCTTAGGATTATGTAGAAGTCTTGTGAAAACAGAGCCTGACTTGTTAGGCCTAGAAAACATCTCATGATTATGGACTTGTAGTAAGTACCTAGGTGAGACATGATGGTATTGATCCACAAATCACACATTGGCTGGCAAGGGTTGGAAAGACTATGTCCTCATTATACACAATCATAAAATGAATCAAGTCACAAACCAAAATAGAAACCAAATTACATAAAAATATGTATGTAAAACCACCAGCTTCAAATAAAGTTACCTCTGTGGACCAAAATGAAGACATAAATTCATTGATTGATAGGAAATTTTAAGGTAGCTTTATTTTTTTTTTAACTTATGTTAGAATTTAACACCACTAGGATTTTTTCTCTTCAAAATAAAAAGTAAAGTCTCTCCTTATGTATGGGTACACAACCAGTGTTCTTGAAATACTAAATTATTTAAGGTACTGTTGCTGTTGATTTGTTTCTGAGTAAATTCTCTGGGCCCCTTAAGCCGGTAAAGTTAAACAATTGTCTCGCCTATGTCCATGGAGGCTCCACTGCTATTGGTCCACAGTGGATGAGTTCCCATTAGTTTAATTTGGTTGAACTGCTTAAGGGGAACCTGGCAGTGGGATCAGGATCAATCCCTGCTCTATGAGTTGACTTTTTGGAGCCCAGTGCCTATGGGAGGACACCTTACACAGCCTTGGTTCAGGAGGAGGAGCTTAGACCTGCCTCAACTGAATGGGGTTCTGCTGACTCCCCATGGGAGTCCTTACCTTGGAGGAGGTGGGAATGGGGGATAGGTTGGAGAGGAAGTCTGGGAGGGCAGGAGGAGGTAGGAGGGGAGCATCTATTGATGGTATGTAAAAGAAAATTTAATAATAATAATAATAATAATAATAAAAATTCCCTGGGACTTTGTGTGCATTCCTCCCCTGTTCTCCTCATTGCTACCAGATGAAATTAGATCCTTATCTCGCACTGCATAAAACTCAACTCCAGAGTAAAACATAAACAAAGATCCTCTGAATCTGACAGAGGAGAATAGCATGCCTGGTAATGTAAACCTAGCTGACTAACTATGGCTTGAGAGGTCATGGACCCTAGAGGAGAACTCACTATTGCCCCTTAGCTAACTCAGTGTAATGTCTAACTGTTTTAAATACTTATGTTTATACCCACAGATTTGGAAGCTATGATTCCTCATCTTTTTTTTTTTTTTGCACCAGACAGAGATCATTACAGAAACCCACAACAGACCAAAACGCATGCAGAGAGAACCATTTACCATGAGGTGCTCAGCTACAAGTTAATACATTTGTTTATTATTTGACACCTAATGCATCAGCGTTAGGGAAGATTTCAGAAAAAGAGGTGGGAAAATGGTAAGGACCTCAGGACCAAGACATGTGTCTAAGAGAGTGTGTTCTATATATAATCAGTAGGCTGTACCTATGAAATCTCAAAAATATAATCAACTTAAAAGTAATGCATAACACCAGTTGACACGCCAATGTGAAAGGGCGAAATTGAACAATGCCCTACCTCTAGATAAAGAGCTTCAGGCAATGGAGAGAGGATGAAAGAGCAAGGTAGAGGAAATTTGAGGAAGGGTAATGATCTCTGAATACCACTGAAAACACCAAATACTACACGGAAAGCTACTGTTGTGAGAGCTTTCGTGTGTGTGTGTGTGTGTGTGTGTGTGTGTGTGTGTGTGTGTGTGTGTGTGTGTGTTTGCTTAAATGTAGTTTCCCTATGAGAGACCATCCTTTCCACATACACAATAGGTTATCAAATAGAAAGGCCAGTTCTAGGTACAGGTTGCTTATTTTACGAACTACTGAGGAGCACTATTCAGCTGGGAACCTTAAAAACTAAAAGAGAAACTTGTATGATAAGATATGCCCACTGATACAATACTGGCACAGATATCATATGAGTAAACAACAACTTTATGATGAGATTTAAAGTCTGCTTCACAAGACAGAACCCTTGCATGTTACCATTAACTAGGCCCAAAGCCCACAGCTGACTAGATCAAAGATCACTATAGCAATTGATTAATTGATTGATTTTAATATTGGTATTTTATGACTTAAGTCTGCCTTATTTTGCTTTTGTTTGTCTTTTCAGCTTTCTTTTATGCATCTGCTTTTGCATTTTTCTGACTTTCTAATGACTATTTCTATAACTTTAAAAGTATGTTTTTGTTTCTCTAATGTATGAGGTTATTTGTTGATAGACAATGTTCAGTGAACCCAGAAGACATTAATATATATAAACATCATCTTTTCACGACCATGTCATGTAGCCCTTTACCTCTTTTACTGTCACAAATAAACAGCTGTATTTATTTTCTTTTGCATTGTATTTTTCTTGTACATATACTAAGGACCACTTCAAACCCTTTTATAACTGTTGTCTCACACACCAAATATGATCTGAGAAACTGAAGTGGAGGGAAATGTTGGTGCATTTAGGATTTTCAATTACTTGCTCTTCTCTTATATCCTGTGTTGTGTGCTCATCATTTTGCCTCCCATACATCTTGACAGCAGAACTGCTAATAACATTTTATTCTTCAGGTGACTTGTGTCTTTTTCTCCCTAAACCTTCATTATTTGTTTTTTTTTTTAATTTACTACTGTTTTTAGTTTTGTTTTTAAAAATTATATTCTATTCATTTGTGTGTGTGTGTGGCAGGAGTTAGACAGGCTTGTCTAGCAAGTGCCTTTAATGGATGAACCATCTCACCATTTATTATTTATAATTTTGTTCTTATTTATACTTTCTGTTGCAATTATCCATTTATTCTATAGACACATTTGTTACTTCTTTACTGTCCTCGATTCTATTTATCTCACGTGCTATTTTTTATTTCATTTGTTGTTTTGAAGAGACATATTTATTCATTTATTTCTTGATTTGCTGTAGTCTGAACCTTGAGTCTTATATATCAATACAAATGTTCTACCTCTGAACTGTATCCCGAGTCTTTCATTTTCTCAGATGGATTTTTAATTACTCATTGACACATCCCCACAAAAGCACATGCTAAGGACATTCAGGAGTGCTCAGGATGATCACAGATGTGTACTGCATTTTAAGTCATGCATTTGCCCATGGCTCCTTTGCTAGGATTTCCTCATTACTGACATGGTTGTTATCCAGACAGCAGAGGGGTGAGGGGTGATCTCATTGCCTCTGGTCAATGTTTAAAAGCTCTGACTTATATAGGTTCTTGTAACTCTACTCTGGTGGACAGGAGTGGAGTACCCGGAAGCCGCCAGGTTTGACGGAAATTCAAATGTTTCTCTTGGTCTCCACTTATATTATGCGAGGATAGTGTTCATTACATCTAATGAATCTCATGTGATACTCCCCTTTTGGGTGAAAGCACATCTCATTATCTTCTATTCATAAACAAAGTCTTGGCCACCCACTCAGGTTACTTGTATCATGGGTCACAGTGGCATTATATTTTACTCTGATGTGTTAGCTGTAGCAGAACTACTATTACTTCTAAAAGTTTTCATTTTTATTTTTATTTTGGGGATATAAGGGTTCCATCTGTGATACTTTGACATTGTTTTGTGATTTAGAAGATAAATAAGAAATTCAAAGAATTCAATATTATTTCTAAAAAAAACAGAGTTTTAAAGTAAGTCAGTGATTCAAGAAAGGATTAACAAGAATAAATGTATTTGTCTTTATATTTTATTATATTCATATTTTAAAAATGTTATTATGTATATTAATAACACAAATCATTATGTATACTTTTATGAATTAGGAAATTAGTTTGTACGTTATTTTATTTTGTGTTGTTAAAATGGATGTCTTTTGTGTATAAATATATTTATACAAAAATTATTTCGATATGTATATAAACAAATAAGTCTTACCTGTTTCCTTGCTGTAATAAAATGCTCTGAAAAAGCAGCTTAAGGTAAGCTCACAGTTCAACTTAGTCTATGCTGTCAATGCTCAGGAGACTGGAGTTTCTGGTCACATTGCATATACCGTCAGGAAAAAGGAGCAATGGGTATTTATGACACTTTCTTCTTATATTTTAAAGCCCAGGACCCAAGCCCAGGAAATAATGCTGTCCAACTTTTGGGCCTGCCTTTCCTCTCAATTAGCCTAATGAAATATTCCTTCTCTGGTATACCAGGTGGTTCTAGGTCTTGTCATTTGAACAATCAGCATCAACCATCATTACATATATTTGTAGCAGAGTTGAGCACACTTGAAATATTACCTAGAACTCTAATTTATTTTTATTGATGTAATTAGATCCTTATTTATTTGTTTCATGGTGCATTTACTAATGAAATATTTCAGCAAGTAAGCTAATCAAATTCCTTTATTTAGAAGAGTAGTCCTCAGTTGTAGCAATACTTGGAGGAGACAGTTATTATTGTCAAAACTACTTGAGTGTTATCTCATAAATCAAGTCCAGCAATCTTCTAAACATCCTCTGGTGTGTAGGACAACAGAACTGTCCACCCACCCACATGTCTGCAAAAATGAATTCCTCAGGTTGGAGTGCCTATGGTTCGGGTTGAGAGGCCCAGGAATGGACAAATATGTTTAGGATCTCACTAAGTACTGAAATATTTTAATTTTCTAAACATCAAATTTGTTTATATTCTCTGACTGCTCTAGAACTTACCAGGTTCTTGTAGAGAAAGTGGCTCTGAACCTGAGGTTCAAAAAAGGGCAATTATGATCAACCTACCAAGCCATATGTTTTCCTAGAATTGCTGGTTCCTAGGAAGGCCATATTTCTTATGAGGATGCAATTTTCTACCAGATAAAACCAATCTCTAAACATCCATAGCCAGAATGAGTCTGAGTCCTAACATCTGGGAGTATAATGCCTGTTTCTCTGAGGTCTTTCTATGAGCAGGCCACATCACATACATCAAATGTCTATTATTCAGTTGCTTTATTCTTTGTTGATAGAATATCCAGATAGAATTCTTCTAAAAAGCAAGATGATTTTAGTCTAATTTGCACTGAATTCCTTATTTGGCTGCTGCTTTTCTCACAACTCCCTCCTATTCCATCCTCTCTGAAAACTCTTTATGTTGCCTTCTTTTATTTTATTTTTGTAAAAAACAAAACATAATTAAGGCATGATTCACATATACATATTTTAAATACATTTACAAAGTTTTGCAACTGCAACAGCAAAACAATTTCACTCACAAAACGTCTCTGGACTCTTTTAATTGAAACAATTCTTAAGGATGCAATCTGATTGCAGGAACAAAAAATAAACAAACAAACAAACAAGCAAGCAACAACAACAACAACAAAAAAACCCCAAAAACCTCATCCCATCCATTGCTTTCACACATTAAATGAAAAAGATAAAACAAAACTGCAAGTGGTCTTTGGGTGAAGCCAGTATACTTCTCCACCTTGGCACAGGAATCTTTAGACTGTTGGGCTAAACTGTCTGTGTCATCCACAGTCTTCTCTTTAGTGCTTGTTTTGGGATGGAAAAAAATGCATCCTGAAGTTACTTTCTTCAGAGGCTGCTAAGCTCTTAAATTGAAGCCAGAATAAAAATGACCAACTTTGTTACCAGAACTGTTAGGGTTAGATCCTGGGCTTTGTCAGCCATAACAAGCTATGATTGGCTAGTTGTCTTCCATAGACCAATTAAAGAGACAAATTGTAGTGAAAATCAGAGAGTGGAGATGTATTTGATGTGGCCACAATCATAAAAGCAACAAATTAAAAGGTCTAGGGCTTCTCACTTCAATGTCCATCTTTGCAATCTTAACATGAAGTTTTGGGTTAAATACTGGCAAGAGGCATGGACTAATGAAGCAGTCCCTGTCAAAGATCTGTCACTCACCCATAATTGTCTTGGCTCCAGTCTCTCCCACAAAATGGCCTAATAACTTGTCAGAACTGGATGATATCTTTTTCTGGGAGAGAAGTCCTTTCTCTTGTTGGCACCATGTTTGGCCTTTTTCAGGATGATAATCCTGAGGAAATTCTAGTGTTAGGACCTGCTGTCTGATAGCCAAATCCAGGGGTGTAGGGATATCTTCCCTCCCACCAGGGCAATGTGCAGAGGAATTCCTGGAAGGAATTGGAGTCTGCAAAGGCTGATTGACTACAACTTTAATGATAGTTGTATGTAGAGTGGAATACTTCAAGTTCATGGCTAGCTTAGCTGTCCCTTGCCCATGACTATGTCTGCCCTAACATCCAGTGATTAACAGACAAAAACCATTTGGAATGCATTAATTAGATAAAGTTCTGTTTTTGACCAACCAAAGCCCTGAAAGTTCTTTCTGATGGCATTTGATGTCTATAGCTAAGGTTTCTCTTGTTGGCTGATGTTTCTCTGGTTCTCTGATGTTTCCACACATGTATCTAGACTTTTGACTGTTTCTGTGCTGTTACTATAAAAAGTTCATGAAAATGCTTCTGTGTTGGGACATGAAATTTGGGATAACCTAATGCTGTGCTTCGGGGCCATTTCTACTCATATTGGACTTTATAATATATTATATCCTATTCCCTTTGAGGTTTGAATTGTGTTTTCATTGAGAACAGTTACTGACTCACTTAGGCACACTTTTAGAATAAAGAAAAATAAGTTGGGGAAGATAAATAGGACTCTTTGGTCATGAACACAAAAACTCAGCTTGTATATGTTTTAGTAAAAGGATATATATTTTGCTACATCCCTGGGAAACAGATGGAATCTATTTCCTGTCAAAACTGTATCTGCCATTGTCAACAATGTCAGCAGAAACTTCCTCCATTGAGTGATGTCACCCTTTTAAAACTATCGTATTTATTTACTTGTTTGTTTGTGTTTATTATGTACTTTGGTGTTTTTTCTTCAAGTGTCAGGAACCAAGACCTTTTCAAGTCATAAGAACAATTTATTAACCCTGATTATCATGATCCAAGTGCAGGGACAAACTGGGGAGAGCCATTTCTATTGCCTATATCAAGCCTATGACACAGAAAAAAATTTAGACCTCCTGTAAGTCATATGTATAAAATTGTGTTAGGACAACTGGAAATTAGCTTATTGAAGATGTGATGGGGTGCTTAGGAAGCCTCTCCACCAAAGATAGTATTGGGGTAGAAATAATCTGAGTTTCATAAATGCAAGAAAAGTGAAATAATCCTGATATCCCTTGGATATTGGGACTTCCCATAAATATAGATGTAGGATGTGATTGTGTGTGTACCCATGTGTGTGTGTGTGTGTGTGTGTGTGTGTGTGTGTGTGTGTGTGTGTACAACTGTATTCATATACATGTATAGGGCAGGAATGTTAGAAATATATTAATCTTCAGAGAACTTATTATAACTCGAATGCATTTTAGCTACTGTGTTTTATTTGCCACAGCTCTATTTCATTTGGTCAATTTTCTGTATAGCTTGGCTGTCCTGGAACTCGATCTGTGGACCAGGACAGCCTCGAACTCAGAGATTCCTTTGCCTCTGCTTCCCAAATACTGGCAATAAAGGTGTGTGCTGCCATCCCTGGCTATAATTCCTTATGTTTAGTTTAAAACTAAATTGGCTTCTTTCTTTAGTCAAACCTATTCCTTTCACCAGAATGTGTAACTACCATCAAGATCCCACCCCACTTGTGAATATAGATAGAATATAATTATGAGAATTAAATTTAATTAATAATCAAAATATATGTATATTAATTCAAGATATATTTGGTATATATATATATATATATATATATATATATATATCACTTAGCCTTCTTTCATACATTACAGACCAATATCAGTTCCCCCTTCTTTCCACTCCTTCCATCTTCCAAAGTTCCACTCTTTCTCTGTTTCCATTCAGAAAAGGGCATCCCTCTCAGGAGAATCAATTGAATATGACATGACAAGTTACAATTAGATTAGGCACGAAACCACATACCAAGGCTTTTATATTTATCTATCTAATATTTTAAGTGCCTGTAACTTTTGTGTTAGTTAGATAGTTGAACTGAGCTTGATAAGTAGAATCTCTGTGTCCAAATATTGAAGGCCAAGTAATACTTAACTCACATCATAAAATAGCATGTAGGGGCAACAAAACAAGTTTATGACTTCCCATCACGTGTCTCCTGGCACCTATCAGGCTTACTATCTTATTTCTCCTTAATTCAAACTTTTTACTATACTACAGTCATAAAAATTTGGACTCTACTTCACAAGTGTTTGTGTCAATCCTTTTCTTACTCTCTACTGCATTCAAAACTATATAGTCTTTATAATTCAAGTGCACATAAGAATTAAAGATCCTAACATTCGAGAGAGAGTTAGCTCCCTGGTGAGTAGTCACAAAAGCCCATCACTTCTTTGCTATCACCAATGGGAAACAGCAAACTTAAAAACAATGAATTTGTTTGAAACTTCCCAAGAAGGTACTTTTAAAGACTTGAAAAGAGAATAAAATCAGGGTGTCCGTGGATCTTCAAGATGTGTTAAAGCAAGTACCTTACACCTGACATTTACACCAGATGAAATTTCACTTTAATTTATTTTAAAGATTTATTTAGTTTCATTTTACATGTGAATGTTTTGCCTGCATGTATGTCTGTGAATCACACGTGGACAGGGCCTAGAGTTGCCAGAGGATAACATCCAGTACCCTGGAATTTCAGTCAGTGTTGTGAGTCTCATTGTCAATGCTGGGAATCAAGCCAGGTCCTCTAGAAGAGCAGCCAGTGCTCCTAACCACGATGCCACCACTCTAACCACTTTATTTTGTTCTTTGTTTGTGGTTTGTTTTAAACAGCTGACAATTGTGTACAATGTACTACTGTTATAAAGTCTATAACACAGAAGTAAGGAGAATATGTATAAGAGCAAAAAGGTAGGTAACATGAACTAGAACACTGTTTTAATTTTCTTAATGCATAATATAGTTTTACAACAAATTTTACTGTAATAAAGGGAATTCTGTAATCCTTACTGCAATGTCAAAAGCAATAAATACAAATAATTCATTTTCTTATGCAACACAAGCAAAAAGTATAAATGGAAAAGTGGAAGGGAGAAAGTCAAATATTAACAATTTAGCAAAGAATTACTTATTTTTTGTTGAATTATGAAATGATGCCATAATTTATTACCAACTGTTACTATAACAGCATCATCAGTTGGGAACAAAGTGTTCAAACATATGAGCCTACAGGTAAACATCCATATTCAAATCATAATAGTTGCTGTTCTGTTTGTTTCTGACAGAAAGTGTAATACCTTTTTAGATGAGGATGACTTTGAATGTTGATTCTCCTGCTTCTCACCTAGAATTACACATATGTGGCACCACACCCAACTAAGAATAAATTAACCTAATGTATAGAATGTCAAAGGCTACCATGGCCAGAGATGTGTAGGGCAAATTGGGAAAGGATACAGCAATGACTTCCATAGTAATAGAAATATAGAATTTTACAATATTTACAGTGTAATGCCTGTCAAAATTCACAGAACTCTTACCACTTTCAAAAAGGATACATTTTAATGTATATGACTTATACTTCAATGGAGTTGACCTTTCCCTTTTTGATTATAGGGTTGGGTTTGTGATCTTAAAGTAGCTTTCATCTTCATCCTTTTGGCACTTTTAAGCGGAGGTAAATTTGAAAAAGTACTTAAAGAATTTTTAAAATGTTGAATAAAAATTTAAAGATAATTATTATCAATCATGTTGGTATTTTCAGTGGCATTCTCAATGATTGTGTTTATTAAGGAGAGAATCCTATGCTTCTCTAAAGTTTGAGACGTATTAGAAGGAATGATACATTTGCCTTAGTGTGTGAGAAATTGTACATGTACTTGCCTGTTTGTTTGTTGTGGTAGATACTGGGATTCTGGGCATTGATAAGATTTACAACATGGGTGACTTTATGTAAATAGGAATGATTCAAAACCATCTTTTGCAATTGCTCTTAACATTCAGATCATTTTCCCAATTAGAGAAGAAAGTGTTTGACAAACTGTTTGGGTTTCATCAAATTTGCAATGTTTGAAGAACAGATCAAGATGTTTGATGAAAATAAGCAGCAGCTGTATTCGCCCTTCCCTGTCGCACACAGAGTTATTTGGGAGTCGTTCATAAATCCTTATTGCTCACCGACTCACGAACAGATGGCTTTTGGAGGCCATGTTGATGGCCAAGAAATCATCTCATTATTATCATGAAAAGCATCTTCCACTCATCATCTAGATGAATGGGACAGTGGTATTTCTAGCCCCAAAAGGTGCTAATTAAAATTTAAAGACTGTTATTTCTTTTTTCAGATGGAATCCTCATGAGAATCAGGGCATCACCCAGACTCTAAGATTTCCAATCCTTCCTGTTAGGATACTTGATTTTAATCTCCAATTTTAAATTCTTAATCTACATCTAGACATGTTGGCCCCCATCTGTCATGCGACCTTCCAAACATCCATCTTCAACTATATCACAGATGCTAGAGGAAGAGTGGGGGAGGAAGCAGTTCCTATTGAGTGCAAGATAATTTATATGCATTATTGCATCCTTTTTACATAAAGATGGAAAGATTTTGGCAACAGTGAGTATATACAAGCTTTAAGATAAGTTCCAAACTAATTTAAAACTACTTTGAATATTTGTTTTGCTATAAAAATAACTAAGGCAATCTGGCTTAATAGAATGAAATGGACTTTGAAATCTAATTAACCTGAATTCAATTCCTTATTCTGGTCTCACTAATCATTTGACTATGGAAAAATATCTTACCTATGTAAATATATATGTAATGGGGAAAATAGTATTTTTGGTGATTTTATACAAATGTAATGAGCAGAGATATGTGTGAGTTCATAAATGAACCTGGCACAAAATTGGCATTTATTAATACAAAAAAATCTTTGTTTTGCATTAAAATTTGATGCCGATCAAATCATCTGCAAAGTAGCAAGGTATGATGTTAAAAGGCTGATTTGAAATTCTGGTTAAGTTGGTAATTTATGCAACATAATGGAGTCTAAAGACAAGGCAAAGAGTGTGATTTGGAAGCTTAACCTAAGTCTTCTTTTCTGCAAACAGTGGGTGGCAATTCCCAAAAGGTAAACTGAAGTAATATTGGAAATAGTTCTGTGGATCATATTGAGGTATAAAACATGTATTTTTTTTCAATGTAAGGCCATATACTATCTTTATTAGAAATATTATTTAGTAGCAACCAGTACTTCAGGAATTTCTATTTTGAACAAACAAGACTAATGGTATAGAGAAGTTATAAAAATAGACATAGTTTAAATACTCATTTAATCCCAAACTATCACAACACTTGAATCTTTCAGCACATTGCAAAACTTAAAACTTAAATCTGTCTAGCTTGATGAACCTGTCTGCATCAGTGCCATCTCTCAAAACAAGAAAGTAATGTGGAAGTCCATCAGTCTTAAGGAACACCTCTCATGTTTCAGGCTCTGCTGTCATTGTTCGAGATTCTCCCATGGAGCTGCAGATGGGATAAGTTGGACAGGTTTCAGATTGGTGAATCAGCTATTAATGAATAGGCGTACAAGACTCTATCTGTGGTTAGAATAACACAAAATAACCTCAGACTAATAGGAATCTCCACTCATGCCACAATTACAACATATTATATAATTCTCAGAATGGACAAGTGAGTATCTCTTCTCTTTTACACTATCCCTCGGTTTTCTAATAACATCTATTCTGTCTAAAATAATGAATAAGTCATGTTACATTTATATAGCACATTAGATTTCAAGTATTCTCTCCCACATAAATTCAAATATGCTGTGATAGAAATATTGTATCCTTATATGTAAAATGCTTGGCTCAGCTCTGACTCTTGTCTCCATAAAGTTGTTGCTTTAAGAACAGTTGATCTTAACAATGGTCCTTTGAAGAAGACAGGGAAGGAATCACCCTACTATGAAGAGTACTGAAAGCAAACACATACAGTTGCTTAGGTGGTCTCTGAGGCTCAAGGGCAATCAAGGCCAGTGCTTTTATTTTTCTGCAGGTTTGTTGTTATCTCAATGTTTTTATAAAGCTCCCCAGTGAAATTAACACTCAACTTAAGGGGCAGGACACAATTCAACAGTCACCTCCATTTTAAAATGAGCAAGTTAATTTTCTCCATTAAGCTTTTAAAAGAATCATTGTGTTTGAATCTACTTGCTATAATGGATGCAAATTTTAAATTTCAGTGCTAGAACCAAGCAAGGCCTTAAAACATGTCACCCGTTTTAGTAAGTATCACTCCCTAACAGTGATTTTTTTGAAAGCAGTGCTTTGAATTGGATAAATAAATGCAAATCTTTTAAATTTTGTCATTTGATCAAATTTGTTGCTCAAGTCTTTGTTCTTCTCCCATGGAGGAAAAAAAAACACAGAAAAGAATAATATAAGACTTTTTCATTGAATAGTGAAATTAATTAAATAATTCATTTCAGATTCTCATCCTCATGCCTGGCAATGGTGTTCATTTCTCATGATGACAGCCTTTACTTTCTCTAAATGTTCATTCTCCTTATTCCATTTTGCAACTTTTGCTTCAAAGAAGTGGGTTAAAGACTTGACAGTTTTCTCTCTCTTTGCATTTTAACTGGAATCCTCTAGACCCACATTTTGTGTATTTAATTCTTCTCATTTTTCTGGTTTTATCCATTCAAGCTACTGTAACAGGACCCAATGACTTATAAACACCAGAAATTTAACTCTCACAGTTCCTGAAGCTGGAAGATTAAGATTTTGGAGCCAGTAGATTCAGAGTCTGCCAAAGACATACTTCCTAGCCCATAAAATTTTCTTTTCTCTGTGGCCAAATATAGGTGACAGGGAGAGGAACCTTCGTGTGTGTGTGTGTGTGTGTGTGTGTGTGTGTGTGTGTGTGTGTGTACCCTTGCTATCCAGTCACCTCGCCGAAGACTTCAACTCCATCAGGCTAATTCTTCAATTTTAAGTTTTAAGATAGCATTGACCATGTTTCTAATAGTGACTGGTTCAAGCTCACAGGAGTTCTGCAGCACTGGGTAGCTCTCTCAGGAATGCCTCCACTGTGTCAATGGCTAAGGGTACTATCCTCTCCTACATTTTGTCTAGTGTCTCATAGTACAGGCAATTTAGGTGGATTATTTAGATCCATGAAGAAAATTATTCAAAAAGAAGAATCCACTCATAAAATAATTAGGAATTTTTAAAGAATCACCAATTACCACCCGAAGAAATACATTAATGAGATTTTGGACTTCCATCATCTCTAATGGACTTCTTTAGCTGTCCTTAATACTAGATTGACCTTCAGAGAAGAATATAAAAATAAAATTCTAACCTACCTGATCACTGTATATTTAGATGCCTTGGATCCTTCTCCTAAAGCACTATGATATAGGTAAATGAAAGCATCTTGATGTTTCCTTGATATTATTTACATTCTGAAATTTATCTGAAAACTATGATACTTTGAATATCAATATATGTTTTAGGATAATAATATTTTAAATTAACATCATCCAAAATATGTGCTTAGATACCTCAATATTTCATGTTATGCTTTCATGTGCTGTGATGAGGCAGGACAACAGCCACATTTTGAAAGCAGGTTCACTTCTTCAGGTCACTTGTATGCCTTATAGAAGATCTCCACAGATCTTCAATTCAATTTAGTTAAGTTTGCCAAACTTTTACTGTGCTCTGCTTATAAGACAGGTGCACTATTTTTTTGGAAATAATAAAGTATAAAGGGCACAACATTTTCCTTAAAGAAGCTATGACTTGTTGGTAGAGGTAAATATAAACACAAATAAAAAGATTACTTGAGAAGATCTGTATATCAAATCTATGCAAATGAAAAGGGGTCAACACACATGTTCTTATGTTTTTCTCATGATATGAAAGCTATCATAAACATGTAAACACATAGAAAAAACTTTATATGCACAGGAGTAATTTAAAATCCAAACATTAATACCTTCCTAAATTAGATTTTCATTTGTACCCTAGCTTTTCTTTCATTTAGGCCATGCCTTACAGCTTTCCTGCTGGGTTAGGTCATTTAATTAAATTAAATGGTTAAGAGTACTGTCTGCTTGAAGTGAATCTAAGTTCAGTTCCCAGTATTGATGCCAGGTGACTTACAGTTATCAGTACCTGTAGCATCAGGGGACCTGGCTTCTTCTTCTGACCTGTGTAGGCATGTGTGCTCACCTGCACCAACTCCCTCTACATAATTCAAAATACCATAAATCTTTGACACAAAGAAAGCACCTGGGTAGGCTCATTTGTTCCACATTAATTTTGAAATGTTGGTGCTTTTAAAAATGTGATTAGTTTCAGAAAGAAATATACTGACAACAGTGACAGAGGACCACATGATTGAAAGTATTTAAGGGTCAAATTATTGTTTGTAAGTTCTTTTTTATGGGATTCAAGGTAAGGAGCTGTTTGATTACTTAAAAACATAGTGTAGATGGTTCTTTATCTTGATTGACAGAGTAAGTTATATAACTATATAACCTCTTTACAGGGTGTGTCTCTTCCCATAATGCATGTTATTTTAGTCATATGTATGTCCAATTTTGCCTAGGTATAGGCAGGCAAATAAGAGATTCTCCATAAAAGTTCACTTTCAAGCACAGTTTGCCTTATTGTATATTCACACAAAACCCCGTTCGGGCTGGATCAGCTTATTATCTCTAGTTCAGGAAGGTGTTTCATGATGGACTTGCATAGAAATGGGCATTGTCAAGGGATTTCAAAGAAGACTACCATATTTCCATTGTTTAAAGCAAGTGCACTTGAAGCTTGATGCAGGTGGCATTCTAGACTGCTAGCTAGGAGTCTAATGCAATTTTCACAGGCTAATGTGTGTATAGCCCAAGCTAAGGGGGTTCCATGTTGTTCAACTGTTGCCTATACTTGTCTGTCTCACTCCGTGTATCAATCCTAGTCTATTTTTGCTGTTGTGATAAAATATCATGACAAAAGATTTCTTGGGAGAGAAAAAAATTATTTAATGTACAAATTTTGGTTATAATCTATCATTATGGGGAAGTAATAGAGGTCTCAGTTTGAGGAAGGTCACATCTACAGTCAAGAGCAGAAATTTAAATGCATAAATGCCTAGTGTTAGTTAGTTTTCTCTATTCGTGTATAGTCCAAGGCCCCAGAACAGGGACTAGTGCTACTCACATTCGGGCTCGGTGTTCCCACAGCAAGAAAGATAATCCAGACAAGCTAGATAGTCCTTCTTTGGGTCTCTTGTCAGCTGATTGTAGGTCATGTCAAACTGACAATTAAATGAGATCATCACCCTGAGATTACAGGTGTGCACACAATGAGCTGTCAAACAACTTTTGAAATACAGGTGAGGACCACTTCTAAATGTATTCATTTCAATTTTGATAACGCTACAACTTCTTTTCCAGATTTAGTTTTCTATTGCTTTCTTTCTTTTTTTTTTAAATCTTGGAATTCAAATTTTTGTGGAGAAGAGGAAGCTCACATTCACCCTTGCAATCACTATTTAGAATAAATATTCAGAAACTTTTGCTCCCCTAACAAGTTGGTTCTTTGCTCCAAGCCCTGTGGTCATGGTCACATTTTGGGTTAATGGGAAAGCATATTCATTATCCACTACCACACAACAAAGTTCCAAAGTGTAGTAGTTACAAAGGGTATTTCTCATCTTACTCATTTTGTGGTGTATTAAATCTAGTGTAGGGTATTGAGTTCACTATTCTGTGTTCTCATAAATTTATTGACAGTCTTGACTTGGATCAGAGTCAAAACATTGGGGGGTATCCAGTAGTCATATGACTTCTGGAACGAGTCAGTTTTTCATAATCTGTTAAGATGAACACTGGAAAAATGCTGTCCAAAGAGTAGAAAGTGGGCTTCTTGACAGATCAGTTCTCAATATGGTAGTATGGTTCTACAGAGCAAGCAAGTGTCAAGGACCCATGGAGGATGTGAGCCAAGTCTAATAGTAGAGCTTTAAAACGTAGCCTTGGAAATAGCAATTTCTCACTTCTGATATGCTGTGCTCTTTACAAATGGGTCAATAGACTTGGGAAATATGAAACAGTAAGGGATTACATAGAAAAATATCAAAAGCAGGTTTAGAAATTAGGTAAAAAAATGTTTCTCACATATTTCCAAAATCATATGTGTCAAACTTTTTCTTAAAATAAATGAAAACTAATTATAGATTTGGAAATTGTGAAAATCTTTAATTAGGCAGAAATAAACAATTTTTTATCATATTTACAGTTCCCTAAAAAGGCAAATGGAAAAACATACCTATCATTTTATCAAGGTTCTAAAAGATTAATATTATGCAAATAATAATCTACAGTATGAGACACAGTAGGTTTTTCCTTGATCTTCTGGATCCCATAGAAACAAGTATTGTCTAGAATGGATAAGAAACAAAAGGTGAGTTAAATAACATTTATGTTTTATACATTAGAAAACTACATGCATATCCTCAGGGCAAGAAATTCACTCATCACTTAGCATTAATGCAGACAGAATTAGGACTAGAATATGGGCCTTTTTAAGTTCCAGTGGCTTTCTCATTTTACCAGTTTACAAGAGTTTACTATATTTAAAAGACCAAAGTGGATGGGGAAGTCCAAGATTATTCATTTTTAAAGGTGCAGATTGATGAAAAGAGAGGCAAAGAAGAGACTTAAAATTCTATGAATAAGCAGACAATTTCATTTGCTAATATTGTTATTCTGATATTTTTGATAGAAATTACTCTGGTCAGAATACATTTACATTATTTATTCTAAGAAATGCATTAAAATAAAATGAAAAATTGTGGACCCTTAAGCAGGAAAAATGAACTAATTTGGTCCATGCATAAGGAAAGATAGTGTAAATTCTCAATGTTACCTTCACACAAACTTCAATTTTATCACTCAGACCAGAAGATTTCTACATGGAAGATAAAGTCACACACACACACACACACACACACACACACACACACACACACATACACACACACAGTGCACAGACAAATACACAACACACATACGCATAAATTTAAACACACATTAAAACAGTCATATTCTTAATACCAAGTCGTAGTGTTCATGATAAGTTCATCAGAACACAAATGAATGATATTCATTCCTTAAAGCAACAGTTGAAAATTCATTCCTTCTATCTGTGAACAAGTATTTGTCTCAGGTTAAAGTAGAAGGGACAAAGATCTGTGAAAATGGCTAAGGAAAGTGTACTAATACGGATGTGTGAATCTCTTTATGAAACAAGTCACTTTACTGAGTGATGGTCATTTTAAACTTTAAAGCTGGTTCAAACCTCCTTATCATCACTGAGTGAGGGATTTGGAGTGACAATTCAATATATGGTGTTATACTTTATTTATAATTCACAAGTGGCTTTGAAATTTTGACTTTACCCTTTCTACCGGCTGCTGTCAGTTTCTGTTACAGCTGATGTCTAAAGGACAGATTGAGTACAAGAGTAAAAAAGTAATTGCTACAGTGAGCTTTGATGATGTCACCAGCTTATCAGATGACTAGAAAGTGTCTTTTATTTTCACTTCTGAAGGTCAAATCAAAAACTGCAGTCTTGTTCTTTTGTATTAATGTGTTTGATGTTTCCTCTTTAGCTTTTAACTGTGTTTCCTTTCCCACACAGCTCTAAAATTTAAAGATCCCCACTCTAGGAAAATTTCAAACACAGTATTCTGTGTCTGGGAAGATGGGAACTTCAGTTTACCCTTGTAAAGATTCTGGAAGGAAACTGAAGGCATATTTAGGAGAAATCACCAAAATAGTGGCATAGTTGAGTGTATGTCATGTATACATATGCTTGTATGTGTATAAAGATGAATTTATATATTTATATAAACTGTGTATATGTGTGATAAATACATATGAGGTTAAGAATGATAAAAAGAGTATGGTAAATAAATGAAACAGCATGATCAATGCAACAAATAAACCAAAACCAATTCCAACCAAGTAAATTAACAAACAACATTTTTGTTTATCTTTTATTTTTCAATGTTTCTTCAAATGCACCTAGCTTTGTTAAATTGTACATGTTAAAATGTTATCTAGGACCCTCGTAAGCAAAAGTTCAAAGCTGTGGTTGAATGGTCAAACATTGTCTCCTCATAAAATGAAAGGTGTAGTTATTGATGGCTGTTAGACAAATAATTGTCCTGATAAATAAATTTATTAATAGTGGCACTAAAAAGGAATTTAGAGAATCATGAAGTCATGCACATAATCTGTGGATTTAAGAACCTCACATTACTTATAGTATATTAGTTCCTTTTTTTAACCCTATGAAAAAATAGTTTGACAAGAGCAACTCAAAGAGTCAAGAGTTTGGCTCATGGACTAAAGGAATATAGTCCACCATGGTGGGGAATGCATGTAGCAGTAGCATGAGATATATGGTCTCATTGCATCTGCAGTTAGGTGGAAAAGAGGAATGAATGCTGATCCTTATCTGGTGTTTTCCTTTTCTCTTGTATTATCCCATATTGCAATGTTACAATGTTACCTGCACAGTAGGTAGTTCTTTCTGTCCCAGTTAAACTCTAGATGATGGCAAATCAAGTCAAACTGGTAATTCTGTAATATGATTTTATTTTGAGAAGTTTAACAATAAAGTGCGTAAATCAGAAGAGCAAAGACTTGAAATCAGATAAATATAGTTTGAATACAGAATTGATACTTCTGTATTATTTTCAACTTTTCTCTAGTATTTATTTGTTTTCGGTAAGAAAAAAATTCCCATATTAGAATTTTGCTGAAAATAATATGATACAATGTATTGGAGATTTGGCACAGTTGTTATGTAGTGAATTCTTAATAAGAGGCATGGAGGAAGTAAGGCTCTAATGTGTTTTTCAGAAAAGCTGATAATATTAGACTCAAAAGTAGAGCTCAGAACCATGTGGAATACCCACAGCAAGGAGGAAAATGGAGTTTGGGAGATAAAGTAGAAGAAAAGATTAGAGTTATTTAAGAGGTTAAAGGTCACGAGAAATTCAAAGAAGCTATCTCCAATCATTATCACCTTTTTATTTCACTCTTTAAATCAGGAAAGTGCCCAGGAAGGTAACATTGGGACAGACGCAGTGGAATTAAGTACTCTGCCAAGGAGTGTCACATCTGACTTTTGTGATCTTTCTAGTATCCTCTCCTTCTTTTCCTGCTTTTGACATGGAAAATTTTCACAAATTATTACAGCACACCCTCATCATCTCAGATGAGGTGGTTAGCTTTTATGCTAATCTTTCTCCTCATGGATGGCCATCACACTCAGATTCTATCTTCTGGTTCCAAAGGAAAATGCACATGTTATATTCACCATCTTTATTATTACACTGGCAAAATTCCCTTTAGGGGCTCAGTAGACGCAGCAGTTGATTAAATGTTTTCTGTTCTTGAGGACATGAGTTCAAATTCCCAGAACCCATGAAATAAGCAGGCGGTGGCCTACATCTACAACTTACTGGGCAGCTGAAACTGATGGGTTCCAGATTCAGTGTGACAGTGTCAGCAAAATAAGGTAGATCACAAACAGGCTGACATTTAATATTGACCTCTGACAATCATGCACCCTGTATACACACACACACACACAACAACAACAACAACAACAGCAGCAGCAGCAGCAGCAGCAACAAACAAACAAACATACACATACAGCACTTGGGAAAATTCATTACAATATCTAACAAAGGATATGTAGCAAAATTTATAAAGAGTTGGTTCTTAGCATGCAAGTGCTTAGTGTGTGTTTGAGGATGCTATTGTGATGTGGTCCCTGGCTTTCATTTTGAAATTTCATTTCATTTCATTTCATTTTACTCACACAATCCATCCTGTATATGTAACAGTTCTCCCCACAACATGTTTAGCTTCAAGTCTTCAGTGGTGCTGAATGTATTTCTCAGCTTGTCTTGCAGAAGAGAGACATAGGGTCTGTGTTCATAGCATTTGCCTTGGTTTCTTCAAAAACTCTTAATTTCAAGATTCTTGTTACTAGACAAAGTTCAGGAATTCTTTCTAAAATACTTAATGGGAACTGGCTCTGAACTGACAAAAAACTGCATAGAAAAGAAAAATAATATAATTCTTAGTGTTTTCTTATGTGTTCTTCTCCACTTCTTTAGATTGAAAGAACTAATTTAAGACCATGGGGTGGGTAATACATGATAAAATTAAGTCAATGGTAAAGAAAAGAATTTTAGCAAGAATGTAGTATAATAAAAATAAAACCAATTATGTAACCATAAGACTAGGTATAAATATGTCAATTTAAATAGGAGCCAGTATAACTAATGTGTAATTTCAAAGGCCTAATATAAATAAAACAAAATCGATATTGAAGAAATCAACATATATTATAAAAATAATTAGATTTTATTGCCAACCCTGATAGCTGCTGTATATTTATGTGGAATTTTATTGTGCCATGTTTAATAAAATATCAGTGATTTCTTGAGTTTTACGAAGCATTTCATCATGTTAATATTCTATTCCTTTCATATAACTTGAAATAATTATCAAATATTTCTGCACTGCATTTATTTGAATAAATCCATCAGCCTCAAGAAAATGGAAGCCATGCCACTTTCCCTCCCACTTTTAAAATATTAATGCTATTTAACCTGTTTAATTCATTGCAGAAACATCTTAGCCAAAAAGGCGATATACATGGGTGCCTATGCTCTTAATGACTGTTTTCTCATATTCTTGTAAGACATCATGGTACCAGTCTTCATTTTCTTTTTCTTAACTACTAATCATGTGATAGAAGAGAGCCATTCTTCCAGTCATTAGAATTACTTCAATAATCCAGTTTAGTTTCCTGTGTTCAGAAACTACTTTCTAAAATCTAGATTTCATCCAGTTACCAAATTTACTTTACAGTATGTCACTGCATTTCAGACATTAAAACAAAATAAAACAAAAAACTTATTTCTTACAAGCTTGCAGCTACTATCCTTATAACTTAATAGAGTAATGAAAGGAGCAGTGTAACTCTGACGTAATGCTTGTCTAGCATGTGTAGAGATGGCACATTCAGTGTTGTGTTAAATTTTCACTGTCCCTTAATGAACGTGAAATGTTGTGAGTACCCTAGTTTCCTTCAATAAACATTTAAAATAATCCAATTTTCATTTGCAAAAACTAAGAGTGACAGATATCATATCTGTTTCATGTTAGTTTCCATGATTATTTAATCATTAAAATTTCTACAGTTCTAATGATTATGTTGTGTCCATTACTCCGTACTTCTAAACTCCCTCATGACACAATTTTGTGTACCATTATAACTTATCTCCTTCCTTCTTGAAAAAGGATGCTCCAACTTAATGACTATATATTTATCATTCAATTTGTTCTTAAAAAATTGTTCATGTTAGTGATTTCAGAATTTTTTTTTCAGACTTAATGAAGCTTTGTGTTGTTTCACTTGTCATAGGAGGTATTTTGTTGGAAGTAAAGATGGACAAGATGCACATTAAAGATGAGATATGCGCATGATCTCTGAGGAAACATAAGAGCCAACAATTGAAATGAGAATGTCCCTGCCACCCTGCTCCGAATGTCCATTTCCTTCCAAAATGCAAATACAGACAATCTAACTCAACATGTGGGAAGATTGGAAGTTAAGACTTTGGTAAATAAAGAGATATGAGAGTGGAGTCCTTGTGTATGGTTTTTGTTCCCAAATAAAAGAGACATTTTGTCTCCTTTGCCTCCTTGCATCATTGAAGGAATACTAGTAGAGTTATATCTATGAAAAAGGGGCCATTACCAGACACTAGATCAGTCAGCACCTTAGACCTAGAGCTGCTACTCACAGAACTGGAAATAAAAGACACTTATAAGGCACCCGGTTTGTTACATTTTGTTGTAGAAGTCCAGTGGATTAAAATAAACTATGGTAATTTCTTAAAAAGTATCAGTTTTCTTCTTTGGCCTACTGGATAGCATAGCTACCATTTTTGTTAAGCTTAATTATTGATTCACTTCTCAGATGTCTCTTTCACCCTGTCAAACTGTCTTAACGAAATAAAAAGGCCCCTTACCTGATGTCACAGAGACATTTAGTCCCTATTGCTAGGGATGCTGCCAATTTAATCACTAACTGGTACATCTTTTTCAATTTTTCTATTTCCAAATGTCTGTCAACCTGGAGACATTAGAAAACGATGGATTTTAAAGTTTACCATCCAGGAACCTTGGTTATAGCTACACATTCATCATTCCCAAGCTATTTTTGCTCAGGCTTCAATATTGGAATTAACTATAGAGGGTCTAATAGTAAGTTACTTCTAACAATAGAAAATGTAAATTGAAAAAGGAAAAAAAAGTAAATGTAGTAAGTGGTCTCTGAGGTGCAACTAAAAGTAAAAGAATGGATAACCCAATGATAAAGTTTCATAAGTTTTACTTGATATAGAAGGTTTTATACATTATGTTGATTTTTAGTCTACAGAAGAACCAAAGTATATGCAGGATGCCATCAAATTCCACTCTTAGCAGAGGATATCTAAAGTAGCTCATTATATAAATGTAAGTACACTAGGTAAACAACTTAACTAGTCAGTAACTACCGACACTGCTTCTCTTTGCAGAAGATTCTGAAGTATAGGATTTTTGCCACAGAAAGAAGATTCTTGTCAAAACTAGATTTTTATCTTATAACAAATCATTTGGGAGAATTTATGTGTGAAGAAAATGATAGCTTATAACATGTTATTACAAAAATTTAACTTGACATCATTTTAGCAATATACATTTCTCTTTTCTCAATAAATTGGAGAAAGTAGCCAGTATGTTATGCCAAGACATCATCCCTCTCTCAACATTCCTGACTGGAATCTGTTATTAGAGCTTGTTTTCTTCTATTTGAGTCTAGAGATCCTATTATTCTCATGTGTGTATGTGTGTGTGTGTGTGTGTGTTGTGTGTGTGTGTTGTGTGCGTGTGTGTGCACGTGAATGAATATCATGTGGACATACATGTTTAAAGAGGTAGAGAGATGGTATAGCATTTTAAACAGATTATTGATTTAGTAATGAACATCAGATATTTACTCCTTAAGAGATTGACTCATAAGACCACCTTTACAAGTGCTGTTGGTATTCTAGATCTGAAAAGGAAAACATCCACTCTTCCATGATCTAGACCAAGGGACATATTGGTGTCATGATTTCTCAAAGTCCTATTTTTTTTTTCTATCAGGCTGTTCTAGATGAAAACAATTATTGTTCTGGAAGAGACCATTTCTTATTGTTAGTCAAATGATGTCATTTTATTCAATTTAATTATATAGCTGTGTACTTCTCTAAAGCAAAGATTTTGTACACATGTGAAGAAATGTCACCGTATTGGTTATTTTTATCACTATGACCAAATAAATAAAAAATAAACAATATACAGCAAACCAAACAGCATTTTTTGGGACGAAGTATTTAGTAGGCTCAGAGTTCTAGGGTACAGCCCATGATGGAAAGGATGTTCTGGAGTGGGAGTATTTGGCAGCTGGTTATGTATGCTCACAGTCATTTATGTACTGATAAAAAAATACTGCGGCTTAGCTGGCTTTCTCCTGTTGTCCTTTGGTTGAAGACATTATGTCATAGATGGTTCCATTATTCATAATAAGTCTTTCCTTTTCAGGTAAAACTTAGTGGAAACACTATTACATTATTTGACTCAAGTACTATTGTGATATATGTTATTAGGAAATTTAATACACTGTAATTTCTGTTATTGTGTACAATGATCTACAAATATTAGCTTATGTAATTGAACTTACTGATAGTTTTATAATTTTTCTGTTTGCTGTTGTTAAGACTGATGAAATTATAAATTAGAAATGTGGATTTCTTTTTATTAATTTTTGTTTCCAATCATTTTTGTTTCTCTTACTTTGCTGTTCTGCTCACATTTTGGTAAGCAAATAATTAGTGCTGCTGCATCTTCCTACTTGATTTGACATATTTGTCATTGAAGAATGCTAGCTTGTATCTAGTAATTTTATTTTTCTAAGTTCTTCTTTATTAGATATGAATATATTTACACATATTAGACCTTCTCTAAAATGAATAAATAAATAGATAGTTTAAGCAAACAGCATTCAACTGAACGACTATGAAAATACAATATAACAAAATATGTGGATCACAAGTCATTGTTGAGAGGAAACTTTTAATTTAAGCATTAGAAAAGAGGGAGCATAAGCCAGTTAAATTAATAGAGCTAATACTTCATAATCAACAAAAGTTGACACAAATATTCACAAAGGAAAAGAGAAGAGAACCATAATTAAGACTAAAATTAATATTTAATGACATATCATTATGAAAGAACCAACAGAATAAAGAGGAGTATTTGGGGAAATTGTCAAAAATTGATAAACTATTCAAAGTCCTGATAAAGAAACAAAATCACAAGTTACTTACACCTTAAATAACAAAGGATTTTATTCTTAATTCTACATATCACAGAAGGAAGTAAGGACCATTCTGAGATATCCATATGCATTAAATTGACAATTTGGATGAAATGGACCAACTCCTAAAAAAAAAGGCTACCAGAACTCCCCCAATATGACATAGATGGTTTGAATAATGTTACACCTATTAAGGACATTGGATATAAAATTAACTCTCCCAAAATAGAAGTCTCCATGCCCAGATGGTTTCACTAGAGAATTCTAACAAGTGTTAAAGACAAATTAGCACCAGCTTCACACACGATCTTCCAGGAAGCAGAAAGAAACAATTCCTAATTTATTTTATAAAACTAGGTGCTCTCTTAGTGCAGATCTAGTTAAGGATGATACCAGATTAAAGAATTGACATTGGGGTGTCATAGAAAGAAAGATTTTTTTTTTCAGACATACTGTCATGATTCCCAGGCTAGGCTCATACTATATAGTAGACAATGACATTGAACTTTTGGTTACTTGAGTTACTTCTTGTGTGCTGGGATTACAGGCAGGTACCACTCCTGATTTATGTGGTGCTGGGATTGAATCCAGGGTGGTGTGTATGCTAGGCAAACACTCCATCACTGAGCTACATATATCTCTAACCAAATTAAAAAAAAAACTATTGAAGTATTAGGAAATACAAAGCAGGAATGTGTAAAATCGTATGCAATGGTTAAGTAAGATTTCTTCCTAGGTTGCAAGTCAGGCTCAGGGTTCCACAAGCTAAAAATGAAAAATAAATTAGATTAATCAATGTAGAGATAACATTTGATAAAGCTCAACACTGACTGCAGTTAAAAATGGAGGAAAAGAGAAATTAAAAGAGAACCCTTTTCAATTTGATAAAGAGCATATACAAACACCATAATTAACATGTCTAGTAGTGTTATGGAAGAATATAAGGACATCTCTTTGCTGTTATGCAACACAATGCTAGAAATTCAAGCCAATGAAAATAAGAGAAAATAGAAATTAATGTTGTACTAAGTGGAAATGAAGAAATTTGAATGTAATAGCAGATGGATGGTTGATATAAATAAAAAAATTCTGGTCAATGACTAAAAATCGCCAGAAGTAATTATGCTTAAGAAGCAATGAGATTTTAACTCTAGAAATAGAAAGAAATATAATTTCTCATCACTGAAAAAGTAAAAATCTTCTACGTAAATTTAGAATAATATGTCTGATTTGTTTACTCAAATCTATAAAATGCTAATGAAACTGAAAGACTGAAATAAATTTGTAAGCATACCATACTATTGGTTTCAATATACAGTAAAGATGTTCTTTCCAAATTTATAAGCCAGTTAAGAGTAACTTCTCTAACAGTTCCAACTATGCATTTTATTGTTGCTTTTGAAACTGTCTCACATGGCTGCTTGCAAACCATCTATGTAAACCATGCTGGTCCTGACACAGCTGTCCCCCTGCCTCTCCCACTGCTTGAATTTTAAGTATGCATCACTAGGCCCAGCTCTTGCAACATTTTTGTAGACATAGCTAATAGTATTTAAAAATTCATATCAAAAGACAGAGAGAATAACATGCCTAAAACAACCAAAAATTAAGGATGGAGTAAGAATGTGTTTTTCTCTTTTCAGCATTATCTATCTACTGCCACAAACACTGGGTGTTGTTTGTGGAAAAAGAGATACAGAAGTTATTGGAATAGGATAGAGAACCAAGAAACTAGTCAACACAGATGATGCACAACTGATGTTTGACAGATATACAGAAATAATACTGAGAAGGAATGAGCTCTTCAGCAGACCCTTGGAGGAACAATTGATTAACCATGGAAAAATGATATACCTTGATCTAAACATGAAAAATTTGCAGAAACTAATTTGAAACAAATATGTAAATATGAAATGTATTTTGAAAATCAGGCAGTATTTTTAATGTTTTAGTGTGAGCCAAAGATTTTAATGCATGTCTCTTAATGGACTTGAATTAAAAATAAAAAAAAAAGATTGTTTCACAGAGCCAAATTCTTGCTGGGTAGTGCTGGCTGGTCCTGAATTTACAATCCTGTCTCAGTCTCCTGAGTGAATTCTGAAATGCAGATAACAAACTACAATTTCTAGCTAGAAGAAATGGTTAATATTTAACAGGAAGAAAGTATATAACCTAATTAAAAATGGACAAAGTCATGAAGAGGCATCTTGTAAAAAGTGTTCTAAGAAGTTCACATAACTTTTTGAGAAAACATTCACTATTATGTATTATCAAGAAGGAACTGCAAGTTCAAACAATGATATTTCAAACAAAACTCTATTAGCATTAGTTCTGCTCCCAAACATACATGTTACCAACTGTACTGAGTAGCAAGTATCTTCTTATTTTTAGAGGGAATGGAAAAAGTCCCCCACTATTTATACAAAGCTAAATATATCTTAAACAAAATACAGTGATAAAACTCACTGGTGTTCTTTCAAATATTGAAAATTTGTATCCACACAAAAACCTGCACATGAACATTTAATGCTGCATTATTCTTAATACCCAGAAAATATATACACCCATGCTGTAACTAAATATATCAATGCCAAACAAACCATGGCATATCCATTCAATGTAATATTTTACTCAATAAGAAAATGAAGTTATTTGTAAACCAAGAAGAGTATTCTCAACTTCATATTGCAAATGAGAGAAATCATTCCAATTAGCTCATATAATGTCTCCTTTCATATAGAAGGTGTCCTGGGGAAAAAATATAGAGCTGATGAAAAGAGATAAGTGGTAACCAAGAGTTTGGCTGGTTGAGAAGAAAGATAGAATAATAAGAACAGAGTATGTTTTATTATTTTTATAATATCATCTTAATTAATTGACAATTTTATATACTTGTGTAATGAATTAAGGACTAAGACATTCTACATTGTAATATAATAGTGGATACATAATGTTGTCTATTTGACAATGTCAACATCGTGTATCAATCTTCACGTAAGCTGTGGACCTAAGTAAATAATAATGAATTAATATTGTTTTTCAAGTATAATTGTGCCACACTAATGAAAGATGTTGATGACTGGGGAAAGAATGTGACTGATACTGTAAGCACTCTATACTATCTATTCACTTTTGTGTGGGGGTGATGTGCTCTGATGGTTGCTTATTTACCTCAGGAAAATGCAAAGTGCATTAGCTAGCATTTCCTTCCATTGAGGCAATAAGGCAAAGGGAGTGGAGGTGCAGGGTAAATCTTCCGTATGATTGGAACCAGGCAGACCTAAAGAAGAATCAATATTTTGCAAGGGAGGAGGGGACAGAGTTGGATTTCAAAGTAAAGATATTGAATATTTGTCAGGGGCTCTCTGTTAGTTTGCTAATTTGTAGCAGAAGATTAAACAAAGGGAGAAAGTCTCATTTCAGATATTAACTAAAAACTAATTAACTTACCTGACTTGCTCATAAACAATGACTTACCCACAAGCAGTTAATTTAAGAACCAGGGGGGGAAATATAATATCTGCTGCTTGTACAATTCATAGGAGAGAATACGTTGATGCCAAAAGAAAATTTAGACTTGCATCATGTCCATATACGTGGCATCTTCATTCATTTGAGGTTTGGGATTTATAAAGAAAATATAAGGTCGCAAGTACAATTTATGTCTTATTTTTTATTTTGAAATGTTTCACAACTAAAGATCTTGTTATTACCTTTTAATAAACCTGTGTTTTATCTTTGTCTAGCAAATGAACTGCATTTTAAATCAATGTCTATTTTCTCCATTCTTATTTTTCAAAGTCATGTACATATATCACTCAGAACATTTAATTACCATGAGATAGAAAGCCAGGGTTCCCATACTAAATTGATATAATTTCTTCCTTGCAAATATGAAAGATGTTATTTTATTTAACTTGTGTAACTTTATTAAGATTCTCCTCTAGGCTTTTAAAAATACTGACAGTTTGTCCTGGGAATTACATTAACAGTATTGGATTTTTATGATGATTAATGAGTCGTAGCAAAGTTTGTGAAAAGTTGAATACAGTCAATGAAAACAATAGGAATTTTAAATTTTGAGACTTTTGTGAACATTACCAATGCCACCACTAAAAAAGCTTTTTCCTTCTCCTCACGATAATCATGTATTGCTTTTCTTTAGCTGTGTTCCTATTACACTTGTACTTAGCACATGTTCCCTATGGATATTTGCTCTCTCTGGAGAAGCCAGATCTTTCCTTACAGACTTAGCAATGTCTAGCTCTTTGAGAATGAATTAAATGTGGCGTTCTTTTTATAATGTTTCCTTGATGCTCTCAAAGTGCTCTGAGTGGTCCATACTTCTAGTTCTCATGTATTTCCATTGGTCAAACCAACATATGTGGGTAGGGTAGAGAAGCAGGGAGTTCAGGGGGAAGGGAAACGAAAGATGCTCTTTCCCCTGGCCTCTGACTGAAGCATTTTGCTAGCTAAAACAAGAATTTCAGCACAACTAGAGAAATTCACTGTAAAGGGGGCCTATAGAAAATATTTCTCTTTTAAAATTAGTTTTATTTTATTTTATTTTATTTTATTTTACAATACTATTCAGTTCTACATAACAGCCACAGATCCCCTTGTTCTTCCCCTTCCCGCCCCCCTACCCTTCCCCCCAGCACACCCACCATTCCCACCCCCTCCAGATCAAGGCCTCCCCCGAGGACTGAGATCAACCTGGTGGACTCAGTCCAGGTAGGTCCAGTCCCCTCCTCCCAGATTAAGCCAAGCGTCCCTGCATAAGTCCCAGGTTTCAAACAGCTAACTCATGCAACGAGCCCAGGACCTGGTAACACTGCCTAGATGCCTCCCAAACAGATCAAGCCAATCAACTGTCTCACCTATTCAGAGGGCCTGATTCAGTTGGGGGTCCCTCAGCCTTTGGTTCATAGTTCATGTGTTTCCATTCATTTGGCTATTTGTACCTGTGCTTTATCCAACCTTGGTTTCAACAATTATCGCTCATATAAACCCTTCTCTTTCTCGCTAATTAGACTCCCAGCGCTCCACTCGGGGCCGAGCCGTGGATGTCTGCATCCAGATTCCTCAGTCCTTGGATAGGGTTTCTGGCACAACTATTAGGGTGTTTGGCCATCCCATCACCAGAGTAGGTCACTCCCGGCTGTCTCTCGGCCATTGCCAGCAGTCTTTGGTGGGGGTATCTTTGTGGATTTCTGTGGGCCTCTCTAGCACTTTGTTTCTTCCTTTTCTCATGTGGTCTTCATTTACCATGGTCTTCTATTCCTTGTTCTCCCTCTCTGTTCTTTATCCAGCTGGGATCTCCCTCTCTCTTTTCTTTGACCCTCGCCCTTCATTGCTCCCACTCATGTCCAGGCTGCTCAAGTAGATCCCATCCATTTCTCCGTCACTGGGTGATCCCCGTGTCTTTCTTGGGGACCTGTTTTCCAGGTAGCCTCACTGTGAGTAGCAGTCCAGTCATCCTTGTTCCACATCTAGTATCCTCCTATGAGTGAGTACATACCATATTTGTCTTTCTGAGTCTGGGTTACCTCACTTAGGATGATTTTTTCTAGATACATCCATTTGCCTGCAAACCTCATGATGTCATTGTTTTTCTCTGTTGAGTAGTATTCCATTGTGTATATGTGCCACATTTTATTTATCCATTCTTCAGTTGAAGGGCATCTAGGTTGTTTCCAGGTTCTGGCTATTACAAACAATGCTGATATGAACATAGCTGAGCAAGTGCTCTTGTTGTATGATTGAGCATTTCTTGGGTATATGCCCAAGAGTGGTATAGCTGGATCTTGGGGGAGATTGATTCCCAATTTTCTAAGAAAGCACCATATTGATTTCCAAAGTGGTTGTACAAGCTTGCATTCCCACCAGTGGGAAAAAATTTCAAATATTTCCACAAAAGTTTTACAAGGTGGGGGAGTTGTATGAAACATTGGCCTTTTAAAGGATGGCCACCTTTGATGGAAAACAAAAGAAAACAAAGAAACATTTCTTACAGTATATCAAGACTCAGAGAACCTGCATCTTGAACCTCCCTGTTCTCACACTAGAATAAATGTTCAGCTATATGTTAAAATAAATTTGTATCTGTATATCTTTCTACCTTTTCTGTATGTGGCACTTGGTATATTATCAAAAATGCTTATCTGTTGATAGAGTAAATGAAAGCATGCTACAATCATTTGTTTTGTTTTCTCTTATTTTCTTTTCTTTTTTTTTTTTTTTTTTTTGAGACAGGGTTTCTCTGTGTAGCTTTGCGCCTTTCCTGGAGCTCACTTGGTAGCCCAGGCTGGCCTCGAACTCACAGAGATCCGCCTGGCTCTGCCTCCCGAGTGCTGGGATTAAAGGCATGCGCCACCACGCCCGGCCCCTCTTATTTTCTTTAAAAAAACCTACACAATTGATTTGTTCTAAGGCAGTTTCCTTTTTTTTAGTTTCTATTATTAAGAAATTTTCTATTCATTTTACATATCAACCACAGATTCCCCTCTCCTTCCTCCTTCTGCCCTCCAGCCTTCCCTTCCAACCCACCCACTCCCATTCCCACCTCCTCTAAGGCAAGGACTCCAATGGGGAGTCAGCAGAGCCTGGTACATTCAGTTGACGAAGGTCTAAGCCCCTCCCCCTGCACCAAGGCTGTGTAAGGTGTCCCACCTTAGGCACTGGGCTCCAAAAAACTAGTTCATGCACCAGAGACAGATCCTGATCCCACTGCCACTTATACTACTAGCAATAGTGGAGAGGGTACCTAAACTGGCCTAATCTGGTAATCAGATTGGTGAATGTCCTAACTGTCATCATAGAGCCTTTCTCCAGTAACTGATGGAAGCAGATGCAGAGATCCATAGCCAAGCATCAGACCAAGCTCCAGGAGTTCAGTTGATGAGAGAGATGAGTGATTTTATGAGCAAGGGACATCCAGATCATGATGGAGAAACATACAGAGACAACCAAACCAAGCTGGTGGAAACTCATGAATTGTAGACCAATAGCTGTGGATCCTCCATGGTACTGGATTAGGCCTTCTGCATAGGCGAGACAGTTGCTTCGCTCGAACTGTTCAAAGCAATTTCTTTTAGGGACAACCACATTCGTTTTCAGGGTGAGTAAATCCTGCTGTACTTTTAAATAAAGCAACCAAAATAGCTGAATCAGTCACACTCACTTTTTGGATGACCTAGAGAAATTTTGCTTATTAAAATACTAACTTTTCCTTCCATGGAAATCCTGTCCACTGTTGTTTTTAATATGTGATGTTCAGTATCACATGTATTAGCTACTTTTATGCGTATTGTGATAAAACACCATTACCAAGGACATTTATAAAAGAAAGCATGTAATATGGCTTATGATTTCAGAGGTTTAAAGCACAGGACGGTGGATCAAAAGCTTGGCAGCAGGAAAATCGGAGAGCTCAAATATGTAGGTGATGGACTGTGACTGCAGTCGCCTCCTGCAATGCTTCCTGTTCTCCACTCCTGCCCCCTTCACTCTTCCTTCATTTTCATCTACTTCTTTTATTTAATATAAGTAATGCTGGCTGTGGGTAAAAGACGACAGTAGGATATGATAAAGAGGTAGAATCAGAAGAATTACAGGTTTGGTGCAGCCTGTGCTGGACCATAAAAAAATAAAATAAAATAAAGGAAATAGGGATGCCAGATTGATGTGGGAGTGTTTTAACATCTCAAAGCCTGCCCCATTACAGACCCTTTTCCAAAAAGGCCTCTTAATCCTCCTCCAAAGAGTTCCACCAACAGGGGACCAAGTAATCAAGCATAGGAGCTTACAGAGCCATTCTAATTCAAACCTGCACAGGTATGGAACTGAGGCTCAATCTTGAGACTCCACTGTACTAGCTAGGATTCCCCATATGAAGATGTGTATTTTCCTGATTCAAAATCCCTTGATTCATTTGCTGGGGAGGGACTGCTTTGGGAACCACCTACAGGGAGCTCTTTACCTGCTACAAGTTAATAAAGTCTTTTTTCTTGGATCCCAGGTGTGCTCATAGGCTCTGCATTCACCACAGGACTACGTTGTCCTGGGAGACAGGAAGAGAGTAAGTTCTTACATGTGACTGTCAGGTCAGACTAGTTCTCTCCTTTAAATATCTGCTTGGGAAGGAATCCTGTCAATGGTAGTGGGAGCAGGGAAGAGAGACCCAGCTCATGATGTCCCTGTAACAGCCTGGGGCCTTCTTCTCAGAGACCTTCATGCAGGTGACAACGGGGCTTTTGATGGTGCCACTGAAAAGAATTTCAGAAAAAGTCAGTAGGAAGTAGAATTGGAGTTTATTAAGAGTAGACTTCAACATAGGTTTGCGTGGGTGTGCTAACAAAAAAAAAAAAAAAAAAAAAAGGCCCTCAAGGAGGGAAAGGTTGGTGGACCCCCGGGTATGGGTGTGGCTTCTCCAGAGAGAACTGCATTTAGATATCTGAGTAATAGTATGTAGAGATACCATTTTGGTGACCTCTGAATTTATATTGTTCAAAGGGTTGCTAAGTAACTTATATTTTAAAATTTTTATTGTTTAGCTCAAGTTGCTCATGGACAGAACCTTGTGAGTGGCTAGGAATCAAAACTGGGTCCCCTGCAAGAGTCTCCAGTATCCTTAACCACTGACACATCTCTCCAGCCCCCTTTTGTTAGTTTTATGTCAATTTGACTCAAGCTAGTCATTTGTGGAGATAGACTCTCAAATGAAGAAATGTACCCATGATATGAACTTGTAAATAAGTCTGTATTGAATTTTCTTGATTAATGATTGCTATGGGAGAGCACTGCTCACTTGGGGCAGTACCACCCCTCCGCTGGTGGTCCTGCATGGTTTAAGAAAGTAGGCTGAGCGCACCATGGAGAGCAAACCAGTATGTAGCACTCCCCCATTGTCTCTGCATCAGCTCCTGCCTCTAGGTCCCTGCCTTTCTTGAATTCTTTTCCAGACTTCTCGGAGTGATGAACTATTAGAGGGAGGTATAAGCAAAATACACCCTTTATGTACTAAGTTGTTTTGGGGTGCGGTGCTTTGTAACAGCTTCAGATACCCCAACTGCACCATATCCTCAGATCTTCAGAGAAAACAGTGAGAATGCCCAGAGTGGAGCATCTTATCCTCCCCTCTCCCAACCCCAGTAGATGAGAGGTCCCAAGGTACATTGTCTAGAATTGCAGCTCGAAAGGTAAAACCATTGGTCAGAGGGTTTTAAGAGGGACTTAAAATACTTTTATTTTTTCCATTAATGAAATTTATAGTTTTGTTTGTGAAATTTTCAAGAAGTTGTAGGCTTTCATCTAGGAAAGGAGAAAGGTCTTATATGCATAGGTTGTAAGAGTGTCTCATTGCTATTTTAACACCCTCATTTGAAATCCCTTTATAAAAGGAATATTGTTTCCATGTAGGTCATATTCACAGATAATTTTGTAATTGTGCTGGAATTCTTCAGTTTCAGCTAGTGAGAGACTCCAACGGAAGGGGTTCCTTTCCCTTCCCAGGTCCCCATAATGTCCCCTGTCTTTCTTTCCTACCTCAGTTTTCGTGTGGGCAATATTTTTGTTGAATATCTGTCTCCACCATCTCATCAAAGAGGTTCCCATTTCCTCTAATTTTGATGTTAAAGGTTCAGCCTCTGGAGTTGGCTTGAGGTCTAGCAGGGCTCGGAATTATGAATTGCAGCTTTTTGTCTCCACACCTGTCCTGACTGATTTCCTCCTGTGTGTTTCTCCTCGTGGCTTTTTAAATTAAAGTTCTAGTCCCCAGAGTTGTATCTCTTGCCTGAAGCTGTCATCCTGTACAGCGATAACAGCACTGTATTTACCATGACAAAAACGAGAAAATAACAGGAGAATGAAAGACTTGTTTGACCTATTAGTGATAGTGTCTTTTCATTATAAAATAATAAACTGTTTTACTGATAGATTGTGCTAGATATTTCCGTTTATAAACCCATCTCCACCACTCTGCATTCTGTTCATTTTGCTGTGGTTTCAGGAATAAAGAGCTATTTTAATCAACACACAAAGATTGACTCTTGATCAAAATGAAAATTCCATACCAGCCCCAAAATATCTGTTTACAGTTGAACCTGTGTTTTAAGAGAGAGCTAAAATACAAAATTAAAGGAAATGGATCATGAAATGGGTTACTTTCATATTTGAATTCTTTTTATAAAGTCCTAATACATTTAATTAAAGGGCATATGTTATGACTAGAGAGAGACAAACTATATAAACTGGGACATACTATAGAAATGAACTATAATTGTAGGCTCTAAGGAATTAAAACACTAAATGAATACCTATTTATAGGAAATAAATTCTACCAATTACTCTTCTTTTTGTAATTGGATGCAGGCGTGTGTTGGGTATATTTAGCAGTATTTTAATTGCAAAGAGTGCCAGAGACATTTTTACATGTGGCCATTTGATATCTGCTTGTTTCTTTTGTTTAACTTCACATACTGAATCTTTCAGAATGCTCTGTGGCTACATTGTCACATGGTCAGCTTAGGGGCCACACATATAGTCTACCTCACATTACAGTGATTATGTCTAAGCAACGGGAGACTGCTAATGGGGCAGAGTACTATGTGTAAAGCTCACAGGCAACCTGAAGAATATTGTGATGTCCTGAATGAAACAAATGTACCTGGAAATGAACACGTTAAAATGTCTCAGAATCTGTCATTCCAGTGTGTTTCTCACATTTAATCAAGTTCAACATTTGGTGATTCATTTTGAAAAAGTTAGAGACATAGTTTTGAAATATAAAGATGATAAACCCAGTCCTGTATTGGCAGAGATAGAGTAGTGTATTATTAAACATTATGCAGGAACAAAGACAAAAATCTAGACTATGTTAGGAAAAGAAGAGTAGCCATACTAGCCTGTCCTGACAGCCTACAGAACATTAACAGAACATTTAGTGATAAATTAGCATTATTGGATCTATGGGGCTTTGTATGGGACTTTGCTTTAATTAGTGTAATTTCAGTTATTTCTTCTCCTGCATGTATTGTATTTAGCTACCAACTGACCTTAATAACAATAATAATAACAAATGTGTAAAAGAAACTGTCTCTGAACATGGAGGGTGATATTTGCGTGTGTGTGTGTGTGTGTGTGTGTGTGTGTGTGTGTGTGTGTGTTATGTGTTATGTGTATGATGCATGAAGTGTGTCTGTATCCTATGTTAGCTGAGTAAGAAAAGAAAAAAATATGGACATTATTTAATAATTTGTATTTAGTAATAAAATAAGACAGAAACTCATAGCAATTTTTACTATGACTACCAGAATTAATCCAGTCTAGAAATCACAGGACTTCTGTTTTATTTTTTAAAGTACTATGCTCAATTATTTAATGTTTGCTAATTACACAAAGTGAGAGATTCATTATGATATTTCCATGTAGGTAGATGATATACTTTGATCACACATAGTCACTTCCTCCTGTACCCATATAGGTAGACGATATACTTTGATCACACATAGTCACTTCCGCCAGTACCCATGTAGATAGATGATGTATTTTGATCACACACAGTCACCTCCTCCAATACCCATGTAGATAGACGTTATACTTTGATCACACACTGTCACTTCTTCCAGCACGTTTTTCTTGTTTTTGTTCTTGTTCTTCTTCTTCCTCTTCCTCTTCCTCTAATTCTTTTTCTTCCCCTATATCTCTCTTTCTCCCTCCCTCTATTTTTATCTAAACATTATAAAATAATGCAGGTTGTGCATGACTCTGCTGGCTAGGTTTAATGTCAAATTGATAGAGTTGACAAGAGTACACTGAGAGGAGAGAACCTCAACTGAGAAACTCCCTCTCTAAGATTCTGGCTACCACACGAGTCTGATGGGAATTTTCTTAATTAGTGTTTGGTATGGGAGGACTCAGCTCTTTGTGTGCAGTGCCATCTCTGTGCTGGTAGTCTTAGATTCTATAAGAAAGCAAGCTGAACAAGCGGTGATAAGCAAGCCAGTATTTAGCATCCATTCATGGCCTCTGTGTCAGATTTTTAATTTACTTGAGCTCCCTTCTTGACTCCATTTGATGATGAACTGTGATATGGAAATGTAAGCCAAATGAACCCTTTACTCCCTAGTCATGGTGTTTCATCACAGCAGTATTAATCCTGATAAGACAGTGACACATACTAGTAGGACACACTGAAGAGGAAGAAGTAATAGGCTCACATGTTTGAAGACAGCCTGGACTACATCAAAGAAAGAAAGAAAGAGAGAGAGAGAGAGAGAGAGAGAGAGAGAGAGAGAGAGAGAGAGAGAGAGAGAGAGAAAGAAAGAAAGAAAGAAAGAAAGAAAGAAAGAAAGAAAGAAAGAAAGAAAGAAAGAAAGAAAGAAGGGAGGGATGGAGGGAAGGAGGGAGGGAAAAAAGGAAGGAAGGAAGAAAGCAAGCAAAAAAAGATAAAAGAATAGCCTTAAATTATACAAGGTCATGGTGTTTATTAAAACACTTTCATACATTTATGTCATTATACTTTGCTCTTATTCATCATGCTAGCCCACTGCCCTCTCCAGCCTTCTTACATGACCCTCTCCCTGATGGATCTCCTTATTTCCTCCAAGTAATTCCTTCTTTTGCTTTCATGCCACATGTCCTTCCTCATTAAACTGTCTCTTATTATTAACCACCTCTTCTGTGCTTGAGTCCTGCTTCTCTTCTCCCACAGCCCCATTTCTACTTTCAAAGCATTAGACTCTCTAATCTGATTAATTGAAAACCAATAATAAACAATTACCAACTCTCCAAATAGCTACTTGTACAATGATTCTATTGTTCATATTTTATATATTGTGCTGGAATTAGGATGAGGCATTAATGACATTTATGACATTTCAGCTCAGCACGTGGGATCCTGCCACTTCATAAGATGATCATGTTGTAGGTAGTAAGCAAAATGAACCATGAGATATAGTAACAAGATTAGTATCCTAACATCGGGCTTTGAAAGTACAGACATATTTGGAATTTGAATTGTAGTCGACATTATTTGTGTCAGCTTGGGAAATCCACTTAACCTACTTTGGATATAGCATTTATTAAAAAAAGAATGTAATACTTATAACAACTCTCCTGAAAGATAAGATTATGAAATGTATATCATAAAGTATGTATGCCCTGCTTAGGTTTATTACTAGAACATATGTCCTAAAGTTTTACCCTCTGCATCTGGTTCTATGCTACACCTTGACACACATGGTCACAACATGCAATGTGGATCAACATTCCAAGATATCAGTCAACAAGTTATACTCGTGAAATTAGCAATCAGGAATCTTAATCCTGGCTATATGCCACTATGAGGGTTGTAGATTTGTCTGCATCATTCCATTGGTCTTGAACACACACAGCCAGCACCTCCTCAGCACCTTTCAGAAGATGAAAGCAGTACCCACACTCTTATCTTTGGACTAAGTCACCCACAAGTCAGGTTCTTCTGAACTGTATTTTGTTTGTAGCTTCAGATTGAGCTCCCAAGCTTAGAATGATTTGACTCCCTCTCTTTCCTAAGATATTTGGTCAGATTTTCAGCAAAGTAAGAGTGCATAACATATATGAAAATGATTAGAATAGAACACAGGTCTTATAATACTATATATATATATATATAGTATTACATATATATGGAGAGAGAGAGAGAGAGAGAGAGAGAGAGAGAGAGAGAGAGAGAGAGAGAGAGAGAGAGAGAAACATCCTATTATGTCTATACAGCTTCTGAATGTTAAGAGTGTTAAGTTGCAGGTCCACGTTGAGAGTTCAGATTTGAGCAATAATGGTGGGAAAGTGCTTGATTTCTTCATTTCAAATTTCTCCAGTATCAGTCATTTGGAGTGGCATCAATTGCTTTCTATCTCCTTACCACAAGTAAGTAATGAAATAGGTGTGATGTTCTACATATCTTTGGAGAAAAAAGAGTAAAAAACCATATGTCCATCTTTGTCTTTAGAGCATACAAAGTATTACCTTGGATGACTAGTTTTGCAAATGCTATTACCTATAGCTTATTCTAAGCAACGTGAAGGAAGTGTCCTATGTGACAGTACCTACTCCATCATCAGTTTACTACTTGGGTTGTGGAGCAGTCATTCTAGAGTATTCTTGTCCTTCTTTTCCTTAGATGCATCTTTCTAGAAAGTATATAAATCTTTGTCTGATTTCTAATGATATAGTTTTATGTAACAACTATTTCCTCATTTCTTATTACGTATAATTTTTTAAGATAGGCATTTAGCTCATTTAAAACAAATTATCAAACTTATTATTCTGTTTTACATTAAAGATGCACTGATAACACAAATCCTAAACATCTCTGTCATATAGGATCATTAAGGTTAATCAAGAATAAGGTTAAAATTCATTTGAAAAGATGAGTAGAAGAAAATAGAAATTCACTCTAGCTGCATAGAATTTTACTCAAGTAAACTTAGATGTGTTTTCCTTACTTCTCTGGACTTCATATGACTAATAGAAGATAGAACATTCAACTCATACGAACTTACATAGATTTAAATGTAAAAAATATGTAAATTTCTCAGTGCTGTGTCTACAACTGGAACTGAATCACATCATAGCATTCATCTCTCTATCTTTTTGCAACAAAATATGTTTCTGTACTAATCCTTCCCATTGATCATTACTAATCTCTAAAATGTCCGCTTTCCACTCTTAAATCATATACAACTATATTTCTCCAAAGAAAAGGGAGAGCAATTTAGTACCAAATTTAAAGTACTTTAACTCAGAATTAAGAAAGAATAATAGATGTAAGCCAAATGTCTATTTCATTTTCATTGCTGAAATTTGAAATGTAACATGCTTGAAATTTTCTCAAAGATGTCAAATAGCCAACATTTTCAGAGACAAATCTATTTTTTTTCTTACATTCAATGAAAGTTATGGCCTGGTACTTTCTTGTGATCATAATTTAGATGTCAATCTTTACTACTCTAAAATAGTGGCCCTGGAGTTTTAGCTCTACTTAAGACCAGCTTCCAAATATAATAAAAAATAGCTATGAAATCAGAACCCTCTTAGTAATTCTACTGGCTCACAGCAGGACCACTTGAAAAGTCACTCAATATAAGAAAGAAATAAAATGTGCAAGGTTCAGAAGGCAGCACAAGAAAATGAAGTCGAAAGGGCTAGAAATATTGTTTCTTACCACTCTGTTCTTAACCCTTTGGTGTCATTTCAATGAAAAGTTTTATTTAAACCTCTAACTTGTATATACTGAAACACTGACACAGTGTTGCAAGATATTTCTCTTACAGCTTGATTGATTTCCCATTGACTCATGGCCATGACAGAGAGGAGTGATCTGCCCCCACAAGAACAGCTAATTGCATGCTTCCTGAATTTTATGACTCATATTCATAAAATAAGGTATTTTTTGTTCATTTAAATATAAATTATCCTGCATATTTCTTAAAGTTCTTCTTTTCATTAGAATTAAAATATTATATATTTTTTGTTTCTGTTAGGGAAATAAACTTAATCCATACAACCCTATGGAAAACAGGTAGCCTCTGCCAGGCTACATGATGGACTCACTGCAAGAAGCCACCTTGAGGGAGGGAGTCCTGGAAAGGGCAACTACATTATCTCAAATGAACTGTAATTAATTAGTCTTCTCTTCTTAGCCTGCCTCTGGTGAACCAGTTTCCCTGGAGAATGTGCTCCTGGAGATTGACAGGTCCATTTGGATTAACTCTTTAAAAGAGGAAAGGATAAAAAGTAATGTTTTGAGTAGATTAAAATGCCCTGTCTACCCAGGGCCGGAAGTAGAAATAGATAGATTCCACTTATTTATTTATTTATTGACCTGAAAGTAATAGTTGTTTATTTTTTTTTCTTAATGGGCCTAAACAAAGCCCTCTCTTCCACCTTTTTATATAGTAAACTAAATTCTATGGAGGGAATTCCCTTTCTAGTGCTATCATAGAAACAGAAGATGAGGTCTGAGTTATCCAAGAGGGAGAAGTCTACCCTCATTGGCCTCAAAGTCTATTAATTCCTGTAACACTAAGATTAAAGGCCCATGATTCCTGTCCTTTCCAATTTTCCTTTAGCATGTACATAGAAGAATATTTATTTTCTAAGAAATATTTGTCATTGTTTAACAATAAATACAACTACTAAGGGTATTTTTTTTTACGTTTCAAAGATACTTTGTTATTATTTTTAGGGATTACTAAACAAGGACATAGCACAGTCTCAGATTCTAAATATACAGTCATAAAGGCTATTATTTCACATTGTAAATAACTACCAATGCCACTTCTACCTGTGCTTCTTACTTGTTTGTGATTCAGTGCTGTGGAATAATCCTCTTGTACACTGTAAAGATTTCTCAATGGAATTGGTTCAATAAAGTGCTGATAGGCCAGTGGCTTGGCAGACAGTATAGGCAGGGAAACCAAGCTAAGGATGATTGGAAGAAGGAGGACAGAGTCAGGAGAGATGATAGCCAGCCACCTGAGGAAACATGATGTGTAGAAAAAGCAGTAACAAGCCATGAGCCACATGACAAAGCATAGATAGAAATATGAGTTAATTTAAGTGTAAGAGTTAGCTAGTAACAAGCCTGAGCTATTGGCCAAGCTTTTATAATTAATATACTTAATATAAGTGATTATTTAGCACCAGGCAGTCAGGACAGGAAATATATGTTACAATTCAGTATGGCTATTATTGTATTGGAGGGGCACAATTGCTTTCTTACCTGTTGGTTTCAGATTAGTTTCATTCTATTTCTTCCTTTATGGTGAAGTAGCCTGATTTCTTGTCATGCTGCTACAACCAGAAAGGCCTTCAGAGGTTTTACCTTCCTTCAGTTTCTTTTGTAATAGAATACATGAAATCCTTTCAGACATCACTGACCTAGCAAGCTTCAGAGTAAAATCCTGTAGTCCTGGAGTGGTTTCTTGGTCATAACTAATGAGCTTCATTGTATCTAGTGTTGTTTGGGTAGATTGGAGATTCATGTGTTCCTTCAGTAAACAGAGTTAGCCAGTAGAATAAAAAACATACAAACAAAAAACCAACAATTAGAGATATAGAGGTGTCAAAAACACTGTTCTTATTCCAAAGATTTTATAGACCAGTAAGCAAAAAAATATATAGTTATGTTTAGTAAGGAAAATATACAATACAGCAAGTACTCAGAGTGCTGGATGTTTGAAGCAGGGGTCATTAACACTTAGGGAGGTTACAGAGAATGGCAGGATTGGAGCCTCTTCTTAGGTGACATCAGATGAAAGTGTGTGACTAATTGAAATGAGGAGAGGAGGCCTCATAGGGAGAGGGCATAACACAGAAGCACAGTCTCTATAGCAAGACATACAATGTCTAAGCAGGGCACAATACAAGACTTGATGGTAATGGTGGAGTGGAATTAAGCACATTAGCAGAATCCACATCCCAGAGAATCTGATGGGATATGAGGTAATGTTTTCCTAAGGATAATCTGCAAGGTGTATTACTATCAGGGAAGTGACAGTTTTTGATTTTTATCTGCCTGTTTTCATTTTGGTATGTGTTTTTGGTTGAACATATATTTACCTGTCCTTAAGAACTACTAAGAATGTGGGTACCCTTGAAGAAATGTGTGCGAGAAAATTATTGAAATATAGTCCATGCAAAAAGATGAAAAGAATCCCTTTTCACATCAAGGTTTTAGGTGAGAGGTATTATAAGTCAAGGAGCTTGAGGACCACCTGAAAACGGAGCACTGGTCTGCCTTGTTTTTAGAAATAAACTTTTAGCAAGAGATTAATGGATAGTGATACATATGTATTTTCTACACTGTAATTGTTGAGCAAGGTTACCAGAAGTTATTTATTTGTTGAAAAATGAAAGAACTTGGCATGGTGAAGAGGTAGATTCAATGTCAAGTGTTTTCTTTTTTATTTGTATTAAGCAAAATTTGGTACTTCTTTTCATCTTACTATCTTACATTTGTATGTAAACTTTATGCAATATTCTTTTTGTATATGCTATATTCATATAATAGTTTGCCAGGAAAATTGTGATTGAAACTTGTGATTACCCTTTAAGCTTAACAAGTGGTGAGATATAACAGAGATTGCTTCCTAAGATAGTGCAGTTTAAATAATGGATTCATCACATGCTGTAGGCATAACCTTGAATGTGAAAAAATGTCTTTCTTTGAAAAAATTAATGCTAACAAGACTAAAGCTATCAAAGATGGAAATTTAATTTGGAAGCTATAGGTAGTTTGAATCATTATTGGATAATTTTTTGACAGTTTACTAAACATGTCATTTTATGTGTAATTTATTATATTACATGAAACTATCAAATAAAAATATGAATTTAAACATTTAAACATGTACTTTGAAAGTTTCATTTTAAGAATACATATATGCACAAATATTCCAAATATTTTATTCAAAAATATAAGGCAAACTGTGTGTTAAGTTAAACTAATACCATTGTAAATAAAGATACAAAATTTTATTTGATAGGCTTGAAAAATAAATGATATTTACAGAAATGGCTAACCGAATGTTATCATCTAAAAATATGAAAGAAATTCAATGTAAATTGCCTCTGATATGATATACAGATTTAAATATTCATAGGCTTCAACTTATTACAAACATGTCCTTAGAGGTTTCCAGATGGTTTTTCATGCTCATTGTGATGGTCCCATAATCTATTAATCTTGCTGCTGGATTTTACTCCTTGGCAGTGAGTCTGTCCTTAATGGCAATTAGTGTTCCACATTCCTAAATCAGTATTTAGCATACAAAAGGTCAGTACAGACTGTATGACCAATACTTGAGTAGCTATGCCTCATGCAAACAGTAAAGGGAACAGACAATTAAAGCAATTACTAATGGCCTTTGTCTAAGACCAGGCAAAGGGAAGTATTAAATAAGGAAAAGTTCTGGGCAATATTTTTTGAACATCTCTTGAAAGGGCAATGGGAAGACCATTCCAAATGAGCATAATAGCATGTTGAGGGACCCTATAATAAACTGTAATAGTTTATTGACAAGCTATAGCAAAATATCACAAGATATCACATACTGACCTTAACTGATTAAATATGGGATCTTGTAGAGCATTGGAAAGTCTCAGATTTTGTTTTAATGATTAAAAAAATGAAATTATAATTGCATCAGTCCCTTATCCCCTTTCCTCTTTTACCACATGCTCCTTGTCCTCTTTTTCTTTAATTGTTGTTATAAATATGTATGAATACATAAATACAACCTGCACAGCCTATGTAATGTTACCATCTATGTATATGACCTCAGACCTGACCACCGGTTGGTAAGTCAATCAACGTGTTCATTCTTGGGGAAACCATTTTTCTTGTTCTCAGCATTCCATAGCTGTTTGCATTTCTTTGTTTAGAGGTGATTTCCTGTGAGCATTCCCCATTCTATGTTAACATATCCACTGGTATCATCACTGTTCAGATCTTGATTAGGCAGATAAGTTGATGAGACTTTATTGGTATAACATCTCACACATTTCTAGTAAACTATATCTCACAACAAATTTCTTGGCCTTCTAACTCTTACATTCTTTCTCCTCCATCTTCTGCAATTATATCTGAGTTTTATGTTCAGGAACCCTGTTATAGATATATCAGTAGGCACTAGACATCACACAGATTTCTTCCCTAAACTCATCTGCTCTTGAAAACTTAGTAGGTGAGGCCTGGTTCTAAATTTTTTATAGTACATATCATAGAGAATTCTGATCTGTTCCATAGATGTCTGGTGGTTAGGTAATAATAATTCCACAGTAACATTTGGAAGGCAAACAGAATTCAAGATCTCTTTAATGGAACTGACAATCCTTGGCTTAGGAAAGGCCAAAGTTAATGACCACATCATTTGTAGAAGAGTCAAAGGAACCCAGCATCTTTTCACCTGGCACGATTAAAGTGCACTAGAATAAGAGTGAGAATATATAACATATAGGATTGATTCTGCATTTTGAATGCTAAGTGGCTCAGTTTTCATACTTGTCAAATGGAGTGTGGTATGCTACATTATCCTTTTCAAACATATCATAAATGATCTATGATTCCAATAAATAGAGTAATTATTGCACATGCAGGGAAGGAAAAAAACACTTATCTGTGCTGTGAATTGGATTGTCCCATCTACTCTCTCCTAGAGGCAATTTCATGTCACAAAATTGTTCCTTAAAACTTGCAAAGAAAGAATGAAAAACAGTTATTAGCATTGTATCTGTTACAGAACAAACCTGAATTCTGGGCTCAAATATTGCACCCACTCTTGATAGCTGTTAATCTTCTATAAAGTAAACATGAATGACCTAGCTCTGCAAGGAGTCTTAGTAATAAATGAGTTCATAATATAATGACACACCTATAACTCTCGGGAAACAATGAAACGTGCATACAATGCTTCAGTTATTGTCTCCTGACACGATCCCATTTCATTCATACTGCATTCCTGCATCACCATAATCCTCTCTAGACCAGTTAAAAGTGAAAAAATATTGAATTTTAATTCTCTTAGTATGGAAGGAAAAAAAATAAAAACCATGTGTGGTGGGAGTAGGAAAAAAAGCCTTTTATAACTTCTTCCAACTGAGGATGTACCAGAAACCTGGCAAACAAGGAACTGTTGAAATGATTATATATTGAAGAAAAAAAATATTTTTAGAGGTTGACAGAAAAGCAAACATACAACAAGCAAACCCATGAAGCTCAGTTATAATCATCTTTCTCTATGCCATTACTATTAAGAATAAAGCCAATCTTTATGTTTTTTTTCTCCTACCTGTATTCCAAGTTTCTCTGAAGATGTACTTTACTTACCTTAAAGTTTCCCATTACAAATCAAAACAAATCAAACTCTTCTCCATAACTGTGATACCTGAGGTATCCTCAGGTGCCTTTTATTATACCATCACCATTTTCCCTTCTAAACCACCTGCACATCTCTGTAGCTGTTTTTGTGACATGTTTAGCCAAATCTTATCTCATGTGCTACATATATTATTTGTATTGATGCGAGAAAATAGATGATAGAAACCCTTACTGTTTTTCTTTCTAGTTACTTTTGTGTTGCTTTGTTAAACACCATGGCCAAAGTCAACTTGAGGTAAAAGGATTTATTTCAGCTTAAACTTCCAGGTACCAATTCATAACTGTGAGAAGATAGGGCAGGAAGTTGAGAAAACTCAGAGGCAAGAACTAAAGCAGAAACCATGAATGAGTGCCTGTTTACTGGCTTATTCTCTCCCTCCTGATCAGCTGTGTCTTATACAGTACAGGATTGCCTGCTCAAGGATGATGCTGTGCACAGTGGGCTAGAGCATCCAGTATCAGTTATCAATGAAAACAGTTCATCATAGATTTGTCCACATGTTAATAAGGTCCATGCAATCTCCCCGTTGATATCCCTTAGATAATTGACAGCTGAAGGAAGCTGGAGCTGTATACCCATTGTCAACTTAACACACAAACTGTATCATTGTTAAACCATAGTGTTTCCTTTCTTAATTGTCCCCAATATCTCATGTTACTATCACAATTTAAAATATGATACTTCAGAAGTCCCAGAATCTTTAAAAGTTCTAACACTTTAAAATTTCAGTGTCTCTTTAAAAATCTACAGTCTCTTAACTGTGGGATCCTTTAAAGTCAGAAATAAGTTACATATAGGAGGAAGAATTTCTTTTGGCTCCTGTTTAAGAAAGTTCACTGTATCTTTTCTCCATGTGCTTTGGTATCTGGAGCTGATGTGGCAGGGAAATGTTGTCTATTGCATGACTGATAAGAAAAGAGAATGAGACTGGAAGAGACAACAGAAAGGACAAAATACCTGCTCCACTGGCCTGCTTCCTCCAGCTAGGGTCCTACCAAAGCTTTCAGAATGTAGCATCATCAGCTATGGCCAACCATTCAAAATACTATCCAGTAGGAGCCATTTAATCTTCAGTCTATAAAAGATGCTTATGTTGGTAACTCCATCCTAGAAGGGTCTTCTCAGGTTTTGGCTAAGTGTCTGCTTGTCTTCAGTCATCAGCTCAGATGTCCCAACATGAAGGTGGTTAACATGGATATTTTCTGGATCACACATCAGCACTTGGCTGTAGATAACTCACTGTATTTTCACTTTGTAGAAATTATTAGGCAAAGTCATTCACCTTGAAAAGCACATCACTTTTCTCATTCCCAGCACATAGTGGAATATCTGAAAACGGGAATTTTTGAATTTGATCATCGCTATCTCTAAGGTTTCTAGAAAAGAGCATGACACAATATGTATTGGACCTGCATTTGCTCCATGAATACTTGAATGAATGGATTTTGATATTAGTGGCAGTCTGTCTTGTCAGCCCAGCAGTACATACACTTGTCTCAACACATCTAGGAAATAGACAGAACGAGGTCCAAGTGAGCTTCTCCACCTGACTGAAAAGTAGTGAATACATGGACAACACTGAAATATAGATGCTGATGGTGGATCCATTTATTAAACCAGAATCTCTCTGAGTGAGTTTGGATAACCTCATCCGACAAGAGAACTCTAATCTTCCTTCTAAATCTCAGAAAATGATGTTTAGGAAAAAAATATTTCGAATATTTAATTTGTATTGTGTAAATCCCCAACACATATCAGTCTAGAAAAGATGCAGTTTTTAACTAAAGTAGAGGAGAAAGGAGCATCTGAAACTTATTCTCCATCTTTGTTACATTATTCATTAAATCTTAGAGTCTTGGAACATACATGTTGCCTGTGAGCCATATATTCTTCATTCAACCTTTCCCTCTCTCATGTTAAAATTTTCTTCACTAAGCATTGTTTTAACAGTCTAAGTGTCTCAGATAAGAGAAATGGCATGCTCCAATCATATTTCAGATAACATTGCCATGGTATTAGTGAGTGTTGTGTAACATTGGTGAAAGAGACTTCATACTTGAATGGGCAAAAACAGAAGCTATTGAAAGAATGAAGTAAATTGGACATTTAAGGGGAAAAATGGCAAGAGTATAGCAATGCCCGCAAAAAAGGAAAGATATATTGTAGTTACTTCAATTTCAGATTTCCACTAAAAATTCTTGTGATGATTAATCTTAATTATCAACTTGATAAAATCTAGAGTCACCAGAGAGAGAGTCTTCTGAGAATACCAACAGGGAATTCTCTTTATTCGGTTGAGATGGGAAGACACACCAACTGTGTGAGGCATCATTTCCTGTGATGAGATCGTAGAACTACATCAAAAGGAATAAATGAGCTAAGCATAAAGATTTTTTGCTTTCTGCTTCCTGATTGAGAAGACAACATGATGAGCTGCCTCAAGCTACTGTTGCCTTCCTTTCCCTGCTGCGATGGAATTCACTTTTGAATTGTGAGCTTAAATAACACCTTTCTTTCTATGTGGCACTTGTCGGGTTATTTTGTCATAGCAACAGAAAAATTCTCAATCACTAGAATCCTGCTTTCCGTGAATGTATATTGACTTTTGGAATAGAATTCATTTCATTTACATATTAATCAATCCAATTGTGATGTGCTACTGTAATTACCTCACATTTAGATTACAAATTTTGCTGATTAGAATTCTAAAGTGATGATTTATTTGAACCACATAACAATTCCAAATGATCCCCTTAGGAGAATATTCTCATTATCAATTATCAGCTAAAGTTGCTCCAAAGAGCTCACCAAGTAGGAGGGAAGGAAAAAAAATCAGAAACTGTATAAAGAGGCATAAAAAGACATACTGACATAATTGTAGTTAATGTGCTATGCATCATGACCAAAGAGTAATTTTTTATATCTCTTACTAAAAGTGAAGTGAGCTAATTTAATTTATATGCCCATGAGCAAAACTGCAAAGCAGAAAACTGCAAACAGATATTGTCAGGCATAGCACCTTGTCTCTTTCATGGCATGACCTTCTGCCCTGTCATGACTTTTCCCCAGTGGCTCTTTGGCCATGTTACTTGAAATTATAGAGATATGATTAATTTGCCTCGGCTGTGCTCTGAACAGACACACTGCATAGGGGCTTTGATCTGATCACACAGGGAGACCTCCGTATGGTCTGGCCTTACTGTGTTGGAATCAGAGCAAAGGCTTGCATGATTATATGTGTCATCATTAATTGAGCACGAATGTCAGTGTTCATTAAAAACAAAGGAAAATGTGGCATTGCAGCCATGCTTAACTTTCTCATTAGATGCTCTCATTAACCACATAACAGTGAGGGTTATCCAGCAAACTCATCATGTAGCTTCATGAAATGGAAAGCATTGTATTTTTTGTGCATGATCATATTCTTTAAAAGGTGCACATTTAGATATAGAACTGAAAATACTACCAGAAAGCCACCTGGCAGTATTAAGTAGCCATTTGGATGTAATTAGTTTGGGAGTATGCCTTCTACACGAAAGACACCTGCAATAAACATAATTTGAATCAAGTTGGTAATTTGTCCATTTTCCACTCACTGGTGATTATGAGCTGGTTGTCCCAGCATTTCATACTCTCATGTATATGATCCTTCCATTCTCCTCTTTACCCTCAATGCTTTTGTGACAGATATTAAACTTGTGTCTTCCAAAGATACCTATCCCTGCCATGTACCCTTATCTCTATTCACAATGGCAGAGAGGAAGCTCTCTGTTTTGAAGCATTGCCATGCAAACCTGTAATTTGGAAAATTTGAGGGGCACACTCTTTTTTTATGACAGTAGTGAGTGATACCAACACCTAAGTATAGAGAATGCCAAAGCTATTGGGTGACTTCTGTCTTTGTCTTGACCAAATTAAGGTGGGACTGTGGTGAGCTATGTGCAAATACTTTTATGCTGAATGCTCCTGTTTGGGTTATAGAAGTGAAAACAAATATTGCATATAATTCTCAAATCAGCTTGAAGTCACAACAAAAGGAAAGGATTCTTGGGTCCGTGGAATTGGTGAAGTGAAATTTAAAAATATGTTGCTTTGGAAGGAACAGGATTTACTTATGAAAGAGCAGACAACTAGATTGTCTCCAATTGCCTAGGTATGGGAAATGAGAGAAGAAAAGCTAGTAACCCACTCTGTTTCATGAATAGAGACAACCTATGTGAGAGGCAACATCACTCCTTGGATGCTCAGCGTGAGAATTAGGTGTGAATAAAATGAACCATACATTATACATGGATGGGAAGTTTTGCTCTATGTTGAGTTTCTCTGCCTGTAGAATTGAGTTTGGGAGTATGTGTCTAATTTTGTCTTCAAAATGGAAAGGAATTAGGTATAGGAAAAAAATACTGACGAAGTACTGATGACTGATTTGTCAAAATTACCTTAAGAGACTGAATATCAAATAATGTTGGTAGAAGAGAAATGATATGGAATACAAATGACAGAAGAGGGGAGAGAGGACAGGATGGGAGAAAATGAAGCAAAGGTAGAGAAGAAGAGAAGCAAGGAAGAGAGGAGAGGGAAACAAGACAAAATAAAAACCAAAGTCTCCAGTTCACCTAAAGTAGAGGTGACTTACTACATATGCCCTCGAAATAAACTCTTAAAAGATAGCCGCAGACCCACACATTTGATTGAAGATACCTCACTGGTTACCATGAAAACTGTACAATGTGAGCCAAGTCCAGGACCACAGGGTAAAACTTTGGTTTCAGTCTCAACTTATCTGATAACTACTGTGATCCTGTTGAGGAGAGGCCCAGTTAAAGGCATATGGATGCTGTTTCTCATGTCAGAGAGTCTTATACAGTGAGCTTTGTGAAAAAAAATGACTTTTAAATGAGCAGTATGACAAGATGATCTAGAAAAGAGCTACATATGTAGGCATAGAAATAGAAGCTACGTGATGGAATCTAGAAATATGTGATATTCAGAGGCCTGTGAGTCAGAGTCCATTGCAGGACTACATGGAGTACCCACAGATACCAACTCAATTTTGCCACATGATACTGTTGTTAAAATTCCTTCTTAGAGACTTTTTCATTGAAGAAAGAGAAGTTGACTTTTCTCAAGTGGGATATTGTTATTGAATGAATAAAATATATACCTCTATTGCACTTAAAACATTTATAACATTACAATCATTTAATTAACATTAAAGTATTTTTTAAATATGACATTGAACAAAGAAAATTAAATATGTGACTTTCAGTATTATGTTAGCAATACATGATAATAATTTATTTTATTTTACAGAAAATGTTTGCAAAGATTGTCATTTTGTGAGAATGACATAGATGCTGGGATTTGCGTAAGCTCAGAGAGAAAGGTTAGTAGTGAGGATTCTAAAGACACATGAACTCTGTTGTTCACAAATACTAGATATGTTCCCATGAATTGTTCTTTAAAGAATGACAAGAAAAGAATGGCATAACAAAGCAGGTCAAAATGAGAAGAGAAAATTAAATATGTAGCTCCTGGGAGTTAAAAGAGATGATCCTTGGTATATCCTAGATAGCTGCTTCACTCAGAGTAGGCACTTGATACACATTGAGGTTAGATATTATTCAGTTTTGTATTATAATTCAATTGTTATTACACTTTTATAATGTTCTTGTTATCTAAAATCTATAACAAAGTAAACAGAAAATAGGAATAAAAATCATTTACATATGCAGTAAGCACAGCTGATATGTGATTATGGCAAAATGAGAGAATCTGTCTAATTTTGAACCCTTTTCTTCTCTCAATACACTGGAAGTTTCCATGTTATGTTTGGAGATATGTCATGAATTGACGAATTGACTACAGTTCCCCGGGGGATGAGTGGAAGAGTTGAGACAGAATCTCTTCTATCACTTATTATACATTTCCATTTTGTTTGCTCTGTAAATTAGTTATTATTATTATTATTATTATTATTATTATTATTATTAATGCACATAGTTGTTCTATCTACAGGTATGTCTATGCACTACATGCATTCCTGGTACCTATGGAGGCCAGAAAGGGGTGTTGTATCATCTAGAACTGAAGTTACAGATGTTTATGAGCTGTCATGTAGGTCCTGGGAACCAGATTCCCATCCTGTGGAAAGAATCAAGTACTCATAACTAACAAGACATCTCTCCAGCCCCTATGTAAAGTTCTTTCTTGGCTTTAGTAGGAAAATTCTGCTGCAAAAAGTAAAAACAATGTGATTAACAAGCTATACATCTTCCCCTAATCAAAGCTTACTTCCCCTAATCAAATTCCAATGTCTGTTTGACAATATTGCCCATTAACCAACAGACATAGAAACCATACCATGGTTCTCACGTAAAAATGAAACATGCTTCTTAAGGTTGATGTTTTAAAACCACTTTTTATTTTCTGTAAGAAAGCAGGATGCTCTCCATTTCAATTCATATTTAAGCTTCCATCTTACCTTAGATGGTTTAAACAAAGTAAACCACTTGAACAAATCTCCTCAAACAACACTCCACTTCTGGTTTCTCCCTGGCACCATTTTAACCAGTTTAGAAATTACAGAAAATTGCTTTCACAAAGATTTTGAGGAGAAGAAGGAAAGAAGTCAGCATTGGCATAGATGCATTCTTTTAAGTTCAATCCCTTGTCTCTTTCTGAGGATCTATTATCCACAGAAAACCCTTTAGGAAGAGAAAGATGGAAAAAGCCCAGCACACACACACACACACACACACACACACACACACACACACACACACAAAAAAAATTATGATGAGTAAAAAATGTGTACATTTACAAGATTTGCAACATAGGAGAAGAGGCTACTCCAGGATATGCTTCAAAGAGAGCAACGTTTGGAAGAGGTCATAACCTCTTCTAACCTAGTAATTTACAAGAAAAGGGAAGAATTCCATATGGGAGGAAGAACATGTTGCTAGAGTTTTCCTGCTTTGCCCACAGTCAGGACAAATCTTTGTCACCCGCCAGTCCCACAGCCACTCAGACCCAACCAAGTAAACACAGAGACTTATATTGCATACAAACTGTATGGCCGTGGCAGGCTTCTTGCTAACTGTTCTTATAGCTTAAATTAATCCATTTCCATAAATCTATACCTTGCCACGTGGCTGGTGGCTTACCGGCATCTTCACATGCTGCTGGTCATGGCGGCGGCTGCAGTGTCTCTCCGCCTCAGCCTTCCACTTCCCCTAATTCTCCTCTCTCCTTGTCCCACCTACTTCCTGCCTGGCCACTGGCCAAACAGTGTTTTATTTATTGACCAATCAGAGCAATTTGACATATAGACCGTCCCACAACAAGAACATGTGAAAAACCATGGAGGAACACACAGTTTCCCAAAAACACTAGTGATTCTGGAAGAACAGCATGGTGTTCATGCTGCTAAGTATGTTAAGAGATAAGGCTGAAACATAGCTTGGCATCAGAGTTTGAAGATCCTTAAACTCCATATGATACATATACTTTATTCTGAAGGCAAGAAAACAGCAATCACAGATTTTCAAAGATGATTCAGTCATCATTAGATTGATGTATGTACATCTGTCATGATGTGGAGGCTAGACCAAAATCAAAGGATGAGGAAGAAGTAAAAAAAAATAGTCAAATTCACTTCTTGAGAACAAAGTACCTTATTTATCAGATGAAATATTGATTTATCTCCCTAAGCCCTGTCTTGTAGCTCTCAACACTACTTGAGTTAGCTAAATAGTGAATACTGGTTTGAAAATGAAAGGCTTTTCAATAGCTTGTGATCTCTTAATAAGATAAAATCTAATTCATAAGAACAAATAATCATTGGAATACTTGAAAATTCAAGAGCATTAATGAATATAGTAGATAAAACCAAAATCAGAACACAGAAATCAAAATGGTTGATATCTACAGAAAGGTTCATGAACAGACTGGCTCACACTTAAAGTCTAGGGCTGATCTGTTGGGAGCTGGGGCACAAAGATAATTAGCAAAAGTCAGCACTCTGTGTGCATTAATCTTCTAGGAAATTTTTTGGTCAAAGACAAATAAGAATCAGACTATATTCATGAATTTGAAGACAAGTAAAAACACTAAAACCAGACCATATCCATGAATTTGAACCTCTGTTTATAAAAGAGGCAGCTAAGTGTAGGGGTGCTTGTCTGTGCTTCATCCCTTAGGCACTGCCCCTAGTAGACAGTAGGTAACTGCTAGGTACCTGCCCCCACCCAGGGATAGCCGAGACAGGAATCCCTTAAGACCTGAAATATTTACGTGCTCACTATCTCTTGGCTACCTCATGATCCTGGATGCTGGATGCTGGTACTGTAGATGAAGTCAGTTTTCCAGAGAACCACGTTGGACCTGCCCTCACCTATACTGGATCCCGTAATCAACTCACTTTGCTAGTTGTAAATTAACTCAAAATAAACCCCTTTTGACTATCAAATAAACTACATGGAATCGCCTCATTAATTGCCACTATATCTAAGCCTCTAAAATGGAATGACTGTTTAAGATGGTGTGAAAAACTGTGTACAATAGTAGTGTATTATTATGCTTGACCAATGGTAAGGATTATTGCCGTTAACCTCCTTCCTCTGGCTGCTTGTTTCTATGAATCCACAGCCTCCTGTCCCTTCAGCATTTCTAAGGTGGCTTATTAGCTTGGGTTTCTTCTGATTTATAGCAATGCTTAATCCAGCAAACGTTCTGCCCCATTTAGCTGGAGAATCAAAGACCTTTATCTGCCTCCCAAACACCATCCAATTGTATATTGATATCTCTCTTGTATGCCCATGTCTGACATGGAAAGCTACCTGACTTGCACATTGTTAATCCTTTCCCACCTTATCCACTTTAAGCTCGTGATAACTCTGGACTGAACTTCGTAGAAGATTTCATGAATGTTAACTCTCTCCAAGGGCCAATGACTTGAAGGAAGAGAGACAAGAAAAAACAAGAGAAAGAAGGGAGGACAGAATGAACAAAAAAAAAGAAAAAGTGAAAAGAAAGAAGTGATGACTTCACAATGAAAATCTGTCTAATTATTTAATTTCTGTTCACCATCTCTAAAAAGGAAGACAAATTTTAGCATCATCACCCTCAAATCTCTTTCAGGTTCCACTTTGATCCCCTCTTTTCTTTGCATTGAATCCACAGATCATCCATACTAAAATAACAAGTCCTGACCTGTGGTCATTGAATCTGAATTGTTCCATCTTACATATTATTTTCTTGCTTAGATAAAGCTTACCTTTTAATATAAGATGCAATTATGTTTCTTTTCATTTGTTTTTGTGTGTTCCATATATGATATGCCTGTGGAGGCTCAAGGTCAATGCAGAAATCTTTCTCAACTCCTTATCAACATTATTTTGGAGACATGTCCACTCAGTCAAACCTAGAGCTTAGCAATATGGCTAGTTTCCTTAAAAACCTTGCTTGCAGTTTTCTATGTCTCTCCCCCTTGATTCTGGAATAACAGGCAGCTTGTGAAAAATCACTAACACCTATGTGCATTTTGGAGACCTATGCTTCAGTCCTCTTTCTTACAAGGCAAATACTTCAACCACTCCCTAGGCCATTTGAAATATTTCTGTATGAAATCTCTCAATAATTTCCTGATAGTGTTCCAAATCTTGCTTTATAAGTTCTCCTAACCATGTATGCCTCCTTTCACGTAATGGATGCTGTGATGTCTTTGATGCTTCCCTACCAAATCAAAACTGTCACAAGGCTTAAGAAAGGGCATCTGTTTTGCTCTAGTCATATTTAACCTGTGATCGTACTTTAGGTTTAACATTGGGTCTGATCTTAATTACATATTAATTAAATAACCTTAGAAATATTCAGAAAATGAATGCATAAAGAACTAGGTTTAAAGCCATAAAGTCTTTTGGCTTTATTATTTACCAGTTCTTTGACTTGAACTAAGTAAGCAATTTTCTCTGATCCTCATTAACTTTATGTAGAGCAGTCATATGATACATATACTTAGTGAAAAAATACTATCAGAGAATCAAAGATAAACCAAGAGAGCATCCGTGTGTCGGGGTGAGGAGTGAGGGCTGCAACATTAGCACCTGCAGCAGAGTTATCTCTCCTGGTCACAGTCCTGGCTCCCCAGAGCAGATCTTGAGATGCATTGTGGCACATAAGTAATGTTTTAGGAATTGGTGGAAGGAGGTGAGAAGCAATAAATGAGGAGAGAAGCTGCAATGCATGCTCCACAAGGCCTCAAACCACCCCAAACTATATGTCCTTCTGTGTTCCAAAACAGTTCCTCTTAGTACTGCATGTCACTAAATTCCTGAAATGAGGCAGCAAGGAGCCAGTGAGCTAATAGCAGTTCCCTATGGTTGCAAAAAAAGAGGCTGAAGCTAATCCAATTCCCAGCTGATGGGTAGAAATGGAGGTCTGTCCAGCTCATCTCCAGATCCACAGCATTTCCTGGGTTATGTGTTCATGTGGTTGTTTCATCAGTCCATCATTCATTCTTGTGAAATGTCCAGACATCCTATATTTCACAAGTGTTCAAAATGAGCAATCAAAAGTACTGGCATTAAATCTTTTGTGATCAATGACACAAGTGCCCAGGGGATACAGAAGGAAATGATGGATGCCGAAAAGAGGGAATTGAAGAGAAAAGTGTCAATTAATCTCAGACCGGAGACCCTGCAGCCTAGTAGCAAGTGAATGGGTCTGTTTATCAGGGAGCTTGATGTGAATCCTCCAGTCCAAGCTGTTATGAGCATTAAATGTGTGCTTCTGAAATTTGTGTAGGGCACAGAGGAAGGTGCTTACAAGGGATAGATCATCTAGAAGTTGCACTGATTTACAATAATTTTACTCTAAATTTATGCAATAAATGTCAAATTAATTAGGAAGTTCTAATAAACAGCTATAAACAGATGAGGTACATACAATTTACAATTAATACAGTTCATATTAAAAAGCAAGACTATTTCTTGGCAAGTGCTTAAAGTTACTGCTCACCATGAGAATGTTGAGACACTGAACCTTTGAAACCTCAGTGATCATTCTCACTATATTTACCAGTGGAGTCAATCTCATAGTCATATCTATCTATCTATCTATCTATCTATCTATCTATCATCTATCTATCTATCTATCTATCTATCTATCTATCTATGTATCTATCTATCTATCATCTATCTATCTATCTATCTATCTATCTATCTATCTATCTATCTATCTATCCATGTTCTATTAGGGTTACTATCAGTTTTTGTTGTTACTATGTGGATCAAAAATGTGATCATTATGTTACTCCTACATCATCCCCCAGAAGGTGGACGTTAACCACAGGTCTCTTTTCATTCTTTCATAGTAATCAAAATCATCCTATACATTGCTGACTTTTCTAAGCAGAAATGAAAATATAGCACCTGATATTTTAAGAAAAAAATATATCAAATGACAACTCAGATTACCTACAATATACCAACATTAAGTTTTCTGTTATTTTTAAAATGAAAACAGTTTCAAGTTAAATTGGTTACATTTTAGATTTTGTTTCATCTATCATACAAAGTATCCAATGTAGATTTGTCTCTTCAATTTAAGTTACAGAATCATACTCTTCAGCTGGGTATATTACTATCTACAGAACAGGTCACATTTCCCAAATCTCTTCATTATGTTTGGTGTAAATTGTTCTCCCCTTCTCCAGGACTCATGTGTTAAAGGGTCACTCCCCAGTGGGTGCTGCTATTTGTAGAGATTATGAACACACGAGGGGCGAGATCTAACTGGAAGTATGGGGTCATAAAGGGTTATGCTATCTCTGGCCCCTTCCTGTCATATTATTTTCTTTCTGGTCTGTTGTGAGATGAAAAGGTTCCTTTGTCACCTGTTCCTTATGCCAGGATATTCTGCCCAAGCACAGAGGTAAAATAAATTATGAACCGACTTCTGTCAATCTCTGACTCAGAATAAGCCCTTTCTCCTGTAGGAAGATTTTGTCAGGAATATTGTCACAGTGATGGGAGGAGTAACTAACCTGGCCCTTACAGCTAGATGAAGCCACAGTCTCCCATATATGGTAGCAGTACAACACTTGGGAAGGACAGTTATCTAGGATATTAAAAAAGAAGACATTGCATATTCTTTTTTCTCTCTTCTCAAATCTATGATCCATATTTTGGACTTGATGTCTGTAGAGTTGTCAACTGCACTGGATTATGAGAAAAAAAATCATTCACTTGAAGTGTTCCAGAACAAAGTCATGATTCTCTTGAATTGTCACAATCACAGAACTTTTACAAAAATATTGGCTCTGATTTATGGTAAGTATTCAAGAAAATATAATTTTATCTCACCATGAAACACTTTAATATTTTAATATTAAATTAAATTAATATTAAATTTCCATAGGGCCTATATTTCTGATACATAAAATCATGATATTGACATATTCAACTTTTATCATATATCCCTAATATTCCTCAAAACATGTATCACTTTATTTATTTTTTATTTTTTTATATTTTATTTTACAATACCAATCAGTTCTACATAATGGCCACAGATTCACTGGTTCTCCCCCCTTCTGCCCCCCTCCCCTTCCCCCCAGCCCAACCCCCATTCCCACCTCCTCCAGGGCAAAGCCTCCCCCGAGGACTGAGATCAACCTGGTAGACTCAGTCCAGGCAGGTCCAGTCCCCTCCTCCAAGACTGAACCAAGCGTCCCTGCATAAGTCCCAGCTTTTAAACAGCTAACTCATGCAATGAGCCCAGGACCTGGTACCACTGCCTAGATGCCTCCCAAATAGATCAAGCCAATCAACTGTCTCACCTATTCAGAGGGCCTGATCCAATTGGGGGCCCCTCAGCCTTTGGATCATAGTTCATGTGTTTCCATTCCAATCTTAGGGGTCACTCAAGTGTACTATCATGTCATCTGCAAATAGGGAAAACTTGACTTCTTCCTTTCCAATTTGTATCCCCTTAATCTCCTTATGTTGTCTTATTGCTCTGGCTAGAACTTCAAGTACCATATTGAATAATTATGGGGAGAGTGGACATCCTTACCTCGTTCCTGATTTTAGTGGAATTGCTTTGAGTTTCTCTCCATTTAATTTGATGTTGGCTGTTGGCTTGCTGTAAATTGCCTTTATTATGTTTAGGTATGTTCCCTGTATTCCTGTTTGCTCTAAGACCTTTATCATGAAAGAGTGTTGGATTTTGTCAATGCCTTTTCTGCATCTAGTGAGATGATCATGTGGTTTTTTTTCTTTGATTTTGTTTATATGGTGTATTACATTGACAGACTTTCTGATGTTGAACCACCCTTGCATCCCTGGGATGAAACCTACTTGATCATGGTGGATAATTGTTCTGATGTGTTCTTGGAGTCTGTTTGCCAGTATTTTATTGAGTATTTTTACATCAGTGTTCATGAGGGAGATCGGTCTGTAGTTCTCTTTCTTTGTTGTATCCTTGTTTGGTTTAATAATCAGGGTAATTGTAGCCACATAGAAGGAGTTTGGTAATGTTGCTTCTGTTGCTGTTGTGTGGAACAATTTAGAGAGTATTGGTATTAACTTCTCTGAGGATCTGGTAGAATTTTAAGCTGGAACCATCTGGTCCTGGGCTTTTTTTGGTTGGGAGATTTAAATGACTGTTTCTATTTCCTTAGGGGTTATTGGAATATTTAAATAGTTTATCTGGTCTTGATTTAACTTAGGTATGTGGTAACTATCCAGAAAATTGTCCATTTCTTTTAGGTTTTCCAGTTTTGTGGAGTAGAGGTTTTTGAAAATATGACCTGATAATTCTCTGGATTTCCTCAATGTCTGTTATGTCCCCCTTTTCATTTCTGATTTTGTTGATTTGGATTCTCTCTCTCTGTCTTCTGGTTAGTTTGGATAAGGGCTTGTCTATCTTGTTGATTTTCTCAAAGAACCAACTCTTTGTTTCATTAATTTTTTGTATTGTTCTCTTAGTTTCTATTTTATTAATTTCACCTCTCACTTTGATAATTTCCTGGCCTTTACTCTTCCTGGGAGACATTGCTTCTTCCTGTTCTAGAGCTTTCAGTTGTGCTGTTAAGTCACTAGTGTGAGATTTCTCCAACTTCTTTATGTGGGCATTTAGTGCTATGAACTTCCCTCTTAGCACTGCTTTCATAGTGTCCCATAAGATTGGGTATGTGGTGTCTTCATTTTCATTGATCTCTAGGAAGTCTTGAATTTCTTTCTTTATTTCTTCCTTAAACCATTGGTGATTTAGTTGAGCATTATTCAGTTTCCATGAGATTGTAGGTTTTCTGTAGTTTTTGTTGTTGTTGAAATCTAACTTTAAACCATGGTGGTCTGATAGAACACAGGAGGTTATTCCAATTGTTTTGTATCTGTTGAGATTTGCTTTGTGGTCAAGTATGTGGTCGATTTTAGAGAAAGTTCCATGGGCTGCTGAGAAGAAGGTATATTATTTTTTTGTTAGGATAGAATGTTCTGTAGTTATCTATTAGGCCCAATTGGGTCATGACATCAGTTAAATCCTTTATTTCTCTGTTAAGTTTCGATTTGGGAGATCTGTCCAGTGGTGAAAGTGGGGTGTTGAGATCTCCCACTATTAATGTGTGGGGTTTTATATGTGGTTTAAGCTTTACTAATGTTTCTTTTACATATGTGGGTGCCCTTGTGTTTAGGGCATAAATGTTCAGAATTGAAACTTCATCTTGGTGGATGTTTCCTGTGATGAGTATGTAATGCTCTTCTTGACCTCTTTTGATTTATTTTAGTTTGAAGTCTATTTTGTTGGATATCAGGATGGCTACGCATGCTTGTTTCTTAAGACCATTTGATTGGAAAGTCTTTTCCCAGCCTTTTATTCTTAGTTAGTGTCTGTTTTGAATTTGAGATGTGTTTCTTGTATGCAGCAGAAAGATGGGTCCTGCTTTTGTATCCATTCTGTAAGCCTATGTCTTTTCATAGGTGAATTAAGTCTGTTGATATTAAGGGAAAATAATGACCAGTGATTGTTCATCCCTGTTATTTTTGGTGGTAGTATGTGTGTATTTCTCTTCTTTGGGGTTTATTGCTGTGGCTTTATCTATTGCCTGTGTTTTCGAGGGTGTATCTGACTTCCTTAGGTTGGAATTTTCCTTCTAGTGCTTTCTGTAGGGCTGGTTTTGCGGATAAGTATTGTTTAAATCTGGCTTTGTCTTGGAATGTCTTGTTCATTCCGTCTATGATGATTGAAAGTTTTGCTGGGTATATTAGTCTGAGCTGGCATCCATGGTCTCTTAGTGTCTGCATTACATCTGTCCAGGTCATTCTGGCTTTCAAAGTCACCATTGAGAAATCGGGTGTTATGCTGATGTGTTTGCCTTTGTAGGTCACTTGGCCTTTTTCCTTGGCTGCTCTTAATATTCTTTCTTTTTTCTGTACGTTTAGTTGTTTAATTATTATGTGGCAAGGGGCTTTTCTGGGGGGGTCTAGTCTTTTTGGTGTTCTATAGGCTTCTTGTATCTTCATATGCTTTTCCTTCTTTATGTTGGGAAATTTTTCTTCTATAATTTTGTTGAATATATTTTCTGTGCCTTTGAGTTGGTATTCTTCACCTTCTTCTATCCCTATAATTTGTAGGCTTGATATTTTTATGGTGTCCCAAATTTCTTGCACATTTTGCTTCATGACTTTGTTGGCTTTAGTGTTTTCTTTGACTGATGAAACTATTTCTTCTATTGTATCTTCAACGTCAGAGATCCTCTCATCCATCTCTTGCATTCTGTTGGTTATACTTGCATTTGAAGTTCCTGATTGTTTACTCAGATTTTCTATTTCCAGCATTCCCTCTGTTTGTGTCTTCTTCATTTTTTCTATTTCCTGTTTCAGGTCTTGGACTGTTTCCTTTATTTGTTTCATTGCTTTTTCATGATTTTCTTTCAGTACTTTATTGTTTTCTTCCAGGACTTTCTTGTTTTCTTCCAGGACTTTCTTGTTTTCTTGTAATTTGTTTGCCCTTTCCTCTAGTTGTTTATAGAGTTCTTCCCATTTTTTTGTCTTTTCCTCTACACAAGCCTCTACCTTCTTCATGATGTTATTCATAAGGCTGTTTTCTTCTGCTTCTTCCAATTTTTGATGTTCAGGTGTAAATGTTGTAGGTGGGCTAGGTTCTGGTGATGCTGTATTGCTCTTCATTTTGTTGTATGTACTTCTGTCTTGACATCTGCCCATCTCCTTGTGGTTCGTTCATGGTCTTATCAGCGCACTTGGTTCAGACAGAGCTGACAGATTCAGGAAGTCTTTCTCTCTTGTCCAGATGGGAGCTCTCTTGTCAAAATGGGAACTCCAGGGCAGGATGGAAGCTCTTATCTGGACGGGAAGTCTGGGGCAAGATGGCAGCTTTTGTCCAGACAGGAAGTCCAGGGTAGGATGGGCTCTCTTGTCCAGAAGGGAAGTCCGGGGCAGGATGTGAGCTCTTATCCAGAAGGGAAGTCCATGGCAGAATGGGAGCTGGGGGCCGGCCTCTAAGTCTCAGGATGTGGCTGGGGTCTCGGGCAGATGGGCATGGGGGCAGGGCATGGAGATTGCAGGGATTGCAGGGGGTTGGAGAAGGGTATCTTTCCTGGTGGGGCTAGAAGGGGACCTGCCCCTGCCTGGTGGCCAGAACCTGGGGCCAAGTTGGGCAGGTCTTACCAGGAGTGGCTGGTGCCCAGAGATCAACATGTATCACTTTATTCACAAGAAGGACAATAGCCCATCTCATCATGAGAACAAAATATAGATTTTATCCTTTCTGTGTTGTATGATTTTGAGGAAACTGCTAGTTCTTGAGTATTAGCCTTCTGATTTACAAAATGAAAAACTACAGTAGTGATGTGAAGATTAAGTATAATTTCAGACACAAAACAGCACTTAGACAAAATAGGTGACTTGAAAATGATACTATTGATGAGGCTGATGGGGACCTCAGAAAAACATGCACAATAACTTATCAGACTTCTTGCCCATCCCAAATATGGACAAAATATATAAGAAATAAGACTGAAAATTTGTCTGAAGAATTCTAAAAAGGCATCCAGGAAATCTCTATATAGTTCAAGAATAAGTGTTAGAAGGCTTTATTGAGTTTTAATGCAAAACTATAATCTTAGTAATTGTACAAAAGGGGATGAAAATTCTTCTTTCAGACTATGATGTTCCCATACAATCCCCCTGGAAAGCATGTGTGTTATGAAGCCATCTAGTACATATGTTACTGATGGCCTCAAATGTCCTTAACAAACATGCAAGCCCTCTTACAGTACCTTGAGGAATTTAACATATGGTCATCAACATCTCTGAATTGTCCAGAGTACAATTCAACATGAATCTCTGTTAAATTGCAACCAATTAAACATTGTGCTGCACAATGTTGCATTTCATGGAATTAGAATTTTATTTTACTTTATATTTGTTTCTGTCTCTCATCTCTATATGACAATCTTCCTCTGAATCCCTGTCACCTCTCAAAAAAGTATTGTCAGTCATCCTACCGGCATAGCACATTTTGAAAACAAGACAAACAGACTTTATGAGGCTTCCCATTAACACCTGAATGAGGAAACAAATTGTGAAAATCAGTTTGCAATTCTGTTAGAAACTCAGTACTATAGAACTTCAAAAAATGTTCTTAGTGTATACAGGTCTGAGGATGTCTGTGATTGTGACTAATGTGAACAAGACAAATTAACCATTTCTACAGTTGCAAATATTTTAAATTTCCGGAAAAGAGGATTACTAATTTTATATGACTTAATGTGTCAGGTGCTGAGCTAGGTGCTTTTTTTTTTCAAGTCAATATTGTCCCTTCTACAATGTAAAGTATTTATGAAAGATATTTTGCCACTGTTGCAAGGATGTTTCTTCAATGCCCACAGTTAATTATTGAGCAGAATCTCACAACTAGTAAACAATGCCAGCAGAGTTCAAAGATATAGTTTTTGAATTCAGGACTTCATCTTGTGAAGAACATGTTGCAATATCAACTGGCAGATACAAGGCAGAGGAACCTGAAGCTTTGAACTAAGCATGTGAAATATTGTCATTAACATAAGGGAAAATTTGTTGAGTCTAATGGATCAACCATGTTGTACATAATGGTTCATTAAACATTTTCTGCGTCTTTTTCACAGTTGATTCCCCAAACAATCTTCTAGTGATGCTATTATTATCATCTCTGTTCAGAGGAAGAAACTGAGAGGATATCCTGCTAATATCAGGCACATCTGTTTCCAAATCTGCCAAGTTTCAGAAGGTCTCCAGACTATATGTTGCCCATGATAGAAAATGACCTCATTGGATATTTTGTGATAGGTACTTGGGATCTCTTATCTTCTTAAATCATTTCCAACATGTGGAAAACATATCTCCAACATAGTTCCTGGTTCCCACAAAATGAATGAGACATGTAAACAGTCTAATCCACCCAAATTGAATAGGGCACCAACCAGACTGCAGAAACTGAGCAAAGGGAAAGGCTTTAATTTAAAGACACAGATATATGTTTCCAAGGGTGTATGTGTGTGTATGTCTACCATTGAGCTTGAATTCCAGAGAGTTAAAAGATTTGCCTTGTTTTGTGTTGAGAGGATACAACATCCAATATTGCCCTTTTCAAGAGGAAATGCCTTTCTGGGAATAGAAATGGATTTAGCCTTGAGAACAAATCACATCCTGAATCAGTTGTCAAAAGAAGCCTAGAATAATCTCTTACTGTTCCATTTACTAAAGGGGACTGCATAGGCTACAGAATTCAGGCTCCAACAATTAATTCTTTTGAAATAATGTAATCACTTTTGCTCAGAAAATATATTTAATCCCGTTGTGAGCCAAGTAAAATTAAGAATTGCTTTATTGTTAAATTACCTAATTAACTGCCTCCTTTTTGCTCCTTAAAAGAAACCAAAAGGACATGCTTACATAAACACTACACTCTATAATCAATAATAAAAATATAATAAGCCTTATCTCCCATAGTAATCAAAAAAGACTTGATGAAGCACAGCAGTATTTTCAGAGTCCCCTGTGAGCATTTGTAGTGTTTATCAGGTACACACACACACACACACACACACACACACACACACACACACACAATGGTATTATTATTTTCCTTCTACACAGAGTTTGAATGATTTAGACTGCTCTTATGTGCCTTTTCTGGTCTGGTTACTTTTCTTCATGCCTGCAAAGATTTGCACATTTTAATGTATTTTTGTTCCTTCTTTGTTTTTGTAGCTTTGTGTAAAACCTGTCAACAAAAATAATTTGGTCTTGCATGTAACTACTTTGGGCCACCAGAGTTTTTGTTGTAGTACCTGGGGAAAGGCAGACTTGCCACGTGCGAGTACTCAGAAAAGGCCCATGAGTGTCTTTCATTAATAGCTATGTAAATTTCTTTAGACTGGACAACTGATTGGTTTCGTTTTATACTTGCTTATTTAGTGTCTCTAAAACTGCTAACTGTGGTTGCTTGAAAGTGTGTCTACTTCAAAGCTCATTATGATGCTGTTGAGAGATGCTATCATAAGAGTGATTAGTTTAGAAAGGATCCTCTTCATGATTATGATAGAATAACTGCTCTTCTGAAGGAGTGAAGTTTGCTTCCATGCCTTCTGAAAAGAACACTTTCACCACAGCCAATACCTCCAACTCAAACATCCTAGAAGCCAAATCTGGGAGGAAATACTTTACTGGTCCTTACAAATTACTCATGGTATTCTTTTATAAAAAGCACAAATAGACTAAGTCCTGTGTATCCAAGGAGGGTATTTTGTTAGGTACATAATAGATAAATCAGGGTATATCTATTTCTATACTCAGTGTGAGGTCAGGTCTGAGTTTCTACAGTATAATAACAGTTTCTTCAGTTCATCCACTTAATTCAATCTCATAAAGTTCTGTTGAGGAAGCTGAGGTGAGCAGATTGTCTCAAGTTTTTGACCACCCTAGGTTACACACCATCCTGGTCTGAGTGTAAGACTCTGCCTCTTGAGACTTCTTTCCTTTTTTTGTTTTGTTTTTTGAAAGAGACTTTTATTTTGAGATATTTCTTTTTGCTTTTATGTTGGTTCTTCAGTCGGAACTTTGTGGATAAAAACATCATAATCCAGTTCCAAAAACTTGGTCATACATGAATGAATATTGTATAAAACCCCAACATGACATACAAATAAAAGTCTTGTGTTTAAGTACACAGTGAGATACAGCTGAAACTGGAGTTTCATAAAACTATGCTTCTTATTCTGTGTTCAGAAGGACTTCCTACATATTCTCCTAGTTAGCTTTATTGTCAACTTGACACAACTAGAATCACTCTTTAGTGCATTCATTCATCTTCACTTGCAAGTGTCCATTGTCATGAGTCATTGATCCAGTTTGAGGCCACTAGTTTATGCTGTACCATCTATAATGGGCTTTCCCTGGAGCTCCTCTTGGATATCCTATTGTTTTCCTCTGTCGTGGAGATTCTGCTGCTTTGGTTCTGTAGGTTCATCCCCTTCATATGCTCCTACATGTCATGGATAAGGTAGATGTTGGGGAGGGTCAACTTATAGCCCTTGTTCTGGGCCTGGGTAGTAGCTGGGCTGTTCAGCTCACCTGCTTTCCTCCTTTGTCACCACCGGGTGAGCTCTCCAGCACTGCCTTGGCCAGCCCAACCAGTGCAGACTAAAGCATGGAGCTGGGCTAGCTCTCCTGTTCTCAGGACCTTGGGTCAGCTAACCCACACTCACCCGACTAGGGCAAGCTCCACTGTCCTGTCTAGCTGAGGTGTAGGGTCCTTTCTCCCGATCCCTGTAGGGGTATACGAGGGAAGTGCAGGGTCAACTCTTCTACTTTCATGCCTTCATGGCAGACTCACCCTTGCCTCCTCCCATAGGATCAGCTCTATTGTGTGGACAACCAGCTCTCACACTGGACTCTTGAGGAATGAGGGATACAAGATTTGGATGGAAATATAGAGGAGAGAGAGAGACAGAAACACAGGATAGTCTCAGGAGGAAGACCTGGGCCAAAACCCACCAGCCATGTCTGTTTCTGCTAAAGGGCTTTTAAAGGAATGCCAAGGGGTGGAGCAAAAGACCTCCCCCCAACACAGCTAAATGCAGACCATCCCAAACACCTGATGACCATGCTTGTGGCCAAGCCATTCCCTAATGCAGCCCTGCTGTATAAAGCAAGCTCAGGTCTCACTAGGAAGATTTTTTATGGGCTCCCACACCTAATGAGGTGTATATCCATGGTGAGGGGTAGAGCCGTTTTTCCCAGGTGCAGAGGGCCTAGATCTCCTGTTGCAATATCCAGAGAGGGACAGGGCTTGCTATCTCAGGGCCAGTGAAGGGCAGAGCAAGTGCAGCATGGTCCTATGATCTTGACAGGCATGCATCCCATGCCTCCTTGTGGTACGATGGTCCATGAACATCAACACGGACCTCAGCTGCAGCAGAACCATGAACCCTGATGTGGTCCTCAGGAGCAGCTCAGACCTGTATGTCACCTTAGCCTTGGTTGAAGCACCAGCCACACAGATCAGTATGGCCTTGGTGGCAGCATGACCTTCAGACACTGATAAGGTCTCAGGTGACTCATCAGACCCTGGGCATCTACAGAGGCCTTGGGGGTAACAGGAGACATGGACCACACCCCTGACCCTGGCCTCTGCAGGGCTACTGACTCAGGTGGTAACACAGGCCACTTGGATTGCAAAGCCCCCTATGTAGCATGGCCCTAGGAGGCCAACATGTCCCCAGGTGGCAGTCCAGGCCCCTGCCATCAGTATGGCCTTAGATGATATCAGGAACTACGAACATCAACACAAACCCTGACTGTGATAGGGCCAACAGCCCAGACATGGCTCTTGGCAGCTGCCCTGAGCCAGACAGCACCATGGCCCCAGGTGTCAGTGTTGGCCACTCAAATCAGTATGGCCCTGGTGCAGGCACTGCCCTTATACATCACCAGGGTCACAGGTTATGACCTAGAACCTGGGCATCTGTGTGGCTTTTGGTGGCATCATGGGCCAGCAGACATCAACACAGACCCAACTATGGTAGGACCAAAGACCCAGATACAGATACGATCCCCAGCAGCGGCCTTGGCCTGGATATCACCATGGCTCCAGGTGGCAGCATAGGCCACTTAGATGAACATGGTCCCCTGTGGCAGTGTGGCCCTCAGACACTATTATGGTCCCAAGTGATGACAGGAGCAGGCATCTGTATGGCCCCCAGTGGTGAGAGGAGCCACAGACATCAACACAGCACACCCTCCTGGCCCCCTGTTTCAGGGCCTCAGACCAAGGCTTGGCAATTGTCATTTACACAGGCCCAGACATCACCTTGGACTCAGTTGGCAAGCAGGGCATTCATGCCAACCTGTTCCTCATCACCCTGCCCCCTCAGACCCATCTCTCTTCCCATCCCATGAACCATTCTGCCTCCTTTTCCCTTCCACCTACCCACTCTGTATTCACTCACCATAATGAATTCCAACTGCCTGGAGTATGGGCCTAGGGCTAGAGGCAGCGTTTGGTAGAGCCCTGCTTACTCCTGCCAAAAGGCATGTGCAAAGCTGTCCTACTGTTTTTTTTTTCTTGTTTAAAAATAGTTATTAGATTTTTCTATTAAATAATTTTGAGCTGCTATTGGCAAATATAACTAAATTATGTTTAAATAAATACCCGTGTACTTGTCAGCTGAAGTGATGAAATATCAGTGGTCTCAACAATTTGATTTAAAGAGTCTTACTAATTTTACCCTATTACTTCATCAGAGAAAAGTAAAATGTGGAGTTTTCAGGTGTTAAGATAACCTTTGCCATGCTGTCATAAGCAATGCATTTTAAATAAAAATTCATTGAGGTTCATACACTAGGGCATATTGAAGTGGTCATCAGTGTAATGTCAATCACCTGTGAAACTGTACAGCAGCGTGTTTTTCTCAATGGGAGACAACAAGAGACATATTAAATACAGGACAAAGGAAAATCCACATACCACACAGGTCCTTTGGTCTACAGCATTCAGACAGGGTGCTGTCACTCTGCTCAAGACTGTTGAAATTTTTCTAATTGAAAAAATTTATAGCCTTGGAAAATGAGTGTCAATTTTGTTAACAGCCATGGCGGTTATTACTCATGGGGACTTGATCATGTATGACAAGACAGAAGTCATTATGAAGAACTTCTGGTAAGGTAAGCATGGCTTCCCTTTCTGCACAAGTCTCCATTTCCATCAGTGGAATGGCTTAATTAAATTCACAGATCTGTTTTATTACATTGAGATTTTAACCTTACAGTTTTGCCTAAAAGGACAAAATAAAGAATCCATGAAAGATTAAGTAGGTGTCTTAGTTTCCAACAGTGAAATCTGTTTGAAAGATTTTCTCCTTGAGAAACTAGTATAACCTTCAGAAACTAGTGTAATAGAAATTTGGGGGGCCTTGTCTGGGTCATGGGAAGGCCAAAATCCATTTTGAAAAGAGGCCTATTAACCATGTGCCTTTAATTCTGCCTGGGTGATTGCAGCTACCTAGATGTCCACAGTGCACTACCATCTCCCCTTTTCTTAGTCTTGCAGGATGTCTTCATTTCTATTTTTTCCCTTTGTGCCTTCTGTGTAGCAAGGCAGAGCTCCCATTTGACTGCTCTGAAGGACACAGATGATGCTACATCTTCTTCCTGTTTGCCTACTACAATTCCATTCATGCATTTAGTTCCTCTTAATTAAGTTGCCCCCCTCCTCATGGGTTCTTAAAGTACTCAGACTTTACCTCAGTTTTCATAGTCAGCACACTGTGCCACTGATCACAGACAGGTGTGCTCAATTATGGTAACTCGTCGTACTTTATTTCTCAAACTACATTTCCTTCCAAACTTATTTTAGAATCATTTCTCTATGTTTGTGGCTTTTCACTGGTCTTGATTTAGATTTCAGTTTTGAAATTTTAGTTTTATACATTTATGATTTTTTTTTTATCTCTCTTTGTGGTAGATAATTTCAAGAACTCATTCTGGTCATTCCTTCATACCTACTCTACATGCTATTTCATGAATGATAGTTCAGGTAATTTGTTTTAACATCAGACATAGACCTATTATCTATCTATCTATTTATCTATCTAATTTCTCTTTTTGGCAAAATGAAAGAATTAAACAAACATGCATTGTCTATACTGTAGGTTCTATATCTGCAGATTCAACCAACCACATATCAGAAATCCCAGATAAGCCTGTCTTTATTTTACACATACAGAAATTTTTCCCTTGTTATCATTCTCTAATTAACATAACAATATTTGTTTGTATAGTATCAGATATTTAATAAATATCTAGACCTTGTTGAAAGCATCTGGGAAGATCTGTACGGGTTATAGGCAAATTCAATGCCAACTGATAGGTGAGACTTGCAAATACTCTGATTCTGAAATTCATAGTCAGAGAGTAGAGGAATCCTAGAACCAATGCCCCAGAACTCTGAAGGATGACTGTGTTTAAAACACACTTCCCTGAGATACCACCTTATGCCTGTCAGAATGGCTAAGATCAAAAACACTGAAGACAGCTTATGCTGGAGAGGATGTGGAACTAGGAAAACTCTCCTCCACTGCTGGTGGGAATGCAAGTGTGTACAACCACTTTGGAAATCAATATGGCACTTTCTTAGAAAATTGGGAATCAATCTCCCCCAAGATCCAGCTATACCACTCTTGGACATATTCCCAAGGAATGCTTAATCATACCACAAGAGCACTTGCTCCGCTATGTTCATATGAGCATTGTTTGTAATAGCCAGAACCTGGAAACAACCTAGATGCCCTTCAACTGAAGAATGGATAAATAAATTGTGGCACATATACACAATGGAATACTACTCAACAGAGAAAAACAATGACATCATGAGGTTTGCAGGCAAATGGATGTATCTAGAAAAAAATCATCCTGAGTGAGGTAACCCAGACTCAGAAAGACAAATATGGTAAGTACTCACTCATAGGAGGATACTAGATGTGGAACAAGGATGACTGGACTGCTACTCACATCACCAGTGAGGCTACCTGGAAAACGGGACCTTAAGAAAGACAAGGGGATTGCCGAATGACAAAGAAATGGCCGAGATCTACATGAACAACCTGGACATGAGCAGAAGTAATGAAGGGCGAGAGTCAAGGGAAAGAGAGCCTGTGAAGTGGGAGATCCCAGCTGGATCAAGTACAAAGAGGGAGAACAAGGAATAGGAGACCATGGTAAATGTAGACCACATGAGGAAAGGAAGAAACAAAGTGCTAGAGAGGCCCACAGAAATCCACAAAGATACCCCCACAATAGACTGCTGGCAATGGTCCTTAGACAGCCAGAACTGACCTACTCTGGTGATGGGATGGCCAAACACCCTAGTTGTCATGCTAGAAACCCATCCAATGACTGAGGGATCTGGATGCAGAGATCCATGGCTAGGCCCCAGGTGGAGCTCCAGAATTCTAATTAGGGAGAAAGAGAAGGGTCTATATGGCAAGAATTGTTGAAACCAAGGTTGGATAAAGCACAGGTACAAATAGCCAAACGAATGGAAGCACATGAACTATGAACCAAAGGCTGACGGGCCCCCAACTGGATCAGGACCTCTGAATGTGTAAGACAGTTGATTGTCTTGATCTGTTTGGGAGGCATCCAGGTAGTGGGACCGGGTCCTGTGCTTAGTGCATGAGCTGGCTGTCTGAAACCTGGGGCTTATGCAGGAACACTTGGCTCAGTCTGGGAGGAGGGGACTGGATCTGCCAGGACTGAGTCTAGCAGGTTGATCTCAGTCCACTGGGAAGGCTTTGCCCTGGAGGAGGTGGGGATGGGGGCTGTTCTAGGGGGAAGGGGAGGGAGGCAGGAGTGGGGAGAACAAGGAAATACATGGCTGATATGTAGAACTGAATTGTGTTAAAAAAAAAAAACACTTCCCATTGAACATTCATGTTCTAATAACAATATATTTACTTTTCTAATGTTTAAATGTAAATTCCCTTGTAGATATAATGGTCTTATTAAATAAGAAACAGAGCCAAATGCAGAGTTAAAAGCCTAAGAGGTCAGAGCAGTAGCTAAGAGCTAAAACTAAAACCCTTCTCTGCTGCTGTTGGCATTCCCCTCAGAAGGAGACCTACTTCCTGTGTATCTGTATTTTTATTGACTTTCTGTTCTCATTGGTTGTAAACCCAACCACATGACCTCCTCATCACTGCCTGTCTATACAGACCTCCAGGTCTTCTATAGTTGGTATTGAGATTAAAGGCATGTGTCTCCATACTGGTGGTGTCCTTGAACACACAGAGATCTGCCTCCTAAGTGCTGCCAGACTTCTACTGTGGCTTGATATTAGCTCTGACCCCCAGGCAACTTTATTTATTAACGTACAAATAAAATTGCATTTCAGCACAAATAAAATATCACCATATTTCCCCCTTTTTATTTTAGTAAAAAGAAAAAGGGAAGTTATAACTAATATAAGAAAAACTATATACAAAAATTACAATAACTATATACAATATATACAAGCAATAAAAACCTAAACTATGTCTAGTCCATTTGCATTTGACAAATTCAGAGAAAATAATTCCATTATCTATCCTATTTTGATAAGTTTATTAGTAAGAACTTTTAAGATTCATGATACATCTGGCGCTCAAAGTTTGTGGTATGAATTCTCGAATAAGCCACTTGCCTGTGGCCTTGTGGGCCCCAGCTCAGACCTGAACTACACATTGCTGGTTGTGGTGGCAAACTGGTAGGATTTACTGAAGGAGGCAGAGGCAGGAGGATTCCGAGTTTGAGGCTGGCCTAGGAGGCTTGTTAAGGAGAATCTGCGGCCAGGGCTGAGCCACAAACAGTGGTAGTGGGACACTGGTGGCAGCAGTTGCTGCTCCAAATTGCTGGCTGCTTCTAATCATGTTGGTGACTCTGGTGATAAGGCTACCTGGGACAAAAGGTTTACTGCTGCTTGTTCAGAGAAGAATTGCAAGGATCATCATGTTACAAGAAAACATCAGCAAAGGTCAGTTTGGAAAAGTTTGTCAAGACAAATGGTGGGGAGAAATTGCTGTGAAATTACTCTCTTCTAAGGAAGAACATTCATGGTTCCGAGAGACAGATATTTATCAGACTGTGATGGCCCCAAACCACATAGGAGGTGCCCCCCCAAAAAAAAAATCTGCAGGGAATCATGATCACACCTAACAGCAACCTTTGAAATCTTCAAAAAGATGACAGAAGCCCACAATGACAATTCCACGTGGCTTATGATAAAGCCGTTAAGCTGATTAACACTACGCAAAGATCGACTTTGGACTACAAACTACTCAGGACAATTTTGAGATGGCTAGCTGAGATGATCCAGCCTGACAGACTACTTGAACAAGGATTTGAAACAAGCCCTGTACTTTCTCATTATGCAGGGACTGAACAAATGATACAGGACTTGACAATTAACCTAAAAAATTTTCTTTTCAGGATTCCCTAAAGATGTCTTCACCCCCAGAAAGTAGGAAGTAATTTTAAGAAAATGATGCCCACATTCCCAAGATGTGGGATGGGAGGTTTTTGGTTGTTTAATAAGTTATGGATATCATAATTGTTTATGATGGTTGATTACAGGATGTAAACTGTTAATGGTCAGGAAAAAAGCTGAACAAGGAGATCAGATTCAGAGTTTTTGTTTAAAAAAAGAAAAAAGAGAATATAGATATGAGGTAGATCATTGAATCTACTCTGAGAAAAAAGATAAAGAAATAATAGGATAAATGATTAGAAGATTGAATCTACTCTAAAATGAGAGAAGATATAAAAATGACAAAAGGTAGATTACTGAATCTATTATGAAAAGAAAAAAGATAGAATATCAATAATTGAATCTACTTTTAAAAAGGAACTACTTGTTTTAAATAGGATAAGTAATGAAACATTTTGTCTGAGGTTATCAATGTTACTGGACTGGACACTGTTATATATATATTATATATTAATGAAGTTTTTCATCTGAATTTGTCAAATGTTAATAGATTAGATATCGTTAATGCAATTCTTGACTGTATATATTGTATATACTTATTGGATATAGTTTTTCTTGTATTTGTTATAAGCTTTTTTTTTAATTTTAGAAAAAAAGGAAAAATGTGGTGGTATTGTGTTACCCAGTATATTGTGCATCCTAATAAACTTATCTGGGGTCAGAGAACAGAACAGCCACTAGATATAGAGGTCAGAATATGGTGGCACTCACACCTTTAATTATAGCATTCCAGAGGCAGAAATCCATCTGGATCTCTGTGAGTTCAAGGCCACAATGGAAACAGCCAGGCATAGTTACACACGTCATTAATCCCAGGAAGTAATGGCAGAAAGCAGAAAGATATTTAAGGCATGAGGACAAGGAACTAGAGGCTAGTTAAACTTTTGGGCTTCTGAATAACACAGTTCAGCTGAGAGGCTTCTAAGTAACTAGAGGCTAGTTAAACTTTTGGGATTCTGAGCAACACAGTTCAGCTGAGAGGCTTCTAGTCTGAAGAAACAGGATCAACTGAGGAATTGGCAAAGTGAGGTAGCTGTGGCTTGTTCTGCTTCTCTGATCTTGCAGCATTCACCCCAATACCAGGCCCTGGGTTTGTTTTCATTAATAAGAACAAGATGCGTGCTACATTCCCTAGCCAGATCATATAACCTGTCATCCAGTTTAGATTAAGACTTTGTCAAATCATGCTTTTTTATTTATGTTTTTTAATCATTGATAGAATAAATCTGTCAAAAAGAATGAAGGTTACCAAGAGGTGTTAGTACATTTCAGAGTGGTATAAATTTGACACTAAAACCTAGCAATGTCCTTCTTATGATGCCAGCTGATTTTTGACATAAGGCTTATTGTATGTTCAATGTATTTATGGCTGTACAAATTGAGGGGGCTTATGAAAAATCAATTTACATAAACTGACACTATACAGTAGAAAACCTTTCTTACTATGTGAGCTATTTTAAATGCATGTACAGACTTGTGAAGTTTTGTGTTGTTTTTTTAAATTTTTTTTCCAACCCCACTTTTCAAGGCACTCAACCATGACTCTCCAAGACAGCTAAACTCCTGGCTTCTTGGGTCTATTCAGGTATCATATTTGTAACCATTAATATGCAGACAGGAGATGATTAAATGCAGGCATGATAAAATGTGACACCCTATAATAAATGAGAATGAAAAAATGAATTTGTAACCATAAATCATGTATTAAAATTTATGTCACAGGCTTACATAGATGAAGACAATGTAGAAATAAGGAAATATGAGATAGACCTATTTTTAAAATTATAATGAAAGACATTTAAATTTAATGATTTCCCCCACCCTTTATCTTAGGTTAAACATTTGACTTCTTGTCCCTGAAGCTACGATACTTGAACTTTGTGGTTTTATTCTAAACATAGGACACTTATTCTATACATAAGACAGTTAACAATTTCATTATAATGCAAATTTTAACTTTAACATTTTAAAATATGAGAGCTTTTATACATCTAAGACAATAAGATACTACCAACTTTAAGAAAGAAGGAAATAAAGTGTCTATTTTAAAAAACACAAAACTATGGAAATATATTCTTGCCTCATTACTTAACTAAAAATATATTGTGAAGGCCCTTCTCTGTAATGTGTTGTAGCTATAAAAGTTTTAAATTAAAAAAAGGTGCAGCCTCACAAATTCAATGATATGAGATCACCAATAACAGAAATATAACACAAAATCAGGAATCCAGTGTATCATTGTCAAATAACAGATCTTAGATTTCAATAAGACTGACATAATTTGGATTTCAGATGAGTATTGTTCCATTGAATGTACATAAGTGCAGATTTTATATGTGTGAATGTATTTACATTTATGTATTTGTATTCTGTTCATTATTCAGCACAACACTGTGCTGAGGCTCCTGATTGGATTCAGTGATGAAAGCCCTAAGCATTGATATGTCTACTGTCATGTAACTACAGGGCTCATTGACTTTATCTTGCTGAGACAGACACAAGCTTACATGATATACCTGTAGGTGCTACCTGTTCAGTCTAGTGCAGTCTAATACACTGTGCCTAGAAACTAGTATATGCTGAGCATATAATAAAATATCAAATATGTACAATGACTTAAATTTTGAAAGTCAAACATATACTATTAAATACATAGTATAAACGCCAATGTACTTGTATTCAATGTACAATGTTTAGAGATTAAACAAAAGGTGGTGGATCAATTGTAATTTTAGTTTTACTCCTGAGCTGCTTCTGATAAATTTGTATATGACTGGTTGTGTTGTCTCCTTAGACAGATAACTGTCATTTGGTATTGACAACAACATAATTCTTTCTTGTCCATAAAAATATATTGACTGGTCACAAGATAAAGTTATTATGAAGCTCCAGGTGACAGAGGAAGGGTAGGTTACAATACCATAAAGTAGAGCTCCAAACTAAAAACTGAAGATCCCAAATTTTAGTAGAACTATGTAAATCTCAGTCACTGAACTTTTTATGATTTGTTTCACTGATATTTAAAAAAAATGCATTCAAACATCCAAAGCATCCAATATCTTTTGTTTTGTTTTGTTTTTCTTTTTGCCTCCCAATTGTTCCACAACGATATGGCTGGTCCTTTTCTTTTTTTTTTTTTCCTTTTATTTTATTTTACAATACCATTCAGTTCTACATATCAGCCATGCATTCCCTTGTTCTCCCCCCTCCTGCCTGCCTCCCCTTTCCCCTAGAACACCCCCCATCCCTACCTCCTCCAGGGCAAAGCCTCCCCAGAGGACTGAGATCAACCTGCTAGACTCAGTCCTGGCATGTCCAGTCCCCTCCTCCCAGACTGAGCCAAGAGTCCCTGCATAAGCCCCAGGTTTCAGACAGCCAGCTCATGCATGCACTGAGCACAGGACCCAGTCCCACTACCTGGATGCCTCCCAAACAGATCAAGCCAATCAATTGCCTCACCCATTCAGAGGTCCTAATCCAGTTGGGGGCCTGTCAGCCTTTGGTTCATAGTTCATGTGTTTCCATTCGTTTGGCTATTTGTACCTGTGCTTTATCTAACCTTGGTTTCAACAATTCTTGCCATATAGACCCTTCTCTTTCTCCCTAATTAGAATTCTGGAGCTCCACCTGGGGCCTAGCCATGGATCTCTGCATCCAGATCCCTCAGTCATTGGATGGGGTTTCTAGCATGACAACTAGGGTGTTTGGCCATCCCATCACCAGAGTAGGTCAGTTCTGGCTGTCTATCGACCATTGCCAGCAGTCTATTGTGGGGGTATCTTTGTGGATTTCTGTGGGCCTCTCTAGCACTTTGTTTCTTCCTTTCCTCATGTGGTCTACATTTACCATGGTCTCCTATTCCTTGTTCTCCCTCTTTGTACTTGATCCAGCTGGGATCTCCCACTTCCACAGGCTCTCTTTCCCTTGACTCTCATCCTTCATTACTCCCACTCATGTCCAGGTTGTTCATGTAGATCTCAGCCATTTCTCTGTCATTGGGCAATCTCCTTGTCTTTCTTAAGGTCCCGTTTTCCAGGTAGCCTCACTGGTGATGTGAGTAGCAGTCCAGTCATCTTTGTTCCACATCTAGTATCCTCCTATGAGTGAGTACTTACCATATTTGTCTTTCTGAATCTGGGTTACCTCACTCAGGATGATTTTTTCTAGATACATCCATTTGCCTGCAAACCTCATGATGTCATTGTTTTTCTCTGTTGAGTAGTATTCCATTGTGTATATGTGCCACATTTTGTTTAACCATTCTTCAGTTGAAGGGCATCTAGGTTGTTTCCAGGTTCTGGCTATTACAAACAATGCTCATATGAACATAGCGGAGCAAGTGCTCTTGTGGTATGATTAAGCATTCCTTGGGAATATGTCCAAGAGTGGTATAGCTGGATCTTGGGGGAGATTGATTCCCAATTTTCTAAGAAAGTGCCATATTGATTTCCAAAGTGGTTGTACACACTTGCATTCCCACCAGCAGTGGAGGAGAGTTCTCCTAGTTCCACATCCTCTGCAGCATAAGCCGTCTTCAGTGTTTTTGATCTTAGCCATTCTGACAGGCATAAGGTGGAATGTCAAAGTTGTTTTGATTTGCATTTCCCTGATGATTAGGGATGTTGAGCAATTCCTTAAATGTCTTTCAGCCATTTGAGTTTCCTCTGTTGAGAATTCTCTGTTTCGTTCTATAACCCTTTTCTTAATTGGACTGTTGGTTGTTTTGATGTCTAATTTCTTGAGTTCCTTATATATTCTGGATATCAGTCCTTTAACAGATGTGGGGATGGTGAAGACCTTTTCCCATTCTGTAGGCTGTTGCTTTGCTGTGTTGACCATAACCTTTGCTCAACAAAAGCTTCTCAGTTTCAAGAGGTCCCATTGATTGATTGTTTCTCTCAGTGTCTGTGCTACTGGTGTTATAATTAGGAAGTGATCTCCTATGCCAATGCATTCAAGACTACTTCCTACTTTCTCTTCTAGCAGGTTCAGAGTAGCTGGATTTATGTTGAGGTCCTTGATCCACTTGGACTTAAGTTTTGTGCACGGTGACAGATATGGATCTATTTGTAGCCTTCTACACATTGATATCCAGTTATGCCAGCACCATTTGTTGAAGATGCTTTCTTTTTTCCATTGTACACTTTGGCTTCTTTGTCAAAAATTATATGTTCATAGGTGTGCAGATTAATGTCAGGGTCTTCAGTTCAATTCCATTGGTCCACAAGTCGGTTTTTATGCCAATACCAAGCTGTTTTTTATTACTGTAGCTCTATAGTAGAGCTAGATATCAGGGATCGTGATACCTCCAGAGGTTGTTTTATTGAAGAGTATTCTTTTGGATATCCTGGGTTTTTTGTTTTTCCATATGTAGTTGAGGATTATTCTTTCCAGGTCTGTGAAGAATTGTGTTGGTATTTTGATGGGGATTGCATTGAATCTGTAGATTGCTTTTGGTAAAATTGTCATTTTTACAATGTTAGTCCTGCCTATCCATGAGCATGGGAGATTTTTCCATTTTCTGACATCTTCTTCAATTTCTTTTTTCAGGAACTTAAAGTTCTTGTCATATAGGTCCTTCACTTGCTTCGTTAGTGTTACCCCAAGGTATTTTATGTCATTTGTGTCTATTGTAACAGATGATATATCTCTGATTTCCTTCTTAGCTTCTTTATTCATTGTATATAGGAGGGCTACAGATTTTTTTGAGTTGATCTTGTATCCTGCTATGTTGCTGAAGGTGTTTATAAGCTGTATCAATTCCTTGGTGGAATCTTGGGGGTCACTCAAGTGTACTATTATGTCATCTGAAATAGGGAAAGCTTCAATTCTTTCTTTTCAATTTATATCCCCTTAATCTCCTTATGTTGTCTTATTGCTCTGGCTAGAACTTCAAGTACTATATTGAATAAGTATGGGGAGAGCGGACATGCCTCGTTCCTGATTTTAGTGGAATAGCTTTGAGTTTCTCTCCATTTAATTTGATGTTGGCTGTTGGCTTGCTGTAAATTGCCTTTATTATGTTTAGGTATGTGCCCTGTATTCCTGTTTGCTCCAAGACCTTTATCATGGAGGGGTGTTGGATTTTGTCAAATGCCTTTTCTGCATCTAGTGAGATGATCATGTGTTTTTTTTTCTTTGATTTTGTTTATATGGTGTTTTACATTGACAGATTTTTGTATGTTGAACCACCCTTGTATTCCTGGGATGAAGCCTATTTGATCATGGTGAATAATTGTTTTGATGTGTTCTAGTCTGTTTGCCAATATTTATTGAGTATTTTTTGTATCAATGTTCATGAGGGAGATGGGTCTGTAGTTCTCTTTCTTTATTGTATCCTTGTTTGGTTTAGGAATCAGGGTAATTGTAGCCTCATAGAAGGTGTTTAGTAATGTTCCTTCTGTTTCTATTGTGTGGAACAATTTAGAGAATATTGGTATTAACTCTTCTTTGAAGATCTGGTAGAATTCTGTGCTGAAACCATCTGGTCCTGGGCTTTTTTTGGTTGGGAGACTTTTAATGACTGTTTCTATTTCCTTAGGGGTTATTGGACTATTTAAATAGTTTATTTGGTCTTGATTTAACTTAGGTATGTGGTACCTATCCAGAAAATTATCCATTTCTTTTAGATTTTCCAGTTTTGTGGAGTAGAGGTTTATGAAGTATACTGATGATTCTCTGGATTTCCTCAATGTCTGTTGTTATGTCCCCCTTTTCATTTCTGATTTTGTTGATTTCGATTCTCTCTCTGTGCCTTTTGGTTAGTTTGGATAAGGGCTTGTCTATCTTGTTGATTTTCTCAAAGAACCAACTCTTTGTTTCATTAATTTTTTGTATTATTCTCTTAGTTTCTATTTTATTAATTTCACCTCTCACTTTCATAATTTTCTGGTGTCTATTCTTCCTGGGAGACTTTGCTTCTTCTTCTAGAGCTTTCAGGTATGCTGTTAATTCACTAGTGTGAGATTTCTCCAACTTTTTTATGTGGGCATTTAGTACTATGAACTTCCCTCTTAGCACTGCGTTCATAGTGTCCCACAAGTTTGGGTATGTGGTATCTTCATTTTCATTGATCTCTAAGAAGTCTTTAATTTCTTTCTTTATTTCGTCCTTAACCCATTGGTGATTCAGTTGAGCATTATTCAGTTTCCATGAGATGGTAGGTTTTCTGTAGTTTTTGTTGTTGTTGAAATCTAACTTTAAACCATGGTGGTCTGATAGAACATAGGAGGTTATTCCAATTGTTTTGTATCTGTTGAGATTTGCTTTGTGGTCAAGTATGTGGTCGATTTTAGAGAAGGTTCCATGGGCTGCTGAGAAGAAGGTATATTATTTTTTGTTAGGATAGAATGTTCTGTAGATTTTTATTAGTTTCATTTGGGTCATGACATCAGTTAAATCCTTTACTTCTCTGTTAAGTTTCGATTTGGGAGATCTGTCCAGTGGTGAAAGTGGGGTGTTGAGATCTCCCACTATTAATGTGTGGGGTTTTATATGTGGTTTAAGCTTTAGTAATGTTTCTTTTACATATGTGGGTGCCCTTGTATTTGTGGCATAAATGTTCAGAATTGAAACTTCATCTTGGTGGATGTTTCCTGTGATGAGTATGTAATACTCTTCTTGATCTCTTTTGATTTATTTAGTTTGAAGTCTATTTTGCTGGATATCAGGATGGCTACATCCACTTGTTTCTTAAGACCATTTGATTGGGACCTCTTTTTCCAGTCTTTTATTCTTAGGTTGTGTCCATCTTTGAATCTGAGATGTGTTTCTTGTATGCAGCAGAAAGATGGGTCCTTACTCCATTCTGTAAGCCTATGTCTTTTTATAGGTGAATTAAGTCCATTGATATTAAGGGATATTAATGATCAGTGATTGTTCATCCCTGTTATTTTTGGTGGTAGTGTGTGTATATTTCTCTTCTTTGGGGTTTACTGCTGTGGCTTTATCTACTGCCTGTGTTTTCGAGGGTGTATCTGACTTCCTTAGGTTGGAATTTTCCTTCTAGTACTTTCTGTAAGGCTGGTTTTGTGGATAAGTATTGTTTAAATCTGGCTTTGTCTTGGAATGTCTTGTTCATTCCGTCTATGATGATTGAAAGTTTTGCTGGGTATATTAGTCTGAGCTGGCATCCATGGTCTCTTAGTGTCTGCATTACATCTGTCCAGGTCATTCTGGCTTTCAAAGTCACCATTGAGAAATCGGGTGTTATTCTGATGTGTTTGCCTTTGTAGGTCACTTGGCCTTTTTCCTTGGCTGCTCTTAATACTCTTTCTTTATTCTGTAAGTTTAGTTGTTTAATTATTGTGTGGCAATAGGACTTTTTTGGGGAGTCTAGTCTGTTTGGTGTTCTATAGGCTTCTTGTGTCTTCATAGGCATTTCCTTCTTTAAGTTGGGAAAGTTTTCTTCTATGATCTTGTTGAATATATTTTCTGTGCCTTTGAGTTGGTATTCTTCACATTCTTCTATCCCTGTTATTCTTAGGTTTGGTCTTTTCATGGTGCCCCAAATTTCTTGCACATTTTGCTTCATGACTTTGTTGGCTTAATGTTTTCTTTGACTGATGAGTCTATTTCTTCTACTGTATCTTCAACGCCAGAGAACCTCTCTTCCATCTCTTGCATTCTGTTGGTTATAATTGCATCTGAAGTTCCTGATCGTTTACTCACATTTTCTATTTCCAGCATTCCCTCTGTTTGTGTCTTCTTCATTTTTTCTATTTCCTGTTTCAGGTCTTGGACTGTTTCCTTTATTTGTTTCATTGCTTTTTCATGATTTTCTTTCAGTACTTTATTGTTTTCTTCCAGGACTTTATTGTTTTTTTCTAATTTGTTTGTCCTTTCCTCTAGTTGTTTATAGTGTTCTTCCCATTTTTTTTTTGTCTTTTCCTCTATACAAGCCTCTACCTTCTTCATGATGTTATCCATAAGGCTGTTTTCTTCTGCTTCTTCCAATTTTTGATGTTCAGGTCTAGATGTTGTAGGTGGGCTAGGTTCTGGTGATGCTGTATTGCTCTTCATTTTGTTGTATGTACTTCTGCCTTGACATCTGCCCATCTCCTTGTGGTTTGTTCGTGGTCTTATCAGGGCACTTGGTTCAGACAGAGCTGACAGATTCAAGAAGTTTCTCTCTCTTGTCTAGATGGGAGCTCTCTTGTCCAAATGGGAAGTCAGGGGCAGGATGGGAGCTCTTGTCCAGAAGGGAAGTCTGGGGCATGATGGGAGCTCTCTCTGGTCCAGAAGGGAAGTCCGAGGTAGGATGGCAGCTCTCTCTCTCTGGTCCAGAAGGGAAGTCTGGGGCAGGATGGGAGCTGGAGGCTGGTCTCTAAGTCTCAGGAAGTTGCTGGGGTCTCAGGTGGATGTGCAGGGCGTGGAGATTGCAGGGTCTGCCGGGGGTCTTGGAGAAGGAGATCCTTCCTGGTGGGTTTAGAAGGGAACCTGCCCGGTAGCCAGAACCTGGGTTCAAGTTCGGCAGGTCTTCCCCCGAGTGGCTGGTACCCAAGGATGTGGTCTGTGCTGAGCCAGGATACTCACCTCTGGTCCAGCGGGGAAGTCTGGGGCAGGATGGGAACTGGGGGCCAGTCTCTGGCTTGTCCTTAATTTCTCATCAGTGTATATGTTAGTTTATTTTTTCATTCTTTTACATAATATCTAATAAAAAAAATTAAGGAAGTAAGGTTTTATTTTGGATTACAATTTGATTGGGTATACTCTTTCATTCCAGGGAGAGCATAGAAGCAGATGTGAGATGGAGCTGATATTAAAAATAAGGGCCAGGATGCCGGGCGGTGGTGGCGCACGCCTTTAATCCCAGCACTCGGGAGGCAGAGGCAGGCGGATCTTTGTGAGTTCGAGGCCAGCCTGGGCTACCAAGTGAGTTCCAGGAAAGGCGCAAAGCTACACAGAGAAACCCTGTCTCGAAAAACCAAAAAAAAAAAAAAAATAAGGGCCAGGTGTCAGTGGTGCATACCTTTAATCCCAGCACTCAGGAGGCAAAGCCAGGCAGCCCTCTGTGAGTTTGAGGCCAGCCTGTCTACAGAGCAAGATCCAGAATAGCCTCTGAAACTACAAGGAGAAACTCTATCTTGAAAAACAAACAAACAAACAAAAAATCAGTAAGGGAGGAATGCTGGTGATCAGCATGCTTGGTGTGTGCGGTTGTGTATGGGTCTGTAGTTCTATCCATATGCTTGGTTTGCATCTGTGTTTATATGAAGATGAGTATGGATGGGTATGTGTGCATGTAGAGGCCATAGGTTAACACCAGGTGCCCTCAATTCTGAAATTGCTCTAAATCTTAATTTTGGGGACAGCCTGTTTCACTGACATTGATGATCAGTTATGAACTGGCTGGATGCCAGTGAGCCCAGGTATCTGACTGTCTCCATTTTCTCCCCAATTTGGAATTTTTGTATGCTCTCCGGGATATATATGGGTAATGGGATCTGAACTCAGGTCTGCATTCTTATAAAAGTATTTACTAACTGAGTCATTTCTCCAGTCTTATTGCTTTCTCCTTTATGCTCAGTCTGGGACTGCTGCCTATGGAACTGTACTACCCAAAATTAAGGTGGATCTTCCTGGCTCAATTAGCCTAGTACACAAGCTCTTTTAGAGACATGCCCAGTTTGTCACTTATGTGGTTCTATGTCCTGTCAAATGTGTACAAATACTTTATGTGGTGTGAGGCCCTTATGGTAAGATTAGTACCATTATTAAATAAATCTTCCATAAGTCTCTCTCTCCTTTTCCTCTTCCTCCTCCTTCTCCAGCTCCTCTGCCCCAAGTGCATACTGCTCTGAATACATAAAAAGGAAAACCATTTTACACACAGTGAGATAATAACTATGTACAAATCTGAAAGGATGCCCCCACCAGAAGTCAATCATGTTAGCACCACTGCTCCAGATTTGCTACCTCAGGACTTGGGAAAAATGAATCTGTCTTGCCAACGAATTTTATTGGGATTCCTACAATTGATTAAGATATTGTTTACTGAGAATTTATATTGACATTGCAAATGAACATGGCTACTTATCAATCATGCTTCCCTATGAAAATTTAGAAGGTCAAGAGCTTTACTGGATAATAGACCAGTATTTTTGACTGTTCTTCCTTAGTTCTATAAAAAAAATCAATAATAACAAATACTCAAAGTTCTGCTTGCAATTCCAAGTCTCTTTAAGAAAGGTAACTTGAGGACAACATCAAGTGTTAGAAAATTTTATATCACTCTATTTAGAAGTCATGAGTAGGCTAATTTAGATTTTATGTAAAATGTCTTGTGTTTTTCATATATACACAGTACATTAGGTGAATGGATGGATTTAAAAATAATAATGTGAAATGGAATATGGAAATTGGAATCAAACCAATCTGAATTCAAATTCTTTTTTTTTCCTTTTTTTTTCTTTTTTTTTTCTTTTTATTATTATTATTATTATTATTTTACAACACCATTCAGTTCAACATAATAGCCACTGAATCCCCTGTTCTCCCCCTCTCGCCCACCCCTCCCCCCAGCCCACCCCCCATTCCCACCTCCTCCAGATCAAGGTCTCCCCCGAGGACCGGGGTTGACCTGGTAGACTCAGTCCAGGCAGGTCCATTCCCCCCTCCCAGACCGAGCCAAGTGTCCCTGCATAAGTCCCAGGATTCAAACAGCCAACTCATGCAATGAGCCCAGGACCTGGCACCAATGCACAGCTGCCTCCCAAACAGATCAAGCCAAATGACTGTCTCACCCGTTCAGGTGGCCTGATCCAGTTGGGGGCCCCTCAGTCTTTGGTTCATAGATCCTGTCTGAATTCAAATTCTAATCTTGCTTATTTACCACCTCTGTGCCCTTTGGGATAATTCCTATCAACTTTATTTTCATTAAATAAATTAAAATTGTTTCTTTCAAAGAAATACTGGGAAGAAAATGTGATAGTGCAGATGTCCTTATTGCCTGACTTGTTCTAGGTGCTCCAAATTAAATGATTGAGACATGAGTTAATGTTTTTTCTTGAGAGCCAAGCCTTACTATCCTCATGCAGACTTGATTTTAGTGCTAATGTTTTAACATGAGCATGTGTATGCGTGTCTCAACTCACATATTAGTATTGTCATTTGTTTGTTTGTGTGCAAGACAGCCCACTTCAAATTAAATGATAGGGGAACCCAAAACAACCAGAGCCATAAACTCATGCCCCAGACTTGAATTCAAACTTGGACAAGCTCACACAACATTAAAAGCCTGAAACAAAATAAAGAACATAAGTGCCTGCCTCTATCTGTTCATACTTCTATTTCCAAACATGATATGAAAGGTGGTATTATTTGAGTAAGACAATGTTTTTCAGCCACTCTAAAAGCTAGTTGGCAATAAGTAGTCCCTAGAGGCAAGTATCTCCCCAGCAGCATTGTTCACTATAATATGTGCTCAAAACTCAGGAGTGATTTGTGAGATTGGTCCCTGCAGGAGAAAAAGTGATATTGATGCCATGTACCTAATGTAGAAAGGGGGGGAAAAAGCTCTCAAGACAATGAAATAAAATGATGAACAAATCACCACTTTTCAGTTTTTCTGTGAGTGAAAGATTCATTTTGTAGCTCAGGAAGTTATCCCTGATGTGATCTAGCAGACCTATATAAGAGAAAGAAAAAAAGTAGGTTTTCATAGAAAGAGTTTAATAGTTTTTATAAGAATTTATCCACCGAGCGGTGGTGGCACACACCTTTAATCCCAGCACTCAGAAGGCAGAGCCAGGCGGATTTCTGTGAGTTTGAGGCCAGCCTGGGCTACCAAGTGAGTTCCAGGAAAGGCGCAAAGCTACACAGAGAAACCCTGTCTCAAAAAAAAAAAAAAAAAAAAAAAAAAAGAATTTATCCATATTTTCTAAACATGTTCAGTTTGGTTGAGTTCAGTCAAGCAAAACACTTGATTAAGGAAACAGCTGTGTCAAGTCCCATGTTATAGAAATTATTGGACCAATAGCTGTGGATCTGCCATGGGACTGGACTAGGCCCTCTGCATAGGCAAGACAGTTATTTCGCTTGAACTGTTGAATGGGCACCCTGGCAGTGGGATCAGGATTCATCTCATTCAGGCTTTTTGGACCCCAGTGCCTAAGGTGGAACACCTTACACAGCCTTGGTGTAGGGGGGAGGGGCTTGGACCTGCCTCAGCTGAATAGACCAGACTCTGCTGACTCCAAATGGGAGGCCTTGCCTTGGAGGAGGTGGGAATGGGGGCTGGGTTAGAGGGACAAGGCTGGGGGGTCAGGAGGAAGGAGGAGAGGAGGTTCTGTGGTTGGTATGTAAAATGAGTAGAAAAATTTTTAATAAGAAAAAAGAAAAAAAGAAATTAATAAGCTAAGTCCAGCAGAATTTTTCGTCCATCTTCAATATGCCAATCAGACAATGATGTTCATATTTCTAGATTACTAAAGAGAAGCCAAAGGTCTAACGATTTAGATGGTTTCTCATGCTAACACTTCATGTCAACAGCACGTTGGCCTAAAATCTCATTAAAGTGTTGTACTTTCTAGGTTGCACGGATAGAGGGAGGCCAGAAGGGCATAATGTAAGGAAGGATACAAGGGCCAAACAAACAGGAGCAATTGCAAAAATGTCTGCCATCAAAGTCAGCAGGAAGCATCATTTGCTGGTCCACATCTCCCCATGAGTGGCAGTACTGAATTTAGTGCTCATGTTCTAAATTCTTCCACCCATACACTCTTTAAATGTTTTTTTTTCTTTTTTAGTTAAATTTGTCCTTTGTCATTCTCACACAGGTATCTAAATTCTTTCACCTACATATTCTTAAATGGCTTTTTGTTTTTAGAGTTGCCTTTTGATAGTCTCAAACATATGTATAGTCCATTGTAATTACTCATATCCCCATTCTTTTATCTTCCCCTAATTCTTATAAACCTCCCCTTCAAAGTCCCTTTTTTCATATTCATGTTTTTGGTTTTGTTTTGTGACATTTTGAGTTTAAATGAGGTTGGTCTCTGTGAACATGTGTTTAGAATTATTCATCGGAGCTTAGTGGCCTTGCCTGTGGCAGCAACTGAAAATAATGACTCTCTACCAGAATCTTTAAGTAACCAGTAGCAGAGCAGAGAGGGCTAAGAGCTTCATGAACCCTCTTTCACCCATAACTGACTGTTGCCAGGGCCAGTCTTAGTCCAAGTCTAGTACAAGTATTCTTTACATTTTAACAGAATGTTTAACTGCTTATACTAAATGCAAACATGGAATGAGGAGATAATAGGTATCAGTCATAGATCTGTAATTCAGATTATCTAACAGTATATATATTCAAAATAATATCTGTCATATGTGTTAGAAAATTCTCTTGTCACTTCACTATTATTAACTGGGACTATTAACTCAGATTCTTAATTCTTCCTTTCCTTCTTATCACATGGTTGTGCCCTACTCATTGGTCATATATCAATATGGCTTCTGCACATATGATTCAGGCTTTATAATTGCTCATTCTGTAGATACATTGCACCTCTGTTAAGCTCACATTCTAGTTTCTTAAAAATGTGGTACACTGGGGATAGTTAGTCACCACCTTGAACTGTATTTCTTATAGTGTACTGATAAAACTGCTTTAGACATTGATGCCTAAATGACAGGATAATTGACTTCCACCAGGATTGTTTTATGATATAAAACATGACAAAATTTTGGGAAGTCAGGTGAAGAGAAGTTTCTATTCTTAGTAAATAGAATGAGCTCCCATGTGTCTCCAATATATTCTACTTTACTCTGCCTGAGTCCAACAGAGGGCATAGAAATGAATACTCTTCCCTAATGAACATCAGGGAGGAGTAAAATAACAATAATATTTCATGCCCACATGATATGTAAAATTAATTATATAAAGTGGAAATTACTGTAAGATAGAAATGTGCTATACATTCTATGCCAGCTTGAAGATAGGCATTTTCAGATTAGTGATTATATTTGTCACACAACACATACACAAGATGACAATACACACACACACACACACACACAAACACACACACACACACACATACACACACATATACATGCCTACATACACACATATATTTGGTCTAGAACAACAACAACAACAAAAAAAAAACGAGGGATGGTGATAGTGATGCTGATGCAGTCAGCTTATGCAGTACAGGCAGATGGCTGTAATGACAAGGTAACTCTTGCTTACTTCTCCTTTACAAACTGTGAAGGCATTTTTCAAGTTTCTGCATACATCAGGATGCTATATTTCTAGTCAAGCCCATAAATTAAGCATGACTTCCAGGCAATCCTTGGCTGCCTACTTCCTCACAGATGCTGTGAGCACACAGTTCTCTCATGCTTCATTATCCTCAGTTTCCTAAGTCACTTTCAAGGTCTTGTGGCAAATAATTGTGCATCTTTTATGACTTCAATCTCTGCCTTTTCACAATCCTATAGCTCTTTGAGTCTTTTTTATTTTCACCAATTAACACTTAAAGAATTGATGGATAAAATGTACAAATTGTGAACAACTCGAATGGCATTAACATTAACTGAGAATAAGGCCTTATCACTTTAGCATTCACAATATTGTAATGGATTTCTCTTATGTGTGGTTAAAAAAATACTGATTTCTTTTTTAACTAAAAAACAAGTCTACTGCTAGATGGTGGCTGTTGGCAGTTTGAGTGGTTTATTGATATATGTGCTGGAAAATTTTATTTTTTCGTCTTTCCTCATATTTGAATTTCATAATCATAGTTTGACTGTTAAAGTTCATATTGAAAGCTAAAAAGCCTTAAAGAATGCAGTGACATCACCCGGATGTTTCCATGCTTTAAGAAATTCAGATGGTTTTCCAGATACCCTAAGAGATCCTTGTATCTCATTGATAAATACTGTATCCTATAGTCTCTCTGTTAGCTCTATGGAAAGCTAAAGAAGTTAAAATCTCTACAGTGTCTTTTTTCCTGAACCCTATATGTTTGTGTTTTCAAGGAAGAGGACAATAATAGTTGGCGAATACATCAGTGATGATGTCTTGTTTCTTTTTTTTTTATAATTTGTATTTTTGTTTTTTAAAGAATAAATCAGGCATGGCAAAGGTTAGATACATAAAAATGATCAAGTCTGCACTACAACAAAAATCATTTAGAGTTTGAAGAAAGAGTCCATTGTGTGTCTGAACACAGTGAAATTACATAAAATAAAAAAGGCATGCTTTCTGTCCTCTGACTTCCAAATACATGAACCCACTCCTCTACATAGACACATGCATAGAGGTGACCATAACACAATCATGTTCACACATGCTAACAGGCTTTCACATATCTATACATGTGCTTAGATATGTATAGAAAATATATTTTTATTTGTATGCTAATGTTTATATAAACAGATGTCTGAATTCATTATTGGGGCAATCATTGCTACTGGCATCATGAATGATGGATATGTGTACTGTGTCTATTCAAATCAGAACTTTTATGATATAACTTTAGTTTTATTGACAGGACACCAACTTAACTTTTGTGGAAATTGGCTATTATATCACTTCAGAGAGTACAATGCATCACAACATAATATAGCACAGGGCTGTGGAATGATGATCTTGGTCCTAATTGATTTCTCTAAGTTTAAAAATGCCAAACATTTCTCCTCAGATTAAAGGTCTAAGATAAGTATTTGTTCTTTTATTATGGAATGAACAGCAAAGAGCTAGGAAAGAATGTAGAGCCCTTAGCAGAGTAAGCCTCCAATTTCTAGCCCTTGAAGTCAATTGCAGGACTACAAATGCCTTGGCACTCTGTGAAGAAGAAGGAAGTAGTTTAGGAAGTTGAATGATTCCAATTTTTTAATGCCTTCCTTCAAAATTCTACCTATAGTCTATGAAGATGATTCATCTTCATGCTGCTGCTGATGCAGAAGTCCCAGTGGCTTGCAGGAACACTGTAAAACATCTAAAATGTATCAATTTTTATGCTATTATCTTCAATTAGAAGAATTTAATATTTAATACACAAGTGTGATGGCTAATCTCCATTGTCAACATGGATAAATTTAGAATAATCATGTAAATATACTTTTACAACTCTCTATAGGGATGTTTCTAAAAATGTTTAACTGAGGTTGAAGATTCAGCTGTAATATGGGTGGCTACATCCCTTGGGATGGGATCCTGGACTGCATAAAATAGATAATATGAGCTAAGAACTCATATTTCCAGACCATAGAGGCCACGTGACCAATATCTTATACTGTTGTTGCTATGTCTTATTCAAAATACTTGCCTCACTCACTATGATTGGTTGTTTTCCTTCTTTTTTTTTTTTTTTTTTTTTTTTGGTTTTTTCGAGACAGGGTTTCTCTGTGTAGCTTCGTGCCTTTCCTGGAGCTCACTTGGTAGCCCAGGCTAGCCTCGAACTCACAGAGATCCACCTGGCTCTGCCTCCCAAGTTCTAGGATTAAAGGCGTGTGCCACCAACGCCCAGCTGTTTTCCTTCTTAAATCATGACCCAAAATAAAGTCTTCCTGAAGTTACTTCTTCAGCTATTTTGTTACTTCAAAGAAGAGAACATTGTCCATACCAAGTGATTCCAAGCTATGATTAACACAATTTCTAATACCTTTCAGGTCCTCAATCAGAATCTAAATTATGAATAGGAAGCATATACTCTCTGGATTTGTCATAACATTTCAAATTCTCATTCTCATTCTCATTCTCATTCTCATTCTCATTCTCTCTCTCTCTCTCTCTCTCTCTCTCTCTCTCTCTCACACACACACACACACACACACACATGTTTACACACACATATATGTATAAAGATACACACATGCTTACACACACTCTTTTACACATATACACACAATTACACACAATTTTTTTGGATACTCACATCTAGGTCTATTTCCCATCCAAATTTCAAGCTGCTTGATGACAGAGAAGAGATGATTTGTACATTTTACTCATGTTGTAAGTCCCCAAATGCCTAATAACATTTTCAATAGATAAACAACCTCAATAAATAATTCAGTTCTAACACATTTAAAACTTCATTGTAAAAGATTTGCATTCTGTCTTATTGCATGAGTATGTCAAGTTTGCAAAGATTTATGGTGTTATGTTCTTAAGAGATGTGTCCATGATGTACACTTACTGAACATCACTGAATAAATTTAAGGCTAGATTTGGAATTATTTTAATAATGAAAACAAGAGTATAACATGTCACAAGTAGACTAACTTTAGTCTAGGAAATAATAAATTTCATATCTACAATGACTTGTACAGAAATTAACATTAACTTATAGCTCCTTAAATAATACTATGAAGCATAACCCAATTTGTACAGTTGGGGGTAACATACATTCTGTACAATTATTGAGTTGCTTTTTATGTAAATATCTGTGAAAATGTTCAGTAAGACTAGTAAAAATCTGTCAATTCGGGTGCTTTATATTTATATGCTACCAATTGCTGTCTTTGAAAAGCTAAGGTAATTTACATAGGAATCTTCATTCTATGTCTTGCACTGTGCTTCAGCTGACTTACTTACATACACAGATTCACATATTCAAAAAAAAAAAACAAATATGGTACAAAAAGAATAATTTCTAATACAGGGTGTCCCTTATTAACCCTCTTCCTGACTGTTTTGCTGTTTGCTACCCATCCTTTTTTTTCTTCAAAGGCACTCTTATTTTATATAGGAGTGCTAATTATGACTAAAAGGCTATTTCATGTCTCTAAGAATCAAGGACTAACAAACATATTTCTTCTTCAAAAGTCAGATAGTAAAAATTTTAGGCAATAAGTGCTGTATGTCAGGGTATGTATTATAACTGCACACATTAGCTATACCTATTCAACTCTGTCATTGTTGTCTGAAAGCAGTCATAGATTATACCTAAATAATTGGGAATGCTTGTGTCCCAATAAAACTTTACTTATCAGACAAGTATTTTCCCCATACCATAGTTCTTACACAAGAAACCACAGTGACCAATGTCAGTATGATATTTCAGAACTTGAAATACTTTGATTTAAATACCTATTTCCAAAATTTTGACTTTAGGACCTTTTCAACTCTTACAAATACCAAGACTCACCTCCAAGCATGCTTTAAAATAGTTCTTATATATCAGGATATCTCATAATAAAATTTAAAAAAATATAACTGAGAATTATAAAATTATACATTATGTTAAATTATTTGAATAAAAGTGAATATTAATGTCAATGACATAATAATTTAAAAAAGTAACAAAAAACAGTTCCTAATAAGAAAAGTTTGCTTATACTTTTCAGTAAATGCTTTAACTTTTGGCTTAGCAGAACAGAACTAGATGTTGTTTACATTTTTTATTCAAAATATTTTAGTTATAGTATATAAACAAAATCTTAGGTTGACAGATTTTTTTAAAGTAGTTTGACAGTTTTATCAGCTAATCGCAGGTACTCATAAGTGATAGTTTCTATTACATAATTAATTATATTAAACAAAATTATATAATCTATTTTGTTCATATTATTTTTCCTCCCACAACTCCTTCCAGATCCTCCCCACCTCTATACTCAGCCAACTTCATGTTTTCTCTCCATCTCAAAAAAGGGAAACTAAAAAACTTAACAAAACCAAAAGCATGCACAAGGACAAACACACACACACACACACACACACACACACACACACACACACACACACACACTTTATGGAGTTTCTCTTGCATCCAATAACTATTCCTGGTCATGGGTTCGTGGTTGATATACCCAGTAACACTGTATTGGAAAAAAACGATTTACTCTGTCCCAGTAGATACCAATTACAAATGACTTCTTGGCCAGCAGTGAGACTTTGTGTCTACTTCCCCTTTTCATTGCTAGAATTTTGTCTCTTTGAACCTGTGCAGAACTTTTCTGTGCTGTCACAATCTTGGAGTATAAGTGATAGCTTCTTAAATCTCGACTTAATGTTTGAATCTAAACATCAGTTCAGATTTTCCTCTGCTAAGATGTAAACATTCATTAGGCTATCTCACACTTTGAAATGGTCCAGTTTCATTGCACAGTTTATAGTATTATATATTAGTCATTTGTAAAATATTGACTGTTTAGAATAAACAGGCCTTCTTATCTTGACATAATTAATCTCAGAATACTTGACATACTGTTCATGTTACTACTTATTTCTCCAGGAAATTCTCTGAATACTGAGACGCTGCCAAACTCTTGTAGTAAATAGACACCTTGTATAATATAGTTGTGCCAGATAGTTTTATGTCAACTTGACACAAACTAAAGTAAGCTGCGAGGAGAAAACTTCAAATTGAGAAAATGCCTTCAAGAGACTGTGTTGCAGGGTTTTTAGTGGTTGATGTGTGAGGGCTCCGCACATTTTGGGTGGGGCCATACCTGGATTGGTGTTCCTGGGTTCTATAAGAAAGCAGGCTGAGCAAGCCATGAGAAGCAAGCCAGTAAGCAGGACCCTTCCATTTCCACTGTATCAGCTCCTGCCTCCAGGGTCCTGTCCCCACCACTTTAGATGACTATTATATGGAACTGGGAGTGAAATACACCCTTAATTTGATCATGTTGTTTCAGCACAGAAATAGTAATCCTAACTAAGACATGCATTCTTCAATTTGGAAGTTTTCTTTTTTTTTTTTTTTTTTTGGTTTTTCGAGACAGGGTTTCTCTGTGTAGCTTTGCGCCTTTCCTGGAACTCACTTGGTTGCCCAGGCTGGCCTCGAACTCACAGAGATCCGCCTGGCTCTGCCTCCCGAGTGCTGGGATTAAAGGCGTGCGCCACCGCCTCCCGGACGGAAGTTTTCATTAGTAATATAGTTTTGTTATTTACTTTGAAGTCATAGGGTCATCTTATTTCTTTTGGAGAGAATATCTGGCATGAATCCAAGTAGGATTAAACACAATTTGTTGTTCATAGTAAATAATTTAACTCTATTCCAAAGAGGTCTAAATTATGTTCTTGGTTTCTGAGACTTACTCTGTAAGTTGTTAGACAGTCACTCCCAAAAAGCATCTGCTTCTTAGGCTCAGAGCCTTGGTCTAACACCAGAGAACAATAATGTGTTAGGACAATGACAGAATTCATGGGAATTTTGTCCAAAAATTTATTTTAACCTTTAGAAAGTTTGCAATTGAAGTGTGTTAATGAAGTCTTCACAATCTTTGCTCTTGTCAAGACTGTAAATTAAGGCTAAGTTGCGTCTGATGGTTAGACGTAGTCCATGAATGTCATCACAAATCAATGCCAGCACAACAATGTTCTTCATGGCAAAAGGAGGAGCTTTCAAAAACCAGGGCAACCCTTGAAATTGTGGTTGACATTAGAAGTTGGGAGCTGACTTTAGAAACTGAAGTCTATGATTTCACATTTTTTAATCATTCTTTCAAGTAAAGGCAACATTCCATGACAATGCTAGCAAGTAAAGTTTGCCTAGAATTGCATGAGCTGAGCTATTCTCTAGGGCAAATATAATTAAGTATGTAGTAGATTTGTTTTATATATCATTCAATGTATTAAAGAAGAATGCTGTCAAGTACTATTCTTAAGTGACACTGTATCTTTAAACTATAAGTGCATGGCAATAAAAATTGTAACACAGACAATGGGCTATTTGATTTATGCTGAGTCCCCAGCTGGATACACACACACACACACACACACACACACACACACACACACACATACACGCATGCGCGTGTGTGTGTGTGTGTGTATGTGTGCATATATATTAATTTCAAAAGAGAGAGTAATGCCTTAATGTCTTAATTGCATTAATTCTTAACTCTTACACATCTAGAGGTATCTTTCAAGGACTTACAAATTTGTGAATTATTTCCATAAAAATGGTTTTACAAATGATTAATTTTACATATAATAACATATTATATAGATACTTCAAGGAGTTTCTGCTTATTAGCTATGATTCTGGGTAGTCATAAAAAGGAGACATCATTGAAGGTTGTCTATAGAATTTTTTTTGTGTGTATGCACACATATGTGGGATATATAAGACAGAAAGAATTTATGCACTCAGATATAAGAATATAAGCATCCTTGAAACAGGATGTGACAGAAGGAAAGCCTATGTTAGGCCCCATAAGGCCCCAAAACACTGGAAATGAGTCATCTCATTTCATCACTGTGTTTAGTTGCTGGGGTAATGTCTCAGTCAGCCGCAGAGTTTGCTGAAAATTGGATAGTGCAAGAAGAAATAAATCATCCAGGGATGATGACTTAAAACTTAATCTGTGAACTTAAATTAAAAGTCACTGTTTTCCTTACTAATGTGTGTCTTAAGGAGCCAGATAATTATATGTTGAGTTGAAAGACACATACTCTGCCTGAACATATGTTTCTATGAAGTGGACAACTGTCAAGAAAATGTGAAAAGAGTCCTCTTATTTCTCAGATCATACAAGTATCAAAATCAAAGGGAATAGAGCCACTAGTCATCTCTTTCTCATGAGTGGGTTCCTCCCGCTCCCTACTTAAAGTACTCAACCATTGTTTTTCATGGGCACCACTGTTTCTCACGGGCACCACTGAATTAAGATTATTTTCTTCCCTGTTGGCCCACAAATGGATCGTGTCACCAAATGGTTTCTGGACTAGCCTTTTCTATGTGTTGCTTTATGCTGGTGGGAAATTAATTCTCATCATGCGTCCTTAGAGTACCGTGGGGGCTCCATAAGCTTATCTACCAATTTGAGCTCTGTGCATCATGAGTTTGTGTTGCTAGAAAAGGATGCTCCTTCAGCAGGCAGACTGTTATGTAATATACTAAAATGGAGCTTTGGGGAAGAGAAATTTCCATAACAGTTGAAGTGATCACAGGGGAAACCATAAACTGAGCTGTTTAGACTGGATGGTGTGCTGTATTGGATAATCTATTCCCTCTTCTCTCACAAGGCCTGCCCCATTAGCCATGGTCATGAAAGTACAGGGAGTCCTCAAGAGTTTTATGGTTTGGCTTTTATTGCAGCAGATCATTATGAATTGTATTTCATCTGTTAAAAAATAAAATAAAAGAACCTGCATAATGCTATATGCAAACAATGTTGGCAGGGATTACCTACAGGTAGTAATATTACAAGTGTCTTTACATTTATATATTCTCTACTTTACAAAACTGCTATGATGAAAGCATATGGTATTAAAATCAACAGTAAAATAAAATTTAAAAACAAGACTCTGAGGATTTCAAGCAGGCTCAATAAATACCATTGACATTTGAGAGTAAAATTTATCATTGACTCCTTGTTCCTTAAGCCCAAATTAAAATCTTAGCAGAGAAAACTATTTTGTTTACCTGTTTTCCATTATTAACAGAGATAGTAACTCAGACTACTGTCAGGAATCATGTTATTTTGTGCTTTGCTCGTAATAAAATATATTATTAATATTATTATTAATAATAATATTATTGTTATTGTATTTTTTAGAAGAGTGACTTGACTTTCCAATGATGTGTGAAACAGCAAAGTACAGAGGCACTAAGGACACTAACATGAGGTTAGTGTGCTGAGGAGATGGCTCAAGTGGTAAAATTGATAGTGCAAGAGTAAAGACCTTTGTGCAGATTCTCAGAATCTATGTAAAAAGCTGGCCATAGGGGTTATACACCCAGCCTTAGAATCAGGGAAGTGACACTTGTACCCCAAAAGCTTATTCCTGTCAGTTAACAAAATCAATGACTTTCATACTCTGTGAAAAATTTTGCCTCAAAAACTAAAAATAAGGCACAGAGAAAGGACACCCATTAATACCTTGAGCATTTGCACACATACACCTGTGCATCACTGTGTATATACACATACACACTAGCAGATACACACACACACACACACACACACACACACACACACACACACACACACAATGTAAGGGAGGAGAGGATTTCAAAAGTAAAAGATTAGATTGGTCACTAGCTGCCAAAGGATTTCACAATGGGCTTGGGTATGTCCCCCAGTCTTGAAATTCATTTGACTAGTCACTCTATCATATTAATTGATTTTTAGAAAGGGTTTAAAGTATTTGTAACAATATATTATGAGACTAATATACACACAAACACACATACAAGTGTGTAAATATCACCAATTACTGAGAAAGTATGAAAAACAGGAAGATGCAATGGAAAGAGCCAGAAGACTCAAGATCAATAACATGAAAGGAAGCTAATTTCTTTCGTTCTGAGTTCACACTAAGCAGCCCCTTTGGTTTGCTGGGATGGTGGGCAGCTCATAACTTTTTATAGCTATGTATTTCTTTGTGAGATAGACATAGAAAGCTATCTACTAGGTGAACATAGTTTGATAAATGATTTGTGCTATTTAGAAGCCTTTTTGACAAGGAGATATCTATACTACTAGTTTTATTCATCAAGGAATTTCAGTTTTATTCCTGAAATTAGAGAGACTTAGATGACTGTCAGGGACCATAGAAAAAGGGGATGTACCTATCATATTCTAGTTTTCAGGTCATGATCCTTGGTTTAATGTGGTACTCTAAAGCCAGGACAGAACCCCAGTTTATACAGTGATTAATGAAGTGTAGGTTCATTTCCCAGTACAACTCTGGAAAACACTCATCTTTCGTCCTCTTCCTTTCTCTTCCTTCATCTCCAGTGCTCCTCCTTCACTTTCATTATCATCAATATATTCTCATCTTAATTACCATTAATTGAGTACCTTATTCTTCTTCTACTGCAATAGGCACTTCACATCTATCAGCTGGTCTCCAGAACAATCCTTTATGAAATATAATAATATTATAATTGAGAGGAGATAATGAAATCACAGTCCAGAGTGGTTAATCAGCCTTCTTGAGTTCACTCAGAACAAAAAAAAATGTGAAAGCTATGATTAAATGCTTAATTTTTCTGATATCAAAGCAAATAATTTTAGGTTGAACAGAAAAATGTAAGTCACCCCAGGATATCCAAATTCTTGCAACATGCCTATGTGGCCCTTTGTAGATCTCATAGGTGTGAATGTGCACAGGAAGCTCATTTCCAGAGTGGTGTACAATCCTGAGCTGGGGAACACATGACAAGAAGAACTGCAGTTTCACAAGCTGAAGACTTTCTGAACTTTTAGTGCTGGGGGGTGTTATGTTGTTCTCTTTAAAGAGTGTTCTTTTGTGGAGCATAAGTAAACTGATTCTTCCCACTGGTAAATGTGCCAAGTAAATACTGACAAGAGTAGCAAGCAAAAAAGCAAAGAGAAGAGGGAAATGTCAATCCCTTACATATGAAAAATAAATTTTAAAACTATCTTTTAAGACACTCTAAAATGTTGCAGTATTAGCAGCTCTGTGTTAGTGTGGAGTAACAGAATCCTGTGTTGGCAGGATTCTCAAAGAAGTTTTTTCGGGCCTCCCTGCTGTTCAGTGACTGGCAAAGAGTAGAGCAAGCATTTTATAGCTTTTCAGTGGAGATCAATTTCGACTCAAAATAAGGATGTTATGAATGGAAGCCTCTTTTCTTTCATTATTGTGTATGAGTTTCTACACCCTCAATTCCAGCCACAACCATTTCTTACCTTTCCCCAATCACATCAAATTCTTTTGTGCTATGAGTTTTGCACATTCTGGTTTTGCATATGAGGATAATTTTAAAATGAGTTTTACCTATTCTAAAATTAAGATGCAGCCTAAAATTCACTTTCTTTGAGAATCCTTACCAAATTGTTTCAGGACTTTGGACAACAAAGGTTACATGTGTCTATGTCAGTTACAGCATATATCTGCTCATTTTAAAATTGGATACTTCTAAGGAAATTTCAGTTCCCTGGAAGACAAATGTGTACTTCTTCAGAGTCTATATTATGGAATTTATGCTTTAGTGTGAACTAAATATAAAAATAATATATACACATACACAATATATGTGTGAAAATATATATTTAGAATAAAGAATATAACTATATACATATATTTGCATATGTATATAGACACATATAAACACACCTACACACATATATGTGCATATATATGTATATAAATATGTATATATAAAATTTGAAGGAATTTCAAGTCTTCTGCTGGATCTTCCTAGTTACTTTCTCTTCAGAAGAGTCATGTTTAATAAGGTAAAACATGGTAAACAACCCTATTAAAAATAGGAGAATTCCTCAATAATATTCAGACAAATAAATTCCAATCTAATTGACATCTCAAAGACAGTAGACCATTGATTCCATATACTTAATTCAAGCATAATTTTTCCATGGTATTTCCTACTGTATTTCTATTAATGATACCCATGAATTCCACTTACACTTACAATTATTATCTGCTATTGCTTGACTGGTAAAACATATTGATCTGAGATCTAATATTATATGTATACATTGAGAATTACAATTTTTACATTTGTGGGATTTTGTGAAGACTGATAGTTCTCTGATAGAAGGAAGGAGTTGGATACATTTTAACTGACACACTTGGCAGTACATGAAGTACTTGGCTTCATCATAAGTCTTAGGTTTGGGCAAAAGCTGGGGAAGGAGTGTGAAATCATGACATGCCAATCAAGTTGAATAAAGATGGAGGATGAAGAACACTGGATTAGGGCTCAAAAGATAAGTAAATGTATTATCTAACTTGAGTTGCACCAGATAACTTGTGTCAAAGAATCTTGTAAATGACGTCATATGATAAGCCTTGTCTTATCCCAAATTATATTTTGTAATTTTGTAAAAATGCCAATTTTAAAATTATATTAAATATATTTATTTTTTTACAGCTTGAATCCTGAATATCACTCAAGGCCCATGTGTTAAATATTTGTTGTACAGCCTAGGGGGCTGTAGGGATATGGTGAAATTTAACAGAAAATGACACCTAATAGAAGGAAAGTAAGTTGTAGCAGTTGTGTCCTTGGAATGACTATTTGGTCCATTGACTCTTCTCCCTCGCTTATGATCCACCATGAAATTACTGGTTTTCTTTTGCTATATGTTCCTGAAGTCCTAGTTCAAAAGTAACAGGGACAAAGGGATTGGAACTTAAACAGGAAGCCAAGACACAGCTTTCTTCTTTCTATATTTTTTTATTTCAGATTTTTTTGACACATGATGGACGGTAAAACGTCTAGCTTTTGGTGATCACTCAGGGAGATTTAGTGGTGGTGATCACTGAGTTTTTCATGCAGTTGGCACTGAGGTAAGCATTATGAATCAATCATCTCTATACCACAATGGTTCCATAAAGCTGACAGAGGCCAATATGTACATGAAAATAAACCAAACAGAATGTTAGTACAATGTCCACCAAGACTCAAAGCATCTGCCCTGATGCAGCCTCTTCAGTCGCAGCAGTAAAATTAGACTGCTTCAATTTCAACTAAGTTACCACATACTCATTTTAGGATACATAATTAAAACATCTGGTCACAGGTGGGAAAGAAAGTCTCTGTTTTGATGAGAGTTAGAGCCTAACTAATATGGAAAGTAATAAAATGAACAAATAATTTAGTTTCAGAAAGCACTAACAATTTCTATATAAACTGAATAGCACCATATGATTTGAGTAGGCAGAAGCAATGGTTTTAGGTATAATTTTTGGACTTTTTAGTTCTAAAAGGACATTCAGTCCTTGCACACTATAGCCATGAGTGTGTGTGTGTGTGTGTGTGTGTGTGTGTGTGTGTGTGTGTGTTTAACACAAAAATATTCATTGCACAAGAAAAGGTCTTTGTGAGAAGGTATTATTTCTGAGATTACTAAAGAGAGAACTGTGTTTATTAAAAGAATCTGATTGCATCTCCAACATACCTCAACAAATGGGTGCCTAGGAGAAACAGGAATCCATTATGAAGAAACCAATCTGTCAGTCAGTCAGTCTACCATGTGTTTCAGCCCTTGAACACTTTGGCTGTGAGACCTTAATTGAATGTGTGTGTGTGTGTGTGTGTGTGTGTGTGTGTGTGTGTGTGTGTGTGTGTGTGTGTTTATATGTAACGCAAGAATCTTCATTGCATAAGAAAAGTATAAAAATCACAGTTGTTCCCAGGAATTGTAAATTTATTAGTGTAGGGTGAGGCTTAGATACCTCATGTATTAAACACTCATAAGGTTATTAACATAATCAACCCCAAATAAGAATCACTAATTGAAAGAAAAGCATTTTTCATCTCTTTGAGTCTTAGTTTCTTCTTTATAGGAAAAACAAAGAGGGCTAGCAGAAGCTGTCTGCATAACAAGCTTGGCCCCTTTCACACAATCTGAAGTTCAGGCATGAGGAATAGCCAACATTACTACATTCCCTCAAACTAGTGAGATCTGTCCATGCTTAATGAAGTTCTGAAGTTTTCTGACACCATTGGGTGATTTTTCAGGATGATTTGAGACTTGCTGGATTAGATAATGCCATGAATTCAAGCTGTCCAATAACCAGTGAGACCCACAGTCTCAAATCCTCAGCACTACTTCCCAAACAGGTAAATACTTCTCCTATTGTCAAAGCAGACTTTTCCACCTCAATGCAGGGATTGTTCGGGTAATTTGTTCTTAGAATGAGATAAGCTGTTTTCTGTTTTCGGAATTCACTCACAAATGTCTGAGACAAGCATGGGTTTGGGACTTTTATTTGCACACTTCACAATACTGCTTTGAACTTTAGTCAAAACTTTTTCAACTTAAAGAATAAATTATAAATAAGGTCATAAATCTCATTAAAATCTAATATTCAGCAAAGCTGCCTGGTGTGTATACTATGGAAAATTGGATTTTACTGTAACTGGAGCCTGATGTATAATATTGGAGGCTAATTACAGAGGGCACTTTTTCACCACATAATGATAACTTATACAAGCTCAGTCTCCATGCTATCATCAGAATGTAACTGCTCTTAAGAGACCAGATTTAATAACTATTCACCTCTTCAGGTTCACAAGACTAAACACTTCCTGAGTAAACAGTAATTTACCTATATTCTGTACATATTAAAATTAACTGATGAATAACATCTATACACATACACATACACACTCACAAACTACACATATAAGGAAAAAATTCCTACAAAATATGTTGTTTTTTGTCGGTTCTACAATTCTCTGATGCCTATAGCTGTTAATGGAAAAGACTGGAAACATCACAGTTATCTGGAGGTCTCAGGTGGTTCCTTGAGGTATTTGTAATTGTTTATGTTTCCAAATGGTTGCTCAACCTGTCCATTTTCATTTGATAAAATGATCACAATAATTTTATTGTTTATGTACAATGCAATCAAAATGAAAAGAGGCAGCTTGCATCATTGACTGGCTGTGAAACAAAATAATACTTTTCTCTTAAACCAGAACATGTGATACTGTGAAGACGGAGGGAGCTAAGCACAAATGTACTCTTCCTATGACCATATATGCACCCATTCTTCCTGCAGAAAAGGTGTCCCCGGAATGACAGAATACTTTATCTGTGCTTTGTTTACTTAGGTAAATAAGTTTTTGGTTCCTGTTAAATCAATACACAAAAGGATAATTTATTGAAAAGAAGACACAAATTATGCTTTCTTGTTTTTCTGAAATGAATTAATTCACCTGGTGCTTTATCTTGTTTAGAAGTTGTCTTAACTCAGAAGATGTCACTGAATAATCCTTAAAGTGAAAAAAAACTCAGAACAGTGTAGATATACATTTAAATAGCATTGATAAATCAAATTTAAACATCAATACTTGTTAGCATTCCTTTAAATGCACTGTGGTCCAGCTAATGAAAAGCTGAGAGAGATTCAGAATGCCCTACTGCTATTGATCATGAAGGTTCTAATTTCAGTCTTGAGATTGCACTTGAGCCAAAACTTTTACATTCATATTTTCTAACTAAAGAAATTAATAATTATAAATTAATGATATCTATTATATTGAAATGCAGTTATTGCAGCCTCACTGATGGTAGGAAAAATATAACTCAGCTCTAGCAAAGTTTCAGTCAACACCTAAGTTCCATAAAGCTGTGTGTCTGCATGCTGAGAATAGAATTGGAGCTACTGTGCAATTGTACACTCATCTCTTCTAGCTCATCCTTAGTTTTGCTCAACAGTTGTAGATTCAGTGACACTTCTGAAGTCATTATTTGGCAGTTGTCAGTTTACATAATCAATAAAGATTGATCATAATCAAACATAATGAAAATCACAGTCAAAACCATAATCAATCAGTTTAATGTCTTACGCCCTTAGGTTATTATGCAAAGATGAGCCAATAACATGATTGTGTGTGTGTGTGTGTGTGTGTGTCTGTGCCTGTACTTTTTTACAGACAAGAGTTACCACTTTGGCACAATTGTCCAAGCAGAATAGCCAGGTCATTACTGTTTAGATTTTTGACTTTGAACATCCCTGCCTGTGCTTAGCCTGGGCTTCTGTTCCACAGGAAACAGCAGGCAATTCCCCCAAGTTTCTAGATCTCTCCATGTACATTCTAAATAGGCATTATGAAAAGTCAAAACTATTATTTTCAAACCAAAATATTCATCTGCTATGCTCTTCAGGTACAATCAAAGTTGCTTCAAGCATTTTCAATCTATAAAGAAAGTCAGCTTTATTTAGCCTCAAATCCAATTTTTCAGAATCCTCTAAAGTAGATATGAATATGCTAATTTAGTTTTTATCATCATAGCCACATAAGTGCTTATAAATATCTGCAGAATCCACATGTAGACATACATATTTTAACATGATCAAAAGTCTTATGAAATTGTTAAGTTGGTAGGCTTGATTATAGTTCCTAAAGAACTCTTAATTCTTCACAAGAAATATACTAACAATACACTTAAACTCAACATTATCCAAACTATGTTAATTATGACATTATTTGAAGAACATGTATTTAAAATGTGAGACCAGTAATTCTATTAAAATACAATAGCGTACTATTATTGTATTATAAGTTGTAATTGTTTTCCTAGAAATTACTTTGTTCTGAGCATCAAATTTCTTTTTACACATTTTAAAATAATGAAGGCTTTTTTATTTGTCCATCATTCAATCTGGAAACAAGTTTCCTTATTAAAATAATCAATGACTTTGAAAGTAAAAATAACATTTGAAAAATCATTCCAGATAAACTTTTCAACAAATCTCATCAAATTTTCAGTTAAAAACTCCAACTCATTTAACTGATCATTTACACTTTAAAACTTTATAGTTTTAGTAAAAAAAAGTTTACAATTTATAAAACTATAGCCTGTCAATTAACAAATACGCATAGAAAATGCCTATTTGAAGGAACATTCTTACAACAGAAGAAGGTTGTAAAATCCCAAGATGCTGACAACCTGATATGCCAGCTGCAGACAGAGAAACTGATGAAAATGCAGTAATTCTGAATTTTAATATAATATAAACCATGTCAGCAACATTTTTGAAGAGCAGCTGCCAAGATTTCAATCCAACTGAATGGATTATGTTATTTTTATATTCTGTTCTCTTCCAGCAAATTACACTTCCCCCCCCCTTTGCCTATGATAAGCTTTGCCTTATCAACAACAACAAAACTTCTGACTGAATGCAATTCGATGAATTATCCTTGCTTTTTGGATGAAAGACTAATTATAAGGATGAAAGATATATAGACTACAACATTGTCAAGGAGTGGAACTGTAACAAATAATATTTGTTATTTGAAATTTGATATATTCCATTGCAGGATAAGTAACACTTAAATTATCTTTTTTTTTCTGTGCAAATTCAAATCATAATACATGAAATGTTGCTTCAGAATTCAATTTCTTGTAAACCCAAGTAAAAAATTAAATTTGACAGTATGTTTTGTGTTGAGTAGATATACCGCATGTTAAGTGAATATCCTAGGGATGGCTATAAATGCAAGATAAATGGTTTATGGCATCATAGACATGACTAGAATTATTGAACATGAATAGTAAAATTTTGGACATACTGAAGAGCAGGGACCACATAAGTTGATCTATACATAAGACAATGTGCAACTCCCTGGCACCAACACCTGCAACACAGCTGAGAGACTCTCCTGGGTGGTGATTATTTATGATGATTATTTCCATCCTCATCCTTCCACTCTCCCATCTGCACAATTTCTGGAATGATCTCTTGAAAACATTATCATGTGTAACACATCTGGATGAAGCTAAGGAACAGCTATTGTAGACTGTGGGGTGAAATTGAAGTCATGTAGATCTTTATAACCTAGCGCATGCCTACCTTTCATCTTGTTTCTTGCTACACTGTCATGAATTTCCTACATCTATAGTCCTATTTAAAGGTCACTTTTAATTTTAGTAATTATATGGTATTCTTTGGCATCTACTTACCCTTGAACAAAGCTGTCTCATGTTTTACCACATTGATTCCTATGTGGAAATTATATGGGTAGAATCCCAAACAAATCTTGAGACATATTTCCATCGTTTGGTAGCCCTAAAGCCTTTAATGAACTACTTAATTCTCTAGGCCAAAATTTTCTTTAACAAAGAAGTTTATACTAATTTCCTGCTTGATAGGATTTTAGGAGCCATGTGAGACAATTTTTATCATGTACCATACCAATGAGCATGATACACAATCTCAAGATTTGCTGATGGGCTCCATTCTTTCAATAATACTTTCAATTTTACCTCAAGATTATGCTTATGATTAAAGTTTATATTGTTTCAAGAGATGTTTTCTACAAATATTTGTATGGGTTGATATAATTATAAGTAGCAGAACTTCCCACACACACACACTTAAAACAGAAAGTCATTTAAATAGAGTTATAGTAAAGAGCTGTACAACTACGGGCAAGCTATTTTGTTTTGTAAAAGTTCAATTTTCTAATCTAAATTAAGGGCTGATTAAATCCTATGTAATTAGTTTTCAAATTTCAGACTAAAATAATGAATCCAATGGCACTTTATTATATCATGTCTAATGTGCTAACCTGAAAAACTTCAACATTTTATTTAATTCATGATCATTGGTAAAGTGTACAAATCACTGCCTCTAGGCTTTTTCTGTGGTCAAATCTTTTCCATTCTAAGAGAAAGCAGGCTCATCATCCATGGAAGGAGTTCTACTATATGCCTGAATGTGGTGGTATTGTGTTCCCCAAAATATTGTGTACCTTAATAAACTTACCTGGGGTCAGAGAACAGACAAGCCACTAGTTAGGCAGTGATAGCACACGCCTTTAATCCTAGCATTCCAGAGACAGAAATCCCTCTGGATCTCTGTGAGTTCAAGGCCACACTGGAAATAGCCAAGCATGGTGACACACGCCTTTAATCCCAGAAAGCCAGCCTTTAATCCCAGGGAGTGGTGGTAGAAAGCAAAAAGATATATAAGGCAAGAGGACCAGAAACTAGAAGATTTTGGCTGGTTAAGCATTCAGGCTTTTGAGCAGTAGTTCAGCTGAGACCCATTCTGGATGAGGACTCAGAGGCTTCCAGTCTGAGGAAACAGGACCAGCTGAGGAACTGGTGAGGTGAGATAGCTATGGCTTGTTCTGTCTCTCTGATCTACCAGCATGGACCCCAATAACTCGCCTCGGGTTTAATTTTATTAATAAGAACTTTTAAGATTCCTGCTACACCTGAATAAAGGTATAGTCTGTCAAATCCCAATTATTTTGCAAATGGTAAGTGGGTAGCTCTAAGCAACCTGAGATTATATGTTTTAGCAGCTTTTATTCTAGGTGTTAAACCCTTTTCTAGTCTAGCTTTTAGACACACACAGACACCACACTACACACACAATGACTATCTACAAAGTATTTTATATGATAGTATACTTCCCAGTGACCCTAAAGAGTAGTTCCCCTTCCTTCTTGTGTGCTGAATGTCTTGAGAAAATAACCATCAAAATTAAATCTTCAAATGCACCCAAGCTCCTGCAGGTGCGGGAGCATTTCCTGTAGAATCCACAGTCTCTAGCCTCACTCTCTGATGTTCACTTATGCAAAGATAACTGAAAATGAACAACTTCAACAGCAAATGATGTTGCCTTTGCATATATTTAAGGCCAAATCTAGTGTCTCAGTGAAGAAATCATACACTGAAGATCTTTAATTGAGATATTTTCACAAAACTTAAAAGAATATTCCATTATATCTATCTGCCTTTGAAGATTAAGGATATACATTGCATATAAATCAAAACAGAGATGTAACATGAATATAGTATACTACTCAGTATAATATTTATATAGTTAGTGTTATAAAAATTCAGGTAATATTTTTACATATATCAATAGCACTACATAATCCAACAGAGCTGTAGATTAAAAAACAAAACAAAACAAAAAAAAAACAACTGCATTTTCTTCAATAAAGATGCCCACAGCAGAGGACAACTCATCCCTACTTCCTGTCCTCCTTGACCTTCCTGTTGCTTTTATACTCTACATTTAACATTCCATGAAATTATAACTAATCAATGTCATGAAATCTTCCTGTATATTTCTCTTTCTAATGCATATTATTTCTGGGCTTAATACAACTCCAAATACAGATTATATAGCTCATTTGGTAGCAAGATCTGCTTCCTACTACATGTGAGATTAAGAGTCACACTTGATTTGTTTTTTGGATTCTACAGTCAACTTACTACCAATGAGAAAATCTTCATGTAATGATAATGTTTTCAATGAATGAATAGATGAGGAAGTGAATGTGTGATTAGATGTATAAATGGCATTGGAAGCAGGGAAGAAAGGACAGCCAGTGGAGGCTGGAGAATGAGAGGAATAGCACAAGAAAAGACTAATTTCATGTACAGATATGTATGAGACCATGATTGAAAAAGGATTATGATTTTTCATGGAATTTGCATCTTGAGGGATGATATAGAATCAGTGTATTAGATCCCAGAAAAAAAAAAGTATTTAGATCAGATGAGAATAAATACTCAAAACATTATTTTTAGAGACTTTAATTTTCTTCTTTAACAAAGCCCCAATATTTACAAAGAAAACCCAACATCTTTAATAAAATCTGAAATGGGACCACAGAACAAATGATGGTGTTGGTATTACATGACACTCACCTCAATTCTGTTGCTTACTGATGGTGACTGTTGCTTTGAAGTGGTAATTTATAAAGTGTTAACTTTGAACACTGGATAAGCAAATGTCTTTTGCAGGGCATAGAGGCTGCATTCTGAAACAGTCTCATTGTGGCAAATAACAGCAAGAAATGAAGTGCAGTGGCACTTGTCTGACTAAGGTCAAAATTCACAAGCAATGTGACTCTTTGTGATTGTCACCACCATTTACATTTTATATACCATTTTATTTTTCCCACTGTGCTTTAATAATCATCTTAGCTATTTACCTTCACACATGCAAAATTCATGATTTGCATCTGCAAATATCTCTTCTTCCCTACATCTGGCCACCTGCAGCATAATTAACTAACTGAGATTCTTTGACATTCTAAGGTGTAAATAGTCTCTTAGCCCTGGTATTGGTGATCTGCAAATATTAAAAGTTGATGCATTATTCCTCCCTTTTTAAAAATATAGTGGACCTCAATCAGAGGGCCAATTTTTAGTGTTGCAAATTTAGAGGTATGTTGGAAATGCTCTGATTTTCCCCTAAGCACAGAAGCACTAACCATGGCTGGTGAAGGGGGTGCTGCTGACTGAGGTTTTATGGTAGAGTATCTTTTGAAGATTACTCCAAGCTGAGCAGAGCCTACTCACCCAAGTATGTGGACATAGGAACCAGACCCCTTTGTGGAGATTATCTACCTCCACTAACTCATAGACTCAGTGGAAGATCCTGTTTCCTTTAGCTCAAATTAGGATAATTCCACAGACATGCCTTAGTTGGAGATTTCCCATAGGATACATTTGACCTTTCTAATTTAGTATTTAAGCCCCATCTTCTTCCCAATCCTAGTTAAATTTATGGAAAAGTAAGAAAACAAACTGCAAAATGTTCTGCATACTAATTTGGCTTCAGAGTTTCTTTGGTAGGAGAGTTGACCTTCTACAACAAACAATGAGGTGCAATGTCCATCTACAACAATTTAGGTTTGAAAAATCCTGAAAACTGATGTAATCCGTTAAAATTGTAGCAGGAATCTTAAAAGTTCTTATTAATAAAATCAAACCTGGGGCCAGTTATTGGGGTGAAATGCTGAATGGTCAGAGAGACAGAACAAGCCAGAGCTAACCTCACCTGGCCAACTTCTCAGCTGGTCTTGTTTCCTCAGACAGGAAGCTTCTGTGTCCTCATCCCAATGGCTCTCAGCTGAACTGCTGCTCGAAAGCCTAAAGTTTAACCAGCTAAAAGCTTAACCAGTCAAATGCTTCTAGTTTCTGGTCCTCGTGCCTTATATACCTTTTTGCTTTCTACCACCACTCCCTGAGATTAAAGGCTCACTTTCTGGGATTAAAGGCGTGAGTCACCATGCTTGGCTGTATCCTTGAACACATGGATTTCTGCCTCTGGAATGCTAGGATTAAAGGTGTGTGCTACTACTGCCTATCTTCATGTTTAATATTGTGGCTGTCCTGTTCTCTGACCCCAGATAAGTTTATTAGGGTGCACAATATTTTGTGGAACACAATACTACCACATTTCCTCTCTTTTTGTCTAAAATTAAAAAAGCTTATAACTAATACAAGAAAAATTATATCCAATAAGTATATGCAATGTACACAGTCAAGATTACATTAACAACATCTAGTCCATTAACATTTGACAGATTCAGACAAAAAACTCCATTATATATATTAACAATGTCCAGTCCAGGAACATTTGATAAACTCAGACAAAAAATTTCACTACTTATCCTATTTAAAACAAGTAGTTCCTTTTTAAAAGTAGATTCAAAAATTGACCTTTTTATCTTACCATATTCATATTTTCATAAAAGTTTCAATAATCTACCTTTTGTCACTTTTATATCTTCCCCTTTTTCTTTTCAGTATAGATTCAGTGATCTACCCATTTATCCTATTATTTCTTTATCTTTTTTCTCAGAGTAGATTCGATGATCTATCTCATATCTATATTCTCTTTTTCTTTTTGATTTCTAGGGGTGAAGATATCTTTAGGGAATCTTGAAAAGAAAATTTTTTGGGTTAATTGTCAAGTCCTATATCATTTGTTTAGTCTCTGCATATTGGGAAAGTACAGGGCTTGTTTCAGGTCCTTGTTCAAGAAGTCTGTCAGGCTTGATCATCTCAGCTAGTCATCTCAAAATTGTACTGAGTAGTTTGTAGTCCAAAGTCAATATTTTGGTGGTGTTAATTAGCTTAATGGCTTTATCATAGTCCATGTGGAATCATCTTTGTGGGGTCTCTTAATCCTTTTGAAGATTTCAAAGTCGCCGTTAGGCGTGGTCATGGTTTCATACAGATTGTGTGTGTGTGTGTGTGTGTGTGTGTGTGTGTGTGTGTGTGTGTGCGCGCGCGCGCGCGCCTCCTCTGTGGTTTGGAGCAATCATAGTCTGTTAAATGTCTGTCTTTTGGAACCATGAACATTCTTCCCTAGAACAATCTTCACAGCAATTTCTCCCCACCATTTGTCTTGCCAAACTTTTCCAAACTACCCTTTGTCAATGTTTTCTTGTAAGACAATGGTCCTGTCAATTCTTCTCTGAACAAGTAGTAGTAAACCCTTTGTCCCAAGCAGCAGCATCATGATGAGAAGAAGCCGGTAACTCAGAGCAGCAGTCCCTGCCTCCATGGTCCCACTGCCACCATTTGTGCCTGGGCCCTGGCTGAAGCTTCTCCTTAGCAAGCCTCCTAGGTTGCCCTTAATCTCGGGATCCTCCTGCCTCTGCCTCCTTTAGCAAATCCAACCAGTGTGCAACACCACAAATGGCTGAGTGTAGCTTGGGCCTGAGCTGGGGCTGACTAGGCCACAGGCAAGCAGCTTTCTCATGAATTTATACCACAAACATTGAGCGCCATTTGTAACATGAATCTTAAAGAGTCTTTATTAATAAATCTTATAGAAAACCTGACCATACCCTCACAGAACCAACCAAATGATGCTATAGAGCCATAACAATCCACATTAAAAACTCTGAGGATAGATATGGCAGTGTTGTTTGGGGGTTCCATTCCTAGCATTTACATAGACTGGCTCACAACTCTGTAAATCTAGCTCCAGGGGACCCGAAACTCTCTTCTGTCCTTCTTGGGTATTGTACCCATCCACAAATATCACTCTTCCTCACACACATACTACTAATAAAGATTAAAACAGCCGGGCAGTAGTGGAACATGCCCTTAATCCCAGGACTTGGGAGGCAGAGGCAGGGAGATATCTGTAAGTTTGAGGCCAGCCTGGTCTACAAAGTAAATTCCAGGAAAGGCACAAAACTACACAGAGAAACCCTGTCTTGAAAAACCAAAAATAAATAAATCAATAAATAAAAATAAAAACAAATCTCAAACAAAACAAGCAAACAATCAAACAAACAAACAAACAAACAAAAACCCTCTGGATTGGCTAAGGAGATAGCGAAGAAGATAGAATACTTGCTGAGAAAGAATGACATCCCAAATTCAGATCTCCAGAATTTTTAGTAAAAGATGAACATGGTCACACACTGTAACCATAACTGCTGGAGTAGAGAAGTACAGACAAAAAGATTACTGAAGGTTACTGGATCCTAGCCTAGTTCTAGATTCCTTGAAATATTCTGGCCCAAAAGAATGGCCAGAATATGATACCACAGGACACTCTGTGAAATCTTCCAGCATCTTCCTGTATGTATATGTGCTCATATTCTACACATGTATATCACACACACACACACACACACACACACACACACAGCAACACAGCAACACTAAAATCCTCTGAGGAATACCTTAAAACACAATTATAGCAGCTTTATCTACTGCTGTACTCCTCATTCTCAAGCATTTATTTCATGCATTTCAAGAGGCAATGAAGAAAGTGATGGACACTTTCATGTCATGTTCAAGTTCTTACAGGCTTCAATGTAATCAAACTTTCCCAATTAATAGAATTATTATAAAGAAAACTTGACAGACATTTTGACAGGTGAGACACCTGTATTGTATTTTTTCACATGTATACAATATTCAACTTTTCTCATGTGATATCTGAATTGATTCATGACTACAAAATAGAGGAGGTAACAGTACTTTTCTCCATTTTACAGATGATCTGGCATGTCTAGCTAAGATACTTTCCCTAGAATTGTGACTTGGGTCCTAAATGATACCCACATGGTGTGTGCTTGTATGCTAAAGGCTTAGTTGCCTGCTGATGGGCTTTGGAAATTGATTGCTCGTAAGGACTCTGACTTCATCCATTCTACTTTCACGTTCTGGTGGCATTATTGGGAAGAGTTAGAAACATCAGGATTTAAGACCTACTTGAATGAGGTCAGTTACTGGGGGTATGACCTAGAAGGTCATATCTTATCCTCTTTCTCTCGTTTTTCTCTCTGCTTACTGGCTACCATGATGTGAACAGCTTTTATCCACCCCTCCTTTACACTAGGATATTCCTGTCTTAAATAGCTTTGAACTGAAAACTCTCAAGCTGCTAAGTCAATTTACTACTTTTCTTTAAGTTCATGCTTCAGAAATTGTGCTGTCTCAATGCAAAGTTGACTAATCCACTCAGGGAAAGGCTAAAGAGCAGATTCAAAAACTAATGTATGCTGTTGCACAAGTGATTGAGTAATGAACAAAGAAGTATAAGGACTCCCAAAGGAAGGAATTTGGTTTCTACTCCTGTAATTATTCATTTGTATTCTCTGATGGAAGTAACAGTCACTTTGGGGTTTAGAGTGGTACTGAGCTGCTAAAATCCTTGTTTAAGAGAAGAGACATTTCTAATCCCACAGCCAGTAAAAATGTAGGGAGCACTTTAGAATCAAGATTTCATTATTGCAATTGCTGTTATTTTATTTAAATGTCTCAAGGACGTAGACAAACTAACATTAAAATTATTTCAGTAAAGAACTTATATCATTCTTTACCTGCCTTTTTCAGTGGTTTCCAAATCTATTTAGTTGACTCTAGCAACAGAAAGATAAGTATTTCTGGATCAAAGCTCTGGATAGTAGGAACAGACAGAATCTAAAATGGGAAAGAATCATGACTTTACACAAATTCTGAGAGACAACAAGCATGCCAATAACTTTCTTTAATGCTAATCGGCATTACTGAAGATATTCACAAGAATGTATAATTATATAAATTAAAACTAGAAGGAAAGAAAGAAATGGGAAAAGAGGCCAGTTCAGAGTGAAATAGACAATTTGGGGGATGACATTTCTGGTGATAAGAAAGTATCCTCTCATAGTGTTTTTGTACCCAGAGCTCTCTGTGTTAAAACTCTGTCTCCAGATCAGTAATATTGGGAAGAGGTAGAAATATTAAGGGGTGGGGCTGAGCAAAAGGCTGTAGGTCATTGTTGCAGTTGAACGTGCAAACACTTCAGGACTCTCTGTATTTCATGTTCTGTGATGAGGTCATAAGTTTTGTATCTTGTTCCAAGTCATGGTATGATGCCTCACGTATTCCTAACAATGAGGTCAATCCATCATGGATTGATGGGAACTAATAAAATATTGAGCCAATATAACCATTTTACCTTATAAATTGATTATCTCTGGTATTTGTTATAGTAGCAAAAAGCTAATTTAATTATTTCACACTGTGAAAACTATTCATTGCTAAATAAAGAGCAGGGATGGGAATGTGGGGCATGCTCTACATTCTCCCTGATTAGTTAATTCTCTCTTTTTTATAAATTATGTTTTATAATTTAATAAATTAAATTTATAAATGTGCAAGTTAAATCACACACCTCTCTAATTATTGAAACCTTTGTTGTAATATTTAACATCAGTTAAGCCATGGCAGTTGTGAGAGATAAACACTTTAAGCATTTACAGATTTGACAAAGAAAAACAATCAGAATAAAGCCTAGGACTATGAATAAACCAGGACTTGTTGGATATTTGGATGTTTTACAACATTTTTTTTCCACAAAGTATGTTACTACGATCATCTGAAGCTGTAAAGTATGTTGTTCTGATTTGAATGTATTTGATCTAATGAAGTGGTGCCAAGTATTTTAAGATTATAATTTCTGGGCATGGAGAGAGATCTCAGTGGTTAAGAGCTCTTGCTGCTCTTGCAGAGGACTGGAGTTCCTTTTGCAGAATATGGCAGGCATTTATCTCAGACTCAGCAGTAACCCCAGTTCCCTGAGGGCCTTATGCTTCTGACCATCACAAGCACCTGCATTCATGCATATAAGACCCACCCCCTAAATACACACATATGGTTAAAAGTAAAAAAAAAAAAAATCTCTTAAAAAGACCTGAAAGTTCAAGTGTTACATTTGTTGCTTCACCTGCAGCCAGTTTTGGTAGCATAGAGTAATAAGCATGTCAATCATATCAAGCAAAAGAGTCAGTTGAGGTTTCCATTTAGGCTGTGAAGGAACTCTAGGTTTGCTAGGACTGGAGGTCAGTGGTAGAACTCTGTGTCTTATTCTCAAGAATAAAACTCGGCCCCCAACTGGATCAGGCCCTCTGAATAAGTGAGACAGTTGATTAGCTTGATCTGTTTGGGAGGCATCTTGGCAGTGGTACCGGGTCCTGTGCTCATTACATGAGTTGGCTGTTTGAAACCTGGGGCTTATGCAGGGACGCTTGGCTCAGTCTGGGAGGAAGGGACTGGACCTGCCTGGACTGAGTCTACCAGGTTGATCTCAGTCCTCAGGGGAGGCTTTGCCCTGGAGGAGGTGGGAATGGGGGGGAGGCTGGGGGAAAGGGACGGGGCAGGAGGGGGGAGAACAAGGAAATCAATGGCTGATATGTAAAACTGAATGGTATTGTAAAATAAAATAAAAGGAAAAAAAAGAATAAAACTCGGGTGTGCTGCACATCTCTTCTATGTACCTTAGAGTGAGCAGGAAACAGGATAAAGGTCTCTTCTCATGGACATGAATTGCACTCCAGAACACAAGCAGAAGCACTCAATGCTTCTTTGTGGCTACAGTTGGAACCAGCACACAGGCATTTTGGGATTCATTCGCTACAAGAAGCAATTTGCCTGCTTAATTTAAATATCATTGAGATAGACAGTACACTTCTCCAACAAAAAACAAGGGTAAACCATTCATTCTTTGTAGCATGATCATTTAGTTGACTATAAAACAAAACAAAACAAATGCTCACATTGGAAAAGTTATGGGGTGAAAAAGTACAAAGATGGTCATACTCAACCAAAAGAACACATTTTAAAAATTGAAGGTTTTTGTTTGTTTTCAAAAATATTACCACTGTATTGTTTCATAGCTGCTACAAGATCTCACATAGCCTAGATCAGCCTCAAACACTCTTGCAGTGAGGCTGGTCTCGAACTCCTTATCCTCCTGTCATCACCTGTCAAATGCTGGGGTCAATGTGTATACCACAACCACAGGCTTTCACACCGTTATACTGCGGGCTGCTCAGTAGCAGGCATCTAGGTCTCTGGGGCTCACTATTTGACCCTTGCTGTGGATATTGCTCTATATAAATAAAACACTGATGGCCAGTGACCAGGCAGGAAGTAGGTTGCCAGGCAGGAAGTAGGTGGGACAAGGAGAGAGGAGAATTCTGGGAAAGGGAAGGCTGAGGGGAGAGACACTGCAGCCACCACCAGGACAAGCAGCATGTGAAGACTCTGGTAAGCCACCAACCACGTGGCAAGGTATAGATTTATAAAAATGGGTTAATTTAAGATAAAAGAACAGTTAGCAAGAAGCCTGCCACGGCCATACAGTTTATAAGTGATATAAGCGTCTGAGTGATTATTTTATAAGTGGATTGTGGGACTGCGGGGCTTGGGGAACCTGGAGAGAAGCCCTCCAGCAACAGACCCTCACCACGTGAGAGCTCACTGTGGACTCTGCCGAAAGAACTCTTTTTGGTACAAGCCTATGTTCTGTCCATTTTCAAGTCCTCCTTGTCATTTCCTGCACACGTATGGCTTCTACATGGAAGGGCCTACACTGTTTCTTCAATTTGATTCTTTTCATTTCTTTCCCTCTGATAATATACTCGCTCTTAAGTCCACTTCTTTAGTTTGCTGTATACTTTATATTCAAACTCACTACCAATGATAATCTTATTAGTTTATCATTTTCATTCCTATGAGGAAAAACTCAACGACTGCTAATCCACTGAGGACAATTTACTTTTGGATAGCATGGCCATTTCTACTCAAATTAGCTACATCCTTGGAATTATATCATATGAACAAAGTTATGAATCATCACCAGGCCTCATGGGCAACTTAACTTTTTATCAAAGTTTAGCTGTGTCAGCTTCTTTGAGAACAGGGCTCTGAAGTTGCTAACATTATGCTGAGATTTCTCAGCCAGGAATGCTTGAAATGAAAAGCTCTTAGCTTAGATTTACATGGAGACATTTAGAATATAGAAGGAATAAGTATATATTGAGTAGTGGAAGAGCTGAATATGTTTCCTGAAAATGGCCTTTCATGATTAATTCTGAATTACTTCAATCTGTCTCTCTTTATCCTGAACATGTATACACACACAGTAGATTCATTTCAAACCATCTACATTTGAACAGCTCTAAGGAAAGAAAGGTTTGAACTTCAAAAGACCCAATGTATGTCAAGAAAATGTTATCAATGGAAAATCTGGCATCCTAAAATTATGGCTTTCTTTAAATCATAACTGATTTTTCTAATCATTCCTCTTGGTTTCTATCTGGCAATATTCTTAATTATTTATCTCAATGATTGATCTTGTAATCTGCTCCTTGGTCCTAAATTAACCTCTCTCTTTTACTGTATTTTAATAAGTCCTTAGCTGATTTCAAGTTGTTTATCTACTCCTGAAGTAAGAGTTAGGCTCCCAAACTTGTGGGGTAAGATTTAAAATAAACACCATAAGTTGGAATCACAATAAACAAAATTATGCTTCGAAGCAATAAAAAATGCATAGTATATTCCCTTTAGCTGAAAATCCACAGTTAACTTGTTTGTAAAAAGTGGATTGCAAGAAGAAAGTGGTAGGTGTAAACAAATACAATTTTTACCACAGAAATATTCTGCTGACGTATAACAAAATGCTATGTATTTTTTCACTAATTTGTCTGTGCTTGGAGTTAGCATATGCCATGTGAAACACTATCATAAACTAAACATATGGTTATCTTCTATTGATTGGCTCTCATTTCCATTAATGGGCCACACTTCAGTTAACTAGGTGACAGAATTGGGCACACATAGATGTTTAATAATTGCTTTGTTTTTCAAATGTTTTAATAAATCAAAATTTGAATATTTGAATTTGGCTGAAATAAAGAAACTTGAATATACTAGTACTGGCATGACTAGCAGAAAATCCTCAGGGTCCAGAATCCATGCTAGGTTTGAATCTTTGTAACTGGTAGAGGGCATCTATAGTATATTTTAAGCATTAAAGTAACACTCCCATTTTTTCTTCTTCTTTTACCTGAATATAAGAAAACATTGTTTTCTGTGCCAGAGAGAGAGAGAGACAGAGAGAGACAGAGAGGGAGACAGAGAGACAAAGAGACAGAGAGACAGACAGACAGAGACATACAGGGAAACTTGAAACAATGAAGTCAGCCTGGAGAATTTGCAAACAACCTGCATCTACATAGATGGTGTGAACTGAGTGACAGCTAAGGGACCAGAAACACCAGGGCTGGGATGGGAAGCTTGGCTTTGTGACATTCATTTCCAGGCTAGGCAGCTGATAGACAGCCACTAAGGGAGGAGAAAGAGTTAATACCATGAACATGACTGTCTTTTGTGTTAAACATGTTTCAAGTATCTATTGCTTTAGGGCCATAACTTGGACTGTTAATTATATTTGTGATATTGCAAAGCACTTCTTTGTCTCAGAAAAAAAGAAATCCAAGTGCATGTAAATTATTTGGCATACACACACACACACACACACACACACACACACACACACACACCACAAAATCTACTTTATCTGTCTATATTTTAGAGAGAAAAATAATCATAATTAATATTATATAACCATATCCACTAGGTATTCTTTACCCAGTGAGCTTACTGACACTAAACTCAATAAATAATTTTTAAATGACTGAAAAAAAATCTTATTAGAAGCACAGAAAGAGGTCTCTGATTTGGGTAAAAACTTCAAATTCCTGTCATGCGCGAGGATATAGCTTTTCTTCTTCACCTTGCATGTGACCCACTGAGATTTTGAATACAGGCAGGATTTTCTTTTTCTGAGTTAAAGGATCATATAAGTACCTCAAGCTGTTTGATTAATGTTAAGGAAATGCTCCCTAGCATGCTCGCATAGATTAACAATATTTATAAAATCTGGGCAGGTAAAATGGTGGGGTGGGGCACAAACTGCTCATTCTGCTGGCTCAGAGCTACAAGCATTCCTCTCAGGTAGTGGTTAATATGCTGTTGCACTTCGTGGCATCTGTTGGAATGAGATCAGCCGGGGAGGAACCCCCCCTCAGCTGTGACACATCTTGGCAGATGTTCACCTGAGTGCTCTCCAGGTGAGAACCTCAACCACCTGCAGCAGGAGGAGGTATGGCCTCGGCCGAGAATCACAACCACTGCTGCTTGATGAGAGGGCTGTTGCTTTTATTAAAACAGAAGCAGATAAACAAAACAGGAGCTATGTCTGGTGGGCACATGCCCAAATGAAAGAAAGAGCCAGTTTTAGATGCTGAATTCTCAGAATGAATAGGCACATCCACAACATGTAACCAATATTCAGATGCTGTTTTAGCTGCTAAATTCTTTAAAATTAATGTTCCATCAAAAAATAAAATGAAATAAGTAACAAAAGAGGACCATAATTGTGCTCTAGAGCTACAGATATGTATCAGGAAAGGAGTGGGATGTAATATCATCAATGTGGATTGATAGCTGAGTTATTTCTCCCAAACGTAGTCCTGTGGGTTTTGTCCCAGTTCTTTATTGTTGAGTTAGACTCTCTAAACTGAGAACAAATTAATATTATTTGTGTGCATTCGACTTCTAATGTATTCTTATTATTACTCAACTGTTATTTAGTTGTATCTTGTCCAAGTTGTATCTTGTACATGTTACCACTATGTAAAAGGAGAGAGGGTGCTGGACACATGTTGAGTAGAAATAAAATAAATTAAACCAGTATTACAGCAAGGTGAACTCAGATGTACACAGGTATGCCTCCTCTAAGGTTCTCATGTTCTCCCTTGCAAAACCACTCATACACACATGTGTACACACGCATGCACACACATGTGCACATACATGCATACACAAGTACAAGCACACCCTTGTCTAGCTAGAAAGAATTCAGAAGAGTAACTTCTGAGAGCAACACTGTCACTAGAAAGACACAAAAATACCTTCTTATACCATGGCCCACATGATTAGGTATTTAGTGTACAACCTATAGCACCACAAAGAGCACCAGGACTCAGTTTCTATCCTTAAATTGCTCCTAGACCTGAGAGATATAAAAAGATGTGAGCAGCACTGACAGAAGAGATAAGGCACTCAGATGTAGAAATCATGTCATTTCTAGAATCAATTTCATTACAATACCAGAATAAAGGAGTTCCATTGCTTTGCCAATTATAACTGTCCTTTTGTAGTTAGTCGGCACTCAATAGATTCTAATTTACTTGCAAATTAGTCAGCTTGATCATATCTGCCAGAAGAAGAAATAGAGGAAATGAGAGAATTTTAGCTGCTCGTGCAGCTTGTAACTGACTGAGCCAAACTCCAAACCTTACAACTATAACCACTAGACACACTCTCCTAGGCCCAGCTGAATTAGCATATTGCACAGAATATATCTGTCATTACTACTTTAAAATTGGTTCTCAAGCGCTTAAAGTGGGGAGGGGGAGTGAGAGAAACAACTATATCTTCTTCAGAATGTTTCACATACACTGCTATTTCTATCTGGCCTGTTGCTTTTACCAAAAAGCCCCCAATCAAAGAAATTAAATATGCAGCCCAACATGCATGGCTCACCACTCTAGTGCCTAGCATGCTTCTCCTAGTATGCTAATAATAAAATCAGAATCACTTAACTACACTCCCAACATGCTTGGACATTTTTAAATAGAGAAAAGTAATTAGGCCAACCTTCCTCACAGCCTGTCAGGAGAAAAAAAAAAAGATTTGAGAATCTAGATTATATTGTCTCCAGGATGTACTTAATTCTTTTTTTTCTAATTTACCAACTGGCAATGGTAAAATAAAAGAAAAATGACAATCTTAATGATCCCAATGAACACTGGACTTGTATAATGCTGCATATTGGAATATATCAACTGGGACACTGAAATAATAATTTTGAATATGTATGAGTTTTCAGTAAGAGGATAAAAGCTTTGTTAGAACAATAGACCTTGTAAATGTGTCTGTGAGTTTTAATGAATCAAATAGTTTAAGCCATGCATCCCGTTATGATGATGAAACTGTTAGAAGTAAATGAAGCAGAAGTTTAAATAATTTTACCTGAGGTCACCTGGTTCTGGGTATTATCTAATAAACTACAAGCCTTTAAAGCAAGATGAGTAGGGGCTGGAGAAATGGCTCAGTGGTTAAGAGAGATTTTTGCACCTGAAGAAGACCTGAGTTCTGTTCCTGGCACCCACATGACAGCACACAGAATCTGTATTTCCAGTTCAAAGGAACCGAACACACCCTTCTGGTCATCTCATAGATGGTGCCCAGAAATGCATTCAGTCAAAACACCCACATACATAAGATAAATATAAATCTTTATTCTTTTAAAAGAAAAATGTGATTTCCAGATTAAAACTAAAGCTTTGCCTTTTTGGCCCATAAAATACATCAGCTCTAGGAAGAGTGTAGTTCACAGAGAATTTTAAGAAATTAAATGATCAATTTGATAACGAACTTTATTCCTCTGGGTGTTTACTTGAAAAATTGGTACCACAGCTGTGTTCTCAAGAATTCAATGGCTATTTCTTTTTTTCTTTATACTGTTTTATATATTTTTACTTGAAAATAATCATTTTAATACAGTATGCTCTGATTATGGTTTCCCTTCTCCCAATTCTTATTTCTTTTTAAAAATACTATAAGGTTGTAATAATATTATACAAATACTAATAGTTCTTGTATTTTTTGAGCATTTGTTACATATCAGGCAACATGCTTTGATTTATGTTTACACAAAACATTATTGATCATAGTACAGAATATAAGTTCTGGCACGACTATTAGGGTGTTTGGCCATCCCATCACCAGAATAGGTCAGTTCTGGCTGTCTCTCGACCATTGCCAGGAGTCTATTGTGAGGGTATCTTTGTGGATTTATGTGGGTCTCTCTAGCACTTTGTTTCTTCCTTTTCTCATGTGGTCTTCATTTACCGTGGGCTCCTATTCCTTGTTCTCCCTCTCTGTTCTTGATCCAGCTGGGATATCCTGCTCCCACAGGCTCTCTTTCCCTCTACCCTCGCTCTTCATTACTCCCACTCATGTCCAGGTTGTCCATGTAGATCTCAGCCATTTCTCTGTCATTGGGCGATCCTCGTGTCTTTCTTGGGGTCCTGTTTTCCAGGTAGCCTCCCAGGTGATGTGAGTAGCAGTCAATCATCCTTGTTCCACCTCTAGTATCCTCCTATGAGTAAGTACATACCATATTTGTCTTTCTGAGTCTGGGTTATCTCACTCAGGATTATTTTTTCTAGATACATCCATTTGCCTGCAAAACTCATGATGTCATTGTTTTTCTCTGATGAGTAGTATTCCATTGTGTATGTGTGCCACAATTTATTTATCCATTCTTCAGTTGAAGGGCATCTAGGTTGTTTCCAGGTTTTGGCTATTACAAACAATGCTGATATGAACATAGCTGAGAAAACCCATCCAAGGACTGAGGAATCTGGATGCAAAGATCCACAGCTAGGCCCTGGGAGTCTAATCAGCGAGAAAGAGGAGCATTTATATGAGCAAGAATTGTTGAAACCAAGGTTGGATAAAACACAGGGATAAATAGCTAAATGAAGGGAAACACATGAACTATGAACCAAAGGCTGAGGGGCCACCAACTGGATCAGGCCCTGATAGGTGAGACAGTTGATTGGCTTGATCTGTTTGGGAAGCATCTAGGCAGTGGTACCAGGTCCTGTGCTCATTGTATGAGTTGGCTGTTTGAAACCTGGGGCTTATGCAGGGACGCTTGGCTCAATCTGGGAGGAGGGGACTGGACCTGCCTTGACTGAGTCCACCAGGTTGATCTCAGTCCTGGGGGAGGCTTTGCCCTGGAGGAGGTGGAAATGGGGGACGGGCTGGGGGGAAGGGGAGGGGGCAGGATTGGGGAGAACAAGGGAATCCGTGGCTGATATGTAGAACTGAAAGGTATTGTAAAATAAAATAAAAGGAAAAAAAAGATATATTACAAAGAAAAAAATATCAGTTCTGGTATTATTACATGATGTTGAAAGATTACATTTTCAAAACTTTAGTCCATGTTAATGGTGAAATCAAATATCCATGCCACTTTTGATCAACTCTAAAACCTGAGCTACAACTCATAATATTGCCCTGCAACCTTTAGGTTTATTTTAGATCAACTTATTTTACCTTATGTGTATGAATATTTTGCCTCCATATATGCATATACACCAGAAGCAGGCCTTTTGGATTCCCTGGGCCTGGGATTGCAAATGGTTGTAAGCCACCAGATGGATGACAGGAAACAAATCATCAACATCAATACACGCTATTAAACTTCTAGCCCCCTGGTGAACATATAAGTCTTTTCCCCCCATAGTTGATTACTAAACCCAGGGCTTTGTGCTTGTTCAAGAACTCTACCACTAAGCTAAATCCTCAGCCTTTCTACCTATCCTTATTAATAGACTTGGTTTTCATGATGGAAAACATAGATTCAGTACTTGTATCCTCTATCAAAGGAAACAATGAATATACTATCTTATATATGAAGAATTTAGTGAGATAAAAATTACACATCCCCAGACCAAATCTAAACCCCTAAGCTTGAAGATAAATACTTTTCTCTCTGCTTTGTACCTACTCTGATAGAACCACGCCTTCATATATAGGACGAAGTGAGCGAGCAGTGGTGCTGAAAACACAAGTCTTTTTTCACCAAGGGCTCCAAATTTAGGTCAGCTGGGTTCTAATTTCAGGTCAACAGGAGCAAAATCTTGAATAGATGAGTTCTTTCTCAGGCTGCACCACTGTTGTGGAAAATGCTCCTATGGGTTCCTTCCTGCTGACTTTTTGCATTTTTTTTCTGAGTTCTGTTTCTAGTAATATCATACCATAGCATAGGATTGGTCATAGGGGAAGATCTTGTGGAATCACCAAGAGGTACATAACAGAGCCCTCCCTTCCCCCACCATAAACCTCAGGTCAATTTCCTTATTAATAAGGGGCTTTTGCCAGATTAAGAATAACAATTAGTTCACAATTCAGCAGGAAGCTCCAATCTCACTGGCCAGTGACTTAGCATACCAACAAAAACAATAATATCAATTAACTTATAAAATCTTTATCACACTAAACTTGTCTTATATGCCTTCTTTTATCTTATAATCATGAATAGACATCATAAAAATAGTGTTAGAACAAAGTTCTCTGGCAAAATCCACTTCTTCCTAAGTATGGTAGCACTGCAACCACAAAATTTGTACCAGTTTCCTGCTGATACTGATCCAAATTAAGCTTCCTATTCTGTCTATCACCAAGGTAGAAGAAACTAATTTGAATTAATGCTCAAAAATCTGTATATGCTATGTACCCCTGTAATTACTACTAATTTAATCTTGGATGAGTTTGGTAACATACAGGAAGGAAGCTTACCCTATTATTCAGAGGATGAAGATGATAATAACACCCCATACTTTCAGCTTACATTAAATTAAGCAATTTCTAAAAATCCTCATAAGTTTTTGGTGCACAAAGTTATTGTTTATTATTCACATTTTTATTGATCATTCATTTTTATAATATGGACAATTATGGAGGTGAAAAGAGCTGAGGGAGTTTAAAATATTCTTAACCTATATTGCACTACCAAAATTTTGCCTAGTTTTGAAATTTTTTTTATCACCATTATAAAACCAAGCCTTTAGTAAGATTCTTTCACATGCAGGATTGTGTATTAACACTACTTTAAAGAATAAAGGAAGAGAATTACCTCTCTCTGTGTCTCTGCCTCTCTCTCCTTTTCCTCATTCTTGCTCTCTCTCTCTCTCTCTCTCTCTCTCTCTCTCTCTCTCTCTCTCTCTCTCTCTCTCTCTCTGTGCATAAGTGAAGAATAGTTATCCAGCTGGGCGGTGGTGGCACACGCCTTTAATCCCAGCACTCGGGAGGCAGAGGCAGGCGGATCTCTGTGAGTTCGAGGCTAGCCTGGGCTACCAAGTGAGTTCCAGGAAAGGCGCAAAGCTACACAGAGAAACCCTGTCTCGAAAAACCAAAACAAGCAAACAAACAAAAAAAAAAAAAAAAAAAAAACAAACAAACAAAAACAAAAAACAAAAAAAAAAAAGAATAGTTACCCGAATTAAGCCAATCAGTTAAGTTTGGTAATATGAGGGGGTGAATCCATATTGAGAGATCCTCAGAAATGTAGATTTAAAAAGTTCTTAAAATAAATGTCAAGGATTTATGAACCATTAAAAATTACATATTAAAGCAAATGATGAGTCTCAGAAGTTGATGTACTTGAGGTCATCCATGTATGGCCTCATTCATGCTTCAAAAGCTGTCCACACAAACATATTAGAATCCTACAGTCAACACAGCTGAGGCCCTATCTTACTTGAATAATGCAGCACAAAATTTTGTTTTCCTGATCTTAGATTTCAATCATGGGAAGTAAAGAACAAAATTGAAGCAAACATGGACTGACTCATAATGTTTCCCAGAGTTCAGGCTGCTCCTTTTCTTAATGATGTTTGACCATTTGTTATTTTCTTTGCTTCCCAGGACCAAAATGGGCAATAGTTCTTGATGATTTATTTTCTGAGAAATGGCAAAAGGACACAATGACCTGGATGACCACAGTGTGGCTGGGTGGGAGGTTGGTTGCTTTCTGATAAGACTGAGATAATTATAGGAGCTTAATGATTTGTTCAGGTTGTAAATGTGGGGGTACACTTTGCTGACCTTGCTATTTTATTTTGGATTTGTGAATAATGAATAATTTGTTTTAGGGCATTCAAAGGGTTTAAATGTCACAGCAAAGAAGATGACCTTGTCAGTTTAAGTGCCTGGTTAGATAGAATAATCATTGTGAAGGCCAATGGGTGCTTTCATTAAATTAAAAGGTTTTCAGAATATGTTTGAACTTGATAATATTTCCATAATTGTTTTATGCAATATATTAAAGAATTATTACTTTAATAAATGTTAAAGATAAAATTAAGATACATATCATTGTATAAAATGAACACTGCAGTATACTTTATCTTATAAGTGTGACTTTAATGGAGTCTTCTCCATTAAAAAGTTCACCTTTATGATGAAATAAATACTGTTTCAAAGGCGTGGCTTTTATCATATTTGGTTCATGTCATTTGGCATTGTATTTCTTATTTAAAATGGTTTACTATCCACTCAGTCTCCTTATCGAAGGCATTTTAAGTCACTTACAATGAAACAAAATTTAGGAAATAAAATCAGGCATGTGAAACAGTCACAAAGGGCAAAAAAATACCATGTCACTGGAGAACTGGAAAACTGTAAAGACACCAGAACATTTCTTTAAAGACAGCTGCAGCTGAGAAATTAACGAAAATCCATAGGAGACTAGGCACAAAGAGTAGTGTTAATAGTGATCAAATTTTCAATGCTTATGCTTCCAAGGGTGGTACTTTGAGCATTATTTCCACTGATTTCATTGAAGTCTTACAGTCTGTTATAACAATACTTCCTCTCCAATAACCCAGTTACTGGGCCAGTGTCTCCAGCTAAGGTGGCTTCCATCTGTTCTTTTCTCTGGAGGTTGTGTTTAGCTGGTATGAAGCACTAAGAGGTGACAAGAGCTGATGCAAACTTCTTCCTGGGATGGCCCATGAAAAATGACAAACAGATATAATAAAAAACAGCCCATCCATTGCTCTTATGGGGCAACCCTGTAGAATATTTCATAGCCAGAGTCCCTTGTGACACCAGCCAAGTACTAAACTTCTGCTGACTGGATATTTTCACCTACTTTTTTTTCCTTAGCCCATATTAGTGCATTTTCTTTCCCTCTGAATTTCCCTTGAGAATGCATCCTTAATAAATCATTTGCTCAAATGTCTTCCTAAGATGGGGCAAAATACACTTTTTTTAAAGTGCAGTAGTTTTCAACAAAATGATCTTTATAAAATTTAGAGAGCCATTTTCTTCAGATGCCTGACTTATCTTTCAATGAAATGAGGAAATAAATTTAATTCATACTTTTAAAACCTTTAAGTGATATACTCCATTGTTTGTACTTCTTCTTTAAGCTTACTTTGATTCTTAATGTTTTATTTTTCAAATTAGCATATAAGAACTTAAATATCATTGCACTTCAAACAAAGACGATTCAATAAATCCGTCTTACCTTTATCCCCCTGTTACTACTGACACCCCTTGTAACAGCAACTCCCCCCTGCCAGTTTCTTCTTTCATAACGTTTCTGTCATTTTCTCACACTTGCCAAACTTCATCACCTATTTTATCCTCTTTTTGGTCTACTGTTAGTTGTTTAGACTTTGTCCATACTTACATACATACATATATATACAAATACACACCCACACAAATATAGATGGACATACATGTATGATATATATATATGTGCATAAATATATACGTATATACACTATATATATGTGTACACACACAAACACACATTCTAGGGTCTGCATACATTAGAGAACATGTGGTTTTGTCTTTTAAGTTGGCATCACCTTGATTAATATTGTAGTTTCTAAATCCATCCATCTTTTTTTTCCTTTTATTTTATTTTACAATACCATTCAGTTCTACATATCAGCCACGGATTCCCTTGTTCTCCCCCCTCCTGCTCCCCTCCCCTTCCCCCCAGCTCACCCCCCATTCCCACCTCCTCCAGGGCAAAGCCTCCCCCGAGGACTGAGATCAACCTGGTAGACTCAGTCCAGGCAGGCCCAGTCCCCTCCTCCCAAATTGAGCCAAGTGTCGCTGCATAAGTCCCAGATTTCAAACAGCTAACTCATGCAACAAACACAGGACCTGGTACCATTGCCTAGATGCCTCCCAAACAGATCAAGCCAATCAACTGTCTCACCTATTCAGAGGGCCTGATCCAGTTGGGGGCCTGCAGCCTTTGGTTCATAGTTCATGTGTTTCCATTCATTTGGCTATTTGTCTCTGTGCTTTTTCCAACGTTGGTTTCAACAATTCTTGCTCATATAAACCCTCCTCTTTCTTGCTAATTAGACTCCCAGAGCTCCACGCTGGGCCTAGCCGTGGATGTCTGCATCCAGATCCCTCAATCCTTGGATGGCATTTCTGGCACAACCATTAGGGTGTTTGGCCATCCCATCACCATAATAGGTCAGTTCCGGCTGTCTCTCGACCCTTGCCAGCTGTCTATTGTGGGGGTATCTTTGTGGATATCTGTGGGCCTCTCTAGCACTTTGTTTCCTCCTTTTCTCATGTGGTCTTCATTTACCATGGTTTCCTATTCCTTGTTCCCCCTCTCTGTTCTTGATCCAGCTGGGATATCCTGCTCCCACAGGCTCTCTTTCCCTCGACCCTTGCCCTTCATTACTCCCACTCATGTCCAGGTTGTTCATGTAGATCTCAGCCATTTCTCCATCACTGGGTGATCCTCATGTCTTTCTTGGGGTCCTGTTTTCCCGGTAGCCTCCCAGGTGATGTGAGTAGCAGTCAATCATCCTTGTTCCACCTCTAGTATTCTCCTATGAGTGAAATTCATTCATACTTTTCTTTGTGGCTGAATAAGATGCCATTGTGTATGTATACCATATTTTCATGGTTCAATTATCTGTTGATGAACATCTAATCTAGATCCCTTACCTTGCTAATGTGACTAAAGCAACAATAAATAAGAATGTGCACATATCTCTGTGATAGAATGTAGAGTCTTTGGATAGGTGCCCAGGAGTGCAATGGCTATGAATGGTCCTATGAATAAGGGCTCCTCTTACCCCACATCCTCTCCAGCACTTGTTGTCAGATTTTTTAAAATAATTTTATTTATTCATTTCACATACCAACCATAGATCCCAGTCTCATGCCTCCTCCTGCTGCCCCCGAGCCTCCCCCTATCTCCCACTCCCCATATCCTCCTCTGAAAGGCCAAGGATTCTCAGGGGAGTCATTAAATTCTGGTGCATTCAGTTGAGGCAGGACCAAGCTCTCCCTGCTGCATCAAGGCAAGGTGCCCCACCATAGGTAATGAGCTGCAAAAAGCCAGTTCCTACACCAGGGACAGATCCTGATCCCACTGTCAGGGTCTCCTCAAACAGACCAAGCTACACAACTGTCTCCTGTATGCAGAAGACCTAGCCTGGTCCTACGCAGGCTCCACAGCTGTGGGTCTACAGTTCATGAATTCCCAGGAGCCTGGTTCAGTTTTCTTTGTAGATTTCTGCACTATGTTCTTGACCCCTCTAGCTCTTCCCTCTCTTCTACTGGACTCCTGGAGATCATCCTGATTTCTTAATGATAGCCATTTTGATGGGTTGTGGTGGTATCTCACATTACTTGTAATTTGCATTTCCCTGATGATGAGACTATTGAACAATTTTTAAAATTCTCATTGGCTACTTGTGTTTGTTATTTTGAGAATTGTCTGTTTGTTTCAGTAACCCATTTGTTGACTGTTAGTTTGGGTTTTCTGGTATTTAATCTTTGAAGTTCTACATTATTTTAGATATTACCTTGTATGAAGTTAGTAAAGATTTTCTCCCAGTTGGTGGACTGTCTCTGTGCTATGTTGTTAATTTCTTATATATTGTGTGTGTGGTTTTGTTTTGTTTTGTTTGAACTATTATTTGTAGTTCTCAGATCCAGGAGTCAGAAACAAACAAGCAGACAAAACAATGAATATAAGAAAGAATCTGTCAGATGGAAAATGTGAAGGATGAACAAAAAGTATATGGAAAATTGCTAAAGTCCTGAGTGTAAAGTTAGAAGTCAACTCCTTGGACCATGATTTTAAAAAAAATAAATTATCTCAATGATTCTTATATCTTGCATCAGAAAATGAAATCATTATAATGTCTACTCAACTGTATTGTAGTCGAAATTAAATATGACATATTTGGGGACTGGGAGTAAGGGCTTTGTTGGTAAAGTACTTGCTGTACAAGCAAGAGAACCTGTACTCAGATTCCCAGATCACCCATAAAACTAGGCATGCCAATGAGAACCTGAAATTCCATCACAAGGCAGAGCAGTAGGAGGATCCTGAGGTATCGATGACCAGCCAGGCTTGCCTAAACAGTGGCTGTAGGTTCAGTGAGAGACACTGTCTCAAAAAATTGGTAGAAATAAACTGAAAATGACACTGGCCATCAACCTCTGGTTGCCACATACTACATGTACTTACAGACACCTGTACATTCACATGCACACTTATACAAAACCACCTATACACACATTATACACATAAAACTCAACCAAAGATGTTGTATTTGCAATATCTCAGAATGCATATGAAATGGCTAGTTAATGACTCAATAATTTCATCAAACATCTCTCACTCAAGTGAGTGTAGGTAGTGTTGAGACATATAGCAGTTAGTATAGAAAGAACGGAAAGTGCTTTGAGATGAAACTCATGAGTAAGAATGCTACTTTGAAGGAGAAGAAGAAAAAGGAGGGAGATTGCTAAGCATGTATGTTTGTGTTTGGTTTTTTTTTCTCATTTCCTAGTGTGTAGCACCATGAACCATTGTATTCTCTGGGGGAAAATGCCTTGTCTTGAAGTGAGGCTGCTACTTCAGAGACAGAATGTCGTTAGAAGTTTGTGATGCTCAGTCAGAGAAGGGATCATGACCTAAGGCAAAGGTGATTACTAATAACTGGTGATTCACTTGATTGTGCTCATCCAATTTAAATTTTCAAATAAATATTTTTTAAAAGATAACCACAAAGCCTATTTTTGTTGTCTTGTTGGTTGGTGAAGAACACCTGCCTGTGCTGGGAGCATGGAAAACCCTAACTCCTACAGGGTGAAACTGCTTTTGGGAGCCCCTCTATACCTGGATCTATGTATCTGTTCATCTGATTGACTATATCTGTTGGATTCGAAAAAACATATTTTACACTAAATTATATGTATCTTCCAGAGTTTTGTGAGATACTTCCATTAATTAATTGTGCTCAAATAATAAGTTATGGGAAGCCTAATTTACAGCCAGCTCATTCATCTATATTTGATGTTAGGGATAGTGATGGCAGGTCTCATGGGTTGAGCTCTCAAACTGTTGGATCAGAGGGTATTTCCAAGTAAATAGTAGAAGGAATGAATTTAAATAGAAAGCACCCAGCTTGTGTAAATAACAGAATTAACCACAAGCTTGGTGTTCAGAAAAATGTGTACAGAGATATACACATACTTAGTTATGAATTCATTCTGTGTTCTAGTATGGAAAAAAGTCGAATAGAAAGAAAGTAGAGAAAAGAATCTGAGCACTTTGATGCCATAAAAAAGATGGGATGGGTAAATAATGTCTTTAAATTCAAGCCATAGAAGTTATTGGGACAAATGCGGTGCATAGCTTCCCCCAATGTCTTACAGAGAACTCCATAAGAATAATGACTCCATCACTTACTGAAATATGCATCCTAAGATGCTTTGCACAGTGAATAGTGAAAGGACAGCGATAGCACTGACTTGTGTTCATCTTACCCTGACTCCATTGTGTCTGGTCAAGGGCACTGTTTTAAACTCCAACCCCTGAAGAGTCACATCTATCGTGACAACACATTGGACTTCCCATGACACTGACCATGACCCACATATACAACCTCAATATTTGCTGAATGTAAAACTCAAGCAAATGTTACCAGGTTCCCCTGACCTATACCTGACAATGGTGTCATTGTGTGAATTTGTGGGTTTTTTTTTTTCAAATCCTTTACTTCTGAGAGTTCTTATTAGCATTATATGTGTGATTGTCGGTAACTTTTACAGAATGCCATGAAGGAATATTTGGAAAAAGAGCACACTTTATATTTCAATACCAGCAGAGCAAGTTTGTGTGTTTGAGGAATTGAAAGAGGTCTACATGAAAGAAACATTGAAGGTTTATTTGTCACATTTACAATTTAATTTTAAAATTGGATATAATAATCAGCATTTAGAATAATAAAGGAGCCTGGACCCCATTCTCCCTTGTGCCCAAGATTTTTGAGGGCTGATACATTCACTCCAGGAAGAAGAATTCAGCCTGCTTGTTTTCTTTCAATATAAAAGTATAGGAATGTTCTTGGAAAGTAAAACCTGCAGGAAAGAGAATAGGGGCATATTGGACCCAGTAGTAGCCATAGCAGGATGAGACAGTCATACCTTATGCAGGCTGATAGTTTCCTTCCCTAAGGTCAGAGACTTGTCTTCCTGTGTTCTTGCTCTTCCTGCTCTCACTCTTTCTAAGGGCCCATGTGTTTACCTAACATGATGATAATGTATATGGCATTGTGATGTTGCAGTAGGCATGTAGTGCTGCATGTTCAAACCCTCACTCTGAAATATAGGGCTCAGAACCCAGGGACACTGAAAACCTCTGATGAAGTAGACAGGGTTCTCAGTCGAGTGATGAGAGCTAGACTCCATTAGATATTTTTGCCTATTAAGAAATAAAGATCCAAGCAATCTGTGAGCTTATTTCTGGAGATGTGTACTAAGTGCTTATGAAACAACAGGTGTTATCCCTCTACATGGAAGGAGGAGTTAGACGGGGTAGGGGTGTGTGTAAGATGTTAGGTGTAGAGGAAGGTGAGGAAGAGCTAGAGGAGGTGAGGAAGGAAAAGAATATAATAAAGTATATTGTCGAATTTTTTAAATTAAAAAATGGTGTGTAGAAGTTTGAATGGCATAGCTTTTTACATTCAGCAATTTTAGTTCACACATAAAACTACTGGTGCCGGGTGGTGGTGGTGGCAGCAGCGGCGGCAGCGGCGGTGGCGGTGGCGGTGGCAGTGGCAGCATACGCCTTTAATCCCAGCATTCGGGAGGCAGAGCCAGGCAGATCTCTGTGAGTTCCAGGCCAGCCTGGTATACAAAGCAAGTTCCAGGAAAGGCACAAAGCTACACAGAGAAACCTTGTCTTGAAAACAAACAAACTAACTAACAAAAAACTACTGGTGAAGCAAATAAGCATTTATGATTCCATGCTGACCAAATTCTTAAACATTAGATTCAACCTTTAAGTTCACTGACTACCACCGTTAAATGTTTGTTTTGAAATATTAATTTTTGGTCAGGGAAATAAAGAGTTTTTTTTTCTTATTTTTAAAATTAGCATCCAACTTTTTATTTGCACAAACTGGAAAACAAGAACTGTATTTCAAGGTTATTTTCTGTCCTTGCTCATCTGTGAAGCATTGCCAATTCCTCTAGCTAAAAAAGATAAAACGCAACTCAGTCTAGCATATCTTTTTTAGGACCCCCCACATTAGAGTTTAATTATATTCAAACTAGTGTCTTCCAAACTTATTTAGGCTCTTTTAATATCCCCTCAAAGTAGGGTTCTGCACAGCATAATCTCTTAAGTGCTTGTCTGCAAGGTGCATTATTTGGTATTTTGCATCTTATAAAACTATGTAAAACAAAAAAGTGAGAGTGGATAACTAAAATTTCCCATGCCTCATTTCCCCATCTCCTAAATTGAATTAATAAAATCTATATTTCTTTGTCTAATGACCTTGAGGAATCTTAAGTAAAAATAAACTGTAAACACTTTTATAATTTTTATATCTAGTTGCTGTTTCAGATCGTCAAGTTATGTTGCTTTTGAAGAGCTACTATGGTTCTTATTAAATTCTGAACAATTGTTCTGTCAAATTTTTATAACCATGAATAGCCAGGGAAACTGAGGCAAGATATATAGGCTCAGTCCGTGGTCATATTAAGTAAGAAATTGATTGATTTAAAGATTTTTGTTACCTTCTACAGTTAGAAAATTTCTAAAGTCAGTATAATTTAACCATGTCTGAAAATAAAATTGGCATGTTGGCATTTGTGACAATGGTGATAATGAGGTGGGGAGTGTAGCTCAGCTGATAGAGTGTTTGCTGACTATGCACAGGGCTCTGTGCTTGACCCCCAGTTCTGTATAATCCAGGCACAGTGGCATACCGCAGCAATCCCAGCGTTTAATAGATGGAGATAAGGTCAGAAATTCAATGTCATCTCTGTGTATAAGGTGAATTCAAGGCTTTTGTGTGACATGAGACATTGTTTCAGAAATAAAAATGTTTATCTAATTTTAATGCCCATTGAGAAATTGAATCAGGGCAGAAAATAAAAGGTCACCTGTGCTGACATACATATATTTACAACATGTTGGCAGATTTTTCTTCATATTTTAAATTTATTTATTAAATTTAAATTTACATATCAGCCATGGAGTCCCTTGTTCTCCCCCCCCCCCCCGCCTTCCCCCCAGCCCACCCCCCATTCCCATCTCCTCCAGGGCAAAGACTCCCCCCAGGATTGAGTTCAACCTGGTAGATTCAGTCCAGGCAGGTCCAGTTCCCTGCTCCCAGGCTGAACCAAGTGTCCCTGTATAAGCCCCAGGTTCCAAACTGCCAGTTCATGTACTGAGGACAGGACCTGGTCCCACTGTCTGGATGCCTCCCAAACAGATCAAGCTAATCAACTGTCTCACTTATCCAGAGGGCCTGATCCAGTTGGGGGCTCCTCACCTATTGGTTCATAGTTCATGTGTTTCCATTCATTTGGCTATTTGTCCCTGTGCTTTTTCCAACCTTTGTCTCAACAATTCTCGCTCATACAAAGCCTCCTCTTTCTCACCAATTGGACTCCTGGAGCTCCACCTGGGGCCTGGCCGTGGATCTCTGCATCCAGTTCCCTCAGTCATTGGATGGGGTTTCTAGCACGACAATTAGGACGTTTGGCCAGGTGGCCTTCGAATACTTCAGACATCTATTCAGAGGGCCTGATCCAGTTGGGGGCCCCTCAGCCTTTGGTTCATAGTTCATTGTGTTTCCCTTCGTTTGGCTATTTGTCCCTGTGCTTTATCCAACGTTGGTTTCAACAATTCTCGTTCATATAAACCCTCCTCTTTCTCGCTAATTAGCCTCCCTGAGCTCCACAGGGGCCTAGCCATGGATCTCCGCATCCAAATTCCTCAGTCCTTGAATGGGGTTTCTGGCACGACTATTAGGGTATTTGGCCATCCCATCACCAGAGTAGGTCTGTTCTGGCTGTCTCTCGACCATTGCCAGCTGTCTATTGTGGGGGTATCTTTGTGGATTTCTGTGGGCCTCTCTAGCACTTTGTTTCTTCCTTTTCTCATGTGGTCTTCATTTACTTTCAGGGATCATTTCTATAGTTCGGCAGATTTTATTTTTAAAATTTGAAGAATGGCTTATATTTGTCACAGCCTTAGGGCACCATTCATCCACTAGAAGCCCTAATATCACATGGAGAGTAGACATGTGATTTCCTGCTGGATATATAGAGCAATCACAAGTTTTTCCCTATCAGGATTTAGCAAGACTGTTAAGAAATATGAGAATCAAACTTTTGGGCAGTTTAAGGACACATACTTGCGGCGCGCTCCTCGGCCAGCGAGGAAGAACGACCACCATGCGAGGATCCTTCTCAGAACACACTTTATTGGAGCGCCTCTTGATCAAGGGAGAGCGGGAGGTGAGGGGCCCCGAGGACTAAACTGCAGCTGCTTATATAGGGAATCAGGCAAACGTGCCGTACTGTGATTGGGTCCCGCCAGAAGGCAAGCACGGGGAGCCACGGGATAGGCTGAAGACATAAGGCCAATTACCATACTCGTGCATCATAGCCAAATATGGAGTTGTTTACAGCTAGGCTACCAGGAAGCCAGCGCCATCTTAGAATGGTGGCTCCCTACACATACTAGAGCTACTCTTTTTACTCATTGTGCCATGGGATGGTACGGAATTCAATTTTACTCCAGCCCTTGACATTCAATGCTCTGCTTATGTTTTGACAAACTGAATTTGTAGCTTTTGCTTCTAAGGGTAGAGCACAGGAGATTAAAAGGAAATGTTTGCTTAATCAGTTTTTTTCTTATTTTCCTAAGGATAACAAGCGCACCATGGAAATGAAGAGACAATGGCTTCTGAGAAGGAAGGTATCATGACTTAGGTTAAAGCTCAACAGAATACCCAAAATTAATTACTTTAGATCCTGAAACTGCCTCATTATAGTTTCCTAATCTGTGTGTTCAGTTTTTGATAATGGCCATCTTCTGGATTCAGTTTCAAAACTGAAGACTACTCTAAGCTCTAAACATAAAGGCAAAACACAACTACAAGTCTGTTTAAACGGTGACACTATGCAAATCCTCGCAACCGCAGAACCAGAACTTGGGCTTTGGAGCCCAGAGTGTGTTTGCCTTTTATCACTTCTGAGCTACATAATCTTTCTAAATATCACTTACTTTGGTTTCAGGATCTTCTTCTATAACCTATAAAACAATACAGCCCAAATACTATAGTTATCAAACTCATCATCAAAGTAATGCTATCTAGGAAATGATATTGAGAAGGAGTCAATGTCTCACAAAATTCAGATTTCAAGAAGTACACACTATTTATGAAGTTTCACGCTGCTCTCTCCTTTGTCCTAAGTCACAAAATATTAGGGTTTGATTTCTCTGTCATTGTGTGCCTTAAAACTAACACGCTACTCATGAGTTACCTTAACCAGTTGCCATAGTTATCTATTGAGATGATGAAACACCATGACCAAAAGCAGCTTGGGGAGAGAAGGGTTTATTTGCCTTAAACTTCCACATTGTCATCCATCCTTGAAGGAACCAGGGTAGTAACTCAAACAGGACCAGAAATGTGAGAGAGAAGCTGATGCAGCGGCCTGGAGGGGTGTTGCTTACTGGCTTTCTCCTCATGGCTTTCTCAGCCTGCTTTATTATAGAACCCAGGACCATCACTCCTGGTGGCACCACCCACAATGAATGAGGACCACTGCCATCAATCTCCAATTAAGAAAATGCCATACACCTACATCTCAATAGAGGTTTCTTCTTTTCAGGTGACACTTGCTTCTTTCAGGTTGACATCAAACTAACCAGGACATCAGTCCTTGTGCTTTGGAGTTCATGACAACAGTTTGTCTGTTATAAGGAAGCCATATTTATTTGACTATTTTAATAATTGTATTCTGGGAGCTCTTAATTTCAGTTTCTAATTCCTTTGAAAGGTAAAGTATAAACATTCTATCAAATGGATATGAGTTAATAAACATATACTATTTAAAAATGTATGCTAGATGTTAGATTTCCTTAATTATGGTTAGCTGAGTATAAACTTTTGCATGAAAAAATTATTTCCAGGCTTTTAAAAATAATTCCTTAGTGTGACATTTTAGAAATTTCAGCTTTTCTATTTTTGCTTTTATTGACTCATGCAGTCTTAACTCAGAAGCAAAGATGTAACACCTAATCAGACAGAAGAGGTGGGTGGGCTGAGACAGGAGTACTAGTCAGCCTTTTATGCTGAATTCCAAAAGTCTATGAGCAAATTTTGTTATTTTTAACACAGGGACAATTATTTCTTGTGTCCTCTTTTATAACCTGACCACCATTACTTTTTTCTCATTTGAGTGTGTGACATCAAAGATCTCTAGACACTTTTGTAATAAAGTCATGTCTTAGAGAGGAGAAGATATAGGGGATACCCTGATTGTATGAGGAAAGCAAAGCAAGTATGACTACATAAAGAGAAGAAAGATGTTGGAGGGTGTGGGGAAAGCAGGTTGTTAGGTAAACATTCTGTTCAACCAGAAACACTTTACCCAGGATTAAGATGTGGACCACCCTGTTGACTACCCAGTATTGACCAGAAATAATACACATTCTAGGTAGGACAGACCTGCCAATTATTCAATAATTATGCATTGAAAGTCCAATTCAAATAATCAGGAAGACGTATATGTATCCACAGTCATCACATGCATACATTTATTAAGCAAGTTTCATGAGTAAAGAGATCATTTCTTTTCACACTAATTTTTTTTGCTACTCAATTTTTTCTATCCTTTAACAAACCTATATTATTGACAAAGAATAGAGTGTAAAATGATTTAGTTTTATTCTCTTATAATTGTAACAAAATACCTGAAAAAAGCATATCAAGAAAGGCAGGGTTCATTTTTGTTTACAGTTAGAAGGTATACTCCATTATGTCAAGGAAAGAATGGCTTCAGACACTTGAAGTGACCTGATCACATTGTATTCATTGTAAAGCAAGTACAGAGAGGCACATGATGTTGCTCAGGTCCTGTTGTCATTTTTATTCAGTCCTAGACCTACGTTGATCTATGTTGAGGGTGGGTCTTCTCCTTCATTAAAATCTCTCTGGGAACACACACACATACACACACACACACACACACACACACACACACACACACACACACACACACACGAGAGAGAGAGAGAGAGAGAGAGAGAGAGAGAGAGAGAGAGAGAGAGAGAGAGAGAGAGAGTCACAAATTTTCATGACCTAGGTTATTTTAAGTAGCACCAAGTCAACAATCAAATTAAACATCACAGTATCCAAATTATTGATTCAGTTAAACTTCCATTAACTGCTCCCTCCCCATTCCTTATGCTATTGTTTTTCTTGGTTGTCACCTTTTGTGTTGCAAAAGTTAATGCACATATTTTAGGAAACAAATGACACTGTGTGACTACAAAGTACAAAAAGTAATTTTAGATATCGCATGAGACTATATTCTCTCACAATATTTCTAAAATAGTAGAAAACTATCGTTATAACTGCATCAAGAGCTCTGGTGTCATTTTCATCTGTTTCTTTTTTCTTTTTGATCTGCTATATAAAAATATTTGTAATCTACCATTGCATAAGATTACAATGTCATTGTCTTGTATTGTCCGTCACCAATCTAAAGTTCTAATTAGTATCCACAATTGCATTCTTTCCAGTAATTTTGGCTCTGAAATAAAGCTTTAAGATGTGTGGTTGTTGTAATAAGAGAAGCTTGAGCGCCCTCATCACCTGTATACTTTTTATCCATAAATTCAGTGCTCAACACAAATCTGATTCATCATATCTTTGTGCTTCTTGAGTTATTTCTTTTTAGATTTATTTATTATATTTTCTGCATGTGAGTGTTTTGCTTTACCAGCATGCATGCTCGTCTGTGTACCACATTCATACATGGCTCATATAGAGGCCAGCAGGCATAAGATCCATGGAATTGGATTACAGACACCATGTGGGTACTAAACTGAACCTAGGTCTTCTGCAAGAGCAACTTGTGCCCTTAACCACTGTGCCTTCTCCACATCCTTGTACATTTTTTGTAGAAAACTTAGAGTGATCTCTGTTCATGTTCTACTATTCTTTAATTAGACTTGGAAAAATCTCCTTAGATCATATCCAAAATACATTTCATGCTATAAAGGATCTATGCTCGAGAAATTGATAGAGAAAAGACTATGAACATTTTCATTTGCTAAATGAATAATCATATGAGGTCACTTGTAGCTAGAGTTTTCCTGCTTTGCCCACAGTCAGGACAAATCTTTGTCACCCGCCAGTCCCACAGCCGCTCAGGCTCAACCAAGTAAACACAGAGAATTATATTGCTTACAAACTGTATGGCCGTGGCAGGCTTCTTACTAACTGTTCTTATAGCTTAAATTAACCCATTTCCACAAATCTATACCCTGCCACATGGCTCATGGCTTACTGGCATCTTTTCATGCTGCTTGTCAGGGTGGCAGCTGGCAGTACCTCCTTCTGCCTTCCTGTTCTTTTATTTCTCCTCTCTGTTAGTCCCGCCTATACTTCCTGCCTAGCCACGGGCCAATCAGTGTTTTATTTATTGACCAATCAGAGCAACTTGACATAGAGACCATCCCACAGCACAGCTAAGTGCAGACCATCTCAGACACCTGCACTTAGGCCCGTGGTCCTAATCATCCTCTATGCGGACCTGCTGGGTAAAGCCACAAGGAACCCGATAATGATAACGGGCTCCCACAGAACATACAGAACATCCCACAGCAGTCACTTGTTATAGATGCCATGTTAGACATGATTAAATTGTGACAAAGATGCTTAGTGTAAAAATATTTTTATTAGACAACCATGACCCTTTGTGGTCAGGGTTACACTCAAAGTCCTTGGAAATGGTTTTCATTTTCTTCTTTTTTAACTAAATCTTCTTTTTTTTTTTTTTTTTTGAAAATTCACGGGCTATGGGTTGTCCTTTAAACAATTATCTAGTTTTACTTTTTAGCAAGTTGAATTGTGATTTCCTAAAATGAAAAAAGTGCACTTAATTATTCATTACCATTGTGAAGGGATATCTGTCCTGTATCAACTGAGGTCTAGAATGCCTCTATTTTCAACCTGCTACTTATTCTTACCTCAAACTTAACATTTTTGTATTTAATATACGAAATTTTTAAATACTGTTATAATTGTGTTCCTTGGGAATATCTCCCTAGTGGCATGACAAATGTTGGGGGAGCAAAGACCATGGGAGATGATTCTTGTGTATTTTTCTACTGCATTGAATGTGTGGAAAGTCTTGATCACATTATTAACACATTGAATTTAAAAGAAAGCTGATTTTTACTTTAGGTCTCCAAATTAGATTTGCAATTGTAACCTAAACTGTGTGCCCTACTGAAAAAAAAAAAGAAAGAAAGAAAAAAAAAACTATTACATTCCCTTTTCTTCTGTAGAAAAACAATTAGTCATTAAGAATATCAAACCCCTAAGGGCAGGGAAAAAGTATTTAAACCTCACCACATGTGGCTGAAAACAGGATTTTCTAACTGGGAAGGCTAATCAAGCACACTGAATGTTCAAGATGTATTTTCTATTAAAGAGGGAATGCTGTAAGGCCAACTGTTTCACACCCGTGTCTTTAGACTCATTAATTAACCAGCTGCTGTGCACAATTCATTGCAAAGAAATAAGTTAACTAGAGATAATCCAAAAAGTGAATCATATATTTGAACTACAGCTTGTGTCCTTACCACAGCCCCCACTCTCAAATGGTAGTAGCACTAAGTGGTTGGTGTTTTATGAGGCAAAGAGGATGATTAGGCCTGAGATTGTGAGTATTTTAGCATATGCCAACTTCACCTACACAAGTCTTATTATTTTAAAAGTAATTAGTTTTTTTCTAATTACTTGTGTGTGTTGGGGGTGGAGTGGGTATGCATTTGAGTGCAGGAGCCTTTGGAGAGCAGAATCCCTGTGATTCTGGGATGGGAACCGAACTCAGAGAATCTGCTTAGCCACTGAGCCATCTCTGTAGGTCTTCTTTTTGGTTCTTTGAGATGGGGTCCATATTGCCCAGTCTGTCCTCCAACTTCCTATGTAGCCTAGAATGGTCTTAAACTTCTGATCCTTCTGCATGCACTTTCAGGGTGCTGTAACTACAGATGAACACCACTGTGCCCTAGTTGGATCTTACCTTCCTGATAGAGCTGAATGGTTGTTTCAATACTATTTTCCATTTTTTTTTATTAATTTGATGAACATTTCATTTCAAATGGTGGAACCAACCAGGGAACATGTGGTGAATGGTGTAATTCTGAAGAAAAATACCAGTTGTCCCCCAGATTACCTTGATGTTTCTCTGTGAAATATTTCAGTCTTTATCTGGCACCCTCTTTTGACATCATCAATGCAGAGTGAACATTTCTTCTCACACAGACATATACAGTGAAGACAAACCTGTATCTAGTCTGACTGGAGAATATTTAGGAGTCACTTTTCTTTGGTGTTCTGGAACTTCGGGTCACTATAACCACAAGTCGATTGGATAATACAGGAAACTACCCTAGAGGTCCTCTCCACGGCCTTGTGGCTCTAAAATGGTGGTTCTCAACCTTCCCAATCTGTGAAACTTTAATATAGTTCCTCATGTTGTGGTGACCCCCAGCCATAAAATCATCTCCATTGCTACTATATAACTGTAATTTTGCTCTTGTTGTGAATTGTTTTGTAAATATCTGCAATTTAGGATGTATGAAATGTGACCCCCATGAAAGGGTCATTCAAACTACAAAGGGATCACACCCCACAGGATGAGAACCACCAGTCTAAAGTCAAAGCTATTTTTGCCTCCTTTGCTCACTTTAATTTCTTTCATTTTACTTACATGTTTCTTGATTCTGAGACTATACCATAAACAATGTATTTTGTCTAGGAGTTTGGTAATTGATACTTTTATAGCTTCTAAGACCTATGCTAATGTGTGTGTGTGTGTGTGTGTGTGTGTGTGTGTGTGTGTGTGTGTGTGTTTCTGTCTGTCTGTCATTTTGTCTGTCTGTTTGTATAAGAGAAACTAAGAGGTCATAGAGTAAATGAGTCCTCTTATTCAGCCATTTCTGGAGTTTGCTATAAAAGAACCTATGACTTCCACCCTTTAAGTTCTTGTCTGTTCAGATGTCATGCTGTACATGGGAATTGAAACAGCTACTGACATACCTAGATACTTTTACCGTATTACCAGCAGTTTGCATGCTGTATACATATGAAGAGAAATGGATCAGCTAGCTTGAAGTCACCATACTTTCTTCTCTTGGGTAAAAATTTCTAATATCAGGACTACTTAAACATTTCATTGCTTGAAAATGAAAAATACAGAGACAACGTGAACTATCTATACCACATCAATGATTAAAAGGCTGAGATAAACACTTTTGAGGTCATAACTATCAATAATCTAAAATAATTCTGACATACGGATCCTTTCTTGTAGTTAATTATAAATCCTAATGCATATTCAATAACTGAAAACTACAATAGCAATGTTCATTAGAAATAATGGTCCTATATACAATGATTGTGGTTTTTATTTTTGTATCATGTATTCTTTTCTTTGTCTTAAAATATTGTTTTGTTGTATCTCTGAAAAAAATAAATACACATATTCCCAATAACTCATAATTAATTTGAATTAGGAAATTCTTTAAAAATTCATTCTAACTATTTGCAATAATAACATGCAGAAAACTGATGGGAAGGTCATTCTCCAACATCTGGAGATAGAAGCAGAATAACAGGAAAGGCAGCATGTACATTTTAAACAGATATTCTGCATGGCTGTGGGGCTAAGGAGGGTTGACTAAAGAGGAAACATAATGCAGCATGCAAATGCATAAGACAAAATAGGGATTGGAGACTTTGAACTGGAATGATTGACAACAAAAGCCTGATCTGCAACATCATTGCTGAGAAAGAAACAGATGACGCATTTTACTCCCAAACTCTTCATTTGTAGAAAGATAGATGTAGATGTGGTGATAATGATGGATAGGCAGGAGAGTCTGCATCTGCTACAGTATGCAGAGATCTTGTGTGTATCATCAGTCAACCATTTTATAGAGGATTCAAGGAAACAGTCTACCAGCTCTCCTTTTATAGCCAGTGACTTTGATCAAGGCCTGAAGCAAGCCCAGATTCCCAGGCACTAACTGAGGTGTTTGTCATTCCTGCGGGTTACTCTGCCTCTGGCTGTGCAGCTGTTGTTTAGTGATAAGTCAGTGAATCAGAACATTATGTGGTGATGAAAAATAGATCTTGAACCATGGCTGTTCTTCTTAGCTTTTGTACTACCTTAGTGGCAAACCTCTGGGATTCATTTAGCTGTAATCGTCTGATTCAGAGGGGCACTGTTTTTCACACAATGATTATGGCCAATGAGTTATCATTGAAACCTATGCAAGTAGAGAAATTATTTTCCAGTACAACCTTAGGACAGCATTTGACAATATGGATATTGCTCAAACATGTTTCAGGGAATACAGATTGAGTTCATCAATAACAAGTGAGGAATTTTGACTTTGCATCTCTATTTCATTTTTGTACTCTCCCCAGGGAGTTAATCAGTTTATTTTGTGGAATTTCTCATAAGATTCAATTCAGAAGATAAAACAATCTAGACTAGAACACAGATATTTAAATTTTTGAGGGGTTTTCTATGTAATGATATCTGGCACACTTTATCAAATTTATTTTATTTCATTTTTCCCTTATTTACTTTTAGGGGGAAATACCAATTAAACCTTAGTACTGGCTTGAAAATAGGAATTATGACCAGGTAAACTTTTATCTCCCTAGGGGAATCTAACAGGAACATTTCCTTTCTGCTTATGCAACTCCATCTAAAGCCAACAACTTTGGTACAGTCTTTCATTTCTCGATATAAGTAATTTCCATCTCAGCCTTGAAATGGCGATCAATAGTTTGTGATTTCTTCCACATAATTTAATCCATTAGATTTATTGGCAATGCCAATGCCAAACATCAAATCTTTAATGAAAATGAAGATTAATATTTAGCCAAGTAACCTCAAATCAACAAATGTCTGAAGCATTTGTGTTGCTTGCATTGAACATTGATTTCTTTCTCATGAAAAACAATCCCTCACAGCAGAGAACACTTTCTTGAATCCTATTCCTTTCCACATGAGTAGGATGAAAGTGCTTTGAAACAGTCTCCAAGGAGCAGAGTCTCTTTGGATTTAAGCTATGCATTTCTCTACCAATGCAAACCAATATCAAGAGCATCCCAGCATCTTCCATTCATAAAACAATTCTAGCAAACTTCTTATGTCCTAAAACATACTTATTTTGAGACCACAATCATTTATCCCTCTACAGAACTTACTAAAAATTGATTCTAGGCAGTGCCTGTTTTTCATGTATGGGCTACCTAAATATCTGTGAGATCAATCCCTGTAGGTATGTATATTAATAGCGATGTTGTATTGCTGTGATTTATCTTTTTGGGTTATATTACTATGTTTTTATTGATTTTTCCAGTTGATGGAAATTTATAATAGATCTAATGTTTAGCTATTTTCAACAGAACTGCTATGGATATTTAAATGCAGGTCTTCATTTTTTTAAACTGTTATTTTCATATCTAAGTGTAGAATTGTTTGTGGAGAATTGTTGAGCATATGTTAATTTTCTAAGAGGAAACCACATTATATTCCAAGTGTTTTGCACTGCCTTTTGTTCCCATCAGCAATGTATGGAACAGATGTTCAGTTGTTTTGCCTAAATGTGAATTGTAAGTCTTTAAGTCTTCTAATGGGTAAGTAACACTATTAAATTGTAGCCTTGATTTTCACCAATGAGTAATGCTACATCTCTATTCCTGATGGGTCCACATGCATCCAATAAATAATCTGGTAAATTGCTTCTCAAGTCCCCTCATTAAAAAAATAATAATCAGATATTTTATGGTTTTTGTACATTGCAGTCAGATTTGGACACACATTCCTTTTTTCATGTAGTTTTAACTCCAGTTTTTTTTTTCTGATTGTTTCCTACATGATTGTTTTACTAGAGTGCTTTTTAAAGAAATGAAGAGTTAATGTGCTAAAGTCTAATGTATCAGCTTAATACTTCATGCTTTGTTCGTCTTGTTTTAAAACATTTTAGTAACTCTAGATCACATACATGTTTGTCTGTTTCTTTTAGAAATGTTGTTACCTTCACATTAACAAAGATTGGTGATCATTTTAAGATGATCCTCACAGGGAGGAGGTGAAGGCTGATGGCCACCCTCTTCCCATTTGAATTTTACATATAGAGATTCAAATATTAAAGCACCAGTGTTAAAACACTCAACTCTCATGATTTCCCATGGAACTCCCTCGTATCTCCCCAGAAAATTAATTCAGGAAAATCTGAAAGTTTTTTTTTTTTTTTAATTTTAAGGTAGGTGGCTAAAAACAATTCTCTTCAACTGAAATTATGAAAAGTGCTGCTGTATGACAATTTTGCATGATTTTTATATAGTTTTGTTTTTTGTATTATGAAGATTGAATCTATGACAGTGCTCTACCACTGAGCTACATTCCTATTCCACTACTATTTTATAGTTGAAGTTTTTTTTTTTTTTTTTTTTTTTGGTTTTTTGAGACAGGGTTTCTCTGTGTAGCTTTGCGCCTTTCCTGGAACTCACTTGGTAGCCCAGGCTGGCCTCGAACTCACAGAGATCCGCCTGCCTCTGCCTCCTGAGTGCTGGGATTAAAGGCGTGCGCCACCGCCGCCCGGCAGAAAAAATATTCTTATGATGAGTTTTGCTATATGACTTTGTGTAAGTACTTTAGGTTATAGTAGATGACTATATGACAACACTGAAGTTGCTTCATAAATGAGTAACTCAAAACAACACACACAGTCAGGAGGTGGTGGCTCACGCCTTTAATCCCAGCACTAGGGAGGCAGGCAGATCTCTGTGAGTTCGAGGTCAGCCTGGTCTACAGAGCGAGATCCAGGACAGGCACCAAACTATACAGAGAAACCCTGTCTCGGGGATGGGGGGATTGTTCTATTGCCATTTTTAATTATATTTAATTTAAATTTAATTATATAATTTTACTATAACTGGGCCTAAAGCAAAAAGTAGGCAGGACCTGCAGTTCATAGAACCTCACTAAAATATATATGGGAAAATCTGCCCTTGCCTCATTTAATTTCTCCTGCATTATAACATATTTTCAATTGTGGTTGCTTCACTCTCTTCTTCAAGAATAGCATTTGCAGCTCCCCCTCCATTTAGTCATAGATAGCCATAACTTCCATGCATAAATCAAATTATTTTCTTTAAAAAATAACACTTTTAATTACATTGATGTTTACACTAGTATTTCAGCAAAATCTATTTTAAATTCTTAAAATTAGTTATTAAAAATAAACTTGAAGCTGGAGAGACAGCTCAGTGGTTAAGAGCACATGTTGCGTTTGTTGTGAGTTATGTCCCCAGAAAAGACTACTCACACATGGGTTCAGGTCAAAAGGAAGTTTTTATTTGTTTGCCAGCAACTTCATTGAATGTTTTGGACCTGAGTGCAGCCCTGTACCTTTCTCAGGATGAGCTTTTAAGCCTAAAAAAAAAAAAATCACGTGTTAACACACCTCAGTTAACAAGAACAATTTGCCAGAAGCAGAACTACATCAGCCAAAAAAGCAAGATTGGTACATTTAAGGACTTTCCCAGAACTATAGACTTTGATAGATTAGGTCTTTGTTCTCATTTTGACAGGTATTGCTTCCTAGAGGCTGGATTCCAAGAAAATGGTATTTCTGTGGCAGCATCATTTGTGCTAAGTTCTGGTGTCCTATTAAAGACTGGGAGCCTGTTACATTCCTCACTCTTACCATGGGCCTAAGGGACTCCTCTCTGAAGAGGATGCATATGTGTATGCTACATATATTTGTATGATGTTTAAACTCTAGGTGGCACAACTCAGAGAATCATGAATGTTCCACTGAATGGCATATATCACTTTCATTTTAGCAGTTCATGCTTGCTGGGTGGTGTAGTCATTTGTATTGTTCATGCTCTAGGATATAACTCTATCTATATACAGATAAAGGCAACTGTAGCTATACATGTTGGATCAAAAAAATTTAAAGACATGCAGTTAAGTGGGGAACTCATTGTGAAGAAAAATGTGGTTAGGAGCAGTAGAAGGGTATAATAAAATATTGTGAAGAATTAACATGATTATAGTACCTGATATATGTATGTGAAATTCTCAAAGTGATGCCACTTTTTAAAAATTGAGTAAGAAAAATGTAAAACAGCTCTAGAGTGACATATGTACGAGGAATATATCGCATTCAAAATAGATATCATTCTTATCAAAATTCTAACATAATTGAGGGGCTAATTATTCATTTTGACAATTTGCTGATTAAAGGAAATACAAAAATCAAAACTAAATATGTCAAAATTGTCAACACATGTTCAAAATCACTGTGCCCTGGCCCATTTTTCTTAACTTACCATGGGCTGGATATGGGACTTGGAAGTGTCCTAAAGGTCCTGCATGGTTGTAATTAGGTACGTGATAGAAAACCTGTTGCCTAATTTTTTTTTATCAATTTATAAGATGGTGAAAAAGAAAGATGACATAGCTCATAGAGTTGTTTCTGGAGAAAAATAACTAATATTTTTTTCTAATGTACAATAAGGCTTAGAGAGTTCTGTATTCTATATAGAGAGAATATTGCCTAGTGACTCCCAAAAGTGGTTGTATAACATGTGTGAGAGAAATTCCTAAATATGATATAAAATATGTTTTCAGCAGACTGGAGAAAAAATAAGGAGCTACATAACTGATACATGCAAAGGAAACAGCTTGAGTTTTGGCCAAGAAGCAAAAACTGAAGTCACAAGGGAAGCAGGTATATCTACTATATTATGCTACAGGAAACCATACTATAAATAGCATGTGGTGAGAAAAGGTGGAGATCTTACTTACAAGAACTCACTGACACAAATGCAGGACAAAATAATTAAGGGTCCATACTGAAGAGTGATACAGAATGGAGAAATTGTTTATGTGTACTCTGCAAGAGCCAATTGGTCAACTAGAATGAACTGGGGAAAAAATGGTCTCAGGATGATGTTTAATGTGAATTAGCAAAAGCCCAAAATATGTTTAACTAAATTAGTCACAGAAGAAATAGACTTGTTTGTTAGAGCATTGAAGTATATGTTCTTTTGTGAGCTAAGGAGCCACGGGACAGCGTGCTTGACAGGGCCACATTATAATAGAAGGTAATATTTCTGTTAAGAGAAGTTTCTTTTCTTTTCTCTATGCAATCGCCTTCGCAACTTGAAATAGATAACCCCTTGTAGAGACATGTTGAGTGGCAGGTTTTGTAGTGCTTTTGTAGATCAGGGGAAAGAAAGTCTGCTGAAGATTCAGGAAATGTTTGGTTAGCACATAATGGCCATGCAGGTGAGCAAGGAGTGGGAGATCAATGAGATACCCTGTCACTGCAGAAATTGGGAAACAGGGCAAATTTATTCTTGGCCACCTGGATTGTAAGTTCAGTTCTCTGTATGTTACATTTTTAAAACCTTCCTGGTGCAGCAACTTGCATTGTATATACACTCTGAGGAGGAGAAACTTACCAAGAAAATGAACAGCTTCCAAATTTAACAAATGAATGGCTGTGAATGGGCTAGAATTCTAAAGATGAAAATTTCAAAATTTTAATACTCAAATACAGAAATAAAAGAACATTTTTCATGAGTTAAAAATAATGTTTACTTCTTGTAAAATGAACAGAAATTTACAATGATGCACATGTTGATATATGTCAGGAGATGCATAAGTATTCTTTTTTACATATGTGTGGAGGGATAAAGATCAACCTCTTTCATTTTGGTTCCTGCAACTGGATGATTCCCGTGAGGTGTGGCTGGCTGATTTTTCTGTTCTTGTAGATAATTAAGTGAAAGACAAACTGTATTAGCACTATGCTAAAAAGATACCAGAGAGAGAAGTTGTCAAAACATCTAAAATTATTCAGATTATTCAAATTTATTTGGTGTGTGTGATATATGCATGTATGTTTACATGTATGTCCCCACGCATGCATTTATAAATGCCAGATGCTGACATCAGGTTATCTTTCTCTATTGTTGTCTAACTTATTTTTGAGATAAATTCTCTTCACTGAACAGAAGTTTACCTTTTCAACTTAGAGTGGCTGGCCAGTGAGCTCTTAGAATCTACCTTTCTTTCCCCAACTACTAGAACTAGTGTTAATGGCATATGAGATCATATCTAGCTTTTATTTGGAGAGTTGTGGCCCATAATCAGCTGGCCTTAGCTACTGAGTCAGCTTCCTAGCATAGGTTATTTGTTTTTAATTAACTCAGTTGAAACTATCATCATTTGAAAGTCATCTCTCATACTGGAAAGGTGACAAAGATATATTCTTGAATTTTCGTGGGCTTACACAGGTTCTAGGCAGGAATATTTCAGGTGTATGCAGGGAGATGTTTTGGTAAACTAGAATATGTCCTCTAAAAGACCACAATGCACCCAGGTTATGGACCACTGTAAGGTAAGCAGAAAGAAATCAGAAAGAAATTGTTTCAAATACAGGAGTCAGGTAGAACTTATTCTTTAAAAATGGAAAGAATTTTTCCTGAAACAATTGAGTGGGAGTCGTTATTATTGTTTTTGAGAAAGAATCTTGCTATGTAGCTAGCCCAGGCTGGCCTCAAACTCTTTATTATCCTGCCTCTGCCTCTTAAGTGCTGAGTTTACATTAAATAAATAAATAAATAAATAAATAAATAAATAAATAAACGAATAAATAAATGAATAAATAATAAATAAATAAATGCCACCATACCTGTCATCAGTGGAGATGATGTAATATTACTTTATACATTTTTTTTCATTTTTTGAAATATATTCTTCTCTCATATAATATATTTTGACCACAGTTTCCTCTCCTTCCCCTTCTCTGTGCTTTTTTTCATCTTCCCTCTTCCCCAGATTCACTCTATATCTATTCCCCTTCAGAAAAGAGCAAGCCACCAAGAGACAAAAAACCAAACATGAGAAAACAAAATACAATAAGACAAGGCAAAAGCTCTCATATCAAAGCTGGACAAAGCAACTCAATGAGAGGAACAGAGTCCCAAGAATAGACAAAAGAGTCAAAGATACTCCCACTCCCACTGTTAGGAGTCGCACGAAAACACCAAGCTAAAAGCCATTACATATATGCAGAGGACCTGGTATAGAGCCATGCAGTCATCATCAGAGAAGCTTCCACCAGCAGAAAATAGGAGTGGGTGCAGAGACCCACAGCCAAACATTATTCAGAGGTAGTCTAAATTGGAGGTTTCCATCCATCCCCTTAGAGCTCTGGGAACCCTGTGGAATAGGGGAAGGAAAAGCTGTAGGAGTCAGAGGGGAGGGGATGGAGGACACGAGGAGAACATGGCCCATTGAATCAAGGAAGCAGTGCTCACTTGGGTACATAGAGAATGAAGCAGCAAGACCTTTATAAACTGTTTATCCTGAAAACCATCAAAAGGAGAAGCTATTTGACATATGTAAGTCATGAGACAGACCTCAATAAAACTGACCCTGTAGTTTTCAAGACATCAATGCTGTCATAGAAAAAAGACAAAAGAAGACAGAGAAAAGCCCACTAAGTAGGATATGTGATCCGTGACTGAAAAAAAGGACAATTGAAACATGAATATAAATAGGTTATTAAATAATAAAATCACATCAGAATTGACTTTTATAGTATAATATCAGACTTGATTATCCAAAATAAGAGCCTGAATCTGTATTTAATTTGGATTTTATCCAGGGGAGAGCAGAGAAATGAAGGTAGAAAGGAAGAAAAATCCCTGTATACATAATGCTGAATAATAAACCTGCTTATTTTGATATTTGGATGCTGATGATTTTAGGAATTCCCTGAAGAGCTGCATAAACTGTGCACCAGAAGAAACACCTGAAAGTCAAGGGTTTGGGATGCTTCTTTGCTGAAAGTGGGTTGCTGTTGGCATACCTATGTCTCAAGATGCATTTATTTGCTTAGGGAAGGCCTACTATAGGGAAAAGTAAGCACATATAAAAAGCTATGTAAGGATAAATTAAGTTCCTCTAAAGGAGCTGCTGTAGATAGAATAGAGATGCCACTGCAATGATGTGTTGGTGACAATGTAGGCTGGTAATTTTATTTCCACAACAAATAAAGAGGTATGTAGGGGTGAACTATCAAGATTTCATACATTCAGTCTAAAGAGTGTCTTGGGTGTGGGTATACATGTGAATGTTTCAGAGGAGGAAGACAGGGAGTGAACACCAACACAGTTCAATTCTTCGTTCTGTTCTTGGAATTTCAATGAAAATTTGTTTTGCTTTTGGGGATAAGGTTTCTTTGTATAGCTCTGGCTGTCCTGGAACTAGCTCTGTAAACCAGACTGCCCTGTTAGATGTCCACCTGACTCTGCCTCTGAGTTCTGAAATTAAAGGAACGGGCTACTAAACCTCACTTTATTTTCTTTTTTCAAAATGAAAAGAAATGGGATTAAAGTAGTGACAGGATTTTAATAGGGGGACATAAAATATAAAATATTATTATCTATATTTGAGAAAACATTGTTGCGACCCACGCAGCTGGAGCACCAAATCTGGCGAGGGACAGACACCAAGGTTAAACAGCAGTCTAGACACCCAGTTTCAGTTCGTCAGGGAAGCAGCTCTCTTTATTCTTACCAACATGGGCTTATATACCCCTCTAACAGCAGGAGTCAAGGAATGGTTACACTGTATCCATAGGCAAAAGCTGGACACTGTTTTCCAAACAGGGAAAAACACAGGGGAACTGATTCCCAGCACCCTCCGGAACCCAACTGCACATTTTCCACACAAACAACTTAACTGGGACAGGACAAAAAGGGACATTTAAAATTAAGGCAGCAAACTTACTGCTGCCGACAAAACATAAGATTGAGAGGTTTGAAAAGTTTGGAACCTTTAAGATTAAATGAATAAGAACATAAAGTTGGGTAGGTTGTGAGCTTGAAATTATTATTTTTAAATCATAAAAGAATTTCAAATGTATTCTGTAATTGATGGTCACTCTGAAGTTTTGCATGCAGGACAGGACTGTGGGCATTCATTACCACCCGTGTGTGTGTGTGTGTGTGTGTGTGTGTGTGTGTGTGTGTGTGTGTGTGTGTTTCTCTACCTTTCTGTCTCATTCTCTGTTTGTGTTTCTTGCCCCCACTCCCATTCAAGATTTAGTTCTATTATGTAAATTAAATAGAGGATACTGGAGTAGACTAGTAAGTGATAAATTAAGTTCTAAACATTAGTAGTTAAAAGTGATAAAAAGAAACACATACCTAGGGGGAATGTTGAAAAGAAATATTAGCCATGGGAAAGTGATGATTGTCCAATTGGATTTCAAAATATCAAAGGAAAATTAATCTATAATAACTAAAACTATCAATATTTTCACATCATAACTGTATCCTCTGGGCCCTAAGTATGATATGTGATCAAGCATTGATAAAGAAAGAAAATATTCATTGGATGACCAGAGAGTTGCAGATTCACAAAAGTAAAATTAAGTAAAAAAGAATGAACTTCTGCAGAGATTAGAAGCTTGCCGGGCGTTGGTGGCGCACGCCTTTAATCCCAGCACTCGGGAGGCAGAGGCAGGCGGATCTTTGTGAGTTCGAGGCCAGCCTGGGCTACCAAGTGAGTTCCAGGAAAGGCGCAAAGCTACACAGAGAAACCCTGTCTCGAAAAACCAAAAAAAAAAAAAAAAAAAAAAGAAGAAGCTCTATGTGGTGTTCAATTTAGGTTGTTTTATAGCTATGCTAATTATTTTAAAATTATCTAATGGTTATTGATTGCATTTATAAAGTATTTGTAAGACAGAACAACATGCAGGAAAATGTAGAGGAAATTCAAAGCACTTTAAATGTACTAAGTGTTTCAGTGGTGAGTGTCCCAGAAAAGTATTAGGTGATAGGAGCAATATAAAAAATAGAAGTTACTAATATACAGTGGAGGATTCTAATTGAAATGGCTTCTTCTCAGCAATGGGATATCTAGGCAAAATGGGAGCAAGTCAGATACAGAAGTCCAGGTATCCCTGGGGCTGCATGGAAGGGCAGGGGGCTCAGGACAGGTCCTGCTGCGGTGGAGTTGGTTAACATGAATGACAGTTGTACTCATGGGCTATAAATCCATTTACCACGAAATAAAAGGATTTTTATTCAGGGAACACATATGTAGCCAGATAAATATTTCCTGCCTGCTAGTATCCACATAAGCAGTCAGAGGCTTAATAGTAATTACAAACTGTTTGGTCTATGGCTCAGACTTATTGCTAGCTAGCTCTGACATCTTAACCCATTTTTATTAATCTAGATTTTACCATGTGGTCTGCTGGCATGTTGTTCCTTGGGTTGCTGTCTGGCATCTGCTCTGACTCCACCTTTCTTCTTCCTGTATCTTTGTTTATTTCCCACCTGACTATACCCTGTCTTGCCATAGGCCAAAACAGCTTCTTTATTAACCAATAGAAACAACACATATTCACAGCATACAGAAAGACCATCCCACAGCACACATGTGGAAGCTACAAAGGAAAAATGATAGGGGAAAGGCAAGTCCCTGGATTTCTGTGGGCTTGAATGTACATGTGGCAGTGTTAACCTTTGCAAATGGAGTTCATTTGAAGCTAAAATAGAATCTCAGATACCATTCAAATAGATGATTTGTCATCATTAAAAACTAGAGTAAACTACTTCTAACTATGAGAACAAAACACCAACAGAGAAAAGTAGTACAAAGTAAGAATATTTAACATGGAAACATTGGAGTTCAATAGTGAGAGGAGGCCTGTCAGTGGGATACGTGCCAAATATAGGACATTCTCTCAAGCACAACCCTTGTCACATCCAGGGGGAAGAGTCTAAGAGGAACAGCACTATTGAAGCCATGTCTTTTGGTACCCTAGCATCCTCCTGTGTGGAGTAGTGGTTTCAAGTCACTACATATGTGCTCAAGTCTGCAATCCTGCAGCTAGGAGTGTGTTGTACTATTGAGCAAGTCCTTTAACCTCTAAACCCGGAACTCACTAATCCATAAAGTGACAAAGTCGTTCTTTCCTTCATTCCCCAAAATAAATTTATGAGTTAAGCTTGGGTTATTAAAGATATTTCACCTTTAAGATACTCATATAAAGTGAATAAGTTATGTTTTTCAAGGTTATAAACTTAAAGATAGTATAGTTGGCATATAAAGCAAGGTTTTATATAATATTTCTCTTTTGAGGTTAATAGAAGATATAGCATTCACTTTTATATAAACACTGTATTAATCAGAGAAGTATTGCTCAAGGAAGGAAGATGGAACAGAAAAATCAAAGGTGTCAAGGCTGGCAGTTCCATGTTCCTGTAGGGGTGGCCACTGACTTAAACAAAGCAGTGTACAACATTCAGTCTCATTTCTAGACAATTTTTATATAAAAGTATAAAACTCAGTTCTCCTAGACAGGCACCATGAACCTAAGAAGAACATATATCTGTTCCCTGTACTCGAATTTTTATCGAACAAACTCTTGCTCAATGTAATTTTGCTTCTGAAAATGTTTCCAATGGAAGACACTATTGCAGGCAATTCTGTATTATGGAATATGAAATGCATAGATATTAATTTTTTCGGTGAATTCTTATATAATATAGGCACAGAATCCATTCTTCCTAATATACAGGGAACTTAATATTTTTGAGTCAGAAAGTTTCCGGGCTAAGCTCAAATGCAGCAAAGTCCAGTTTTACTCTCCTCTACATGAGGAGTCTGTTTTTTTCACTTACTCATACATAAGATATTATCATAATTTTCAGATGTCTAATTTATGGCCAAAATGGGAAAAGGAATTTTCATGTCAGACAATTTGATCTCATAATGAAGTCTGTCTCTCTCTTTCTCTGTGTGTGTGTGTGTGTGCAAATATACTTGAGCCATGGTATATTTTGAAGGTCAGAAGATAATCTTGGTGTTGACAAACTGCAACCATCTTGTCTTAGGTCTCTTATTAATCATGGTATATGCCAGGCTAGCTAACCCAAAATAACTTCCATTGTTCTCTTTCTCTGCATCCCATTTTACCAAAGGATCACTGAGTTATTGATGCATGAGTCTACATTTGGCTTTACATGGCTTCTCATTATGCAAAATCCTTTCCACATTTTTGTTCAGCAAGCATTTGGTGCTCTGAATAATTTTCCAAGCTTGAACACTTTTTCCCCATCCAAATCACCATAACATCTAAAAATACATATTTTTGTCAATTAGTCACATTATTTTAATGTGATCATGATCACCTGTCATCATCTTTTCCCAGCACCTTTCCACACCTGCTAATCACATTCTCACTCCCACCAAGCCCCTCACCTGCTTTTATGTCTTTATTTTAGATAGAACTTATGTACGTAGGTACTGATGCTGTGCTTAGGATTGCCATGACTAAGTTGTATTCAATAAACAGCATGTCACAGGAATCCTTGCCATCCTCTGCTTTGGTAACTTTCCACCTTCTTTTCTGCAAATGTTCCCCAGTCTTAGCAGATATGTTACAGACATCTCATTTAGGGCGGGGCACTCAGCAATAACTTATTCTAAGCACTTGACCGGTTAAGAGTTTTGTCATCAAACCTTAACAACAAGCTTCTCTGATCAGAGATGAAAGCAGCATTTTCAGAAGAACATTTTTAAGATAATCTACCTCAAGGTATTTTTGGAATGTCATTTATTTGCTTTCTCTTTCTTGCAATGTTGATAACAGCAGGTGGAGGACAGAGCATAAGACACAATCTATTTTGCAATAATTAGAAAATATTCATGTGCAATCTAAACTCCAGCTGTTCCATTGGCTCTTTAGTCTGGTAACTCTTAAATTTGGGCATGAGAGGACAAGGCCACTCACTTCTTATTGGTGGGTCATGTCTACATTTATACAAAGCAACTGAATTGCTATACACCTTCTGCTTGATAAATGGCCATCCTGAAAGTTTGAATCTTGAAATGTTCATGCTTTCGTTGCTTCCTCCTCCATCTCCTCTCTCTCTCTCTCTCTCTCTCTCTCTCTCTCTCTCTCTCTCTCTCTCTCTCTCTCTCTCTCTTTCTCTCTCTCTCTCTCTCTCTCTCTCACACACACACACACACACACACACACACACACACACACATTCATGTCTCATGAGACTGTGTCCTCTCCAAACTATCTACCGATTCACCTCTTGCAACCATGGTCCTGTTAATTTGGCAATGTTTTAAATTAATCTGATTGTATCAATGCGCATTAACTTCCAACATAAATAAGTTTTAAGGAAAAGTTAAACTTATTTATTATTGTTTATCAGCAACAGACATTTATTTGGGAACAGTAGGCATTAAACCTAGTGTCTCACTTGCTTACTAAGCAAGCACTATGGAGATAGAGTTCCAGCCCCAGCATCAGATACCTTCCAATTCCTGTTTTCCAATTATGAAATCATAACACGTGTACACATTCTCAGTGTTTCATCAATTCAACCTGCTTTTTAACAAAATGATTACTTTCTGTATTTCTTAGAGACACTATTGTTTTATAATACATTTAAGTTTTACATACATATTGATGGGAACATCTTAAACATGCCATTATCTTTAAGTAAACTATAGAAAGCCACAAAAATTCTTACTTATTTTTGACTAATTCTAGTGACTGCATTACTAACAATATGCAGAAAAGTTTTCCATGTGAGATAAAATTTTTCTTGGAATATAATTAGAATCACTTTTGTATAATTTATATCTATCTTAGTCACTGTTCTATTGCTGTAAAGAGACACCATGACAAAGGAAATTCTTATTAAAGAAGGCTTGTTTCATAGGTTAGTCCATTATCCTCATGGTGGGGAGCATGGCAGCATGCAAGCAGACAGGGTAAAAGAGAAGTAGCTGAAAATTCTGCATCCTGAAAGAGAGGGAGCCTGGGACTAGAATGAGCTATGAAACCCCAAAGCCCACCCTCAATGGCACACTTCCTCCAAAGGCCACACTTTCCAATACTTCTATGCATCTCAAATAGTGTCACTCCCTAACACTAAACATTCAAACATATGAGCTTATAACCATATATTAATTTATAATTAGGAGCAGCAGGATAATAGGTTTTATCTTTGTATTGACTAAGAACATTCATTTTGAAAGAGTTAGAAAATCTTGAATTTTCTTTATAAAATTGTTATTAAATTTTTTATTAAAGTTACTTGATTTTATCACATTTCTGTCCTTTAATCTTTCTTTCTACTGTATATAATATATATGTATATAATTCTCATTCACAAATAGAAATTTCCTTTATAAAATTGTTATTAATTTTTTATTAAAGTTACTTGATTTTATCACATTTCTGTCCTTTAATTTTCATTCACAAATAGAAATAAACATTCATTATGATAAGCTCCACACTTGCTAGTTTAACATCATTTTATATGCTTATTCTTTTGTTTTGATCATAGTCACTTATTACAAGATTATGGCATCTTCCTTGATTCTTTTTTGTCCTCATGCCTTCACAAAGAGGAGCTGATGCTGGAGTATTAAAAAATGTTTGTATTCAAGACATAAAATTGGTAAAACCAGAAGAATTCCTCAAATTTCTGTCTTAATTAGGGTTTCTGATGCTGAGATGAAACCCTGTGACTAAAATCAACCTGGAGAGGAAAAGGTTTGTTTGGCTTACATATCCTAAATCAGTCCATTGTGGGAAGCCAAGGCATGAAATCAAACTGGGCAGGTACCTGGAGGCAGGAGCTGATGTAGAAGATATGGAGGAGTGATGCTTATTAGCTTACTGCTCCAGACTTGCTCTACCTCATTTGTCATAGACTCCAGGATCATCAGCCAAGGGGCAGGTTATCCAACATCAATCACTAACTAAGAAAATACCCAACAGGCTTAACTACCTACCAAATTTTCAAATTGAGCTTCTCTCCTTTCAGCTGACTCTAACTTGCATCACGTTGACAGAAAACTAGCCAGCACAATTGAACCCTTATCAACTTGACACACAAACACATCAATTCTTGTTAATTTATGTTAACACTTGTTAATTTATCACAAATCACACATTAACAACAACTCAATATAAATAAAACATTACAACTTTATATATCCTACAGTGTGGTAGTTTCAATGAAAATGGCCCTCATAGGCTCATAGGAGTGACATCATTAGGAGGTGTGGCCTTGTTGGAGGAAGTGTGTCACTGAGGGTGGACTTTGAGGTCACAAATGCTCAATCCAGGCTCAATGTCATTGTCTCTTCTTGCTGCCTGAGGATTTGGATGAAGAACCCTCAGTTACTTGTCCAGCTGAGAATGTCTGCCTGCATATTGCCATGCTTCCCATCATAATAACAATGGACTAAACTTCTAAACTGTAAGCCAGCCTCAATTAAATTCTTTCCTTTATAAGAGTTTCCATGGTCTGTAGATGTAACCAACCGTCTTATTAAATAAGAAACACAGAAACAATGTAAAAGAGAAAGCCGAGAAGTCAGAGCTCAGAGCTAAAATCTCACCCTTCCTCCTGCTGTCCCAGCTTCACGAAAAGAGACCTACTTCCTGTCGGTTCGTATTTTTAAAGTATGTTGTTCTGCCTTCTCATTGGTTGTAAACCCAAACACATGACTGCCTCGTCACTGTCTGAATGTACAGCCCCCTAGGTCTTAAAGGCATATGTCTCCAATGCTGGCTGTATCCCTGAACACACAGAGATCTTATGGGATTAAAGGCGTGTGCCGCCACCGCCACACTCTTGCTATGGCTCTAATAGCTCTGACCCTGAACACACAGATATCTATGGGATTAAAGGCGTGTGCCACCACCGCCACACTCTTGCTATGGCTCTAATAGCTCTGACTCCCAGACAACTTTATTTATTAACATACAATCAAATTAATATTTCAGTACAAATCAAAATAATATTTCAATACAATTAGATTACCACCACATTTCCCCTTTTCTATTTTAATAAAAAGAAAAAAAGCAAAAGGTTATGACTAACAAAAGAAAAACTATATACAAAAGTACAATAACTATATACAATATATACAAGTAATAAATACCTAAACAGGTATTTGACAAATCAGAGAAAACAATTCCATTATCTATCCTATTTTGGTAAATCCAAGATGTATCTAATGCACTTTCTATCCTAATTAATTTTCAACTATAACTAACTAATCTTCAACCATAACTAACTAATCTTCAACTCCCTCAGAGACCCAAGAAGGGAATAATAGTAGCTAACAAAAATAAAAACAGGAAGTGCATGCAAGCAACTTCCAAAAAATTTTGTGAGTTGACAGAAACAGCCAGCTGCCTGGGCAGTCACCTGAGGTTTCTCCACGGTGTTGGGGCATCATCTTCAGCCTATAGGCTTAGTGTATCTGACAGACTCATTTGTGAAGTAGGATGTACACAAGGTCAACAGTTCAACCTCACATTGGGTGAGAGCAGTCCACGTACCAGAAACACCTGAATTCCACTAGTGTCCTGTCATGATTCAGGATTTTAAATTCTGGAAATTGTTGACAGTTTTTTAATTCAGCTGTCCATTCTTCTTGGCTGTGTATATATGGCTTCATCTCAGCATCCCCTTCTTCTCCACATCCCTCTATTAAATGCCAGTCTACTTTTGAGAGGCATGAGCTTTCAGCTGCTGTTCCATTGTACAACAGAATCCATCGGCCCTCTGCCTGTTAAGCTGCCTTCGAAGAAAAGGGCACCGTACCTTTTCCGGATGCGAAGGCCACTTCAGGGATGGGGCCATATTGTCCTGGCCTCAGAAGATGCCTTTTGATAAAGCCATAACCACACTTGTTTTGGCAAGAATCAGTAGTCCCTTGTTTCGTGATCTGTCTGTCCATTTTGTCCTGTTGATTCGAGGATACTTTGTTGTCTAGTGGCTAACTTTTGCCAGAATGAAAGTTGACTCCATATGCAGTTTCTTCAATGCCCATATTTTCTCTAAAGTAGATTGGTACTGCCAGGAGCCGACATGTCTCAAAAAAGAAAAATTTTCTAAGTTATTAAAACATTTTAAATGCCATATTCTGTAGATCTCTGAAGGGTTTGAAGATGACCTGTCTAAAACATCTCTGCTCAATTTTTAAAACATATCTAATATGACTACAAGTTCTATGATAATGTCTAACTACTAGCTTTCATTTCTTTATATCCTAATAGTTGATAATAATAACATTCAAGGATCAGAAATTTGCATTACATTGTTAAATGGATGGAATAAATACAATTAGAAATATACATATAGCATTTTCTAACAATATCAGTTTCAAATTTGTGTACAATATAAAACAATTCAATCCAATGTAAAGTATTTAAAACTAGTAATTGTCTTTTTCTTTTCTTTCTTTCTCTTTTTTTTTTTTTAAACAAGAACCTTAAATCTAATCTCCTTTGCTTAGCCTTTTTCTTAACCCTTGACCATAACTTGTAACCAACCCCCCTAAATACTGAAAATTATCCCAGACCCAAAACCCATTAAAAAGACCAAAAAACCACCCGCCCCACACCACCTCTTTGGGAATGTGGGCGTCGTATTCTTAAAATTGCTTCCTGCTGGGTATGGGCGAAGTTTTCTTTATCCTGAAAGAAAAATTTTAGGTTAATTGTCAAATTCTAGGAGAGGTAACTATATCCTTCATTATCCAGTCTGTGTATAATGCCAAAGTTGAGGGTTTATCTCAAGTCCTTATTCAAGTAGTCTTTGAGACTGGATCATCTCAGCTAGTCATCTCAAATTTGCTCTGAGCACCTTGTGTTCAAAGCTGATCTGTGGATGATGTTTGTCAGCTTAATGATATTATTATTGTCCACGTGGAATTGTTGTTGTTGTGGGGCCCCATCTTCTTTCTGGAGACTTCAGTTGATGTTAGGCCAGGCCGTGATTTCCTGCAGAAAACTGATAAGAGACTCGAACACAAAAACATATATATGCAGCTAGCCTTTTTTCTAGAATTAGTTAGTACTCTATGTGACCATTCATATCTTAACAAAGTTTAAAATGTATATATATATATTAATCTTGTAAATTTTGATATAAAATTTATACTTTGAGAAAAGTTTAAAGAATCAGAATAGAATCAAAGAGTTGAGATTAGTAATAGAATAGTCCCTTAATTAATTTTGCTTTTGTCCTGTACCATAGCAGAAATGGCTCTTATTCTGGCATGATACAGGGAGTTTGCATTTTCCTTTTAACAACATGCTTGATTTTAAAGAAGGAGAGAGCCATTCTCCAACTCCAAAGTCAGCTTTAAATTTTAATTGAACTGGGACTGTTAGAAGACCAATAGTGTTAAATCTTTAGAGAAAAGCAGAAACAAACATTTAGGAAGACATAAAATTTTTTTAGATAATATATACCCATACACCGTTTCACTCTGTTTCTTGGGATAGATGATTTGTCACTTTTCTTCAGTTGTCTCATTTGTCCAGTGTTCTTCAGATTCCTTAACCTTCATTCTCCTAAAAGACAAAAACAAAAACCTTTCCCCAAGACTAATTTTGGGGATGTTTCCTTTTGACAAGTTATTATCTGATTAAATGAAAAGGCATGTTTTATTGATACAAGTTAGTTTAAATTGGATGTTCATGCTGGTTGATGAACTATCACCTCCTCTAATTAAGAGGTCTCTCTTGTTCAAATCGAACCTTTATCAATTTTGATGGTACCCACAGCTTATCTTCTCCTGTAGAAACAAAAGCAAAACCACGTCCCCAATGTAATACATACCCTGGTTTCCATTCTGAGGTCAGCACATCCTTAAAGTATATAGGCTGATTTAATTCTGTAGTTTTTTCTATTATCCAATGTCTCTCTGCAGCTGTTGTTCCTTTCTCATTGGCATTCAGAAAATTCAAAGTTAGAAAAGCATGATGCAGTCTATTTCTGGGGGTTTTTGTTACCCATTTCTGTTTATTTAGCATATCCTTTAGAGTTCTGTTTGATCTTTCTATAACTGCTTGACCTGTAGGATTATGTGGTATGCCTGTAATATGCTTTATATTGTAATAAGCAAAAAACTGTTTCATTTTAACAGAGACATATGATGGAGCATTGTCAGTTTTGATTTGTGCAGGTATACCCATGATGGCCATAACTTCTAGCAAATGAGTGATTACAGAATCAGCTTTTTCAGAACTCAAAGCAGTTGCCCATTGAAATCCTGAATAAGTATCGATAGTGTGGTGTACATATTTCAATTTTCCAAATTCTGCAAAGTGAAACACGTCCATCTGCCAGATTTCATTTCTCTGAGTACCCTTTGGGTTACATCCTGCTGGTAATGGTGTTTGATTATAGAAGGAACAAGTAGGACATTTCTTTACTATTTCTTTGGCTTGTTGCCAGGTTATGGAAAAATCCTTTTTTAAACCTTTACTATTAACGTGATGTTTTTTATGAAATTCTGAGGCCTCCAGCACATTTCCTATCAATAATTTATCAATTTCATCATTGCCTTGTGCTAGAGGGCCTGGCAGACCAGTATGGGATCGAATGTGAGTTATATATAAAGGATGATTCCTTTTCCTGATTGTATCTTGTAATTGAATAAATAGTGAAGTTAATTCTGAAGCATCAGGGATAAATTCTGCAGTCTCAATATGTAACACCACTCTTTCAGCATACTGAGAGTCAGTTACTATGTTGAGAGGTTCTGAAAAATCCATTAATACCAACAGAATAGCATACAATTCTGATTTTTGAACTGAATTATACGGACTTTGAACCACTTTACTTAAATTTTCTGATTTGTAACCTGCCTTTCCTTCTTTGTTGGCATCTGTATAAAATGTACGAACTCCAGATATGGGTTTTTGCCGTACAATTCGAGGCAAGATCCAATCAGCTCTCTTTATAAGATCAATTCTATTGCTTTTGGGATATTTGCTGTTAATTTCTCCCAAAAAATTACTGCAAGCTCTTTGCCAAGGTTCACTTTCTGTCCATAATTTTTCAATGTCCTCCTTAGTTAATGGTACGACAATTTCTGCTGGGTCTATGCCTGCTAATTGACGAAGTCTCATTTTTCCTTTGTAAATCAAGTCAGAGATTTTTTCCACATAAGTTTTTAATTTTTTATTTGGTTTATTTGGTAAAAATATCCATTCCAATATAATATCTTCCCTCTGCATTAATATTCCAGTAGGAGAACACCTAGAAGGTAAGATAACCAAAATGCAATCCAGCTTTGGATCAATACGATTCATGTGTCCTTCATGCACTTTCTTTTCTACCAAGGCTAATTCTTTCTCAGCTTCAGGTGATAATTCTCTTGGACTATTTAAGTCCTTGTCACCTTCTAAGGTTTTGAACAAATTAGTCAGTTCATCATTTTTTACCCCAACAATAGTTCGTAGATGAGAAATATCTCCAAATAATCTTTGAAAGTCATTAAGAGTCTGTAGTCTATCTCTCCGAATTTGCACCTTTTGGGGTCTAATTTTTTGTAGCTCTATTTTATATCCTAAATAATTAATAGAATCTCCTCTTTGTATCTTTTCAGGAGCAATTTGTAATCCCCAGCGAGGCAAAATTTTCTTTACTTCTTCAAACATTATTTCTAAAGTATCTGCATTTGAGTCAGCTAGTAAAATATCGTCCATATAATGATAAATTATAGATTTAGGAAATTTTTTACGTATCACTTCCAATGGCTGTTGTACAAAATATTGGCACAGAGTTGGGCTATTCAACATTCCCTGTGGGAGGACCCTCCATTGAAATCTTTTAACCGGTTGAGAATTATTATAAGTAGGCACTGTAAAAGCAAATCTTTCTTTGTCTTTTTCTTGTAAGGGTATTGAAAAGAAACAGTCTTTTAAATCAATAACTATGAGAGGCCATCCTTTTGGTAACAGAGTAGGCAAAGGCATCCCAGATTGTAGAGAACCCATTGGCTGAATTACTTTGTTAATTGCCCTAAGGTCTGTTACCATTCTCCATTTACCAGATTTCTTTTTAATAACAAATACAGGAGAATTCCAAGGGCTGGTTGATTCTTCAATATGCTGAGCATTTAACTGTTCTTCTACCAGCTCTTCTAAAGCCTGGAGTTTCTCTGTTGTTAAAGGCCATTGCTGGACCCATACAGGCTTGTCTGTTAACCATTTTAAAGGTAGAGCTGTTGGTGTCTTTGGAAGATCATCAGTTATTGTGCACTGTTCTTGTATAATATGGATGGCTGGTGACCACTCATTAGAACAATATCTTCTAATATTTCTCTCAGTAACATGTGCTAGTTTATGATTTGTTTCTGAGATTGGAGGGATGTTAATCTGAGTATTCCATTGTTGCAACAAGTCTCGACCCCACAGGTTCATAGTTATGTTAGCCACATATGGTTTTAATTTTCCTCTCTGTCCTTCTGGACCTATACATTCGAGCCATCTTGCACTCTGTTTCACCTGAGATAATGTCCCAATTCCTAACAGTTGAACGTTTACCTCCTGAAGAGGCCAAGTTGGATGCCAAAATTCTGGTGCAATTATGGTAACGTCCGCACCTGTGTCTACCAGACCAGACAACAAAACACCATTTATTTTTATCGTTAATTTTGGTCTTTGTTCATTAATAGAAGTTTGCCAAAAAATTTTCTTTATGTTTTCTCCTGAATTTTCTATTCTCTCTGTTTCATCATTCTGACCAGCATGATTTATTCCAATAGGCATTTGGTTATTTAATCGCTCTCCAGAGCAGGCATTTCCTCTATGGCTGCCGGAAAGGTTTGAACTGGATTTGCACTGGGGGCCTGCCTGAGGCCCCTCTGGGAGTTTCCCGAAGACTGAGGCAAAGGATTACCCTGTCTGTCCTTTGTTGATCTACATTCGTTGGTCCAGTGTTTTCCCTTACCACACCTTCTGCATACTCCAGAAGGAAGGGGTATTCTGTTGCCATTGTTCCTTGAAGAAACATTGTTTCTGGAAATGACCTGTCTACAGTCCCTTTTCAAATGTCCTTGCTTTCCACATCCAAAACATCTAACACTCCTCAAACCTTTTGAAATTACTTCTCCTACCCATGTATCATCATGCTCATCAGCTTCAACATTAATTGTTTCTCTAATCCAATCTTCCATAGGTGCAGATCTTGCCCTTAATGGCCTGATTATTCTTTTGCATGCTGCATTCGCATTCTCAAAGGCCAAAGATTCAATTATTGCCTTACCAGCTTCTGAATCCGAGACCGTTCTCTTTACTGCTGAAGCCAGTCTTTGTAAAAAATCTGTAAAAGACTCTTTTGGGCCTTGCTTCACCTTTGTAAATGACTCAGATTTTTTTCCTGGTTCCTCAACTTTGTCCCATGCATTCAAGGCTGCCGTTCGACATAAAATTAGGGTTTGGACATCATATAAACATTGTGCTTGTGCTGAAGCATATTGGCCTTCGCCCATAAGCTGATCCTGGCAAACTTGTACTCCTTTATCCCTCCATTGTTTTTCTATGTTTTTAGCCTCCTCCTTAAACCAAGTCAGAAATTGAAGTCTCTGGCTGGGTTCCAGAACACCTTGTGCGAGGTCCCGCCAGTCCTGTGGTACTATCCTATTATATGTTGACCAAGTGTTTAACATTTGCTTTACATATGGGGAATGCATGCCATAAGATACTATTGCCTCCTTAAACCTTTTTAAATCCAACATTTCAATTGGAGCCCAAGTATTTTGTGTAGCCATTTGATCAGGCATCTGCTGTACTGTTACAGGATAAATTAAGGGTGACTGTGTGAAAACAGGCTTTCTTTCTGCAACCTTATGATCCCGACTTGAAACAACTTCACTGTTAATTTCTTCTGTCTGAATTTTTACAGGTTTAACAAGTTCTTCTAACGCTGTTATCCTGGCACTTAAATTGACTATCTTTTTAAATATTAAAATGTGGATTATTATAGTGATAAGGTGCATAATTCCACCAATACTAATATTATATAGTTGTTCCATTGCCAGACTGCCTAAAATTTCGAACAAAAACCAATTTTCTTCCAATGTACACATAAAACCCATTTGTTTTTTAATGTGGAAAAAAATTCTCTTTTAGATAGTTTCCTTTAAAATATCTGATATATTATGACTTACCAAATCTGCGTAGAACAGTAGAAATCCGAGGGGATTTTCAAAGCAGCCACCTAGTGTCCCAGGTGTAAATCCAGAGAGAGAGAGAGAGAGAGAGAGAGAGAGAGAGAGAGAGAGAGAGAGAGAAGAAAGAGAGAACGCACAAGAAAGCGTAGCCGGCTAAAGCTTAAATGCAGCCACGTGTTCCCTCTTGTGCCGAGTCAAGGCTTGGGTCTGGCTTCCTTAAGCTCTGACCACGTGCGTTGGCTTTACAGGCAGGGTCCTGTTCGGCAGGGCAGGTCTGAGTTGTTTGTAGCACCGGCTTTAGGCAAGCTGCTCACAGACCTAGGCCCGGGCTAGAAGTTGCTACCCGGACTAGGACGCCAGCAGCTTGGACTAAGAAGCCGATCGCCGCTGGCCGCCGTGTGCCGCCGCTGCCGCCGCCGCCGCCGCCGCCGCCGCCGCCGCGGGCTGCCTGCTGCCCTTGCGGGAAAGCGGACCTGCCGCCAAGCCAAGCAGTTTTTAATGGATTCTTGTCACGTTGGGCGCCAGATGTTGATGTAACCAACCGTCTTATTAAATAAGAAACACAGAAACAATGTAAAAGAGAAAGCCGAGAAGTCAGAGCTCAGAGCTAAAATCTCACCCTTCCTCCTGCTGTCCCAGCTTCGCGAAAAGAGACCTACTTCCTGTCGGTTCGTATTTTTAAAGTATGTTGTTCTGCCTTCTCATTGGTTGTAAACCCAAACACATGACTGCCTCGTCACTGTCTGAATGTACAGCCCCCTAGGTCTTAAAGGCATATGTCTCCAATGCTGGCTGTATCCCTGAACACACAGAGATCTTATGGGATTAAAGGCGTGTGCCGCCACCGCCACACTCTTGCTATGGCTCTAATAGCTCTGACCCTGAACACACAGATATCTATGGGATTAAAGGCGTGTGCCACCACCGCCACACTCTTGCTATGGCTCTAATAGCTCTGACTCCCAGACAACTTTATTTATTAACATACAATCAAATTAATATTTCAGTACAAATCAAAATAATATTTCAATACAATTAGATTACCACCATAATGGTCATGATGTATTTTCACAGCATTAGAAATCCTAACTAAGATACACCATCTTCAAAATTTTAAACACTTAAAAATCCAAAGTGTCTTTAAAATGTGAAACTCAAAAAATCCAATTTTTTTTTAAAAGTTCAAAGTCTCTCAACTGTGGGCTCCTATAAAATAATAAAAAAAATATGTTAAATACTTTACTTCAAGAAGGAAGAAGAATCAGGGCACTGTTACAATTTGAACAAAGCAAAACAACTCTAAAATAGAAATATCTCATTGTCTAATGTATGGGATTCACTTGTGATCCTCTATACTCCATCAAAGGGCTTGATTCACTTCTTTGGCTCCATATTTTCTAGTTCACACAGCTTGTCTCCTAAGGCCCAGGTTGACTCCATTCCAAGACTAAAGTTGTTTTGGGTGGTCTACCAATGTATCTCCAAATGGGTGGGGTTTTCTGCTACAACTGGGCTGCACTTTTACTAACAGCCTTTCCTGAGCTCTTTTGAGGGACCCCAGCCCTGCCACACATCGCCATGCCTCAGCTGCTCTCCATGACTTCTTCATGACTTCAAAATCAGTATCACCTGGGTGACTCTTACACATTAGCATGATTTGCTGATGGCAAGAGATACAGCATTCTGGACCTGTGGACCAGAGCTTCTGTGTGTTTACCCTGAGGAAACACTTTGCAGAAAATTTCACCTCAGTGATGCTGGTATCTTCTTAATCACAAATGATTCTTAAGCTCTAGCTGACTAGCATCAACTGACCCAATAAAGCACAGTTTTAACTTCAGATAATGCTGGTTAATTAGGACTGATTCTTCAAGCCACACCTGACCAGACATCATGGACTCTTTGATCAAAATAGCAATGGCCCTGATAGAACCTTTAAACTTTTTTTTTTTTTTGAATCTTTACAAGACTGGCTTCCATCATCTGCATTTCTCTCACTGTTCTTATCTTCCAAGATCTCAGAGAGCAGCATAATTAGGAATAAGCAGCCACTGCCTTTTGCAGCCCAAAGTACAAAATTTCTTCTACAGTCCTCCAAAACACACAAGGTCATGTGTATCATAGCAATACTCAATGATGCTAGCACAATTTCTTTTGTCTTATATTTTTTTACTGCTGTGAAAGAACTCCATGATCAAAAGCAAGTTGTGTGTGGGGGGCGGATAGTTTATTTCATCTTACACTTCAGGCAACAGTCAATTATGGAGAGAAGTCAGGGTAGGAACTCAAGCAAAGCAGGAACCGAGAGGCAGAAGCTGATGTAGAGGCTATGAAGGTGTGTGCTGCTTAGTGGTTTTTGCATCAGGGCTTGCTCATCCTGGTTTCTCATAGCATCCAGAACCACCAGCCCAGGGCTCTCTTACATTAATCACAAATTAAGAAAGTGCTCTTCTGGCTTGCCTAAAGCCTGACCTTATGGAGGCATTTTCTCAATTGAGGTTCCCTCCTCTCAGATGACTCCAACTTGTACCATTTGACATTAAACTATCCAGCACTAAATTCAAATTATTCAAAGTTATTGCTTCTCACCAATGTCATCTGAAAGGCTTGGTAAAATGGCTAGACTGCCCACCTGCAAATTGTCTTAGAAAATTTAGAAGCAGAAGGGTGAGGTCATAGGATCTCCAATTCTAATGCATTCTTTGTTGTTGATCTATTGATGCAGCCAGATGCTCACCAGTCTTAAGTAAATAATAGCATTCTAGGAGGTAAGTCAAGGGTCTAGCATTAAAATTCAGGATAATTTACCAAATCTGATGAAAAAATAAAAAGGCAGAAATAAAAGGTGGGTTTGAGTTCTTGAACCTAAAAGAGTCCAGTGTTAGAGGAGGCATTCTGGAAAAGGTGAGCCAAAGAAGTAAATCTCCATGTCTGGTGTTATTCAATTAGAGATTACTCTTATTTTTAGGTGACAAATTAGAAACCTACTACCTACTACCTTCCAAGAATGCATTTGAATCAGTTAATAAGCATACAGTAGAGACAGGCAGAAGAAATAAAGAGCAACTAAAAAAGTCAATGACCTAAACAGAAAAAGAGAAGCAGACCAAGAAAATGGAAGTTCTGGCATTAATATTGACTATGGGAACTTGGGAGGGTCACTTGGATAGACGACCAGCATGCGAAAGGTCTTGAATGCATTTTGTTCTTCCCTGTGAGTGCACTGAAGACACATGTGGCATCTCCTCTCTGTGGAATGGGCAGCTGCAGCAGCTGCTGGAAACAGTATTCATGAGCTTCTCTGCATCTCGCTGACAGAGGCAGCAGCGGAGCTCACACAGAGCGTTGGCCTCACTTTTATAACTCCTGCGGAAAAGCCATCTCAGGCTGTTCTGCGCTGTGACAGAAACCATTATCTTTGTGTCTCTCTCTCAGTGCCTGTGTCAGGAAGGGTTCTCTGGGCCACCCCTCTTTCTTAAGCTTCCTGGCGGTACTGAAAAATGAGAGAAAACAGGCTTGACTGATGTTTGCAGAGTTCCGTAAGGAAGATTGCTTTGCAATTTATTTCCTGGGGTCTGACTTCCAGAAAGATTGCCAAACCTCATGGTACCCATTTTCAGGAACTTAGTCAGTGTGAGAAGTCACAGAGTGTCCAAAATGCTGAGGAAATTGGTGATACTACTCAGAAATCAGAGAATGCAGAGGGGCGGTGATCTTGAAATAATACCTTACACACAATGCCCAAAGTTTATACCAGACATTTCTCAAATAACATCTAAACAGCCCACTTTTCCCTGCTCCCCTGATGAAAATGAGAAATACAAGAAAGGCCTAGGGAGGGATTCACTACACCAGTGGAGACAGCAACAACATTTTACTCACGACAACACCATGGGAATGCTTAGTTCTCCAGATGTGCTTGGAATGAGAACAACCACTGCAAGACTATTTTACACAAGAAGAGAGAGATGCTTGTGGTATTTAATGTCTGTTTCTCACACTCTGAATCCATTTCCACTTTTCCTGGTTATATCCCTCTTTATTGTCAATCTTACTTCTTCATACATCAACTGACAAGATCTTGAGGGTGACATCAAGTGATAGGTAAACAGGTATGTTCAGTCTTGTAGTGCCAAATTATAGGAAAGTGATGTACAGAATTTTAGTGAAAGGCTTTCTTCTGTGACTTCACTTAAAAGTATTATCTCTATCCTGCCCATTTTTGAGGCTTCTGCAGCTATTTAATGCTGTAAGTATGAATATTAGAGTAGATACTCATTTTCTCTAATTTTACCTTTGTAAAATTGGAGAAAAAAGTCACCAATCACGACAAGCTTTGAAAAGCTATTAATATGTCTAAGGCACAGTGGTATCCTAAGAAAAAAGGGAGCGACAGTGGGACAGTGACATATTTTAAGATTCTTTAAACTGAGAATCAATTGTTATCTGTAATCTCAATTTAGCATGATTAATAAAAGGCTAATTGTTGAGTTCTGAGCTTAAAAATGTCATCTAAAATCACTAACAACACTGAATCAATTGAAAATAGTGACATACAATTTGGTAATAGCTTCAGAATTCATGTTTAAACTACTTCTAAAGTTTAATTGCTCAGCAGGGTCACAAATTCAGGGATTCCCAGCCGAACTTAAGGTTCCATAATTCACTAACATAACATGGGACTCAGGAAAATGTTCTACTCAGGATTAGCCATTTCATAACAAATGACTCCAATAAACAGTCAAAGGAAGAAATACATAGTGCTTACTGTGGGCTACTATAATGAAGAACAACATCCCGATGGCATAAAGGTCTAATGTGGTTCTCAGAGATTTAGAGACTAGGACATCCAAGTGCAAAATGCTGGCAGATGTAGTGATGCTGAGACACACTTCCTGATCTGTAGTCCATAGTTTCTTTGTGTATTTTCATGTGATAGAAAAAGAAGTAGCCAACACTCCAGGCTTTTCTCCTGAAGGAATAATTCCCCAAATAGATCTTAAAGGGCCCAGCTTTCAACATCATTTGAAACCACACAAAGACTGTGGTTTCAGTATACATATACTGAGTGATACTAATACTGTCATAAATTTTTTTCATTATAAATTTCATTCATATAAACATTTTTTTTCCAAAATATGCCAGTAACCATAGCTCTTGCAAAGCTGAGACAGGAGGAATTCAAAGCTGTGAGCTCTAAGCCAGCCTGGGATACATGGCAACAAAATCAGGCAAACAAAAAATTCATGAAATAAAATAGGTGGAGAAATTTTTCCAAATTTCTCACACCAGCTGGTATCCAAGAATTCAATAAATGTTCTGGCAATAACAACTGGGAGTGATCATCAAACCTCTCAGCTTAAGAGCCCCACTACATAAATAACGCCCTCATTTTAGAGGCCTGTCACAAGTCCTAGACTTCTGGTATATCTAACCAAAGTTCTGTGACTTGTGACTTCCTATGTTTCCTCCCTTCCTGGTATGTTTTTTTTATGTACCTTACTTACATTTACCTGCTTAGTAGAGGATTGAGGTATATAGTGTAGTAAAACAATATAAAAGTCTACTGAGCACTGAAGCTTCTGAACCTGTGAGATTGGGCTATACTGTGATAATGACATGTGGTACATTTATCACCACCTATACTCTCTGAATCCTTTTAATTAGGGTTTGAATGGGTTCCATTGTATAGAATAATTGATTATATTATACCTCATCATGATTTATTCTACTATTTAACTTATCTCCCCTTGTAGAAGTTCAAAGGTATGATAGAGAAAAAAATCTCAAACTTGTAATACTGGATGTTTTTTTTTCCCCTGACAACTAGTCAGTATTTTGAAGCTATGTAGGAGCCTACTGAGATTTACTGGGTCAGCGTGTTTTAAGGGGTATATTGTGAATAAGAGCATCTCATTTCTTTCTTTTGTTCTAGTTTCAAAATATCTGTCATAATAACCAGAAGCAAAGACCAAATATTATAATCAGAGATGCCACTGTCGCCCCTACCTTTCTGGAAATCATGAGCAATTGGAAAATTTCTGTTCTAAGGATGGAATATGCATATTGAATATATATGTATATTATTTTATTACAAGGAATGAGATACACATTTTCTGCATATTATAGGTACTATAGATGAGAAGGATCCTGAGTATAAAGGCTCAAACTCTGAGTAGAGATTCTCACTATAGAGTCTGGGTGTTCCACTATCCAGGCTTCTCAGTATTTTCACCATCCAGGAAGCTTTCTGAGTCTCTCTCAGATTTCTTAACTGGAACTGCTGCTGTAGGAAGTGTTTCTGTATTCAGTGAATATGTGTTACTCCCATTGGCTAATAAATATAGCTGCATTAGCCTATGGCAGGGCAGTATGGAGTCAGACTGGAAAATACAAGAGAAATAATGAAAGGAGAGAGAAGAATAAGGGGAGACACCAAACTGTCATCCAAAGAACAAAGAGTAATGGGAAACAGGTAAAGTCATGGAACACATGGCAATACATACATTAATAGTGATGGGTTGAGTTAAATTATAAGATCTAGCTAGCCAAACACCCTAATAGTTGTGCCAGAAACCCCATCCATGGACTGAGGAATCTGGATGTAGACATCCACAGCTAGGCCCTGGGTGGAGCGCCGGGAGTCTAATTATCGAGAAAGAGGAGTGTTGCTGGAGGGCTTCTCTCCAGGTTCCACCAAGCCCCGCAGTCCCACAATCCACGTATAAAATAATCACTCAGATGCTTATATTACTTACAAACTCTATGGCCGTGGCAGGCTTCTTGCTAACTGTTCTTTTATCTTAAATTAACCCATTTTTATAAATCTATACCTTGCCACGTCGCTTGTGGCTTACTGGCATCTTTACATGTTGCTTGTCCTGGAGGTGGCTGCAGTGTCTCTTCCCCCTTCTTCCTGTTTCCCCAATTCTCCTCTCTCCTTGTCCCGCCTATACTTCCTGTCTGGTCACTGCCCATCAGTGTTTTATTTATATAGAGCAATATCCACAGCAGAGGAGGGTTTATATGATCGAGAATTGTTGAAACCAAGGTTGGATAAAGCACAGGGACAAATAGCCAAATGAATGGAAACACATGAACTATGAACCAAAGGCTGAGGGAACCCCAACTGGATCAGGCCCTCTGAATAGGTAAGACAGTTGATTGGCTTGATCTGTTTGGGAGGCATCTAGGCAGTGGTACCAGGTCCTGGGCTCATTGCATGAGTTAGCTGTTTGAAAGCTGGGACTTATGCAGGGACGCTTGGCTCAATCTGGGAGAAGGGGACTGGACCTGCCTGGAGTGAGTCTATCAGGTCGATCTCAGTCCTTGGGGGAGACCCTGCTCTGGAGAAGATGGGAATGGGGGGTGGGCTGGGGGGAAGGGGAGGGTTTCAGGAAGGGGGAGAACAAGGGAATCTGTGGCTGTTATGTAGAACTGAATAGTATTGTAAAATAAAATAATGGTAAAAATCCATCACTCCTGTCAGAAAAATAGAATCAAAAAAAAAAATCTAGCTAGTAAGAAGCCTGAACCATAGGCCATATAATTTGCAATTAGTATTAAGACTCTGAGTGATTATTTTATAAGTGGCTACAGGACCACAGGGCCAGGTGGAATTAGAGAAATTTACAGCTACATGGGACTTCATTATATTGTTGTATTTGTTGAAATTGTTGGCTAGATGACTGCACTCAACCAACCTCCAATATACCTCCTGGAGCCAGGGTTGAAGATTTGAAGAGACTTAAAATTTCAGTCTTTTAATAAGTTATTTGGTCTTTATGTCAACAAGTCCTTATGCTGAAACTCTCTACAAGACATGTCAATAGTATCTTATTATAGCAACAAAAACATTTCTACCATAAAAGAAATTCAAAGGATGTTGAAAACTTTCTGATATAAACACAAAACACAGGTAAGATTTAAAGTATTATGTGATGGAGTATAATAACATATCTATTCAGGAAGAACATTTTTCTTTCTCATTAAGAAGATCCAGACTCAGAAAGACAAACATAGTATATACTCACTCATAAGTGGATACTAGATGTAGAGCAAAGTATAATCAGACTACAACCCACAGCTCCAGAGAAGCTAGGAAACAAGGAGGGATGCATGGATCACTTTGGGAAGGAGAAACAGAGGAGATCTCTATGAGTAAACTAGGGATGAGGGTGGGCAATAGAGGGTAGGGGATGGGGGATGAGAACATGAAGGAATGGGATGGTTGAGTTGGGGGAGGGATGGAGTGAGAGATCAATGAAAGAGATTTCTTAATAGAGGGAGACATTATGGGGTAAGGGAAAAATACGGTGCTAGGGAAAATCTTGGGAATCCACAAGGATGACCTCAGATTAGACTACTAGCAATAATGGACAGGGTGCCTGAGCTGGCCTACCCTGGCAATCAGATTGGTGAATACCCTAACCATAATCATAGAGCCTTCATCCAGTAACTAATGGAAGCAGATGCAGAGATCCACAACCAGGCACCAGGCCAAGCTCTGGGAGCCCAGTCAAAGAGAGGGAAGATCATGATAGGAAAATGCTATAGGATGTTCTGTATGTCAAATGTTTTGCTCTGATTGGCTAATAAATAAAACACTGATTGGCCAGTAGCCAGGCAAGAAGTATAGGCGGGACAAGGAGAGAGGAGAATTGTGGAAAGTGGAAGGCTGAGTCAGAGAGACACTGCCAGCCACTGCCATGATAAGGAAGATGTAAGGTACCGGTAAGCCATGAGCCATGTGGCGAAGTATAGATTAATAGAAATGGGTTAATTTAAGATATAAAAACAGGTAAAAAGGAGCCTGAGCCATTAGGCCAAAGAGTTTAAATAATATAAGCATCTGTGTGTTTATTTTATAAGTGGGCTGTTGGACTCCCAGGGCTTGGCAGAACCTGGAGAGAAAACTCCAGCTACAAATGGTGCCAAACATGGGGCAGGAAATTCCACTTAAAACCAGAGAAAGCACACATGCACACACACACACACACACACACACACACACACACACACACACACACAAGATTCTAAAATGGAACTAAAACAGCTTCCTAGTTGTCTCTCTCAAGTTAGCTACAGCCTGCATGCTTGAGCTACTATGGCGGGTTCCTGGCATGCTAGCTTGACTGTCAGTATGGTGGGAATGAGGCTTCTCAAAGCCGCACATTATGCTGCATGGTGGATTTAGTCTTTGTTAGTATAGAAAAATACAACAAACAACAACAAAAAAGAGGTTTCTGGGCTACATGCTGCTTTGATAGACACATAGAACCACTGTCTCTAAGAGTTGATGGGACCCAGAGCTGGTGGTAAACTGTATCACCACAATGTTGAGAAGCTGAGGTGGGTGGAGCCGCCAGCCACAGCAGCCATTTTGGTCATACAAATGCTGCAGTTTTAAGCAATAGTTATACAATAAGACAGATTCAGATGGAACAAGATTTTAAATGCTTTACAATGTGTGTAAATATGTACGTAGGCTTGGAAGAGAGAGAAAAAGGAATATATACAGCTTTATAAAGAAATAGATAGTTTTAAAAAATAAAGTCTTTAAAAAGACAGTAAAGGTAATATAAAAAAATAAGCCATGTAAGATGGATATCACACAGAGATTCTGGATTATGTTGTCTTTGAGATTTTTAACTGCAGAGAAACATTTGATTTTAAAGGCAGATGAGTTAAACCTTATGTATATTTTAAAGATACCTTGACTTCAAAATTTGGATCTAAGGATATATTGCTTTGGAAAGGAGCCTCTGCTTTTGTTTGCACAGAAAGCCAGAGGCTATGGATTTGTTCCAGATTACGATACATCAGGTTTGAACAGCCAAGACCACCTGAAAGGTCTCCGATGACACCATGGCCCAGATGATCCAACATCCAGAACAGTTTCAAGGCAACTGGCTCAGATGATATACCCTCGCGGACTACTCCATAATCCTAAAATTTTCTTTGTGTCCCTATAAGATATAGCGCTCCCCCCTCTAGCAGGAAGTAGTAAGAGAAGCTATGCCCAAATTCCCAAATATACCAAGCTGGGTTTGGAGATGGAATTGGCTCACTCCTTCTCTAAACCCAAGCATATTAGTAAAAGAAAAGGTTAAGAGATTTTTAGATACCATATCAGAAGAGCCCTCTGTTGTGGGACAGAGAAAAACCAATATTTCTATAATGCAATCTCTTTCTATAGAAGAAAAGGGGATATGATATAGATATAATAAGATAAAAGGGTAGATTAATGGACCTACTTTTAAAGAGCAACAACTTGTTTAGAAATGTTTTACATTGCTATGGATTTCAGTTTATTGATACAAATTTAATGTTAATTGTGTTATTCTGTGTGTATATTTCTACTCTTGTTTAAGGTATTATGTTTGTACAGCTCATTTAAAATTGTAATGGATAATTAAGAAATAGATTAATAATTAGTCATCTAAGATAATCATACTCATAGCCATGTTAGTTAAGTCTTCTAGGTACACATAGATATATTTCAGATAGACAGGTAATCTTCAAATACTTAAAGACCTAGAGAATATGGCATTTAAAATGTTTTAAAAATTTAGACTTTCTGGACAGTGAGACATGTCTTCTCCTGGCAGCACTGATTTACTTCAGAGAGGAGGATGGGCATCAAAGATACTCTATTGAGTTTATCTTCACCTTGGCAAAAATAGCCATTTGGGCAAGAAACTGTTCTTGCCTGGACTGCTTGATCAACTGGACATGCAGGACCCATAGGAAGGTGACCATTGAACTTTTCTTGGCAAAATGGTCCTTCAGGTTCCTGCTTCACAGAGGAAACTGCCAGACAATGTACAGGACACAGAGAGAAATGACTGAGAGATTCTAGGCCTGTGGACTGAAGACAGATGCCCCAACTTTACAAAGGAACATTAGGTGACTGTCCAGGCTGCCAGCTGTCTCTGTCTACTCTGCAAGACTCCCAAAATTTGCTTGCATCCTTTTCCAGTTTCTCAGGTAATAGTATATCTTTCTGAGGTCTTTGATGTAGTTGCAGACTGGAGATAGTTATAATTTCCCTTAGTTATGATAAAAGATAAGTTAGATATGAAACCTTAGACTCACAAATATAAGATAGATAGGATATCTTCTTTAATTTTGCCAAATAGGCTAGTTATTATAAATAGAATAGATATTATAACTGTAATTCTTGCTTGATAATCATTTTGTTATCTGTAATTTTACCATGTAAAAGTTAAAACCTTCCTTTAAAAAAAAAAGAAAAGGGGAAGTGCTGTGGGATGTTTTGTATGTCAAATGTGTTGCGCTGATTGGCTAATAAATAAAACACTGATTAACCAGTAGTCAGGCTGGAAGTATAGGTGGGGCAAAGAGAGAGGAGAATTCTGGGAAGTGGAAGGCTGAGTCCAGCCACTGCCATGATAAGGAAGATGTAAGGTACTGGTAAACCATGAGCCACGTGGCAAAGTATAGATTAATAGAAATGGGTTAATTTAAGATACAAGAACAGTTAACAAGAAGCCTGAGCCATTAGGCCAAAGAGTTTAAATAATATAAGCATCTGTGTGTTTATTTTATAAGTGGGCTGTTGAACTGCTGGGGCTTGGCAGGACCTTGAGAGAAAACTCCAGCTACAGGAAAATCTACAGAGACACCTGAATCAAGCTCAAAGGAACTCATGAACTGACACGTGTGGAACCTGCATGGGACCAGACTAGACCCTCTGCATACAGGAGACAGTTTTGTAGCTGGGTCTGCTGGAGGGGCTCTTGTCAGTATGATCAGGATCTATCCCTGATGCATGAGCTGGCTTTCTGGATCCCATTATCTATGGTTGGACACCTTGCTCACCCTTGAAGCAGGGGTTTGGGGCTTGGTCCTATCTCAACTGAATGTACCAGGCTTTGCTGTTCCCCCATGGGATAATTAACCCTTTTGGAGCAGGGAATGCAGGGTTGGTTGAGGGGTTTTGTGGGAGTGGGGAGAGCAGGAGGAGGGATGAGAGGAGGATCTGTGGTTGGTATGTAAAATGAATAAAAACATAAACAAAAAGATGATCCACTTATTAGAACCAACATTATATATGTATGTTTATGATTTTATGGTACTAACAACCAATTTTATTCTTTTATCATTTTTGTCTATCATCTATCTATCATCTATCTATCTATCTATCTATCTATCTATCTATCTATCTATCTATCCATCCATCCATCTACTTATCTATCATCTATCTATCTATCCAACAATATATCTATCACCAACCAATCATCTATCTATCTATTCCCTTATAAACTAAGTTCCTCTTTCTGAGGAATCTAGCACCTAGAATAGTTATAGCTGTGATGTAGGCTCTGTTAGCACACTGCTTTGCAGATGCAGAGGTAAATGAAAGAAATAAGTGGCTTCTCTAAATTCTGCCAAGTCAGTGGCCAAGTTGGAATTTAGAGTCTGAAATGAACAGGCCTGTGTTTTATATACTAATTATAATAACTTTTAGAACAGGATTATTTCAGGATTGTTTATTCGTGGTTCAGTCTTTGGTAAACCAACTTGAAAGAGGAGAGAGAATGTTATCAATATTAGAAAGACTTCTGCCAGGTTCAACATGAAAAACGCATAATGTGAAAATATTTAAATGAAGGTGACAACATAACACATTTTTTACATAACTAATATCAACTTGAAGCATATCTGATACTTTACCCCACATCACGTGCTTACATTAAATTACCAGTAGTTTTTTAGGTCTCCCACATTTTTCAATTATATACTTTCAAGGTGTGGGTTGCAGGGCAGCTAATATTTAATCAGAAATTCTTTTTTGGAAGAAACAAGCAATTTCCATATATATATATATAAAATCTGGAGAACATTCTTAAGGTAATATATTTCCCTGTTATTTAAATGCAGACTTTAAAATCCATATTGGAGTTCCATTAACCTGCCAATTAATACAATAATTAACTCATTACCTTAATGGTACTATAATTATCTGTTAGCAATGATTGCATTTTAATTCTTCCAAAGTCAAAGCCTAATGGTTTTATTTATGCTTCCCATAAGTAATTTCCTTACTCTGTCCTTTCCCCTCTGCAGGTTATAAGTGCAAAACAGAGAATCTCTGTGATGTGTTAGTTAATCCCTGCCCCACCTAACTAGTGTTCCCAAATTAGGTTGCCTCTAATAAGAAATTACAAGAAAAGGTGAAGGAGGCAGGCTTGAAGTAGTATTTCACCTTACTTTGTCTCTTTCCTGACCTAGGCTGGAATTCACACTTTCTCTAAGGAGGTCTCAGCTCTGTTAATATCACTGATTGCAGAAAAATTAATCAGCAATGCCATGAAACAAATGTGATGGTTTAACATGTTCTTGTTAGCTTTCTGAAAGAACCATTCACCTGTTCTTCTGACATCAAAATCACTGTCAATACAACACTGCTGTCGATGTAAGATTTAAAGTGAAATCATAATTCTCAGTTGCATCAAAATATTTAACATAAATACAAACTTCATATATGATCTGTAGATAAGACTAGTCATCTGAAGATCAATTTCATTCCCTCTTAAGAAACAATGAAGTGAGGTACCTAGAAGATGGCTCAGTGGTTAAGGAATGATTCAATTCCGAGAATTTCTATGGTGGCTCAAAGCCATCTCTAACTCCAGTTCCAGAGTACGCGACACCCTCTTTTGGCCTCTTTTTGTTCTGCATGCATATTGTGCACAAATGAACATTCAGGCAAAATATCCATACAGGTAAAAATTAAGTAACAAGAAAATATAAAGAAAGAGAGGAAAAAAAGGAAATAGTGGATGGCTTAGGAATCATTTCATCCATACAGTGCATTCTTACCATGGACATGGCCCTAGGTCCCATCCTTAGCAGCATTTAAAAATACAGAAAGGAAAAATTGGAAGACCTTCCTACAGCTATGGGTTAAGTTTGAATGTTAACACAAAATTATTCATCCGTGCTGATCTCACAATAATTCTTCATTGGGTACAATTATGTATCTTAAGATAAAGACTGACGAGGGAGCTACTTGGTGGTAGAAAATTGGTCAATAATTCATATACTAATAAGATAGGTAGATAGATGGTAGAGATACATATATAGATAGACAAGCAGATAGGTAGATAGAGGTAGATGGAAATATAGATAGATAGATAGATAGATAGATAGATAGATAGATAGATAGATAGATAGGTAGATAGGTATTTTCTATGTCAATTTCACAAGAAGTAATACTCAGGCCTGCCCAAATTCAAAGTCATATTTGTGTTAGTTTGAATGAGAATGGCCCCCATAGGCTTCTATGTTTGAATACTGCACTCCTGATAAAGGAACTGTTTAGGAAGGATTAGAAGATGTGACCTTGGTGGAGGAGATATGTTATTGAGAAAGGGCTTTTAGGTTTCAACTATACTATAATTCCCAGTACTTCCCTCCCTGTCTCTTGGCTAAGGATCAAGACCTGAGCTTTCAGCTCTTCCATTGCTTCATTGTCTTGGACTCATGACCCCTGAAACTATAAGCCAAATTAAATCTCATCTTTTATAAGTGGCATTGGTCATGGTGCTTTATCACAGCAATAGAAAAGAACCTAGTCCAGTGGTAACTTCCTGGAATCTATGAGGGAGAACCTAGTAATAGAGGATATAGAGTCTGAACTGGCCATCTTTTGCAGGCAGGCAAGGCTTCCAGTGGCGGGCTGGGGTTGCATTTAGTCAATGTTTAATGAGGGGTCCCATGGAGAACAACCCAGGCTGATGCTAAGTTAAAGAGTCTTTCCAAAAAGTGACAGCTGGGATCCATTGCTGAGGACAACATCTTCACAGCTCATTGCACTTTAATGTGGAGAGATCATGCAGGTGACTTCACAGAATCTTCACCCCTATGTTCTAGTCTCTTTGGTGTGGAAAGGTACTCTATAGACTACCAAAAGAGAAACCCAGACACCAGTCCAGCCATGAAAACTTCAGCCTACAATGTGTCCTGCTGCAAGATGTAGTGGGGCAATGGTGGGGTAGAACTTGTGGGAGAGGCCAATCAATGTCTGGTTTAATCTGTGGCCCAGGCTACAACTGGGAGCCCATGGCTGACAATGTCTGGATGGCCTGGAACAAGATAATGGATAACCCAGAGAGTTAGGGTAGAACCAAACACAAGAGGCAACAAATAAATAAATACATGAATGAAATGACTGCTAATGATGTTTTGTTGTACTCATAGATAGGTACTTTGTCTAGTTGTCATCAGAATGGATTTATTTTTAAAGCCACATCATTAGAAACTCAAATTCTCAATCACACACACACACACACAGAGAGAGAGAGAGAGAGAGAGACAGAGACAGAGACAGAGACAGAGAGACAGAGACAGAGAGAGAAAGAAGGAATGAAAGAAGGAAGGGAGGGAGAGAGGGAGGGAGGGAGGGAAGGAGGGAGGGAGGGAGGGAGGGAGGGAGGGAGGGAGGGAGGGAGGGAGGGAGGGAGAGATAATGGAAGAAGGAAGGAAAGAAAGATTGATTTATATCAACTTGAAACAAGCTGGAATCATTAGGGTAGAAGGAATCTGTTGAGAAAATGCCTCCTTGAAATTGGCCTGTAGGCAAGTCTGTAATGTATTTTCTTAACTAGTAATTGTCTTGAAAGGACCATTGCATGTGGTGTCACTCCTGGGGTGGTGGTTCTTAGTGCAATAAAAAAAGCAGATAGAAAGAAAACAAACCAAAAATCAGAAGGATCAAGTTGGTTAGCAGCACACTTCCATGGATCTGTATTAGTTCCTTTCTTCAAGTTCTTGCCAGTTTGAGTTCCTGCCCTGACTTTCAGCAGTGATAAACTGTGGTTTGTAAATGAAAGATGAAATAAATGTTTTCCTCCCTGTATTGCTTTAGGTCATGCTGTTTTAACACAGGAATAGACAACTTAACGCACATTAAAAACAAACAAACAAAACGACCCTTGCATGCACGTACATTTCCAGGGACACATTAGAGACTTTCAAATGTATCACCAGTGCCCATGATATCAGGCACCTGTGATTGCAGTAACCCTGGTGGGGCCCACATGGAAGGAACACCTTCAGGTTGCATTGAAAACATTGCTCTTTCGTTTAGGGTTCATGGTGACAGAAAACATGTCAAAAGAAGTAATAAATTAATCAAGGCATGGGCTTTCAAGTAGAATTATTTATATGGAATGAGAGTATAGCCTCGAGACATACACACACACACACACACACACACACACACACACACACACACACATACCTACATGTATTTAACTCTGAAAATAACATCATACTGGATGGTCCTTAGAAAAGTTGAAAACTCCTCTCAGCTCAGTCTCTCAGGTCCAATGAACAGAATTGGTAAGGACTGCAAATGCCCACTAAGGGGTTTATGCTTTATATCACAATGTCCAAAGGACAGTGACTAATACTAATTGTAGTGGTTTGAATGAGAATGACCCCTATAGGCTCATGTTTTTGAATGCTAAGTCACCAGGGAATGGAACTCTTTGACAGGATTAGAAGGATTAAGAGGTGTAGCCTTATTGGAGGAAGTATGTCACTGGGAGTGGGCTTTGAGGTTTTCAAAAGCTCTCAAGTGGCCCAGTGTTTATCTCTTTCTCTTGGACTGTGGATCAGGATGCAAAACTCTCAAGTACTTCTCTAACATAATGCAAGTTATGCCTCCTGTCATGATGATAATGGACTAAGCCTCTGAAACTGTAAGCAAGTCATGAGACAAATGCTTTCCTTTATAAGAGTTACCATGGTCATGTTGTCTCTTCACAAAAATAGACCTAGTGACTAAAACACTAATAATGGTGGAATACATTTTTATGATCTTGGCATAAGCTGAGCATGGTTTAAAAGCCCAGAGGTTGTTAGGGGACCACAATGTATCTACCTTTGGAGACAACTGTGTTAGTCTTAATTCCACTCAGAAAAGTAAAAAACCAACATTACAGTAATTGGTTTCTTTCTACTAAGCTAGAAGTTCAAATCCCTTGTTCTCCTATGTTACAAATCTTCAGTACAATACTTCTTTGTTTAATCAGGTCTTTGCCCTGGGTTATCTTAAAGATGAGGACATTTTTGGTGTCTCAATTAAGCTATTTTACTGTCACTTAGAAACAATTTTGGTCTAAAAGCATTAAGTGCAGGTGTTTTAATGAAGTGGACTGCTTCCCTTGTTCATTAAGTGCCAAGTGAATGACTGTTGGCTAACCTCAAGTTAATGAAGGAACTCCACATTATCACCTGTACACTAATCACAGAGAAATGTGGTGGAAGTGGGTAGGAGATCTTTGATGAGCTGTGTTGAGGCATGCCTCCCTTAGAATCCAGTTTACCATTAAGTAGTAGGACATAATACCTAAGAATTTATAAAAATTCATGTATACTAGGAACTTATATTACAAAGCTCATTGGGAGATTTTTTTCTACAGATGATAGATTGATAGGACTTTTATTTGTTACAGAGGGAGTTTAGAGAAAAATAAGCTAATAGAGAAACAGTTATTTCTGGATATAAACATAGATGGTTGTGCTAAAATCTCAAAATGGTTATAATTAATATTTATTGGTGACCTTTGGATATGCTAATGAGTAATATTGGTTTCATTCACAGCACACTTCACATTTGCATACTCTGAATGATGTGAGAAAAACAATGAAAACATATAATAAAATACTGCCATTAATCCGATGAAATTACTCCAAGAGAAAACAAAACTTCAAATGCAGGGATACATCTCTGAACTATATTTTTTTTTCATATAAGGCAATATGTGAGGTCAAATGTATAAAATGTCTATTTTATAAGACTCTCTCTCTTTGTGTGTGTGTATGTTTGTGTGTGTATGTATTCTAAATAGAAGCTATAGAGTATATTGAAGTTAAGCTCCTTATCAAAGCTAAACATCATCTATTCTGTGTATTCTTTCACAAACAGCTTTTTTTAAGTCAGAGCAAACATCTTCCTTTCTGGAGTGTACCTTTCAAAAATGCTTTCCTAAATTTGAAATTATTTTTACAACTTCTGGAAATATAAATGGAAAACCTTAACACTCATAAAAGATTTGATAAGCTACATTCTGTTTAAAATGGTCCAAATGTATGCTTCCTTTCAGAGGTAACCTTCATCAAATGATTAATCAATGAGGTAGGTTGAGAAGCCCATGTAGTCCCATATGGCTGAGCATGTCTTTAAACCTAATACTTGTGAGGCTGGAATAGGAGGATCCAAAATCTGAAACGAGCCTGGTTACCATGATGAATTCATGGATAGTCTGAACATCACTGCTGCATGTGTGTTTATGTGTGTGTGTGCTCGTGCGTGCACGTGCCTGCACATGTGTGTGATATACATGTATTGGCTGGGGATGTAGCCCATTAGTAGAGCACTTTCCTAAGATGTGTCACATCCTAGCTCAATTCCCATTAAATACCTGAAAACAACTATCCCTTCATACCAACAGTGAAAGAAGCAATGGCACCAGCCCGAGTTCCCTTTGAGCTTAAACTCTCTTTGAGCTGTTTTGCAGCTAAGTTACACAGGCTTGATCCAGATTCTATTTATTCTCTTCCACAGAATTGTCAGTCTTCAAAGTACCCTTGCATATACAACATTAATGCTAACCTTCATTTTGTACATTGTTTTCTAAACTATTGATTGTGCCATGTCTCTTTTGGATTCTCACAGTTCTTCCATGTGTCTTTCTGATTCTGTCTAATCAGGCTTGTGACCTAGATCCTCTTATGAATATGAGCATTACCAGCAACTCAAATAAAATGTCTCAATGTCAGAAACAGTTATTTTCCAACAGCAGCTAGGTGTAAGTTTTAGAATGTGGTGAAACTGCTTTTCCTGGCAGTTTATTGCATTGTTATCACAGTTTATATTTTCTTTTATGTTGAGTTCTTTAATTTTCCATAATGTCTTGTGAGACATGCATTATTCCAGCATGCTAAAGATAGCAGTGAGATCATCAGTTTTTTTTAAAATGGGAGCACTATGGTGATATTGTGTCCCCCAATATATTGTGCACCTTAATAAACGTATCTGGGGTCAGAGCAGAACGGCCACTAGATAGACATAGAGGCCAGAAAGTGGACACACACACACACACACACACACACACACACACACACACACACACACACACACACACACCTTTAATCCTAGCCTTCTGGAGGCAGATATTCACCTGGATCTCTGTGAGTTCAAAGTCACACTGGAAACAGACAGGCATAGTGACACACGCCTTTAATTCGAGGAAGTGATAGTAGGAAGCAGAAAGTATATAAGGCATGAGGACCAGGAACTAGGGGCTTTTTAGGCTCTGTTAAGCTTTTAGGCTTCTAGCAGCAGTTCAGCTGAGATCCATTCAGATGAGGACACAGAGGCTTCCAGTTTGAGTAAATGAGATCAGCTGAGGAATTGGCGAGGTGAGGTTAGCTGTGGCTGGTTCTGTTTCTCTGATCTTTCAGCGTTCACCCTAACACCTGGTCTGAGGTTTGTTTTTATTAATAAGACCTGCTAACAATTCGTGCTAGAGAGAACTTAAAGGCCAACAAATAATCCATACTTCATGGTATCAGTAATACTTTTTAATTTATGTACATCTATTATCTCATTAAGAAAAAAGAAAAAAAAACTACAATCCTTATAGACCTAATTGCTCTGAGTGCAGTCCTTAGACCAGTTAGCTCTTCTCCTGAGGAGATCTGAGAAAGAAAGTGGCAAATTAATAAGGTTGCTAAATTAAAACTCCTGTCATTAGACATGGGAGAATTAAGGCTGAGGTGCGACTGGTGGGTAGAGCTCCTGCATAGCCTGCTAGTGGTTCTACCCTCAACACCAAAGAAAGGAAGAAAGCAAACACAAGAAAAGAACAGAAAGAAAGAAAAAATGTAGAAAGGGGGCAGAAAATTAAATTTCAGGAAGTTTAGTTCTGTTAAGTTCTCACAGTAAGTAATTGATAGAGTTTATTTATTTGATCTTAACAGTGTTAACTGGAAAAATTAAATAAAAGGTGAATAATGGAGATAAAATAAATGAGATGAGAGATACTGTATACTCAAGAATATGGCTTCTATTAGATGGAACAGCCACTATCTTGGTGTGCAGATGCTTTAACTTGTACAGAATTGTGGGCTTTCTAGTTTCTTACCTTCTCTTTGGGTGCAGTGGTATGATGATAGAAACAGAATTAACCTTCTAATCAAGAGAAGCAAAATATACTAAAAATAAATTATGAAGGCTACATTGTATATATATTATATTATTATATATTATATATATATATGCATATACCTGCATACACACATAAATGTTGGGTGGGGAATCTCTTATCATTTGCAGATCACAAGTTTCACAGCGTCACCATCCCATCAATGATTCATCTCTCTCTACTGAAAATGTCCATTTGCCTGAGGAATACTTTACTTCCCATATCTTAAAATATGACTGTTGTGATGTCTCTTGATTGATTGAAGGCACTAGAATCCACTTTTCAGGAGACTTCTTACTTCCTCATTAAGCACACATCACCACTAAATGTTCACTGTCAAGAATTCTCCTCAGGCTTTCAGAGCTGTTCTCTGCTATCTGTGTGAGATTCAACATTGGAGATTAGCAGCCAAGGCACTTTCCAATCTACAGGGATAGTTAACGCCAAATGTAGAAATGGACTTCTGACACAATAAAGACACTTATCCATAAAATCAATGTTCATGAGAACAACGGAAAGGACATTTCCATTGCAGATTTCCTTCAGTGAAGTACAAGCCTCTGTCATACCACTGTACCCCAAGAGAGGGTAGGAAGTCCTCAAATGAGGAATTTAGATATTATATCTGACATGTCATTTACAGCTGCTGATTTGCCAGTAAAGATAAAAGGTGGTCATTCATTAAAGAGGTTTCATTTATAAATACTGCTTATCTTGTTGATGTCTCTCTTATCTATGTATTGTTTTCTGCACAGAGTGATTAAATATGCCTACCTGTTCATACCTGCTCAAAATCATAGCTAATATGACAACTGGGATTTAAGTTGTTATTGTAACAAACTGGAGAGTTTACTCCAAAACCTTTACTGTAAAAATTAAAGAAATGTTATAATAGTTTTCACAAGAATTTTCAACAAACCACATTGTCTCTTTAAAGAGAAATATTACATTTTATATGTTGTTTTTCACATTTATCACTTAAACAGTTCAAAGCTCTCTACCTGGGAACATGGAGATTAAGTATTCATGTCTTCTTTCAAAACTAACTGTGGGCTATAACATCAAGAGAAGTATACCTACATTATTAATTTGAATGACTATAAATGAAGAAAGTATTTATCTGCTTACTCACCATGTAAATCAATGTATATTTTTAATACCAAGTTTTATACAAGGAATAGGACTCCACAAATACATTTTAATAGGAAGCAAGCATTTATTAAGTGTCTGCTACCTGAAAAGCTCTGTGCTGAGTCTCAGCCATTTGCAAATGGTGAGACAGAAGCAGATCCCTCACATACTCATTATTGAAATAACATACTAATTCATTTTTGATTGGCTTCTATTAGATGGAACAGCCACTATCTTGGTGTGCAGATGCTTTAACTTGTACAGAATTGTGGGCTTTCTAGTTTCTTACCTTCCCTTGGGGTGCAGTGGTATGATGATAGAAACAGAATTAACCTTCTAATCAAGAGAAGCAAAATATACTAAAAATAAATTATGAAGGCTACATTGTATATAGCAAATGATAAGATGTAGGTTTCATTGTGGTATAATTATTATCAATATTCATTAAGTAGAAGATTCAAATGAAAATAACACCTGTGATTGTATATAGTGTGATGGAAAAACACCAATATCTGGGTGAAAAGGAGAGGACACAGTATTGCAGGGAGAGCTAACCCATCCAAGATTATCATCTATATCATAAAATATTAAGAAAATAGAAACTAGAGAAATTTCCTGCTTGTATAACAAAAACCTAACGCACCTGTATCCATACTGATATGGCTTTAGAACTCTTTCATTTTTTAATTGAAAGTTTCATGCATGTATAAATATGTGCCAATAATATCCATCTTCCACTGCCACCTTTAAATTTCCCCTAATTTTCCTTATCCCACTCTCTCCTTTCAAAACTCATATTCTCCCTTTTCTTGTTTTTAATATACATGAATCCAGTTAACACTACTTATATGCACATGGGCATGTGGCTATAAACTGGGTCATGAACGACCCACTTGCAACCATATCTCCAAAGGAGAGTGACCCTTTCTCAGTACCTATCAGCTGTCAGTAGCTCCTCTCATAGTGTAGGGCTGCAGGAGCCCTCCCTACCTTACATGCTATTATTTTGATTGGCTCAATTTGCCTCAATTAAACACAATTGCTCTGAATTGATGTTTGCAAGAGGCATGTCAGCATTCCATGGCTCTAATCCCATCACTGGCTCTTTCATTCTTTCTTCCCATTCTTCCCCAAAGTCCCCTGAGCATTGGGTAGTGAGATATTGATAGTGATGACCCATCTATAATTGAGCATTGGGGGGTTATTTAGACCTGGCCCTTTGACCAGTTATAAGTCTTTGCATTAACCATTACCCAGTGCACAAGAAAGCTTCTCCAATAAAGGTTGAGAACAGCATAAGTATATGAGTATAAACACAAATATTAGGATGCAGTTTGACATCATGGCCATTTAATAAACTAGCAACAGTAGATAACTCAGTAGGGACTATGATCTCCACAGCCATGGGCTTTTGGTCCAGTTACATTAATAGACTTAAATTCCCTCACTTGGAGCAAACTTCATATCTAATCATAAAGTGGTTGCTTTTCCCCAAACCATCATTTTAGCATTGTCCTAGTAGGTAAGTTTGTCAGGTAGGATGGTATTGCAGCATGCTTCCAATACTGGATAAGAGTGTTGATGTTTTTCTTCTTCAGCAGCCTATGAAGAATTTTCTGGCATTTATTTAATTAGCCAGGAGGGAGATTTTCCTGGTAGTTTTGACGTCAATGTCTTTGTGCCTTGCATCCAAAGTTAGTAGTATCTTTAGCAATAGTTATCATCTACTTATGCTGTATAAGTATAACTAACAACAATGACAATAGTCTTTGTGGCCTTGGGTGGCACTAGGCTTCCATTACCATTAACTAATAAGAAGGCATCCCATGCCTGACACTAACATATTCATTTAATAACCTATGTCTTCTAGGAAAGTACCCACACAGGTTACATCTGTTCAAATCTCCCTTATAAGATTAAATTTCTTAAAATTAATGTATAGCCTAGTAGATTTCCATAAGGCTTATTTATGTCACCATACCTTTGTTTAACCCACTCCCTACTTACCTGTTTCCCAGTTTCTTAATACAATTTAAACCTTTAATCTCAAGTATTTCACCTATCCACCAAGTCACCAGTGCTCTATTGAACCTTGTAATATTTTTTCTTTGGTTGGAATATTGTAGATTTCTATATAGCTTTTTCATGTACTGCTAATTTTGATTAAATCTTCTACCAACACCCCTTTTCCCCATGTTAGAATGACATCCTAAAGCTGGACTATCCAAAAGAGAGACCAGTTTTCAGAACCTCATATTAAGGCATTGCTTAGTATGCATCTCCTCACTAGGTAGAAGTTATCACTAATGCATTTTTTAAGTGTGAGTAGATTCTGTATGACAGCAAATCTTACTGTTTAACCATAATGAAACATCATGTCAAATCAATTTGAATAATAATATCATTAAAAAAACAAACAAAAACTGTAAAAATCAATTTTGACAAAAATTATCAAAAGAAAAATATACTTGATGTAATATTGGATGTACGGAGGGTGTAAATAAGTATAGTCATTATAATGAACATGGTGGTTCTTCATTGAAAAATTAAAAAAATGGGATTTAGAAATGTCATTTCTTGGTATATTTTGCAAGAATATCATTAATTTAAAGACTACACTATTGGTTGTGACATGGAAATGGGCTAGAGAAATGGCTCAATAATTATGAGCATGTACTGCAGTTGTAGAGGACCTAGGTTTAGCTTTCTAGCACCCACAATGGGCTGCTCACAATGGCATGTAACTCCTGCTACTAGGAAATCTCATGTCTTCTTATGGCCTCTAGAGATACTGCACTCACTTTGATATTTCCAGGGACTGATTAAAAAAAACAAAACAACTTAAATGCTGTCATTTGATGAATGAATAAAGACAATGTCATCGAAACATATTAATATGTATAAGTACTATATAAAGTAACTTAATTAACATTATATAATTTGTCTAAGCTAAAAATATATTTCCTGTAACAGACATGGAAAAGCAAATATGCTATCACTGCACTTACATGTAGCCTTTAAAGACATTGAACTCACAGAAGCTGAGATCAGAAATGTAGCTGCATGGTAAGGTACCAAAATTCAGTAAAGATGAATGAATGAGTTATAAATGAAAAATCATTAAAATTTTAGAAAAAGTAAGGCAAATACAGAGTCAAAAACACTGAAATGTATAAATGAAACCAATAAATAAGGCTAAGAATCTATAAAGTCAATGACTATGTACATTAGTTATACATGGTCATTGACATTATACACACACACACATATATACATATATATATATATATATATTCACTTTTATTTCCCCCTTTTATGAACCATAGATAATTTTTTCACACAATGTAAATGAAAATTAAAGTTCTTGTTGTGTGATATTTTGATTGTGTTCTGACAAATAAAGTTGCATGGAATCAGAGGGCAGAGTTAGGCACTAGCTAACCAAAATTAACCACAGATGTTTTGGAAGACTGAGGACAGATAGGAGAGAAAGTAGTAAGGAGGGGAAGTAAGGGATCTGACTCTCCGTTTTGAGGAATGAGCACAGCAGATAGGAAGGACTGGTGGCTTCTGATTCTGTGATCTTTTAGGGTCTTACCCTGATATTTGACTCCTGAATTTTTATTGGTAGACTAGAGTAACACTTTTTCTGGCGCCCAACATGGGGCATGAAATCCATTCACCCCTGCCTTTGTAGCTGCCATTTTCCTCTCTTGCCTCAAGCATTCTGAGTGAGTCTGGTATTTTCCTGTTACAGCCCCTCTACCACAGTCTTCACAAAATTTATAAGATATATATACACACACTCTGGTCACGATATTGATGATCATATAGAGTACTAACTAATTCAAAAAAGGGCTTCATCTAGCTTCCTGTACATGATTTCAGGTTTGAGTCTCTAGCAGGTAACCAGAAATTAAGTATTGTACTCTGGATGTACATAACAAATTATGATCTTTTAACCTCTGAGATACACTGCATATCTCATTTAAAGCATTTACATGATCTACAGTGAACTATGACCTTCCTAACAACAACTTGGAAGTCTCCAAAAGGAGGATGGGGCCCCATAACAACAATTCTACCTGGATTGTGGTAATGCCACCGAGCTGACAAACACAACCCAAAGATTGGATTTAGACTACAAATGACTCAAGACAATGTCAAGATAGCTAGCTGAGATGATCCATTCTCACAGACTATTTTAAACCAAGATTTGAGATAAGCCCTGCATTTTCCTTTTACACAGAGACTGGATGACAAATGATACAACTAACTCTCCAAGGACTTGAAAATTATTTTTTTCAGGGTCCCCTAAAGTTGTTGTTGTCCCCCACACAACAGGAAGCAATCTTAAGAGCACAATGTCCATATTCCCAATAGGTGGAGTGGGCAGTTTTTGTCATTCAATAGGTTATGATTCATTTAGGTAGGTTTTTTTCAAGTTGTTATTGGTAAATTTCAGAAAAAAAGCTAAACAAAGGAGATCAGATTCAGGGATTGCATTCTAAAATGAAAAAGGGGGGTATAGAAATGGTGTAAAAGGGTAGATTATTAAATCTACTTTTAAACCAAAACAGCAACTACTAGTCAAAAAGACAAAACAAGCTAATAGAATAATAAAATAAAGCCCTAAGAGAAGGCACAAGGATCAGAGATCCACTCATTCACTCATTCAGTATTCCCATAAAAATACTAAACTGAAAGCTATAGCATATATAAAGAGGATCTGGCACATACCAGTGTAACACTGTGGTTTCTGCTTCAGGCTCTGTGAGTTCTGTGTGTTTTAGAGGGCTTTGTTCTCCTGGTGTCCTTTGTCCTGTCTCTGAAACTCCTTCTGCCTCCCCATCCCCAGGGTGGTCTTTGAGCTCTGAGGGGAGGGATTTAGTATAGACACCTCATTTAGCATTGTGTGTTGCAAGATTTCTCTCTCTCTCTCTCTCTCTCTCTCTCTCTCTCTCTCTGTGTGTGTGTGTGTGTGTGTGTGTGTGTGTGTGTAATTTCTGACTGCAGGTGTCTGTATTTGTTCCAATCTGCAGCAGAAGGAAATCTCTCTGATGGTGGCCAAAAAAAAAAAAGATAGATGAATAAGTTGGCTGATATATGAGTAGAGTAGAATAATATTAGGGATCATTTTATTGTTACTGATTTTTTTAACCAGGTGTATTTGGTTTAGCTCTAAGTCTCTTTTCTGTTCTTGGTCACCCTAACAGTGTCAGATATGGAGTTCATCTCATGCAGTAGTCCTTAAATCGTATCAGACATGGGTTGGTTACTCTCAGAAAGTTTGTGCCACTGGTGGTCTGACATATTTTGTGTGCAGGACAGATTATAGATTAAAGGATCTGTTGCTAGGTTGGTGTTTATGTTTCTCATTTGGTAGCTTGCAGAGTGCTTTTCTTGTCATACACACTACAGCATTGGAGTAGAAGATTCTATGTAGGCAACAGTTCTACCTCTCTATGTTGCATGAGTTGTATGTGTATTGTCATTAACTATTCAGTGTTGCAGATAGATTGTGCAGAGCTAACTATAGTCTTGGTAACAATCATTACTATCTTTCTAGAGTTTTATATTAGCTGTGTTTAAGGGAGAATTTCTGGGACTACACAAAGTCACTGGCTATATATGCAGTTGTGGGAAAGCAGTGCTAAGAAAGACTTAGCAGCGTGTCCTTCTCAGACTTGTCATCATACTGGCAGGAAGTTTAGTCAATGTTGCAAGTAGGAGGGGCACACAGACAAAGCAATTTGTCCCCTTAGATTTAGTGAAGAGGGCCTATGAATTAAACCAGCAAATGACAGACGGTCCATAAATTTTATTACATAGTAATATTTTATTATTCAGAGCTCTTTGTAGACAAGCAGCATATAAATCTGGAAGCTAAGAAAAGACAATATGCTATGGAGAAATGAGAAAACAAGTTTCATCTCTCAAGAACAGTAAATTGTGAATAGATAAAAATGAGGGAGAAAATGATGGAAAATAAGGTAATTTATTAAGGTTTTAGGTAGGCAGACTCATCTTGATATTGTCTCTATATTTACTGATAAATATTTTCCTTTCCTGAGAAAGAAGTGGGTGGGAGCAAGTTTAACATCCAGGAGAAATTTATGCCCTGCTTTTAGGCAGAGAGGAGAAAGGTAGAGGGTTTTATATATGTCTGATTTTCTACTCAATATCCTTGAGCTCAGATTAACCTGTACAACTGAATGACACTCTTTGGATCTGTGTGTTTTTGTAATCTTCAGGATGTGGAAATGACAGAGCTAAAAGCATCAGAGTCATCTTTGGCCTCCAAGTTCAAAAATTTCTTCCAATTTTATCAAACCTGGATGTCTTTTCTCAGTTCTTTAGCAAAGGAATTCAACTCCTTAGGCAGCTGAGGGCAACTGTAAGCCTCTTAGTAATCACTACCTCTTAACCTGATGACCACAGAACCAGACTTTCGAATATTAGCTGAGACTTGCTAGCACAGTCTCCTTCTATCTCTGCTTTATTATCCTTTTCCTATTTCCTTCAGGGACACCATTGTTAAGATCAGGGATATGTTACAAAATTATTAACAAAACAAAGAACCCATAATGCTGCTTTTTATAGCTTAACCACTTAGGAAAGTGCTAATAAAGAAATCTCTAGCTGTCCTTATGCATCAAAGGCCAATTAATTTTTTCAAATCACAAACTCTAAGGAAATGTGTTTGAGGGAACATATTTAGCTGCTCTCATCTAAGTTTCTTTAAATAAAAAGAAATAACAAATGGGTATAGTTAGTAATTTTGCACCAAAAACATTATATTACTTATCACTACTAAAATATTATTTATGGACTGAAAGCTATATGAACAATATTTATTTTCTATAACAAGCTGATCAAATGATATTTTGTTCATAAGTTTATTCCTATAACTTTGCATTATTATTAAATAAAAAATATTAAGTCATAAATGAATTGGAAAAACATGAAAACAGCATTTTCTTCTGCTTAGAAGTGAAAGAAAACTCAAACATATTGACCAAAGTTATTTCTTTTTCATTTTTATTAAGAAATTTTCTACTCACTCCACATACAACCCACAGACCCCACCTCCTCCCTCCTCCTATGCCCCAGCCCTCTCTCCCAAGCCACATCTCCCAAATCAAGTTCTCCCATGGGGAGTCAGCAGAGCTCAGCACAATGTTCCTAGGCAGGTCCAATCCCCTTCCCACTGCACCAAGGCTGCGCAAGGTGTCACACCATAGACACCGGATTCCCAGAAAACTGCCAATGCACCAGGGACGGATCCTGATCCCCCTGCCTGGGTGCCCCCACCAACAGTTTGAGCCAAGCAACTGTCTTCAGTATGCAGAGGGCCTAGTAGAGTCCAATGGGGGCTCCACAGCCAGCAGTCGAGGAGTGGAGGATGAGAACATAGAGAAACGGGAGGGTCAAGCTGGAACAGGGACAGAGTGGGAGGGTAGGGAGGGAGATACCATGGTAAATGAGGACATCATGGGAATAGGAAAAGGCCCGGTGCTGAGGAGGCTCTCAGGAATCCACAAGGATGACCCCACCTTGGTCTGCTGGCAATAGTCCAGAGGGTGCCTGGACTGGTCTACTCTGGTGACCGGTCTAGCGAATAACCTAGCTGTCATCATAGAGCCTTTGTTCAGTGACTGATGGAGGCAGACACAGAAATCCATGGCCAGGCACCAGGCTGAGCTCCGGGAATCCAATTGATGAGAGAGAGAAGAGATTCTGCAGGCGGGGGACATCGAGATCATGATGGCAGGACATGCAGAGATGACTGGCCAAATTTATTTTAAATGATTCAGTTTGCCTGAGTAAAGTAGATTTATTTGGAATTCTTTAACCATCAGGAGTGTCTACCTACTGTTCTCAGCCTTTGGTACTTGTTATTAACCAACATTGTAGAACTTTTTTTTTTAATTTGTAATTTTTAATGTAAAGTATCAATGTTACTCTTTGAAAATCTGTTAGGTCATATCATATATATCTGGGACTTACAAGACAAACTGAATTCCCTTTGTCACCCAGCATCTTGTTCTTAGGTATGTGTATTTCCTGTTGGATATTTGTGACTGTGCAAACTATGGGAATAGGACTCAGACTTAGAAAAGACTGATTCTCCATTTTTAAGTAGCCATTAATCTCCTGTAACTGTTTTCACCTACTGGTGGGGCCTTCTGAGATACTAAATGGACTGAGCAGACTGTACACACACACACACACACACACACACACACACACATTAAAGGAGAGTTCACAAAGTTGAAAGTAATTGCAGGGCCATGGGAAGAGTTGCAGAGGGGAAAGTGTGGAGTAGAAAAGAATGCACATACAGTACTTGCATACAAACTTCTCAAAAATAACATAAATAAGCAAATACATTTGAAAATTCAGTTCAATGAAATAACTCAGGAAATATATGTTTGGAGTCTATTCTGTCATAGCCATGCTACATTAAAAAGCACGTAACAGGAAAAAACTTGACTGTTCCACTGAGCAGAAACATGATCTTTCTTCATAACCTTCTTTTCTGGGTGTACATTCGTATCCAAGCAGTTCCATTTGCTGAGTTTTGATACAGGAAAAAAATTGATAAAGGCTGTGCCACACATATGCATTGATTCTGGAAGGTTGTTACTATACTTTGTACAAGGCTCATGGGTACACTTTACTTAAGAGTGAGTTGTTGCAAAAGCAAGCGGATTTGGGCTGTCATTCAAACTTGGATCTTTGTGCACGCATATGAGTTTAAGTTTCCATTATTTAGAAATTTTGATTCCCCTGAGTTTAATGATTTAAATATACATGTATCAGATACACAAGCACATACACACAAACAAACACACAGCCTAACATATACTTTACATATAATAAACAGAATCTTCATGCACTGGAACTTTAATATGTAAATAATTGTCTGTGTTATACATAAAGTCTGTATTTAAACAAAAAAAATTTCTCTCTGACAGTGTTCATAGTGTTTCAAGGTACTATGCAGACTAGTGTGTGAGAAAAGGCAACAATAGTGTTACACAGCTGAAAATCTTCAAAGTACATACCAACCTACAAAGTGATATATGCCTACTAATACAATAGTGGCATACAAGTTATGGGGTAAACACTTCTTCTATGGTTAGATATGGGGCCCATGCTACAGGAGGAAATCCATGCCTAACAAATACTACTCTCAGTTCTCAGACTTGATTTCTCAGACATATTTTCTTTGCATAGAATGACTGTGCATACAGTTATCCATGGCTACTCAAGATGCTTAGAATAAGTGATGGTTGAGTGTCCATTCCCCACAAAGCCTTGGAGAATCTCATGAAAGTGGGAGTGTGCAAAGAATGTAAGAGCTGGAAGACAAGAAAAGTGAAATGTTATCTTCTGGGCATTTCATGCCCATTACACTCATTAATTCCCAGTACCTGCATCTGACTGCATTGAGCTAGACCATGACTGGGCCTGTCAACAATCAGTCATGGAAAGGCTAATAGGGCTCTTCCTCTTCTTGCTAGCAGATAGTTCTGTTTAACCTCTCAGTGAGCAATGTAACAAACCAAAAAGACATGACCTGAGAAGGAACATTTTAGGAGTGCATAAAGGGATTGTGGAAGCTCAGATAGGGTGAGTGGGTGACAGTTACCAAAACATATTATGTACATGTATGAGTTGTCAAATGACACATTTAATAGAACTTAAAATTAGGTTGAATCACCATAGTATCTGGCCAAAATTCCTAGTAATATTTATTATTTAGTATTGTATTTTAAATATCACTGTTAGGTAATATATTTACTTAACCAGCCACAGACTATATAATTTCTTTTTAGGGTTAAATATATAAAACTATAAAGACATACTAACCTGCTACTTAAAACTCAACAATTTAAAACTTACATTTATAACTATCTTTTGATGCATTCATTATCATTTTTGGAAGAAATTAAATTTCTTTCAATGCTCATAAACTTACAGTTGACACAGACTTCTATAAAAAAAATTCAGAATAATAAGAAAAAAAACATGCATGTTTATTAATATGAAATGCATATTCCACCTTACTTTTTGAAACAGGGACTCTTGTGGAGTCTGGAGTTCACCAGTCAGGCAAGACTGGCTAGACAGCAAGCTCCAGGGGTTCTCTGATGGCTCTCCCTTTCCAGCACTGGGGTTTCAGGCTCACCTCACAGTATGCAGATTTTATGTGTGTGCTGCAGTTCCCAGTTAGAACTTGATGCTCTCATGGCAAGACTTCCTGAGTCTGCACCTTAACTCTCATCCTTTTGTCAACAGGAAGGGGCAAGATTTCCCTGTGTGTTCATTGTCTTCAGCTCCAACAATCTTTCATGTTTGGAGAAGAAGTGTTTTGGTCTCCCTCACTAAATATTGAGCCTTCTGAACTTGCTATTAACAGTTATTAATATTTGATAGTGAGAATTGACATGAGGTTTTCATGAAAGATGTTTGTACTAGCATGAAGATAATTACTAACAAATATTTAATATGAAGGATCCCAGTTAGAAAGATAGAGGGAGATCATTGTTTATCAGAGTTTATATATGCAAACTGAAGACAGATTTGGACCCAAACAAAATTGCCTTTAAAAATAAATACGAGTTTTATATAATTTTCCACATACATGGTACCACAGACAAGTATTGTGGATCGATTTAAATGTTAAACCCTTTTTAATGAAAATAAAAGTAATTCAGAAGCAATTGAATAGACATTAAGAATCTGAGGTCAATCAATAGAGAATTACTCCAGGCATCACATTTTTGGGGGATTACATTGGCCTTCTCTTTTCTAGCTCAGTCTAAATAGCAACCATCCAAATTCCTTTATAAAATAATTGGATTATAGAATACCTTCATGTCTCTAAAAATAATTTGTCATAATTTCTGTGGTTTCTTTGTGAAACCAAAGGTTTAATTTGCTTCTATTTTAGCTTAATTTCTGTCTCTGCTTTTAAAGTACTGATAGTCAATGAAGAAAAAACAGGCTATGTGTTAAAATGTCATCAAAGTAGCTTTCTATTTTAAAACAAAGGCATATATTCTAACTCCAGTGGCAACGATGTGGCGCTGCTGGGCTTGCTTTAATGGCCCATTAGTTTTCTTTTCCAGTGGTTGAAGTTCTTTGGCCTATAGCCTTCTGTTCCCCCGAGTCTCCCAACCCATTAAAAACTCCCTGGAATGCTTTTTTTTGTCTAATGTGATTATTATAAAAAATGTCCAAGTTACACATTCATTCTCTTCTTTATAATGGCAGAAGCATTTCACTTGCCTGAATGTTGACATTGGGGTCCTCAGAAAATACAGTGCAGACAATCAATTAGAGGTAAAAAGAAACATCAGGCTTATGTCAGTGGCAGACAGAGTCAGGAAGGGAGCAGTCTGGACTGTCTAAGTGAGAACAATTTTCACACATGCTAAGTGTCCAATATTTTCAACAGCTTTGGCAAATCTCCACAAATTACAGCTTTGGTAGACTGTTTCAATCTTAGTTTTAAAAATGTATCTTCTGCTCCTGTCCCCCATATAAGACAATCTTTTATATGTGGGTTTCTTAGTTATTTCTATATAAATACACACATTTTAAAACAATAGTAAGAAAATATACCACTATACTGAAGGAAATTCGACTCATTCCCGGCAACAAAGGCACAAGCAGGGTCAGAAGTACCATGACTGCTGTTGTTTGACTGTCCAGCCAGCTTTGGAAGAAACTTGTTTTCCTGTTGAAAAGGCTTCAAGTGGAGATCTCAGTCATCCATGTCCTCTTGTAGTGGTAGAGTTTAAAACATGGTAGCCCATGATAATCAAGGTTAAGGTGACCCCAAATAGAGCTCATACTTTCAGTAATGTGATACCTGACATTTACAGAAAGAATTGGAAGCTTTACCTTGAAGGCAGGAATATATCTACTTTAGGGCTGTAAGGTGACATAGTTTTACTTGTGTTCCATTTAAGCTTCACTGGGAACATCATTTTTTATGAAGTGCTGTGTTATATTAACATGATGGATAGATGATTTATTAATGGATTGATGAATACATACATAGTGTGAAGGCCAAGCTCAACTATAAACTTGATAAAACTTAGGATGATCAGGGTGAGGGGCCACTGGGAGATTATCTTGATTGCATTAATGTGAGTGGAAAGACCCTACTATGGATAGCATTATTCCTGGCTGGGATTGTAGACTATATTAGTGGGGACAGGAGCTGAATGTATTCATTACTCTATATTTCTAATTGTAGATATTATGTGACCAGCTGCTTCAAGCTCCCACCCCTTTCAATTCTTTGTCATGATGGACTATATCCCTAAACTATGAGCCAGAACAAACACTTGCCTCCTTACATTGCTTTCTTGGCATATTTTATCACAGCAATAGGGAAAGAATGTTAGGTAGATTGTTGTATCTGAGAGGGATTCCAAGGAAGAGATATTTAGAAAGGAAATATGAAGAAGGAAACATCTGATAAATACATGTGACTCTCTGAACTCAGGCAACTATGAATGCAGACCTGGAATTGTATTTCTGTGGGATAAGAGCTGGGAAATGTCTGTTCTAATTATACTGTGCATCCTTCTTTTCCTTGCTTGAATTGAATAAACGTTGACTATTTTGAATAATGTGAGCTAAAATTCCTGGAAAGAAGCTGAGCCAGTCCCCCACAGTTCAAATTGCTATCAACACCACTGTCCTCCATGTTCCTATTGTGATAGCCCATAAAGCCCTAGTTAAAACATTCAACTGCTTTTCTAATCCAGAGTAGCAAAAGAGAGAGCAAAAGCATGATCAGGCCTATGACAACAATATCCTAATCCATGGTATCAACTTCTGTCTTACTTAGGGTTTTATTGCTGTGATGAGACAGCATGATCACAGCAACTCTTATAAAGGAAAACATTTAACTGGGCCTGGCTTACAGTTTCATGATGTTGTAGTGATGATAAGTATGACAACATGCATGCAAACATGCTACTGGAGATGAAGCTGAGAGTACTACATCTTGATTCACAGGAAACAGGAAGAGATCTGAGACACATTTCCTCCAACAAGGCCACACCTACTCTAACAAGGTCACACCTCCTAATAGTGCTACTTCCTATGAGCTTATGAGACCATTTTCTTTCAATCCACCACAGAAGCCACATCTTATATTTCACATTCTATAAAGTTTGATAAACTGATGCACATTTTAGTGATTGAGGAGAGGTAGGAATGTTGTAGGTCCAGAATCTGATTACAAATTATCTTGGGCTATGTCTGACCTCACTTATGAATAGCCATTTATTGCATAACTGTGAATTTGTCACTACATTCATGTAACTATTTTGCAAGACCTTTTGGAATGTACAAACAGGCCTTCAGTTTCCAACAACCACAAACCTAAGAATCTCATCAGATTCTCATCTGTAGCTTTCCTGCCTTACGTTCCCCCCAAAGCATCTTGGTTCATGACTTTCTTTGTTCTGTTACTGTAAAACCTTTCTGAAATTATTGCATCATTGGTACATGTAATTTGAAGTAACCTAAATCTATGTTCCCAGACCATGGTCACTCATATTTAGTTCCAGAATAAAGTCTTTCTTATCCCCTTTCAGTTGAGAGTCATAGTTTATACATTTACAATGCACTGTATTGTTACCATGTAACCATAAATTTTAATAATTCTCTTGATTTTTTTTCCTCAATTAAGGACACCTTTTCTTCTATTACGACTTTCTTATTTCCAGATCCATGTGATGCACCCAATTCCAATTTAGCTAGTAATAGGGTCCCCTTGAACCTAAAGAATGCTAAAGGTCTTTTCATCAAGGCCCTGTATTATTACAGAAACTTAGAAGTGACTCACACAAAGGGAGCTATGCAAAGTCTTCAGTGTGACACAGGATCAGTATTTTGACTCCATTAATGGCAAGAACTCGGTTTTTATGTATCTCCCAGGTTTATTTGAAAGCTTAGAGATACAGTTATAACTAATAAGCACTTGAAAAACTAAAGTGGAAATGATGTAGTCAAAAAAATAAAAATAAAAACAAAACAAATGTTTGTGAAGTCAACTTAAGCTCCCACATGGATCTTCCAACTGCAGTAGTTTATATTTTCTAATCAATGTAAGACAATCTACTTTTTGTTATTCAGTGAAGTTTAAGGTTTTAACCATATTTTTGACAAATTGGGAAATGAACGGAGATCCCGAAAGAGTCCTTAAATCTTAGGGCTTGGGAGTCGGGGAAGGGGGCATGTTTCTTTGGTTGTTCCAGTTGACACTCTTTCTTTGTCTCTTGAATTCCTTACCAGATATTTGCTTCAAAGGATTTTAGCCCTGAATTCACCAGAGTTCTAACGAGTGTATCATTCTCTCCATGTAATGAGCATCATTTCCACAGTTTTTATAGATGTTTTATGAGTGAAAGTATCATTAGATTAATATAAATTATTATGACAATTGGTAAATATGGGCAGCATGTGGCTATCCCGTCACAAGACTACAATTTCTAGATAACAGATGTCTGAGGAAATTGGAAATTTACAATTAATATGAATACTTTAATGGTGCATTTAATTATTATTAAATTTTGTAACTGTCATCCTTGAAAGTTTCTGCTTCATGAGCTGATGAACCATAGGTATTTCTCACTATTTTTGACCAATATCTACCAGAATTCTTATGATGTGTTAACTGTTTAATATATGTTTTGAATATAGAAATAAATGAGAAAAAAACAAGTGAATGAGCTCCATGCATACTTTGGCATTAATTAATCTACATACTTGATGTTTTCTAAGAATTTTTTTTTCTTTTTTTTTTTTTTTGGTTTTTTGAGACAGGCTTTCTCTGTGTAGTTTTGGTGCCTATCCTGGATCTCACTCTGTAGACCAGGTTGGCCTCGAACTCACAGAGATCCAGCTGTCTCTGCCTCCCAAGTGTTTTCTAAGAATTTATAAGTAGCTTTACATTCTGAGGAACAAAAGCATTTGGAGACTTTAAATTCTTCTGTGGCTGCTACCACAAAATTATTTTATTTACACAAAAACATAATAAAATAGTTCCAGAATTTCATGCATGTTTTTCTGGCATGCTTTGGCTCAAAGAAAACCATACCTGAAACTAGACATAGAAAAATTGGAAAAGTAAGTGACTCACTAAAGAAAAAACTTTCTCCCTGTGCTCCTCTGGCTTTTCTGATGATAAAATGTCATTCATTCTAGAAATGATGGTGATTTCAGAAAGTGATTGAAAGAAAGCACTAAGCATTCTTAAAAATAGATGTGTGCATAGCCCAGTTTAGCCTTCTAATTTCATTTCATTTTTTTATCTATGAATTATCCCCTTATACCAATAAAACTCTCCCCTCAACAAATGTGTTAGTATTAGCAAGTATTCCAACAATTATTTTTATTTCCATATTCCAATTCTCAAACATTCTAAACAACCAAACACAATTTCTTCACAAAAGTCAAGCTATATTTTCATGCTACTTATTCTAGAAATGCTCCTTTGAGTTGTTCATTTAAAATATTCATTCACAAAGCAAGATACTACCCGGATGACTTTATATTTACACCCTGTATTTCAAGCAACTAATCTCATTTCTTTATGACTGTCACCTTTGTACTTTAAGAATATCTCCAGAATATACATGATAGACATATCAAGAACATCTCCAGCATATACATGATAGAAATATCTTTTTTCTATTTCTTTTTATTAATTAACTTTTTACAGCCAGGTCACAACTTTCCCTCCCCCTCCCAGCCTCTTCCCCCAACCTCCTCACCCAATCCACTCCTCCTTTCTCTTCAGAAAAGGGCAGGCCTCCCATGTATATCAGTCAGCCACAGCACATCAAGTTGCAATAATTCTAGGCACCTCATCCCCTATTAAGGATGGACTAGGCCACCTAGTAGGAGGAATGGGTCGCAAAAACATGTAACACAGTCAGGGACAGCCCTTGCTTCCAATGTTAGGAGGCTGACAAGAAGGCAAAACTACATAACTGTAACATATGTGTAGAAGGCCTTGGTCAGTCCCCTGTAGGTTTCCTGGTCTGTGGTTCAGTCTCTGTGAGTCTCCATCAACCGATGTTAGTTGATTGTATGGGTTCTCTTGTTGTGTCCTTGATCCTGCTGGCTCACACAGTCTTTTCTCCCCATCTTGCACATAATTCTCTAAGCTCCACATAATGTTTGACTCCACATCTGTTTTCATCAGTGGCTTGATGAAGCCTCTCTGATGACAATTGGGCTAGCCAACATCTCTGAGTATAGCAGACATCATTAGGAATCATTCCATCGACTTTTTCCCCCAGTCATGTTTGGTTCTATCCTAAGTCTCTAGGCCATCCTTCCTTTATGTCCTGGTCCTCAGAGGCAAGATCCCTCTCATGGTATGGGTCTCAACCAGTCATTGGTTGGCCACTCCTACAATTTCTGTGCCACCTTTAAACTAGCCTGTCTTGTAAACAGGGCAATTTGTAGTTCAAAGGTTATATGGCTGGGTTGGGGTCAAGAAGATTCTTAGCTTAAGTGTTTAAGGCCTTTGTATTTTCTCTTATTTCCTATAAATACAATGGAAATAAAATAGAAGAACCATGGGATTATATCTTTTAATTTTTATTGAAAACAGATTCTTCTCTCAAATAGTACACCCTGGCCACAATTTCCCCTTCATCCACTTCTCCCCACCTTCCTTCTTTTCCAGGTATGCCCCCCCACACACACACATTTATTTCCTCTTCAGTAAAGAGCAGGCCTCCAAGGCAGAACAGACAAATAGGACAAAAGAAGATAGGATAAGACAAGGAAAAAGCTCTCATATGGAGGCTGGATAAGGCAGCCCAAGAGGAGGAAAAGTGTCTGAAGGGCAGGCAAAACAGAGACACCAAACACCAAGCTAAGAGCAGTAGGTTATGTATACACAGAGGACATGGTGAGACCCATGCAGGCTCCATGCATTCTGCTTCAATCCCCACCCTCCACCAATTTGTCTCCTTCCATTTTGATAAATGTTTTACTTTAAAGTGTCTATCCCAAATTGACAATACACAAATGATGAGTGAAGAAATGATCTTAACAGCAATCTTTTGCTTCCTTCCTAAGCTTAAGTCCCCCTACAAATGTGAGTTTTCTTTCTGTGTGTGCTTCAACATGCCTGATTTGTTTCTAAGCTTCATCACAACTAGAGACAGTTTGAAGAACCACAGAGCTATATTCTTTATACTTAAGAACTATATACCCATTAAGACATAGTAATCATATTCTTAACTGTAAAGTGTTTTATGAATTTAGTCATACTTTTCCAAAAGCAATTTACTTGGTAGTATTACAGATACAGCACACGGCCATGCTTTCTGGTATATATGCTGTATGCATGCATATGCCTGTATATACATGCTTACCTATACATGCACATTTGTAAATCAATTTCATCTATCTTTCTCTAACAATCTTTAATGTTGTTTTGGGGTAGGGCATGATCAGAGTCTCTCATTGAACCTGGAGCTCACTGATTCAACTAGGCTAATTGACCAATGAGCACTAGCCAGCTCCCTGTCTCTGTCTCCGAGAACTGAGGTTTACAGATGTATGTCACCATGCCTGGTTTTGATGTGAGTACCAGGAATCTGAACTCATGACCTCATGCTTGCACAACAAGACCTTTTCCCACTGAGCCATCCTTCCAGTCCCACTGGCGTGAGTTTTGTCAAAATGCCTATCATCTTCTCAGTGACCCTTTTTATCTGGTTATGAAAGTCAAGTTTGAAGAATTTGACAACTGTCCTCAAGAGGACAAAATTTCCATGTTTCCAGTTAAACAATAAACGTGGATGCCAATATAAACCTGGATGCCAACATATTTGCCATCTATAGGAAAATATGAAGATATTTGCAAAAGTAGGCCAGGAAAGATCACATTAATTAGGTTAGTTTTAATCCATGTGTAAATTTCCATATCCTCTGGTATTTAAAATTGTAGCTCTTCTTCCATGTATAACCTTCTACTCTACCAAAGGACAATTTCAAAAACCTTAGATTACAATCCCCACATCTAGTATCTCCACATTTCTAGGAAGTTTATTGAAAAGAAATTCATAAAATAATAGTACTTTGAATTTGGTAGGAATAGTTTGTTTATTTAATTTTACCATTAAATGACAGATAATGCAGTTTATTGGGGCTTTTTTTTTTTTTTGGTCAATACTGTTTTCCTACCCACCTGAGGACCAATGAGTAGAAAGAAAGTAAGTAATTAGAGACTTCACAAGCAAAATAAATTTTAGCTGTTTTGTATCTCTTTATTTCTCCATAAATGCTCTTTCATCCTGATCTCTATTTCTCTCTCTTTAAAATAAATAAATAAATAAATAAATAAATAAATAAATAAATAAATAAATAAAGCTGGAGTTTCCCTATCACAAAAGACCAGGATCCAGCTGGTTCAGACATCTGGAAATATTCATTTATAATAAACCTTACAAAACAATAAGCAGACAAACAAACCAAACTGAAGCCAAACCAACACATCAGTCAACCAGAGGTGAATCCCCTTATTGCCACAACATCCCATCAACATCTCTGCTTTTGGAGTCCTGTTGTTATAATTTTCATGCTTATCAATAGCTGTATCTACAGATTAAAACAGCATAAATTACAGCATATTATACAGCTCCCTGAGTATTACTGAAATTTCAATTCATATCAAACTGACTGTTGAATGAAGGCAATCTTTTACATCAGCCTGCAAAAACTTGTCTGAGATGACCTTTCTGAATAATTGATGGGGAATTTTTGTCTTTGTTCCAACTTGCTCAAATGTGCACAAAACATTGCAGCCAGATCACTCCAGTGGAGCTCTGCAGAGTCTAGTTTGCAACTGTTCCTGTCTGCTTTGCTCTAAGTAGTGACATATGTTGGGGGATTTCTTTGCAGTCAGTATAGATGGAGATTTGGGATAAATTTGACTTATTTCACTTACTTTCACAATAACCCCATTGGTTGGATAAAGTCCAATATGCTGAGTGACTAGAGAGGGAAGTCAACATACAGGTTGCAATTTTCTTACCACATGGTTAAAAGAAACCAAATCAAAGGCAAGTGATGATAATCGGTCAAAATTCCTATATTCATCAATATTTGAAGATAATGTACATGGGCTGTCATTGAGTGATACCCTAGAGTAATTATGTAGAAGGAGTATGATGGCTATTGCACCCTCTGACTTTTACTTATCATCACTCAACCAGAAACCAGAGAGCGGTGAAAGAAGCCATTAGTCAAGTAAGTTATTCTGGAAACTGTCTACAGACCCTAGGTAATCACATGCTTAGTGTGTTAATTATATTTCTGATAAAAACAGAAGGCAATAAAATCATGCAGAATTACATTGTCTCCTCATAATTGTAACTCAAGGACAATTTTTAGTAATTGATAGACATCAAAATAGTGACAGATATTGATAATCTATAGTTCTGGCACTTCTTTAAATAGAGATTATTACATTTTCACAAATTGGAATCATATTATTGCTTTATGCTAAAATCAGCTTGGAAATATTTCTAATATATGATTAGTTTCAAAAGTCACAATGAATCTTGGTATATGCTGTCTATTCTGGTTCATACCTGTCACTAAACATAGTTTTGTCTCTCATTGAATGATTTGAGAGTTCAGATCTTGTAACTCATAGCTTTATGATATTCTGCAACTTTCTTCACTCACCTTAATTAGGTGTTGAAATTTATAACTGCTTGTAGATATATCTCAGCCTAATATTTTCCACATTTATCAGAATCACCTGGGAGAGCTGAACAAAGTAGAAAGGCTCAAATTTTATCTACCCCAATAAACCCAGGTCCCCTTATTCTTGACTCACTCTGATAGTACACCAACTTCTATTCTTGTTCTTTTCTGTTATTGTTGTTAGTGTTAGCCTTAATTAGGTAGTATGCACATATCACAATTTACTCATCCTCCATTGACTGAACATTGTGTGTGTGTGGTTTTTTTTACAAGCAATGCACCATATAGAATATTAGATTATTCAATATTGAGTTTTAGAACTATAATAAGAGCTTTCATATCACTAGGGAGTTTGAATCCCTAGAAACCACATGAAGCTGATTGCAGTAACTTTCATCTATAACTCTAGTGTATAATCTCAGCATGGTGATAGGTAGAGACAGAAGAACCCTGGAACATACAACAACTAGCCTGGTATATGCAGTAAGGAACAACCAATAGCTTTGTCAGATTTGGTAGACTGGGAGGACCAACATCCATGGCTGTCCTCTGACTTCTACACATATGCTGCAACCTAAACTTACAAAGACAAACAGGCACACACTTGTACACACACACACACACACACACACACACACACACACACACACATACACACACACAGATACATACACACAAAGCAGCTTTTCTTCTGTGATTTTTGCCTTTTTTATTTTCTCTTTTATGAGTTATTCTTCACCAAAAGAGGAAAGCTCATCTTCCTTAATTAAGAATTTTATCAATTAAAAAAAATTATAATTAATTTAATTTTACATATCAGCCATGGATTCCCCTGTCCTCCCTCCTCCCACCCACTCCTACTGTGAGATTACATATGTAGCAAAGGATTTTATGACAGTCTCTGCCTTGCCTTTCTCTTGCCTTTTATTTTCCCAAGTTTCATTTTTACAAAATAAAGAATCCAATGGTTAATGTTATAGGTTTTGTCTGTATAATCCAAAGATCTAATCTGTGTAGTACAGCAATATCATTTTTTACAAATATGCTTGAATAGTGTTAGTTTTAATACTCATATCTTTAGAATATGTATGATTCTATATAAGGTAAATTCCTAATTTTACTTCTCTCATCTGATTTTTTTTTATTCCAAAACCACATTAAAGTAGTTTGTCTTTAGTTATTGATTTACAATATTTATCCATAAAATCTAATAGTTTATTTTTTTGTTTAGATCATAGTCCACTTTGGTCTCTATTCCTAGTCATCCTAATTACTCTTAATTAGTAAAATTTTGAGTTATGCACAATATCTACTAAAACAAGTGTCTTGAATTTATTTCTTCTTTGTGTTCTCTCTATTCTTTGTGGCTCAATTGTTTTCATTTAAGTTGCATGGTAAATTCATTTAATTGAATTAAATATGATATTTTGATTGAAAAACCCATGTCTCCACAGTTTAGTTTGCAAAGAATCAGTTTATTCACAATTTGAGAATTCACTGTTCATGTTGGTTAACTGGAGACAGCCCCCTAAGGCATACTCTCTAGTGAACTATACTTATATATGAAACATCCCATTGCAATATATTTTTAAAATAGTAACCACTGGGGGTTGGGAGAAGTCTCAATGATTAAGAAATCTTACTGAGATCCCATTGCTGGAGATAATGCCCATATAACCCCTTGAATGTGGAAAGATTGAGCTGGTACCTACACAGAACATTAACCCTCTTGTTCTAGTGCCTTTAAAATAGAAAGGTAGATTAGAGGCAAAGCAAAGGATAACCAGGCTAAAATCCACAACCCCAGAGATGCAAGGTAAAGAGGAGGACCCTAAGAAGGTCACTGATGGATCGCTCCAGGAAGGGACAATGGCTAAGTCCTCCTGGGTGAACTAGGAGAGGGGTAGAGAGATAGGCAAGTTGGGAGAGGGATGGAGAGAGAGAGAGCAATGAAAGAGATATCTTGGCAGAGAGAGCCTTTGTGGGGTTAAAGAGGAACCTGGTGCTAGGGAAATCCCCAGGAACCAACAAGGATGACCCCAGCTAAGACTCCTAGAGATGGCGGAGAAGGTGCATGAACTAGCCTTCCCCTGTAGTCAGATTGGTGACTACCCAAATTATCATCATAGAACCTACATCCAGTGACTGATGGAAGCAGATACAGAGACCAACAGCCAATCACTTGCCTGAGCTCCTGGAGAATAGAGGGAGGAGGGATAATAGGAGCAAGGCAGTTCAAGATCATGTTGGGGAAAAATCACAAAGACAGCTGACCCAAGCTAGTGGGAGGTCATGGACTTTGAACTGACAGCCTGAATGGGACTGAACTAGGCCCTCTGAATGTGGGTGACAGTTGTGTGTCTTTCTCTGTTTGTAGGGCCCCTGGAAGAGGGATCAGGACTTACCCTGGATATGTGAACTGGCTTTTTAGAGCCTATTCTCTGTGGTGGGATGCCTTGCTCAGCAAGGATCCAGGGAAGAGGGACTGGGTCTTGCTCCAACAGGTATGCCAGCCTGTGTAGACTACATAAAAGAGGCCTTACCCACTATGAGGAATGGATGGGGATGGGGTGGATGGGAGTTGGGGGCAAGCAGAAAAAGAGGAGGAGGGGGAACTGTGGTTGGTATGTAAAATACAAAAATAAATAAAATACAATGCTTAAAAAATGGAAAGGCTACCAGAAGAGAAACATAAACATCAATCCAACCACAAAACCTTTGATCCATACTCTGTCTTGTCTGTAAAATATGCTAGGGAAGTACTGACACTAACCTTTTGGGAGTAACAAACTGATATCTGATTTGACTTAAGGTCCACTACATGATACTACTGTGGTAATCAAGAACCCGAGAGTACATAGCCCAGAGACCTAGGAGAAAATCAAATACTACTGGTCTAAGAAAAGAAAAACAATACCAACAGAAGGAATCCTAATAATAATCCTCTATACTCAAAGTCTGGTGCCTCATTTAGCCCTTATTGGAAAGGCTTCCCCCTGCACAGATGGGGACAGATAAAAAGACCCACAGCGAGACAATACAAAGAGAAAGAGGGAGAGATGGAAATAGAGAGAGAGACCTATGAACACACAGCTGAAACACAGGATGTCTTCATTAAATCCCTCCAGTCACAGTTTAGGGAACCCTATGGAAGAGGAGGCAGAAGGAGTCAGAAAGACAGAAGGAATAGAGGACACCAGAAGAAAACCCTCTAAAACAACTGAGCAAACCTCTATGAACCCATAGTGATGGAAGCAGATAACACAGGACCTACAGGGTCTGTACCAGGTCCTCTTTTTTATACAATGTAGCTATCAGTTCAGTGCTTTGATGGGACTACTAAGTGAATGAAGGAGTGGATCTCTAATTCTTGTGCCTTCTCTTGGGTCTCCTTTATTTTTCTGTTGGCTTGGCTTGTGCAACTTCAATATGATGGATATTTTTTATTGTTGTTTTAACTCACTATGTTATATTTTATTTTGTTTTGTTGTTAACTCTTAGAAGGGAGTGGATACTGAGGTTAGATTCTCTGCATCCACATCTGGTGTCTGAAAACTGCTTATAGCTCAGGTTCTAGGATAGCAAACACCCTCTCCTGGTCTCTGTGGATGTTCCAGGTACAGGGCACATGTACAAATAAACAAGTACATGACATAAAATTAAAATAAAAATTTAAAGTGGCCTTTGGGAAAACCAAGGCAATAGTGTTTTTCATTTGTTTTGGTTTTTGTTTTTCTGCATTTCATGTGACATTAAGAATAGACGTGTGGTGGTTTGAATAGGAATGGCCACCATAGATTCATGTGTTTGGATGCTTGGCCCATAGGGAGTAATGTTTTAGGAGGTGTGGCTTTGTTGCAGTGTTTATGGCCTTGTTGGAAGAAGTATGTCACTGTAGAGTCAGGCTTTGAAGTCTCATATATGTGCCATTCCCCTCTCTCCCCATGGTCTGTTGGCCAAGAGGGCAGAGAGGGCAGGGGTGACAAGCAGGGCTTTGTCTGGCCTATGAACACAACAGAAATAGCCTTTTGGGAGACTACTTCAGTGTTACAACTCAACTTTATTCCACAGTGAGGGTGAAATATACGGCAAGGAAAGTAGCTGGACACCACCTAATTTGCATTAGGCAGCACTCTCCTACCGTAAAGCTCCTAGTACAATGTCTAGTTATCATATGCAACAGCATGGTCCTATTGTAAGAATCCTTGCATAAGGTCTGCTTGCTATATGGGCAGCAGGGGGAAAGCCTTTGCAGGGAACTGTGTCAATGGTCAAACTAGATAAATTAGTCGTCCAGGCCTAAAGACATTCTCCAAAGAAGGTCAGGTAGAGAGCAGGAAGATCCCACTGGGGTTTTCCCTTGCATAGTGACAAGCTCAGAGAAAGCTGCCAGGCCATGATAGACTACAACCTCAAAGCAACAAGGCCTCCCAACCTATATGCTCAATCCATGTTCAGTATGACAGAGTCCTTTTTTTTTGAATTTTTTTTATTTTATAATTTAATTTAATTTTACTTATCAGCCACAGATTCCCTTGTTCTCCCTTCTCTCCCCTCCCTTGCCTTCCCCCCAGCCCACCCCACATTCCCATCTCCTCCAGGGCAAAGACTCCCCACAGGATTGAGTTCAACCTGATAGATTCAGTCCAGGCAGGTCCAGTCCCCTCCTCCCAGGCTGAGCCAAGTGTCCCTGTATAAGCCCCAGGTTCCAAACAGCCAGCTGACGCACTGAGGACAGGACCCAGTCCCACTACCTGGATGCCTCCCAAACAGATCAAGCTAATCAACTGTCTCACTTATCCAGAGGGCCTGATCCATTTGGGGGCTCCTCAGCTATTGGTTCATAATTCATGTGTTTCGATTCGTTTGGCTATTTGTCCATGTGCTTTTTCCAGTCTTGGTCTCAACAATTCTCGCTCATACAAACCCTCCTCTTTCTTGCCAATTGTACTCCTGGAGCTCCACTTGGGGCCTGGCCATGGATCTCTGCATCCGGTTCCCTCAGTCATTGGATGAGGTTTCTAGCACGACAATTAGGGGCTTTGGCCATCCTATCATCAGAGTAGGTCAGTTCAGGCTTTCTCTCGACCATTGCCAGCTGTCTATTGTGGGGGTATCTTTGTGGATTTCTGTGAACCTCTCTTGCACTTTGCTTCTTCTTATTCTCATGTGGTCTTCATTTATCATGGTCCCTTATTCCTTGTTCTCCCTCTCTATTCTTGATCCAGCTGGGATTTTCCACTCCCCTAAGCTCTCTTTCCTTCGACCCTTGCCCTTCATTTCCCCAACTCACATCCATGTTGTTCATGTGATCTCATCTATTTCTCTGTCATTGAGCGATCCCTGTGTCTTTCTTGTGGTCCTGTTTTCTAGGTAGCCTCCCTGGAGTTGTGAGTAGCAGTCTAGTCTCCTTTGTTTTATATCTAGTATCCTCCTATGAGTGAGTACATACCATGTTTGTCTTTCTGAGTCTGGGTTACCTTACTCAGGATGATTTTTTTCTAGATCCATCTATTTGCCTGCAAACCTCATGATGTCATCTTCAACAAATGGTGCTGCCATAACTGGATATCAATGTGTAGAAGGCTGCAAATAAATCCATATCTGTCACCATGCATGAAACTTAAGTCCAAGTGGATCAAAGACCTCAACATAAATCCAGTTACTCTGAACCTGATAGAAGAGAAAGTAGGAAGTAGTCTTGAACGCATTGGCATAGGAGATCACTTCCTAAATATAACACCAGTAGTACAGACACTGAGAGGAACAATCAATCAATGGGACCTCTTGAAACTAAGAAGCTTTTGTAGAGCAAAAGTTACGGTTGACAAGGCAAAGCGACAGCCTAAGAATGGGAAAAGGTCTTCACCAACCCCACATTGGACAGAGGGCATCCAGAATATATAAAGAACCCAAGAAATTAGACATCAAAACGACCAACAGTCCAATTAAGAAATGGGCTATAGAACTAAATAGAGAATTCTCAACAGAGGAAACTCAAATGGCTGAAAGACATTTAAGGAATTGCTCAACATCCCTAATCATCAGGGAAATGCAAATCAAAATGACTCTCAGATACCATCTTACAACTATCAGAATGGCTAAGATCATAAACACTGAAGACACCTTATGCTGGAGAGGATGTGGAACTAGGGGAACTCTCCTCCACAACTGGTGGGAATGCAAGCTTGTACAACACTTTGGAAATCAATATGGTGCTTTCTTAGAAAATTGGGAATCAATCTCCCCCAAGATCCAGCTATACCACTCTTGGGCATATACCCAAGCAATGCTCAATCATACCACAAGGGTACTTGTTCAGCTATGTTCATATCAGCATTGTTTGTAATAGCCAGAACCTGGAAACAACCTAGATGCTCTTCAACTGAAGAATGGATAAATAAAATGTGGTACATATATACATGGAATACTACTCAACAGAGAAAGACAGACTCCTTCTGATAAAGATATAGAACACTCAGCTCTTTCTCCTGCACCATGTCAACCTGAATGCTGCATTGCTTTCTGCCATGATGATAATGGACTAAACCTCTGATACTATAAGCCAGCTCCAATGAAATATTTTCCTTTATAAGAGTTGCTCCGGTCATGGTGTCTCTTCACAGCAATAGAAACTCTTAACTAAGACAAAAATCTTTGAGAAGATCAGTAATCCAAGAATTTTCATTGATATGAATAAACATTTCTTTCAACAGATGTATAAGGAAGGAAAATATGCTGTTAATCCTCCCCTGATAGTTTTGACTTTACCTCAGCACCAGTTCTGAGCAATTCTATGCTTATCATCCTTGAATAGAAAAATAAAATTCAATAGAAAACCAAAAATATAAACAAATCTGATAAGAAACCTTTGTCCTAGAAGACAATTTTAAATAGAAAGAAAAGTAGATTTCACTTTCTCCTGCTGTCATGCAGAAAGTGGTGACAACTTCAAAATGAGCCACCCCCCAATTAGATATAGATAAAGGCTTGGAGAAAGCACTGAGGGACAGCAAGGAATACTTGAAGCCAGGGCGTTTTTGGATGCACATCTGTGGGAAGCTGTGTCAACATCCATTATTTATTTCTTAAAGACAGGAAACGCTGCTTACTAGAACACAGCAATTAGTGGCCACTTTTCGAGTTTCCCTGCTGAGAAGACTGCCTTGCCAACTGCCTTATTACTGCAGAAATACTTAGTCCCAATGGTCAGCACTCATCTCATGGGCTGCTTTTGTCTACTGATTGTTATGTTGCTCTGCCATCAATGAGCTAGCTTTCAAGACACCTTGGGTTTTGCCCTCTGACACTCACTTATCAGCACAAGAACACACTGTGACTGCATCTCTGCTTAGGGAAGACTGTGCCTATCTCTTGTATGGGTGAAGCTGCAAGGAGTGGAGAAACCACGTCAAAACAGCTGAGCATTTGGAGGATAAGCAGGAAAATACCATGCTGTCATGGAGTCTGTATGTACTCAATAAAAGAGAGTGCTTCTTATTTTGACTGGTTACAGCCTATCCCAGCCAGGAAATTGAGTAGTGCCATTTTATCATGGACGTTTTGAAAGAGACTAAGGTGCCAATCAGTCAGGCATTTGTCTCTAAGTTGGGAGACATATGAGCAAGAAGAGTTACTGAAAATCAAATAAATTTCCCCAACTTGTCATTCTATCAGACAGTGGAGATAGATGCAAAACTCAGTGAATTGAACATGGTGAGAAACCTTGCCTTTTCCCTCACCAGAGAAACTTTAATTTTGCTGGATCTGTTGGTCCTAGATTTGATAAAATTTCAACCCATGGAGAGTTTTCTCTGAAATATTTTATTTTAAGGAATGACAGTTTGAAGCTGCTAATATAGCCTAATGATTCATAAAAAATGATAACTTATCAAATATAAAATGGACATAATTTATTATGTTCTGCTAGGGAGATACATTATATGAATAACCAAGGTAGAGATTTTATATACTGAATTATGTACTAACCTTGCAATGCAAACATAATAGCAAAACCGGATTGGTTCAGTATTTGCCTGGGTTAATGTGTGATTTTGGAAGTGTGGATTTCATGAAAACATAAATGCAGAGATGGTGCCACATCATAGCCCATGCTCCTCCTGGTCTGGTTCTTTACTCTTTTTCCTGCAAATCTCTGCAGCAGGGCATTCATTGGAGTGAAATCAGTGTTCTGCTGCAGAGGAAGTTGCTGTGGGATGTTCTCTATGCTGTATGCCCTCTCTTGGCTCCACCTTCTAGATATGACAGTTTCATACGCCTCAATGGGGGTAGTACTTCCAGGTCAAAGCTGAAACAGCTACCCACTACAGGAAGTAATGAGCAACTATTAAATAGAAAACTTTGACATGTAGAGGAAAAAGGACCAACATGATTGTTATAAAACTTCATTTTTTTTGATACACAGCTACTAAAAAATAACATGAAAGAGATGTACTAAAATTTCACCACATCTCTGAGTTGGTGTGGCCCTGGTTTGAGAGATGTGAAGAGAAGGGAAATAATGAATGGAGGCAAAGTGAAGAACACTTCTCAAAAGTAAAGAGCAAAGGACCTGGAAGAATGGAAGGAAGCACTGCAAATAAATGTCATTCTTACTCATTTAAAGTATTTCAAAAAATTACTATTCACTGGATCCTCTCAATAGTAACCTGAGATAATCCCTGAAATGTGGAATCATCTGTGTATTATTCATAAAGATATTAGTGTTCACAATGTGCTAAAGTCATATGGTGAATGATAAACCCAAGATAAGGAGCCTGGGCATTTGAAGGCTGGAATCAAAATTCAAGGTTAGCCACATGATATCTTATAAAACAAGCAAACCATAGGGATGGAATTTGTTTAATAACTTCTAGGAGGGAACTCAAGAATTATGGATTATTGGAGAAAAGCACTTACAGCATGTTGTCCCATAAATAGAATTCATATCTCAAAAGAGGAAATTTTGCCACTTTGTTTACCATAGGTGAAAGCTGATATCTAGAAGATAAATGTTTCTTGGATGAACAGTTAAAAAAGAGACCTTCTCTGGTGATTGTATGGCCAAACACCCTAATTGTTGTGCTAGAAACCCCGTCCAATGACTGAGGGAACGGGATGCAGAGATCCTTGGCTAGGCCCTGGGTGGAGCTCTGGGAGTCCAATTAGTGAGAAAGAGGAGGGTTTATATGAGCAAGAATTGTTGAGACCAAGGTTGGATAAAGCACAGGGACAAATAGCCAAACGAATGGAAACACATGAACTATGAACCAATGGCTGAGGGGCCCCCACCTGGATCAGGCCCTCTGAATAAGTGTTAACTAACAGTTTAACAGTTGATTGGCTTGATCTGTTTAGGAGGCATCCAGGCAGTGGGACCAGGTCCTGTGCTCATTGCATGAGCTGGCTGTTTGAAACCTGGGGCTTAGTCGCTTGGCTTGGCCTGGGAGGAGGGGCCTGGACCTGCCTGGACTGAGTCTACCAGGTTGATCTCAGTCCTTGGGGGAGGTTTTGCCCTGGAGGGGGTAGGAATTGGGGGTGGGCTGGGGGGAAGGGGAGGGGGAGAACAAGGGAATCCGTGGCTGATATGTAGAAGTGAATTGTATTGTAAAATAAAAGTAAATTAAATTTTTTAAAAAAAACCTCATTAGAGAAAAAAAAGAAAAAGAAAGAGAGAGGTTATTTTTTTTTCCTCATCAATAATGTTGGAGCACATGGCTGCATGCTTGGCATGGCACTAGAATAATGAGCAAGCAGGTCTTGATGACACGATGGTTGTACTACTTCACTTTAATGTTAGTTAAATGGAAGAATTTCTACTGTAAATAAATTATATAAATTATAATTAATGCTTATTTTAATTCTCAAGTGTTTTTAAAAACAGATGCTATTTTGTGATAAAATTAGTTTTATTTTCTACTCTTACAGTATCCTTTAACTAAACTTTGGAAATTTTATTTGTAGGAAATACTATTGTGCTGTGTAGCCTTGGAAAGGGTGTCCATTCTATAATCTTTATATAAAATCCCCCAAATTTTCAGTGATAACAAAGCACCAGCTCTCAAGGGTAGGGCAAAACTGAAAAAGGCAGAGATCTGCACAGAGTTATGTTGTGTCTTGCTTATTTTTAGATCTCCAGAGCAGTAGGTCTTCAGATGGCTCTTGCTAAAGTGCATGATGTATTATAATACATATGATACATTATTGTATATATGAACACACTCACACACATTTCTGACGATTCCAGTCAATGCTGTCTAATCTCAGAATTAATATTCTAACAAGAAAATGACATCAAAACAGTAATGGGGTCACCCCACAAATTTAACATGAGATTGTCAAGGCATAGAATGCAAGTTGCCTCTGAATTTTAATTATTCTTGATCCTGGGCAGACAAGAGGGTTATTTTATTGCCTTATTTTGTTAAATTTCTGCTTTTTATGTAAAGTGCAGAACATGTTTCAAGCACAAGTGGTTTTACTTTAAAGCTTTTGATTTTACCACTTGAAAGTGCTATTTTATTTCCCTTTTTATTTTTGAGCAAAATGTACATTTTCCTGATGAGTCAAATATGTCTGGCTCTTCTCTTATAATTTACTCATGGTTGAGAATAAGCAGGGGTGATTAGAGCTGCAAATCGGAAAACTTCAGAGAACCAGAAGCTATCCAAATATGCAGCCTTAATGAAGGATTTTTCACTCATTGCTTGTATAGCAATCACTACTGATAGACTCCTTCATTTTTTCCAAAGCATATATAATTGAACAAATCATCTGAACCCCCACAAGCAGCCAATTATTCAACCACATTGATGCAGAGTCACTGTATCCAGTGCTTCATTAGAATATACTATAATCCCTTGCTCTTGTCTTAACCTTCTCTATGAAAAATTCTAATTCATCCCAAACTGACACAGTGTCCTGTTGCTTATGCAAATAACAGCAATGCAGGAGATGGAGTTTGAAGCCATTCTTCTATCTCCATTCCCATGTGTAGGGCTCACATCCAAATCTTTAAATAAAGTCTGCAAGTTCTAATAATTATTCAAGTAACATATATAAGCTCCTTTTGTGCTCTTTCTGAAAATGTGCTTATCTTCCTCTCTTAGAGAATAGAGAGACATTGACAGAGAGATTGAATGGCACTGCCAATACCAGAGGAATAATTGAGGGAAAAAAAGCAGGAGAGCACTTGGGTGCACAGGGGATGATAAGAAAAGTATAAAGCTGCCAGGAGGAGGAGGAACCTCCCCTCCTCCCCTCTGTTCTCTTCTTACAGCTTGCTTGTCCTTCTCTTGACCCTGTCTTTGCATCACATTAGAAAAAGTACAGTTTTGAGTTATTCCCACCTGGGCCCAGATGCTGTATTTGACATTGACGAGAACGGAAACTTTAGCCATGATATTTAGCATCTCTGAGACTAAGTCAGATTTGTAAAGCTGTCTCAGGACTTTGGAACAAAGTTTGTAACTTTGGTTCCACTGGCCATGTAGATGAGACAATACATAAACCGTGCAATCTGATAAAGGATATACTTCTACTAAATACTTTTACTTTGAGATGCCTGTAGTTTCTCAGGAGGTGAGATGTGAAAACCATATTCTGAAGAAGGTTTGGCACATAGTTGATCTATTCTATGGAGCTTAGGATAACCTCCTCCTGGAAAACATATTCCTGGCTCATGACCGCAGATTTCTCCTGAAATGCTTGGTTGTGCTACAAAGTCATTTATGCTTCCTAACTTCTTTCTTTGATATAGGGAAAATTAGAGGGTTCTATAGTAAACTAGCACCTACTTTCCTACAACTAAAACAATAATAATTATGTATAGTACTGAATATACACTAAATGACCTGACTTAACTGAAAAATATTACCTCTCATATGTTATCCTTTAATACATTTAGGACTTTATATCTATATTTGTCCCACTTTAAAGAAAGAAAAGGAAATCTTACTTGAATTGAGTAGCTTTCCCAAAGTTACATAGATAATAAACATTGAGGAAAGAGCTAAACTGAAGCCCCTGAAATTATGTGTTAGTATTTTCATCATTATAGCAAAAACAAAAAATAAAACAAAAAACAAAACAAACAAAAAACACCAAAGAAAAGCAACTTAAAGGAGGAATAATTTGTTTTGGATCAGTTTTAGAGGTTTTGGATATGGTCAACTGGATCTACTGCTTTGGGTCTCACATAAAACATAGTATGATTGTGTGAAATGTGTAATATAGTAAAATTGCCTATATCATGGAAGCCCCTAAGCAGGGATCAAGAGACAGATGGAATAAGAGGATCTGAACAAGATATATATTTCAAAGATATGCTCCCTAGTAACTCAGTCCCTATCTAGACAGTTTTCACAACTTCCCAATAATTCATTCAATTAATTGAATAATAATTTATCAATTGACTAATACATGGATTCAGTTACAATCCTTATCTAATTTTGCCCAACAATCCCACCTCTGAGCATAGCTTTGTATCATAGATCAATCCTTTAAAAGAGGAACTTTCATATGTTTTGGTATCTCCTGTGACTGACTGTACTACGTTAATGAACATTGTATCCCAAATACTCTTTCTTTTACCATTTTAGTTCAGAATGTCAACTTCTAGCCTTGAGAATTATTCTACTGAGCAAAAGTGTTGTCCTGAAACCCAATCAGTCTCTTTTAAACAGTAACAGAACTCTTAATTTGAGTCTAGAAGACATAAGACTTTCATTGTCTATTTGTAGGATTGTAATTCTCACTTGGTAGTGGAGAAGAACTACCTTGAAGCTTTTCTAAGGGGTCTAATTCCATTCCCAGGGTTAATTCAGTTGGTCTACCCTGGATATAGAAAATGTCAGAATCTTTCCAGGCCTTCCTATTGATAAAATATTATTGGGAAGTATTAGTGAGATTAAGCTTTACATATCATCTTTGTTGCCTCTACAACGTATGGAATCTTATTGTCTTGGTCCTGAGTTGGTGGTATGTAGTATTTGAATTGCTTAATGATAAGTGCTTAACATCGCTTGGGTGCCTTGAGATAGAAAGCCCAAATGTTAGCCATAAGATCACAAACTACGGGGAACAACAGGGAGAGACTGAATAAGCTATGGAGTCAAGTTCATGAAAATATAAACTATAATTACTTGAAGAAGGGAAAGGAGAACTTGTTTTAGAAATAAAGGGAGACAAAGAAGCTGGTGAACTGCCAAGGAGTGAGCAAGCTCAGGAAATGTCTCAGTGTCATCTCTTTGTATTTGAGTTTGCAACTCAGAAAAAAAAACAAAACAGAACAAAAAACAATAAAACAAAATCAAAAAGCAAGAAATTACAAAGTACACAATGTAAAATACAGTGAAATTAAGAAGTACATTCATGGACTTTCAGGATATTCCAGTAGTATTTTCTATCAATTAGATTTTGAATGGCTCTCAAAGGCCCATGTGCTAATAGCCTGGAATTTAGTCTGGTGGTCTTGGGAGTAATGGAGTCATGAGGAGATGGGAGGTAGCAGGAGAATCACAGATCACAGAGAACATACCTTTTATAAGAATACAGGTCTACAGTTTCTTCCAGACACCTTTTGTTTTTCTCCTCCAGAGGCTGGTGGTCTTACTCTGTCTCATGCTTCCAATGGGATGTACTTTCAATGTATTTAATTAAAATGGTCAACTACTGAGAGACTGAATTCACCCTGGAAGTGCAGCACAAGATAAAACTTCTCTTTGTACAAGTTGATTACAGCAGGTATGTGTTCTAGTGGTAAAGTGAAATAACCCATTCTTTGAAGGAAATAAAAATCTATAGTCAGTCCTTTAGTCTCTAGATGATTGAAACCAGGGGAAAAAAAACTTGCAAAGTAGTTACAATTCTAGGCAAGAAAAGTAGTGCCCTAATGGGCCTCCAGGGTTCCTAATATGCCTCCAGAACAGCATATAATCCCAAATAATCAGCTCCAGATACTTTTTCCAAAGAAAGACAGGTATTCAAGTCAGAAAAATTGAAAATTAAAGGTTGTTATTTTGGAGATATTTCAAAAATCCATTTAATAATGTTTTAGGATCTTTTTTACATGGTGTAATATTTCATTATAAAATTTCAAAAATAAGGAAACCTGAACAGACTTCAAACATTTGTAGATATATGCAAGAAAGTCAAATATTAAAACTATTGTGAACAGATACTACTGGTTAAAATTAGCATTTCTGTCCTTTCTAAATTACAGTCCTTGGTCTCTGAGCATGACCTGACTCTTGATTTTGAGGATACCTGACAGCATTTCTACCAGGGGAATCCATTGTGGGATGGGTGATGTGGTACTAATTTAAAGGGAAGTTCCAGGTCTTTACAGCTTTCTCACTTTAGAAAATAATTTTAGCCCATAGTCACTAATTATTGTAAAATATGATGGGGAACAATACACCAAGAATTGGATTTAATTTGTACATGGACACAAATGGGTATATAATGTAAATTTAATTATTTAAAAATTTATAAGATAATCTTGCAGAAAGATGGTAGAGAAAATACACAGGATGAAGTAAAAATTATGTGGCCTGAGCGGAAGATTACTTCAATATTAACATTTACAAATTAACTTTGAATCATGGCTTCTGGTGGCCTTCTGTTATTTTTGTTTCTGGCCTGAAACTTGATTTCATCATGCAGTGATCTATCCTACGTGTTAATTCGCTGGCTACAACTTATGTATTCATAAAAGCCTTTGCTACAAGGAGAGAATTACCAAATATGAAGTCATGTGTGACCATCAGCAATGCCTTCCTAAATCCCCTTTACCCCTGTTTTTCTTACCCCTTCTTCACTAGAGTCAGCCAAGAAAATTGTGGCACATTTTGAATTTCCCTCATTATCATCATAAAAATTCTTGATGTTTACCAATAAGGAACGAAGAGACTCAGGGCATAAAAGAGTTGGTTAAATGCCTACCTTGTAGGCCTGAAGTATGATTTCAAGTCTAGATTTGATGTAAAAAAAAAAAGACAGTCTGGTTTTGTATGATTTTAATTCTAGTATCTTCAGAGAGAAGGGGATGTTTGTTTACTCCCATCAATAAGAGATTGTCTCCCTCCACAGCAATGGGTGCAATGGCTTTTCTGCAGGCCAGTGCAAGAGATTTTCTGTCAGAAGCTTGGTGCTGGCCAGTGTAATTTCTTGCACATCTGTACCAGGCCCTATCTGTTGTAAGTTTAGGACTTGCATGGCATGTAAAACAATTGAACACATGACACTCATGATAATGGCTGTATTATGACTTAAAAATTAAAGCCCTCCATTTCTGCTTTGTGAACTTGATTTTTTATAACATCAACATCCATAGAAATGTTGAAGGAGCAGTTGTCAAGGAGTAAGACACATGCACTAACTTTTACCATTTTAACTCCAGTCTGTTCTTAAAAGTGAATTAAAGGAAACAGTCCTGGTGTTTATGAATTCTTCCTTGGGTGAGCAAGTCTGAGAAATCTCTGTAACAGAAAGTGAGATTCAGGCATGAAAAGAAATGAAACAGTGATTTACCTTACAACAGGAGCAGAACTTGCAAATACCCCAAGAGCAAGATCAGAAACATGTATAATCTATTTATATGAAAGATCTTTGGTACGCAGAGTCATAGAGGAGGAGAGGAGCTGAGTAACTGCAAGGATATGGAGGGCAGGTTTGGGTTCTGATAGCTGATATCAGGTTCCATTTAGGGCTGCTGGAAACATTCTGGAATGAGATATTAGTAGCATATGCTCAAAGGAGTAAACACATAAAAGCCCACTGCATATATGCATATATACAAATATATGACAAAATGGTGAATTTTACATTATGTGAACTATATGTAATAAAATAATATTAAAAAGAAAGAGGAGATGGAGAGAGAAAGAGGGAACAATAAATAAAGGAAGGAGAGAGCGGTGGAGAGAAACAGAAAGAGATGAGAGAGATAGCGTCACAAGGATCTAGTAATTACTAAAATGTCTGGATTTGTGGCATGCAGACAAGAATTTGAATGTCAGTTTAGTCAATTTTCATGATTTTGAACTGAACTCACTAGCATAAGAGCACAGGCTTACTGCATAAAACTGTATTCTGCAACAAAATAACATTCTTATGTCAACTGGCAAGAAGATGGCACACTAACATTCTGGTCTGTCTCTTTACCTGCTAGGGAGCAGTGTGGGACTTAGAAGGTGGGGCAATAATGTTCTGGTCTGTGTTTTTGGCTACTAGAAAGCAGGGTCAGGCTTTCTGGTAGGAAGGAGAGGCTGCTTACTAATTACACTGTGAAATTGGACATTTTTAGTTGTTTCTGCACATACATAGAAAGTCATCATGCTCCCTGAAGGGCTATGAGTTTCTTTTAGGAAGGAGTTAGGATGGACTGGGAGAGGATTTGGAGCCTCTGACCAGTGAGACTTATTTCTTCTCATTTCCATCTTTAAAAAAGTGTATTTATTTCTGTGAGTGGATGTTTGTATGTGAGTGCAGGTGTGCCTGCATGTGCCAAGAACTGTAAAATTCATATGACCACTCGCCTGTGGAGTTGACTCTCTCCTGCCAACTTCTGGGCAAGTGGATTGAATTTAAGTCATTAGGTCTAAGAGAAAGTGCTTCTACCAGCTAAGAAATCTCACTGGCCCCCTGTTTTTGAAATTCAGTTTTAAACAACTATGCCCCCAATACATACATACATACTTACATACATACATACACATGTATGTATGTATGTATGTATGTATGTATGTATGTATGTATGTATGTATGTATTTAACTATAAAATATGTTTTAAAAGAACTCTTTGTTTGAATTAGGGGGAATTTGGCTGGGAAAACAATTTGAGTACTTTGTTATTTAAGGGATTATGTCCAAATATGTTCAAGTCCTCATTGATTTCATCTTACCTCACTCTTCAGATTCACAAATGATGAATGAAATGCCACATATATGCCCATTGAGTAAAGGAAAATAAACTCAAAAACGTTTTAATAGCAAAGGATGTTTGTGTAAAAATAATCATCAATGTGACAGTGGCAAAAACATTTTTAACAGAAAGTATTATTTGTGAAAATGGTGATGATGGAAAATAATTAATGGTAAAAAGTGAGGTAGCAGAAGCTATATATTTGCTGCATGCTTATAAATAGAAACTCAGGGCTACTGGCATCTACTATATTCCGTAGAACTAACTCTCTCACCAACACTTAAATAAATACATTAAAATATTATTGTTTGTGTTTCTACAAGTAATTGGAAATGTCCTTTCTCATGTACAGTTCCACTGTGAGAATAATACACCGTCAACAGAATTTACATGCAAATAACTTTTTAGTGTACTTTGGTGGGGAGATGTTGGATAATTAAATGCATGGAGAATACATTTCTCGTAGCATTCCTGGCTCTAAAGCATGCTCATTTTAAGAAGCTGTGTGTTGATTTGTAGTCCAGGTGGCAATATCAGAAAGTCTTGTTTCATATAAAACAGTTTCCATATGTTTCCCCAAAAGAATGAAATTATGCTGTTGATAAGACATAGGTGTACTGATGCAGAGTCAATACCACTGGATGGAAAAGCCAACAACAAAACAGCATTAGGTTGTGAAGCACTCTAATAAAGGACATAGAGCAACCACTTAGATGTGGCTTCTACATATAAAGTCATGCAAGGTTAAGCCAGTTTCATGCACATACATTCTAAATGAAGTACAACTTTGCAAAATTATGTAAATTTTAAAATAAAGAACAAATGAGCAGTGACAGAGACAGAGACTTTAGGATGTGCATGTCTGGTGAGCAATTGGTAAGATCAAGGGTATTTATAGACTGTGAAACATACAGGCAAGAGAGGTCAGAATGGGAAGGAGAGGTTGTGGGAAAAGAACCATCATTTTAAAAAGGGAGAGAATGGCTTTCTTGTTTGCTCTGGTTATTGTCATTATAATCTAACTTTTCAAGGTCCCTGTTTTCATTCATTCCCTATCCATTTTCTATAGTGCTTTCTCTCATTGCCTCCTGAGCCACCACCTGCCACCCTTGCTTTTCTACATATCATTTTACCATTCAGTATCTATTTTCTTCCTGTTCCACAATGACTGCCTCACGTCAATTCCCAAATTGGATTCAAGGATCCAGTTTCTCAGTATCACACTTGGGAGTTTCCAGGCAGGAGCCCAAGCTGGCAGTGACTAGCCCTGAGGGATATGGGCGGGTGCTCTGTACCAAGTTGAGCACAGTGATTTTTTGGATGTTAGCAACTCCAGAAGGTACAAGAAGGGTCCTTGGAGAGGACTTCACTGTGCCAGCTTTGAATTCAGCTTAGACCTTGGTGTTTTGGTCCCTCATAAAATGGCTGAGACCCTGACACCATTCCAGTGTACAGAGCGGAATGAATTCAATGTCAAAGGAAGAAACGGCAACTTCATGGAAGGAAGCGTGGCCTTGATAAATGACTGTATAGACACTTATTTTCTTGAGTGATGTTTCAAAACCTGGAATAGATTATAAAAGTCTGACAGTGCAAAATATTTTCAAAATGCATCAGAGATGTTTTTTAATTTTAAGTTTTGAGGACTTCATACATGAGCACTGCATATCTATTATTCAAATCACCCTCTTATAAACTCCAACTCCTCTTGTGTCTCCCTCCTTATGCAGAATTCATGATCTCTTTTCGAATTATTACTGTTACATGTATACACTCACAGGTGCGTACAGCCTGCTGAGTCCTTTTCATGTTGGTTGTGTGTGGATCTATCTAAAGCTGACCACTTGAGTTATGAAAAGCTCATGCATAGGTTTTACTTAATTTTTAATAGTTATTCTACAATGCAAGTAGAAATGATACCTATACACTAGAAATGATACAATAATATTTTGTAACTATATTATTATTCTCTCAGAATTATTATAACCAAATTACACAGACTGGGGAAGTACTGTGGGATGGTCTGTATGTCAAATTTCTCTGATTGGTCAATAAATAAAACACTGATTGGCCAGTGGCTAGGCAGGAAGTATAGGCGGGACTAACAGAGAGGAGAAAAGAAAGAACAGGAAGGCAGAAGGAGTCACTGCCAGCCACCACCATGACAAGCAGCATGTGAAGATGCCTGTAAGCCACGAGCCACTTGGCAAGGTATAGATTTATAGAAATGGATTAATTTAAGCTATAAGAACAGTTAGCAAGAAGCCTGCCATGGCCATACAGTTTGTAAGCAATATAAGTCTCTCTGCTTACTTGGTTGGGTCTGAGCAGCTACGGGACTGGCAGTGACAGAGATTTGTCCTGACTGTGGGCAAGGCAGGAAAACTCTAGTTACAGACTGGGTAATATTTTTTAAGAAAACTCATTTTCTTTGAAGTAGAAGTATAGGATTGATGTGTTGCAAAATGGGATACAGTTAAGATCATGAGGGGAATATCTGTCCCATGCCTTCATCTATACTGCCGATCACTTCTGTCTGGGTGTATCTGTCCCCCAAATTCCTTCTTATAAAAATGCCAGTAATATTGGATTAATGATCTTCATGTGGCTCCCAGGTGAACTTAATTTTTTCTGTAAACACTAACTCCAAATGTGCTCTTAGATTGAGATACTAAAGATTAGGATTGTTACATATCAATTTCGAAGTGACATAATTAAACTGAAAACAAGTAGTCATGTAGTATTTTATTTATACAAAAATAGGGAAATTAAATTTTCTTTAAATAAATAAAATAGTTCTAATTAAATTGTTATGGATTAATATACACAAACTATTTTTAATATTTTTCACCAGTAAATAAAGATTAGTTCTCCTCTTTAATATTTTAGCAGTCTGATCAAAAATGTAATAGAACACAAGCAATGACAGTGTAGGATAATTTAGTCTACTAAAATTAAATATCTAAAGTCAACCTAGTACCTAAGAAATTGTTTGCATTCAATGAGCAGTCAATAGTATTTCTTGAATGAATGAAGAGCTCAGTGTGTGGGTTGGTGTGTATTTGTTATGATCTCTTCCACTGGAATAGGCATTAGCAATAGTTATATATATATAAATTATCTATAACATATATAGCATAAGCATGTGTGCCTGTCTTCTGTCCTCTAAGGGCTTTGTAATTCAATGGAGAATTAGGTTAGCATGAGATTACTAGAAGGAGAAAAGTATGGCATTAACAATTTATAATTCAGATGTTATAGCATGAAGCATGAACATGTAAGACCCCTCATATTCTTCGAGATAGCTCTATCTTTGCACATTGTTGTCCCAAGAGCATCTGTTCTCAGGGCTCCAGCCTCACTTACTAGCTTTGGTGAAATGCCTCTTTCCATCTTTGTTTCTTATGCATCTTTCCTGTGTAATTAGAGTAGTAACTTCTGTTTGAATTTTATTCCTCTGTCTCTGAGCTTCACTTAACAAAACAATATCTCATTTCTCTTGTGTAATTCATGATGACTATTCTGTTTTATGTAGTCTACATTAATAGTATTTTATGTATTTAATTTTGTCATATAATGAAATTTTGCAAACAGAAACATTCATAACCCTTCTCTAAACATTGGTATTTGTTGTTTCTATTTTCATATATTCTAAATAATCACCATTTTAGTTAAGGAGAAAGTTTATTGATACAACATGCAAATAAATATATTATAAAGATAATGAGAGCTGTGGCTAATGGACTTAAGTCTGGATGTTAGTATAAACAGTACAATTTAATTTGGTAGCTAAACAGTCAAGATAATTTGCTTTTGAGTATGAAATAAAAAAGAAGAAATTAAAGAAATCACTTCATTCTACAATAAGAAACTTAACAAGGCAGAGTGGGCATACCAGTTTCCTATCTCACATTACAGTTCATTCAGTTGCTTTATTCATATTTCTTTTGATATTGAACAGAAAGCATGATATTTTAGTGGGAAATGTATGAATTAGAATAATTTTTCTGTAAAGCTTTGATGTAAAATGTATGATATGACAATAGATAACTCAGTGATCCACCAGTATATTATTAAAAAAACAACTTACAACAGGATACAATAACATTAATGATTTTCTGATACAGATATTTAAGAGTCTTTTGACTTATTCAGTTTTCTTATAAGGGAAAAACTGTACTGACAACAAGCAAATGAACATTTGCATGGATTAGAATGGGAGGGAAGACTCTGACTGATATAATTTGGACTTTATTATTTCCTCAAGGACCACGTATACACATTTGCTTCAAACCTCATGTTCTTTGGAGATGGTGGAACTTTTGAAGAATCTGTGTGATATCCTTAAGCAACTGAAGGTATAATATCAAGGGGGATGTGGTCCCATCCATTTTCTTTATTCCCTAATTCATGGTGAAAACAACTTTGCTACAGTATATGATCCACCAAATAAACTGTATTTCCATAGGTTCAAGGCAATAAGCCAATGTGGAAACCTTAAAAATGTGACCAAACTAAAACTTTCTATTTAGAAATTGATTATACTGGGCAAGTAATAACAGAAAGAACACAATAGCAAGGGACATAAGGGATATGCATTTTAACATTGAAGATTTTTGAAGTTTTTGTTATGGTTTCATTTATAATTGTGGTTTTCAAAACTCATAATCAATGAGGTAAATTACTATGTGAATAATGATACTACAAATAACCTAAAACAATTAAAAATCAAAACCTATCAAAAATAAATGAACAACCCACATGACAAAGCATACATATAAAAATTTCACAAAAATATATAAATAATTAAGTTAATTTATAGACAAATGAGATTGCTTTCATATAATTGTAAATGTTGAATTTGAAATTTAAAGGAAAGGTTTGATTTAATTTAACATAATATGTGAATGTTTTCTCAGAAAATATGCACTTTCTTGTATTTTCAGTGAGTACAAAGTCTGTTTAATTGTTTAAATAAAGAAATTTGACAGTATAGAACAAAATTTAAAATTATATACATGTCTAGAAATAGCATATGGACAGAGGGGGAAACACATTAATGGACAAAAACACATTGATTGGACACTTATTCCAATAAGAAAAACATAAAAGTAGATTTCCAAAATAGAAAATACACAAAATCAATTTAAGACCTTAATAAAAGAAAACAAAATACATACAACAAATTGAGACAGTGTGTACATATGTATGTAGCTGGAGTTTTCCTGGTCCTGCCTGGCCCACAGTCAGGACAAATCTCTCTCACCTGCCAGTCCCACAGTCACTCAGACCCAACCAAGTAAACACACAGAGACTTGTATTGCTTACAAACTGTATGGCCATTGCAGGCTTCTTGTAATCTAGTTCTTCTATCATAAATTAACTCATTTCTATTAGTCTATATTTTGCCATGTGGCTCATGGCTTACCAGTACCTTGCATCTTGCTTGCCATGGCAGCAGCTGGCAGTATCTCTCTGCCTCAGCCTTCCTGTTCCCAGAATTCTGTTCTCTGCTTGTCCTGCCTATGCTTCCTGCCTGAAGACTGGACAATCAGCATTTTATTTATATAGAGCAACATCCACAGCACTTCCCCTTTTCTTTTTTTTTCAAAATGTAAGGTTTTAACTTTCACATAGTAAAATTATATATAACAAAACAACTATCAAGCAAGAATTACAGTTACAATATCTAGTTTTTTTTTTTATAATATCTAGCCTATTTATATTTGGCAAAATTAAAGAAGATATGCTATCTATCCTATAGTTGTGAGTCTAAGATTTCATATATAACTTATATTTTATCATAACTAAGGAAAATTATAACTATCTAGTTGTCAACTACATCAAAGACCTCAGAAGGATAAAATATTACCTGAGAAGTGGGAGAAGGATGCAAGCAACTTTTGGGAGTCTTGTGAGAGTAGACAGAGACAGCTGGCAGCCTGTACAATTACCTAATGTTCCTTTGTAAAGTTGGGGTATCTGTCTTCAGTCCACAGACCTAAAGTCTCTCAGTCACTTCTCTCTAAGTCCTGTAGAATGTCTGGCAGTTTCCTCTGCTAAGCAAGAACCTGAAGGACCATTTTGCCAAGCAAAATTCAGTGGTCACCTTCCCATGAGTCCTGCATGTCCAGTCGATCAAGCAGTCCAGGCAAGAACAGTTTCTTGCCCAAATGGCTATTTTTGTCAAGGTGAAGATAAACTCTATATAGAGTGTCCTTGATGCCCATCCTCCTCTCTGAAGTAAATTGGTGCTGCCAGGAGCAGACATGTCTCACATTTTAAATGCCATATTCTATAGATCTTTGAAGTGTTTGAAGACTACCTATCTATCTGAAATATATCTATGTATACCTAGAAAACTTAACTAACATGCTACAAGTTTTACTATTATAGAAGAATAATTATTAATTTGTATTTCTTAATTATCTATTATAATCTAAATGAGTTACATAAACATAACACCTCAAACAAGGGTGGAAATATATATACAGTATAACAAAATTAAGTTTAAACTTGTATCAATAAACTAAAATCCATAGCAATGTAAAACATTTTTAAACATTGCTGTTTAAAAGTAGATTCAATAATCGGCCCTTTCATCCTATATCTATATCATATCCCCTTTCTTCTTTAGCCAGAGATTGCATTTATAATCAACCTGCTTTAAATAAAAATATTGGTTTTTCTCTGTCTCACACCAGAGGACTTTTTAATATGGGACACAAGAATCTCTCAACCATTTTTTAATCTTTATTTATTTTATTTTATTTTTTTAGAAATATACTTGGGTTTAGAGAAGAAATGAGCCAAATTCCATCTCCAAAACCAGCTTGGTGTATTTGGGAATTTAGACATAGCTTCTCATACTACTTCCTGCTGGATGGGGATGCTGTATCTTATGGGGACACAAAGAAAATTTTAGGATTATGGAGTAGTCTGCAAGGGTGTATTGTTTGAGCCAGTTGCCTTGAAACCATTCTGGATGTTGGATCATCTGGGCCATGGTGTCATTGGAGACCTTTCTGGGGGGCGGGGTTGGCTGGTCAAACCTGATGTATCTTAATCTGGAACAAATCCATAGCCTCTGGCTTTATGTGGAAACAAAAGTAGAACCTCCTTTCCAAGCAACATATCCTTCCATCCAAATTTTGAAGTCAAGATACCTTTAAAATATACATATTGGCTTAACTCAACAGCTTTTACAATCAAATGTCTTTCTGCAGTTAAGAATACCAAAGACAACATAATCCATCTTTATGTGGTTTATTTTTTATATTAATTTTACTGTCTCTTTAAAGACTTTATTTTTAAAAACTATCTACTTCTTTATATAACTGTATACATTCCTCTTTTTGTCTCATTTAAGCCTATGTACATTTTTACACACATTGTAAACTATTCCATCTGAGTCTGTCTTATTGTCAACCTCTTGCTTTAATCTGCAGTATTTGTAAGACTGAAACAGTGCTGTGGCTGCTGGCTCTACCCACTTCAGCTTCCCAACATGGCAGTGGTACATTTACTGCCAGCTCTAGGAGCCATCAGCTCTTAGAATAGTGGGTCTATGCTCTTATCAAAGCAGTGTGTAGCCTAGAAACCTCTTTTTTTTAACTAGTAAAAACTATATCCAACACACAGCATAGTAAGCAGCTTGGAGACACCTCTTTGTAACATAGCCTACGTCAAGCCCACAGGCATGCCACAAACCCACCACAGAGTAGCTCAAACGCTCAGGCTGCCACTAACTTGAGAGAGACAACTAGGAGGCTGTTTTTAGCTCCATTTTAGAATCCTTTTTTCTCAGGTTTTAGGTGGAAACTCTTGCCAACCCGTTGGGCACCATTTGTAGCTGGAATTTTCCTGGTCCTGCCTGGCCCACAGTCAGGGCAAATCTCTCTCACCTGCCAGTCCCACAGTCACTCAGACCCAACCAAGTAAACACACAGAGACTTGTATTGCTTGCAAACTGCATGGCCACGGCAGGCTTCTTGTTATCTAGTTCTTCTATCTTAAATTAACCCATTATTATTCTATACTTTGCCATGTAGCTCATGGCTTACCAGTACCTTACATTTCACTTGTCATGGCAGCAGCTGACAGAGTCTCTCTGCCTCAGCCTTCCTGTTCCCAGAATTCTCTTCTCTGCTTGTCCCACTTATACTTCCTGCCTGGCTACTGGCCAATCAGCATTTTATTTATATAGAGCAATATCCACAGCATATGTACATACACACGTATCTTTGATTTAGAAATATTTTGAAAAACATTTCAATTATAATGTTGAAAATAAGATATATCTTATTAGCATGGTGGGATGTGTACTTTATGGGATGATCTAAATGTCTGTCAATATCCATGTCTTGTAGTACAGAATGGAGCTTACATATATGTGACTAACTGTGTATTCTTGTATGCATCTAACATTTGCCCACAAAAACTGTTCAAATGTTATAGTGTGTTCTTTTCTTAATTTTGACAACATATTTTTAAGTAATGCCTTTCATTGTTTTATTCTATATTCAGAATTGGAATGTAAGCCAGATGCCAATGTATAATCTTAAGTGTATGAGTTAATAAACAAAATATGCTTTAAAACACAAAATTCAATTTTCTGCCAATTTGAATGATGGCATAAAGAAAATATTTGTTCCATATATAATTGTGTCATAAGTGAACACATACAAAACACACACACACACACACACACACACACACACACACACACAGGTATGACTTACTAGAGAAGAAAGGAAGCACAGTGAATAGATTGTTGCTAAAGTTTTATATTTGTATCCAAGGTGACCATGTTTCATACAATCACCAGGTGATAGAACTAAACCTTTTCATACTATTTGATGTCATGTGACCTCAAACAAGTTAGTGTTTATCCCCATTGTTGGTGAATTCTCTGCTTTAAATTTTATTCTCTAATTCTTAGCTCACTTCACTTCTGTAGCCATTCATAGCAGAGACTTTCTTAAGCCTAACCTTGAATTTCTCCTATTTTTAAATGCATGGTATTCTGAGAAATCCATAGTTGGGGAAACAATACAATATAACTATAACAAATAACATCAGTCAACTCTATTTTACTAAAAAACCTCAAATTCACCTTCTGGGGGAAATGATAATTTCCCAGTAAGATATAGATAAGATAATACATAAAGAATACCAGTTTTAATTGATACATTCTACCTCCAATGAGGAAAAAGTAGATAGTGAAGACTATCAATGAGTTTGTATTTTAGTTCAGTGATATTGTAAACATTAATATTCTAAAATAAAAACCTAGACAAAAGAGAGAAGCTGAAAATACTCACTTGGAAGAATGAGAGCAGAAGCCTAGTTAATCATAAGTGAGCTATCAGCAGGTTTCTAGTTCAGAGGTTGAGAAAAAGAATAAGTATTATTTTTAATGTTGTATGCATTAAACAGAAAAAAAATGTACTGGCCAGTACACTCATTTAGTATATAAGTATGAGACCTGAGAATATTTCTAGTCAGACTTAAGCCCATGTGTGGCATTAGAACTCAATAATAAAGAAAGAATATAAAAGGTAATATAATAAGACAAAAAGGACATTGTAGGTATTTCGCACTTATATAGCCAGATAATGTTTTGAGGTTATGAATTTCTCAAGATCGCTTAATGCCACTGTATCATAGTTTAGGAACCTAATTTATATTTACATAAGCTATCCATGCTTTCAAAATTTTAAAAGCAAGGTGTGGCATTTACCTTTAATCCCAGTACTCAGGAAGCAGAGACAGGTATATCTCAGAGCTTGATCTACTGAGCCAGTTTCAGGATAGCCAGGGCCACACATAGAAACCCTTTTTTTTTTTTTTTTTTTTTTTTTTGGTTTTTTCGAGACAGGGTTTCTCTGTGTAGCTTTGCGCCTTTCCTGGAACTCACTTGGTAGCCCAGGCTGGCCTTGAACTCACAGAGATCCACCTGCCTCTGCCTCCCGAGTGCTGGGATTAAAGGCGTGCGCCACCAACGCCCGGCTACCCTTTTTTTTTTTAAAGACTGAAGTTTTAAAATCATGAAAAATTATCTTGAGAAGAACATGAAATGTATTACAAGGACTTAAAAAGAAGAATTGTGCTATTGTAACCCTTCAACATGCTATAAATGAATGAAATATTGAGATAGGAATTTGTACAGAATGGTCTTGAATAGCCTAGGAAGATGGCTTGATGAATTAAAATCAATGAATTTAAAAGTAGAGTGAAGAGACAGGTGATTCTGAAATGACACTTGAAAGATGAATAATAGTGAGACTGATAGAGAAGCATGGAGATTTCCAGGACAATGTGATAACTTTTGCTAAGGTCATTTTCTGGTTTTTTGAGACAAGGTTTCTCTGTATAGCTTTGGAGCCTTTCCTGGAACTCACTCTGTAGCTCAGGCTGGCCTCGAACTCACAGAGATCTGCCTGCCTCTGCCTCCCAAGTGCTGAGATTAAAGGCATGCACCACCACCACCCAGATTGAAGTTTACATGTAAATGGAAATAAAACATTGACATGCAGGAGGGACTTGGAGAACCATGAAAGCTAACTGTAGAGGGAAATAGAGACCTTGGTACCATGTGCTTGAGAATTCAATAATAAAAGTAAATCATCTTCCCTTCATTTGCTCAATCCACAAACAAAAAAATAAAAATCAGAATTATTCAATAGTGTAGAAGACCATGGAGCAAGGGCAAAATAGTCCTTCTCCAGCTATTCTCATAAAAAGGACACGACTATTAAAGGCAACAAAACAAAAAGATGGGATACAAATATTCACCATGCTACAAATAAAAGAGTGCTAGTGAAAGACAATAAAAGGAGACACTTGTCCGATCAAGAAGAAAATTCAACCTGAAAGGTCTTATGGCATGACCAGAAAAGTATAATATCCTTAAGACTTAGAAAAGACCAGAAACATAATGCACTTTGTTGCAAAAGCAAACAAAAGAAATGTTTCTTGTTTCGGGTATATTCTGGATATTTTCTTATGCAACACAGAAAGAACAGAATGGAATAAAATGCCTTGTGAAATCAACACTGTGTTTGCCTTTGCAAAGACACATGAGGGAATCATTTTTTCCCTTTCAACATGATGTCAGAGTTGCTGGGGAGATACTCCTGAGAGTTGTCAAATCATAGTCTTTCATATGGGAAAAATCTTCATAAAAATAAATTGCTGTTTGTTTTAAGAGATGAGACCTCATCTCCAATTTTCTCTTCATATCTCCAAAGGGCAATATGGAGCATTTTCTTGAAGGGATTGCTATGGTAAACACACAGTTTTCACTGAGTGCATACATAAACTGATATTTTATGCTACAGTGAATGAACATTCCATGACATTTTATTAACTGATCCTTATAGTCAGTTATTATAGTCCCTAGGAATCTAAATATTATTTTTCTTCCGTAACTTGTACATACTCAGTTTTTCCTTGCTTGTTTGCTTTCTGCTGTAGTTTTTGGTGATTCCTTTATTATCTATATCTGATGAGAGAATTCTTAGGATGAAACTGTTGTAACTCAAATTATTATTGAATAGGAACTTTAATTTCAGGTTTAGATGAGAGTTCAAAGACAAACCTTATTAATTCTAAAAATTACTTTTGTTTTGTATAAATAATAGGAATATTCTACACACAAAAATCAGCAGTTTTTGGGTATTAATTATTTTTTATCAAATATTGGATGAAAATACACACAATATATAAAAGGTGAGATGTCATCAACTAATAAATTATACCAGCATTGCATACTGGTTTTATAGTTAGTAATTTGTGACAATCAAATTAGCTTTCAGATAGTCAGTCCCTATTAACAATTTGTTTAAGGCACTTTGAGAAATGAAATGCAAACATGAGTTGTTTTTACATTTTTTCATTCTCTCTTTGTATATGTGTGTGTGTGTATGTGTGTGTACATGTGTGTGTGTGCATGCATATGTATTTCTTTCAAAACAATTGTTTAAAGGAGTAGTAAAGTATTAAGGAAAATAATACTCTTCATTTACATAATGATGTGTGTTAAATGCTTACGGTGTTCAATAGTGTTCTAGGTCATAGCAAAAAGATAAGGTATCACATCTTCACAGAATAAATTTGTCATTAAAAGTTAATGCTGTAAATGTGTGTGGTAAGTGCACATATACATAATACAAGCATATAAATCTGTCAAACTTTATGCTAAGTGACTTAAGTCTTTCACTAAAAGGCAAATGCTGAACTTGTTTCCAGAATTCCAGAACACAACTTATAGAAATCAAGTGTCCATTGATAGATGGTAGAGCGTGAAGGCTGATAAAAGAAAGAATGTTTACATGTCAATCAGATGTTATCAGACTTGAGAAGTTTCCTGAAATCCATGCAGAGCAGTGTGATTATGACAAAAAATAATATATTTCAAAATAACTAATTCCAAATGTCTCATCATAAAAATGATAGGTAAATGAGAGGATGTTTATGTTAATTAGCTTGATTTAATCATGCTACATTGTATACCTTAAGTGTGTAATATCTCATTGTATTCTAAATATATACAGTTATGATTTATCATTTAAACTAATATGATGAAAAGAACTTTTAGATTTTCGGAAGTGAGTAAGACTACACAATCCAAGGAACCTTCTGAGCAAGGAAAGATCAGTAAGTCGCATCATTTAAGATGGGCTTAAATATCCTTTGCCCAATCAACCCACAGTCATTTCTGCCTTGTATCCTCCATGAACAGATATGCTATTAAATGCTGCATCAATGAATAAAATATCTCTGGTCTGTTCCTTGGTTCAATAGTGATGAGTATCAGGGAACTTAATGTCTGTCTTCATAAAGGGTGCTGTCTCCACTCCTGGGTGCTGAGGTTTGAATCATTGGTTGCTGACCAGACGTTCTCAGATCTCATTTGATGGACATGCTACTGGTCAAGAATGGGGATCAAGTTTCCATGTAAGCAGTGCTGTCTTGAGATCCAGGATAAATTAGTCTAAAATGTGAATCTACTTGAATATCCTAATTGAAGAACACTAAGCTATTTTCAAGTGAACATTTCTAAGTGATAGCCAGTGGATGCAAAATAAAGTCAAGTAAGAAGATGTTCAGGGACCCTGAAAACAGATGCTCAGTTACCTACCAATCACAGTATGAACTGTGTCATCTAAGAAAAATATGACTCACATACCTCAACCTTGCAATATTAAGATAAACAACAAAAGATATGCATCATAATTACTTTTCTATTGCTGTGAAAAGGTACTGCAACCAGAGCAACTTACAGTTTACAGAATCAGAATTGAGATTTAAAATCAGTGACCATGACCTTGGGGAGTGTGGGAGCAGCCAGGAAGGCATGGTATTGGATCAGTGGCTGAGCGTATATATACTTTCCACAAGTAGGAGGCAGAGAGAGAGAGAGAGAGAGAGAGAGAGAGAGAGAGAGAGAGAGAGAGAGACAGAGACAGAGAGAGACAGAGACAGAGAGACAGACAGAGAAAGAGAGACAGACAGAGAAAGAGAGAGAGAACTGAAAATGATGTGAGACATTTGAAACCTAAAAGCACAACACTAGTGACAACTTACCTACAACAAAGTCTCACCTCCTAATCCTTCCAAGCAGCTCCAAAGACTAGCAACAAGGTATTACAATATATCAGCCTACTGGGGCCATTCTCATTTAAACCACCACAACATGTGATATGTAGCTTTTCCCAGTACTTATGAGATATGGTGGGGAGATGGTATTATTTGTTCAAATGTATCAGACAAGGTAATTTGGTAACATTTTTCTGTTATAGGCAATTAGTTTCTTCTTCCCTGCAATAGCAAAGCACTGCACACCTGGTTTTAGGAATGGGTTAAGACAAGAGATTTAGTAGGCATGGCACATTACAGAAGTTACATATATAGTATCAAAAAATAAAATACAAAAAGATAGATAATTGACACTTTGAACACTACGAATTATGTTGTTAAAATCTATAAAACAGATGATGAAGAGTGATGAATTGTTATAGGGTGAAGTGAGCATTTAGAATCACTCTGGCCTGGAATGTTTCATAGAAGCTTTTTACCATGGATTCTGCATCTACAGACTAATTGCAGAAAAGTATCACTTTTAAATTTTGCATCTAGTCCTGGGGGATTATCTCAGTCAGTAAAGTTTTCTCATGTAAGCATGATAATCTGAGTTCATATTCCCAGTCCCAGATATACAAAGCTAGGCTCAGCAGCATATGTCTGTAAGGCCAGTGCTCAAGTGGAAGGTGGAATATGGACAGGCAGATCCTAGCACTCTCAGTTCAGATAGCCTAACAAATTGGTGAGCTCCACATTCAACAAGAAACTCTGCCTTAGAAACTAAGGTGGAGAGAAATTAAGAAAACCATCCAACATCAACCTCTGGGCTTCACAGGCACCTATACACACATGCCCACATACATGAAAATACACACTCATACACAAACATACAATTGCAAATATATTGAATATATGTAGTCTGTGTGAGATTATTTTCTAAACAGTGCATTATGAAGCCATTTTTTTATAGCATCTCCACCATATTGTGTATAAGCAATCTAAAATTATTAGGAGGTTTATAATGAGAGAATATATACAGCTTATATGAAAATTATATTCTCTTTATGTAATGAATTAGAGAATTAAAGTAATTTCAACCATGTATCTCTGCTATAATTATGAAGGTAGAATAAAATGAGACCAATATAGATAATCAGGGAGATACTTCAGGTACTATCAAAATAGTCATGCTTTAGGGTCTAACCTTGGACAGTGACTAGATGTCTTGACTAAGAGAAGTAACCGTTATAATGAAAAAAAAACTGGAAGAAATAAAGGGTAGGAAGAGGATCGCTGTTATGATGGATGAAGAGTGATTAGAACTGAGTTATTGAAATGTGTTAATGCCAGTTTTACTGCTATTATACATTTATAGTCAGGAATTATATAAAATTACAAATAATTTTTATTACATTTATTAGTCTGTAATTATATGGAGTTACTATAGAACATAGGAAAGAGAGAAATTTGGAACCTAAAGTATTTTTCATTTTTTATGAGGCAGTTTTTTTTCTTTTAGCTGAGGCTAGCTTTGAATTCTAGAATTTTCTCTGTTTATACTTACCAAGTGCTGAGATTACAGGCATATAACATCATGTCTGGTCTCCTAAAAGACTTCTTCAGCGATGGATTTATTAACCTAGGAAAATTGGGCTGTGTTTGGGAGATGGCAGAGGTCAGCTTTTCTACCTTTCCTCTCCAGGATGATAATTACATGTCCTAATGCATATTGTAATATGGAAGCGCCCAGCCAGATGACCTAATAGATATTTCCAATTTGTAATTTCTTTGCTACAAAATTAAAGTATTAATCAAACTAAAAGCCTGCTCTGCTGGTTAAAGGTTGACTCTGCACAGAATGGCCAGAAGTAATAGGGCTGCCTTTCCCGGCTATTTATCGATGCCCTCTGCTCAGTTCCTCAAAGACAATCTAGGATAATTTCAGCTCAGTCAACCCTTTCTCTTCCCTCACTGGGGTGGGGTAGTTTTCACAGAGGCATTGCATCAATGCGTTGAACAGCACGAGTCTATATGAGGACACTAAACAGTAAAAATTGTTTTTTGTCAAAACAACAAAAAGCTGTGTAAGCTTTAATAAACAATAGCTGTAACTTCTCTGGAATTCAAAACCTTCAGATTTGGTACACTCATGGATCTCTTTAAAAGCATTTTAAAATGTAATGAATAAAACATATTGGTTCTTAAAAAATGACTAAGTAATGACTAATTATAATTACTGTGAAATATCTCAGTTAGGTATGCATATATTCCTTATTTCATATTTATTTTTTCAATACATACTAGCATGTGGCTTACCACAACCCTATCATATCAATAAGGTATTTTTTAAATTTTCTTTTATTGGAAATAGATTTTTTATATAAGAAACTTTTTTAATGTTATCAAATACAATTTTCAATATTTTGGGAAGAGTTTTATGAATTAATATAACTCAGCTTATTGCAATAGCTGAACTGTGATTTGTCACATTCAATTTCCACAGACTGATGTGTCAAGCCAATTAAATTTTAAGTCCATTGATAAAATTCAACAAAGAAATACAAAGCTCAATGTCAAAAGTTACAACTAATGGATAATGGTTTACCTTACATGCATAATACCCTAGATTTAACTGTTAGAAATTCAAAAATAAAAATAATAATAACAAAGTTGGATGAGAATAAAAAGTCAATGTATTCATAAGATTGTCCATTCTTAGTTATATATGATTGGAAGCAATGAGCACACTTATAAACCTATTCAAATAATGATATCCTTAAGCTAACCAAAGCTAGAACTGGATAGACTGCTTAGCAGTTTAAAGTATTTGATGTGCTTACAGAGGACCTGATTTTTATTCCTTAAATTATATCAGGCTAATAGCCACCTGTAGGTCCAGCCCAGGGCCTCTGGTGCCTTCATCTTTTCTCCACAGGAAAATACACACACACACACACACACACACACACACACACACACACACACTTTAAATAGATCTCTAGAAAAGTTTGCATCATTCTGTATTTTGATTTGTTTCCCAAAGACTTTTGCATAAGGCTTATTTTAAAATCTTTTTTTAATTTTATTTTATAATTCAATTTAATTTTACATATCAGCCACGGATTCCCTTGTTCTCCCCATCCCGTCCCCCCAGCCCACCCCCATTCCCATCTCCTCCATGGCAAAGACTCCCCTGAGGATTGAGTTCAACCTGGTAGATTCAGTCTAGGCAGGTCCAGTCCCCTCCTCCCAGGCTGAGCCAAGTGTCCCTGTATAAGCCCCAGGTTCCAAACAGCCAACTCACGCATTGAGGACAGGTCCTGGTCTCACTGCCTGGATGTCTCCCAAACAGATCAAGCTAATCAACTGTCTCACTTATCCAGATTGTTGAGACCAAGGTTGGAAAAAGCACAGGGACAAATAGCCAAACGAATGGAAACACATGAACTATGAACCAATGGCTGAGGAGCCCCCAACTGGATCAGGCCCTCTGGATATTTTAAAATCTTTATTTTAGTGATAGAGAAACTGAGGTTCAGATGTTACCTAACTTTTAGCAGCATTTTTCTTAATACTAGCAAATTTTGTTGGTGCTAACACTAGATTGTATTAGATCAAAGCATGGCAGTAAACAATACCACCTTTGATCTCTTTACACTGGCTCCTTGAATTATCTTCCATTAGAATGTGGACTTGGTTTGATAGCTTCCTTAACCAGTGGGATGAGACAAGATATCCTGGAAAGCTGCCACAACACAAGAAGGCCAAGGTACATAAAGAATTCCAGTGTCAACAGTGGCTGATAGCAAGAGTTGACCTCTGTGTTGAATGGCACCAATAACAACACAGTTTGTATGCAAAGCATAATCTTAGATATAAACACCAGGCAAACTTTTTGATTGGCTCACCCAGAACTACTGCTAAGCTGCAGTAATAGGAGAGATTCTAGATAAATCTTCCTAGAGAAGCACATAGATTCTTCAGATTCTCAGGAGTGACACCACAAAATCTTAGTATTGTTTAACATGAACAGTAGCTAGCAAAACAGACCGAATTTTCTATGGCTCAGGGATAAAATAGTTATGTGAACTAACTAATTGAATTTGTATAATAGCATAAAATTATATGCTACTATTATTTTCATCATACTGACTTTAAACAGAAGGTCATAAAGCTTAGCACTTATCTAAAAATCACAGATAACAGGTTTGTTTAGGCATTGCTCTGTGCCACCTAAACAACCATTTGTTCTAGACTGAAGACCAACTTCCTTCAACCAGAAATTTGTTTATTCTTCCTTTTTAATAAGAAGTCCACATCTGATGATGGAAGTGGTATCCTGGTTATAGTGGATATAGTATACTGAAAATCTAGAGGAACATGGATCTTAGGTGCCCAGATAATAATTGAGTGTGGTTTGTGTTGTTGAAATGATGACTAAACGTAAAATGGAAGGAAATAGACGACAGAGGCTGAATTTAACTGCAGACTTTAGACTCTTCAGGAATGGACAACAAGAACTTAAATGAATATGGCCAGGCTTCTGAAACAGATTGTCTCAGATGGGTGGGGCAACTGGGTTAAAAGAGTCAAGAAAGATGAAACCAGCCTTTCCCACAATTTTAATAAAATTGCAGTGTCATACTATTCTCCTTCAAGATAGCCCCCTTGTTAATTTTATTAAAGTCAAACAGTGGTATTTCTATATTCTTCCATGGCCTCCAGGAACACATGCAACCAATAAAACACAAAACTTTATTTGCACAAGAACAATCAGTTTCCATCATAAAAGAAGGAACTGTGTATTTCTGAATTTCTTGTAATCTCCCAGGATAAGCTTAAAGTTTTACTTACACTTGGTATGTTTCATCAAGAAATTTTTGTGGCCCAATCAGTCTGTGTCATAACACAGAATTCTTGGTGTGTCTTGCATATAGAGGATCAACAGTAAAATCTTTAAAATCATAAATTATATCACGTTAAGTAGAAGGGGACAGGCATATACTACAGTTAACTCAACAAAGAAAATACATTAGATGATTGTCTGTCTTTGTTTCCATTCTGTGACTTGGAGAGTAATGGTTTTATGTGGCCTTATGAGGTCAACCAAGGAAACTTCTTTGGGCCTGTACAGAACTGGGCTTCTGTGAGAACCTCAGAGACCTTCCATGGGATCTTATTATTTCTGAGGAGAACCTTCAGTATGACCTTCTCTGGCCCTGTGAGAGATAGCTCAATCCCACAAGAGACCAAGGCACATCCTCAGCTGATCCATTGGGTACAGCAACAGGCAGTTCAAAAATCCAACCAAGAGAAAAAAGGAAAAACATGCTGACCAATTTTTGCCTGAAATAATGTATATACTGATAGCAGATTTTAGGGCTGTATTGATCTCCTGGCTGCTGAAACAAAATCAGACTAAATAATTATAAGAACATAGCCAGGTATTCAAGAGACGTTAAAACATCCTATGGAGAAAGATAAAAACTATTAAATTTCATTTCTATCAGTTTTAATCATGTTAAGTCAGGAGCTCAGTTTACGGAAGGGTCAATGGCTTCCTAGATGCTTTGGGCAGGTGGATGACTTGTAGAATAATCGGCTTTGCACAAGGAAATTATTTTCCTTTCTTAAGTCTTTAATGTTCAAATTAGACAAAGACCTGAAAAGTAAAGGAAAAATAATACCCAGGAGACAGATGGCTTGCTAAATGTGAATATATGGAAGACTTTCTATTGATGTTATATTAACTTTCTCCCCAAGTCTGAATTAGGCTCTTGTTTGGCACATCTCTGGAATTTACTCAGACATGTCTAGAGATCATCAAAGGACCAAGATTATATATTAAGACAAATAAGCTCCAGGATTCCCTGAGGGAGAGTTTGTTATCTGAGACAAGTACCTCTCACAGATTTTGAGTCTTGATACAGGTTTTCAGAAGATCCTTAATGGCTGACTACCTGTTTATGTCTCTAGAACTCAGAATTAATCTCCCATCAGTGTTGACCAAAATGAGTAGGAAAAAAAACCTAGCTTTTTCTTCTATTGATATGGAAGTAAATAATATCATGAAGATGCAGACATATTATTTTTGGCTGTTCACTACAAGCTAAAAGGGGATCATTATTCTAGACCCCAAGAGTCCTAAAAAAACAACAACAACAAAAAGCTATGAACCAGTTAAGGACCCAGTGGTAGTTCATGTTGAACTTTTCCTGAGACAGTGTTTCATTAGTGACTGGCTTCAGTCACAGTGCCAGGATCTGAAGACCATAGCGGATGTTATAGGTAGACTGGAAAAGAAGCCTAGACATGAATTCTACTTTTATTCTTAGGCTTAACAAGCCATGTGTAAAAGTGAAGTAGAGACAGCAAAATTGACAGCAACTTCTGGGAATCTGGATTATATAGGTCTCCTCTTTCAGCTTGAGTTTGGCAGGCATCCGTTAATTTGGTTGGAGCAAACTTTAACTTATAGACTTGTAGCAGAAAGGAAACCCAGTCTCTTGGGTTGCATTGAGTCACAGGACACCTCCATTGCCTTCAGTCACACCAGAAGGTAGCAAGATCTTATGATCTTGATATCTGGGAACTCAGATAATTTTTCATCTTTCCAGTAAAAACCTAAATTCTTGCAGATTCTGTCACTCTAATTTAGAATATTCAAGGCCCACAGAATATTGAATGGAGGGAGATATCTAGGCACAGAGGGCAAGGGAGAATTCCCCATAACAAAATATTTGAACTCAAAGGAAAAAAAAAACTGGGTTGACATCAGTAACAAAGTTTACTCTTGAACTGTTTCCAGATCTCTCACATAGCAACCAGGTGGAATTTTCTCCTAACTACCCTGTAAATGGCCATTTGAGTGGAGTCTCTTGCTTCTCCTTGAGAGCACAAGGAACCTAAGCTGGAACAGTATCATTACCAGCAGAGAACGTCTTCCTGGTGCTGGTTGGTTAACTTGCTGACACTCTTACTGAAGAAGTTGAACTAAAATCAAATGAGTTAAACCATAGGCTATCCCTGTCTTTTGATTCCTTGTATGTCCATTCAACATACATGAGTGACTTCTGGATTGTGGAGGAATAAAACATCTCAATCTGGAGAATAGTGTTAGAGAGTTTTTCTCTCCTACCTCATGCAGCTGTGTCTCCCACAACTTCTATCGTCAAAACTTCAGAACCCTCAGAAGACAGCAAGATCTTGTGATCTTGATCTCTGGGAATTCAGATAATTTTTCATCTTTCCAGGAAAGACCTAAATTCTTGCAGATTTTGCCACTCTAGGTCAGAATATCCAGTGTTCAGAGTAATATTGAATGGAGGGAGATAGCTAGGCACCTAAGGCAAGGGGAATTCTCCACAACAAAATATTTGAACTCATAGAAAAGAGAATGGAGAAATGAAGCAAGAAAGAAAGAAGGAAGGAAGGAAGGAAGGAAGGAAGAAAGGAAAGAAGGAAGAAAGAAACTTAGCTTCCCCCATTGCTCCCAATGCTTCTATGAGCTATAGCTCCTTACTACTTAGCCCTGACTATTCCACACTAGAGCCTACATTTTTCTCCCAGTCCTCTCCATCCTGCCACAAATACATTCCTCCTTCTCTAGATTCTCCATATATTGACATTGGACAATCCAGGGATAGTTGAGTCCTGGCTCCTTGATGAAATTTGAAAAGAAAGTTCAGTATATTTATGCAGTGTTCCTACTGATTACTGTTTTTGTTTCTGAATTAGATTTTTATCGTGAACCATATAGATAAAGAAGAGGGGCTGACACTCACTCAAAATAACTTCCTTATTTTCTGCTAGAAGAGGAATTTAACAGCTTACTAGCTTGTTGGCTAGTGCTGTTATTAACCGCAGTGCTCAGCTCCCCTAGTCAGTATTGTTCTTTTCTTTTTCTATATCCATTGTGACACCTCTCTACAGTTTTCTGCCCCAATCTCAGATCCCTTACAAATACTCTCAATGCATGTTACCCATGATGGTTTTATATAATAACTTTAATTTAAGTAAAATTTAGGTATATATGTCTCAATTCCCCATAAAAGAATCTTCTTTTGTTCAGCTTTCTCCTCACATGCTAAGAGAACTATAAAAACACATTTCCTTTAGGAATATATAAAATAATCAGATACATGAACAAACAAAGAAGGGCAGAAAGAAATGGAGGGCCTTCCACAACCCCGAGGCTCCTTGTAGATAAAACACTTAAATTTTCTCATTGCTTTTGAAATTTTGAGTGCAATTGCTCACAAAACTGAATGGTCAATTATTTATTTTTTTGTACAGATTTTGTTTAAATGTAGTTTCCACTGTGATGATCTATGAAGAGCTACTTAATAATTCATTTTTTATTTTTGTTAGTGGAGGAAAATATTCAGAGTCAATAACAGAAAATTGGTGCCAAAGAAAATTTTTCAAAATAAAGAAACTATCAGAAATATATTCAATACTTCAATTTAGTGTTCAGCTCATCCTGCCCATTATCAACGATGGCTGAGTACTTCCTGTATTTACACTATAACAAGCTGTGATCTCACTATAGGCATTTCAAAACTGTAGCCTCTCTCAGGAATGGATTTCTTTATTGGTAATCCAATGCAAAATAGTCATCTCTGAAATTATATACAGAAAAATAATAGAAACAGGCTCAGTAGGTTGTATTTACATACTTTTTTTGTTTTGTTTGTTTTTTTTTGTTTTTCGAGACAGGGTTTCTCTGCGTAGCTTTGCGCCTTTCCTGGAGCTCACTTGGTAGCCCAGGCTGGCCTCGAACTCACAGAGATCCGCCTGTCTCTGCCTCCCGAGTGCTGGGATTAAAGGCGTGCGCCACCACCGCCCGGCAACATACTTATATATATTTGTGTGTGTGTGTGTGTGTGTGTGTGTGTGTGTGTGTGTGTGTGTGTAACAGTGATAATAAAAAACAAAGAGGTGATCAGTTTGAGGTTATGGAAGCAATTGAAGGGAGCACACCTGAGAGGGGCTGGAGGTCAAAAAGAGAAGGAAGAAGTGATGTAATTCTATTTTAATTAAAAATGTATTGTTAAAGACTATATTACTTATTTTGTCCTCTTATGTATATTTCTTTTTTATACATTCATAAATTCCTCTCTCTGTCAGCATGCACAAACATATATACATATACATATATATACATATACATATGCATATATACACATATACATATGCATATATATACATACATACGCACCCCCACCCCCCCACACACATATATACATATATGGCTGTTAATTTACCAATTCCTTATTGGAAATATGCAGTCAGGAATGCTCTTTTCTGGCTGAAAAGATGGATCAGCAGGTAAAGTTGATTGCCTGAGTTCAATCTTGGAAGCTACATGGTAGAAGGAGAAAACTGAATCCTGCAATTTTTCCTCTATCCCCAAAATTGTATGTGCCTTATGGGAAGCACACATACACACACACACACACACACACACACGCACACGCACACGCACACGCACACGCACACGCACACGCACACACACACATACACACAAAATTATTGAATGGATAAATAAACAAAATATAATTTTATTTGTAAAACAATGTTTTCTCTGCATCATTATGATAAATAAGAGAATGAGTGACCCTGCAGGGAGCAAAAAATACCTTAACTCATTGAAGCAGCCATCCTATTGAGAGTTCTCTTTAATAAATGCTATTAGGAGTCAGAGGTAAAGAATTACATTCATATATTCTTTTGTTATATAAGTAAGTTGAGAGGTGTTAAACACACACACACACACACACACACACGCACAGAGTTAGAAAGCGAGAGACAGAAACAGTGTGTGTTAATTTATATTTGAAATCACTTGTCATGCAGATCTAGATTTTCCTAACCTAGGATCCATCTGGAAATGGAGAACTTATTCACACTTGGAAAGAAAGAAGGTTTCATTTTGTTTCTTTTATAGGTGATTGTTGGATGGAAGGATATAGAAAAATGGCAAGACTACTGCCAGCATTCACAAAATGATATTGTTATTCAGATACATTACCATATTATAGGTCAAATTTTGCTTAAGCATATGCGTTTGCAATGCTATCTCATTTTTAAGTGTGCCCCACCTTGTACTGATGGGTAGTTGGTTCTCAGCAACTAACAGTATTTCTAAATTCCTTTGTATAATAGTATAATCTACCCTTTTTAGGATATGCTACTGAATTCAAGCTAAAAGAATGAAAGAATGTTCTCATATTTAATGTATATTTTATACCATCTAGTTGTTTAGCCAAGAACCCTTTATACAGATTGTTTTTTCAGAAGTTAGTTAAGTGTAAAGGAAAATCATCAGTGTAACCTTGTGGAAAAGCTAAATAAATGACCAAAAGGAGGAAAGACAGTGAGACACTTGATTAATTGTATGAGAAGTAATATGTTTTTTAGTAAAACCAAAATTCATGTACAGGAGAGCTTGAAGCCTAACGTGATGAGCTGGTCTGCAACTGAAACTAGTAGGAAGAATAAGGAAGCAGGACCATGATTGCAAGTCTGCTTAGGCTACAGAGCAAGTTCAAAGTGAGAGGTCTCAGTGGTAAAATAGTTGACTGGGATGCTCCAGGCCATAGGTTAAATCTTCACAACTGTAAAAAGAAAAAAGAGAGAGAGAGAGAGAGACAGAGAGAGAAAAAAACTTATCTGTTCCCAGTATCATCTGAGAACTCCAATTACTTTTTGCCATGCATGGATCCAGTGTGCTTATCTCTGTTTATATCATGTTTGCATGCATTCCTATTCCTGTGTGTGTGTATTTGTGCTTGCAGGCATGCACACATGAGGCTTTTTATGTAGGTGCTGAGCTTCTAGAAAGATGAGGCTTTCATGCTCATGCAGCCAGTGGTTTACCATCTTAGCCATATTCCCGATTCTGTTCTTATTCCATCACCAAAATACTTTCTAAAATATTGCACGTATAATCTCTAAAATATTGCTGTGCACTGTCAAGAGAACACAAAGTATCACCCAGAAACTTTTGGTTGGGCATTGTTGTAATGTCTCTCGCTGCCCACAGTCCTTAAGGATTCTTGTGATTACTTTTGCCTCAGTCAGAAAATCCAAGATAATGTCCCCATTTTAATGCCTAAAATCTTCATGACATCCCCCATGTCATATGTCTCAGAGATTAGCATGCATGTTTCTTTGATAAGCATTCATTTTTTTAGTATCTATAAATCACTACTCAAGTTTAAAGTTTCCAAGTCCATTTTTTTATTGTTGTTCTGATGTGGGAGTGCTAAGAGAATACTTAGTGCTTAGTAGCCAATATGGAAAGCACCTTCATTAAGCCTGTTAAAATGCTTTATAGAGATGTCAGTTCTGCTAGGGAAAGGTATATGTTTTTGTGTTCCAGTTTCTTCTTCACCCCCACTGTGAAAAAATTATCTCTACTGTTGGTGTGTTTAATTACCCAAGTTAAAGGGCATTAGGCAATGATACTCTGTAATGCTTGCCACAAGGAAGGCCATTTTTTATCATTAGCAAACTGCTTAGTGGTGGAGCTTACAACTGTACATCTTACCTAGCAGATATTAGAAGCCCCCTTATCAGTTTTTCTAATGAGATGAATCATGAGGTAGGATTGGGGGTGGAAAGAGGGAGCTGGGTTAATGTTCCAAGGGGACTAATTAGAACCAGGTGAGAGCTAAAGAAGAAACCAAGGTGATTTCAGTCAGAATCCACAGGAAAAGCTCTAATTAACAGGAGTGATAGACTTTGTTTGGGGGACACTGGAGAATACACGATGCCCAATTTAACTTTTCTGACCTGGTGGCCAGATAATGTCAACTCCCAATGTATTATTTTTAACTGAAGGCAGAAAAATGTTATTTTCATGGTGTGGGTGTGGAAACTGAGTACCTTAAAGAGACATGGTAGGCACAGAAGCAGAATTGTACTAGTAGTTGTCAAGAGCGGACATATAGGACATGGAGATGCTGTAGCCAAGTTTTATTTATAAGATGAATTAGTTCTTGAGGTCAAATATATAACAGCGAAACTACAGATTGTGGAAACACATGCAGAAGAATGATGCATGGTGAACAATGCCTTGGGGAACTGTGAGAGAGGCTCTGGGAAAAAAGGCAGAGGGCTTTTTACCTCAGGTGCATTTTGTTCCCTGGATTGTTCTTGGATGTGATTTAGTGCCACTGTGACAAACATTTTCATTTAATTTATAAGATGTGTTCATTCTTGTTGGATGTCAGAAGATAGCTATAGAACCCAATCTGGTTACTGTGCCCTGAGTCTGCATATGGCATTCTCTCTGGTTTTCATGCTTTCTCAGATATAACTTATAGTTTGTGCTAGACAAGGATGTTTCAATTGGTCTGTTCTGGGAAAGGGCTGCTCTGTTAATATTTAGTTTGTGCTTATTTTCATGTATTTACATGTTTTTTTTGAACTCAAACAATCTTCCTCACATCACTGCTTTCTTTGCTTCATTTCTTTATAAATGTACACTGAAAATGAAGTAAGGTTGTCTACAGCATTAGACTGTAATCTGCCCCATTCCTTCAGGTCCTCAGATCCCAGGTCCAGCAGACAAGATCTGTACAGGTTGGCTGAAAAGTCAACAATAGATGGTAATATTATGTTGTTTAGTTGACATTTGATAAGAATACAGAATTTAAATATCTTAACCATATTCAAGCACACAGGGTCAAAACGTGTATTGAAGGATGTGTTCATTAGTTTGAATGTAATAATCACTACATTGTGTAAAGATTTAGAAAATCATCACACTATTTATCTTGACTATATATACTGTTTTCAACTAAACAGTTTCTTTAAGTCAAAATATTATTTGATAGGGAAGGGAAGAATGAGTGAAACTCTAACTCTTGTGGTTGTTATAATTATAAGGAATTAATGAGACATGTAATGAAAACAGATTTTGAAATCATTAATAAAATATATTCTAAATAAAGTGAGAGGACAATGGAAACAAGGTAGTTTTAATCAAAGAACCAATGACATTGGAATAAATAACAGCCACTTAGTTCAACAAAGAAAGGTTTGGGGTAGGACATCCAATGGAGGCTGAAGAACTTGGAATCGTATTCATCCTTACATCAATTTCTCTGAATACACAACCCAGTTTGGAGCAGTTCTGCTGAGGTGCAATCCAAAAACCACACAGGCTTTAAATTTATCACTTCAGCAAAGTTATTGTTCCTTCAAAAAAAGGTATACAAGGTATTTTAGCTGCAGGGTGCATAACTAGAGAAAGCGTCTCCTGCAGCGATTCTCTGGCTTTCTACTAAATTAACCGCACAAGAACCGATCATGTTACCGTGTGACATTTAGTTTTTCTAATCTGTTTAATGCCATGGTTTGCACATGAAGTATTCTGATGTGCTTTCATGTTTCAGATACTAAAAAAACACATTAGAAGTGCAGTAGGGATCCCTTTACAGACAATATAACTTGTTACAAATTGCATTTTCAGAAAAAATTATACCAAAAAATCCAATCTTATCTTATGATTTTTCCCCTCAAAATTACATTTTACCTCCTGCTTGTCTTCTGTCTCTTGTGTCTAAGCATCTCCACTTTGAGATCCTCCTGACTTATTCTCCTTTCCTCTCTGCCCTGTGGTAAATGAATTCAAATCTATTTTTAAGGTAAAAAATCGACAGCACTCGGCAATGCAGTCAGCAGCATTTATGTGATGCTAAGACTTTCAGAGATACTGTGAGGGAACTTTTGAACACATTTCTGACTCCTGTATAGATTTCAATTCTTTCATCACTTTTGTTTCTGGCAAAAATGGACTATGACCTTTGGCTCTCTGCACTCAGCATGTTTTTATAAAATATCAAATTAGTAACACAAAGGCTTATGTCCATTCTTCTATATTTTCAGCATTATGTTACAAAATATAATAAAATAGTATACAATTTCTCAGAGAAACTGTCAAATAAAGTGCGTGATTCAGTATATGAATGTTCTCAATGCTTACATGTTTGTTTTATGCTGCATGTGTATGAATACTTAGAGAAATGCAGAACCATCATGCTTGTTTATTGTTTTGTTATTTCTTTTCTGTAAAAGAAACCATATGCAGATGAGGAATCTCCTAATTTAATGGATATACCAGTTTTGGATTTTGTAATAATAATATGTCTTTAAATACATATGTAGAATTCTTTATTGCTCTTTTATCTCACATTTTAAAATTTGTGTTTTATTCTCATCACTTTCTTCTTCTAAGGGTTATTTTATATTCAGCTATCACTTTCACAGTTTTTAGGGGTATAACAACCCAAATTGCAACAAATGATGCAAACTCAAAGCCTGTATAAATAACAATTCAATAGCTTTAAATTCAAATACATTAGAACATGATTCCACGATGTTTTTGTTCATAACTAAGAAATCAAAATCCAGCTTTCAGCTAGATTGAAATTGGAACATGCTGGGAGTTCACCATTCTCAGCTGTACCCTTAGGGAGCTCTAAACAAGACTCTGACACATATATCTACACGTCAAAGGCTTTCAGTTGCTATAACAAAGTAGATGAGTTTACTTCTCAGAACGGAACAGCTAAAAGCTTCTGCATTCACCCCAGTAAAGTGAAGCTAATTCTGGGAGTCGCATTTGTCTGTGGGTATCAACAAAGATCTTCATAAGAAAGTTTAAGCCATGTCAATTTAGCTAAACAACAACTTTAAGTTCTCCCCTAGGGCCTATGATCTTCCCAACCATGGGTTTCTGAGACATTTTACAGCACCAGACCTGAGGGAGGAAAGCCTCAAGTTCAACTAGAGAGTGATTGTTACTCCCACAATAGTTGTACCACTATCACAACAGTAAACACAGCTTGTCCAGTGTTTTGTTGTTGTAGTTCATAGGGTTCACAGCCAGGCTAGACACTGATTCCTTTCCTTCCCTATCAGCATGCATAGCACCTCCAGACAAGATGAAAGTTAGACATCAGGGGCACTTCTCACCTTCATATTGATCAGTGAGCGTATATGGTGGTCCCAGAAATCCTCTGGGATTGGATTTCAATTTGTTAAAATAAAATCAAAACACATAGGGTTTTGTTCTTTCACCTTAAATGGGGTTTCCAATGAAAGTAATATACAGTAGCAGAATTTCAGCTGGAAAGGGAGATAGGCCTTAAACAAATATTATCATGTCAGAATTCATGATTCTCTGCTGGTGAAACACTTCAGTCACACTGTAAAATGAGAGACTACATTGCATTCCATTGGCCCCACAGCATTCCCTGTCTTTCCACCCTGTCTAGGTTTTGTCAGTGAGAAATTCTACAGTTTAGGGATTTCTAACAGAATTGTGGTCATTTAAAAGATAATGGCAATTACCTACAATTTGATAAAAATAAACTGAATGTAACATAAAAGCTTCTAGAAAGAGAAATTTCTCTTCTGTATGTCAGGGGTGATATACATACAAATAACCATTTCTACAAATGATGGTATAGAGGTCAAAATCAATTTGAAAAATGATATTCAATTAGTCAGGTGGAAATAATACTTTTAACTTCAACAGCAATGCTGGTTACTCATTGTCAAATACTTTTACTAGAATTAAGACTTCAGAAAAAAATCAGAAATTCAATTTTTGCATTACTGTTCCCAGGAATATAAATGACAAAAGAATTGCATTGGCTGTGATTACTCACTGTAGACAAATACTGAAGCTTTTGAACAATGTGTCACTTACTCCTTATTGCAAATAGAAATCTTGTAGGGCTAATCTATTTGTATTTCTTTGAAATTCAAGAAACTATAGCTCAGCACTCAATGCTCTCTGTTCCCACAATTTGGGGTCAGTGAGGAAGGTCCCCTGCCTGGATAAATTATTTCTTCAAGTTGAAAATGTTTAAAAGGAAAATGCCTCATTTGCACTTGTCATTTGGAGACAAAGCACTAATCTCTTAAGAGATTTCTTTGAAAGAGAATGTAAATGCAGTAGAAAGTTCTTTAGCAAAGGTGGTGAGATTGTTAATGTAATTGGAAACTATGAGGAATTAAACATCTAGCCAGTATCAATATACCACTTACGAACTCTCCATGAGTGACTAGGAGTAGGATTTTATAATATGTATTTCAACAAGAAATGGTTATCTCAAAACAATGTTTTAATAGCAGTGATTTAGATCCATGACCATTATGATGGGGAGTGTGGGGGCAGGCAGTCAGGCATGGTATTGGATCAGAAGCTGAGAGTGTACATACTTTCTACAAGTACCAGGGGTGGGAGAGAGAGAGAGAGAGAGAGAGAGAGAGAGAGAGATAGAGAGAGAGAGAGAGAGAGAGAGAGAGAGAGAGAGAGAGAGAGAGAGAGAGAGAGAGAGAGAGATTTACCTCCTGGTTCAATATATGTATTCATTCTTTTATTTGAGAAAGTCAGTTTCTTCAGACATTTGCCTGCTTACAGTTTTAAGTTAATAATGGCACCAAAATCTGGAGACAACAGAAACTTAGGCTTACAACTTGCCACAGAAATCAAATAGAAAATAACTCTAGAAAGATAGGAAGGTGATTTTAATCAAATAGATACACCAAAAAGACAAAGGAGAGCTTGCTCTTCATCTCTTTTTTTTATAATTATGTAGAGAAAAGACAGAAGTTGGGGAATGGTCACATGTATAAACTGTATTCGTCAATGGTGACTTGGTTGATGACAATTCCAAATTGTTTGAGATCCCTCTTGTGACAGATAGGTATGATACATGGACTTTTATCACGAGGATGCTACAGAAAAAAATAGGAAATACTGTTAAATGTTAAACAGGATGTGGATAACGTTAGTAAAGGTTTGCTGCTGTTCTTATCCCATCCTGTGTTGTTTGCCCTTAACTGATTTCCATTGTCTTCTCCTTTCCTCATGTTTCTTACTTGTAACTTGAAATAGACATTATATACTTTAGTCTCAGAGATTCAGCTCCACTACTTCACTTCTTCCAGACTTGCCAAAGGCATTTTAATTCATAATTGTAAGTGGCACACTCGTCACGTATTTTCTCATTTAAGGAGAGGTGATTTTTTGCCTCTGGCTTTCCAACAGGCATTTTCTTAGCCACTGTGCAGCTTTCTTTTGAAATGGCTAGTGATAAAAACATCGGTAAGCAGAGGAGACAGCCAGAAGCTTAGTTTTGACAGGGAAGATTTCTGCCTATGGTGTCCATAAAGTCAAAAAGCTTTGCAGCTACACAATTAGTTGAATGAAAAGTGATCATTTGTGTCTCGGCAGACCTAACAGAATAAGTATTATCCAGCAAATTTCCCCCTCAAATTCTTTTCTTCAAACGAGCTTTTGGAAAATTTAAAGCACTTGGAGGACACCTTGTATTAAGCACTTCATGTATCACAGTGGCTGAAAACTTTATATTTCCTTAGATACATTATGTGATGGGTGGGAAAGAATTGCTGTGGGATGGTCTGTATGTCAAATTGATCTGATTGGTCAATAAATAAAACACTGATTGGCCAGTGGCCAGGCAGGAAGTAGGTGGGACAGGGAAAGAGGAGAATTCTGGGAAGCAGAAGCCTGAGGCAGAGAGACACTGCCAGCCACCGCCATGACCAGCAGCATGTGAAGACGCTGGTAAGCCACCAGTCACGTGGCAAGGTATAGATTTATGGAAATGGATTAATTTAAGCTATAAGAACAGTTAGCAAGAAGCCTGCCATGGCCATACAGTTTGTATGCAATTTAAGTTTCTGTGTTTACTTGGTTGGGTCTGAGCGGCTGTGGGACTGGCGGGTGACAAAGATTTGTCCTGACTGTGAGCAAGGCAGGAAAACTCTAGCTACAAAGAATCAGTGTCAAAACAGGCTAAATACATTAAAGACATGGAAATGCTGAGATGTGTGTAAATCCTAGGACATTTCTCTTTATTTACTTTTGCATATTGTAACATTCTGGTTAGAATATCCAATTTAGGCTGGGTGGTGGTGGTACACGCCTTTAATGCCAGCACTCAGGAGACAGAGCCAGGGGGATCTCAGTGAGTTTGAGGCCAGCCTGGTCTACAGCAAGATCCAGGACAGGCACCAAAACTACATGGAGAAACCCTGTCTGGAAGAAACAAAACAAAACAAACAAATAAAAAAAGAATATCCAATTTAAATTAGTGAATAATCTTCAACATCTTGAATTACTTTGTGAGCAAAAGTATCTAGAGCAATATACAAAGCTGACTGTTTGATTAGAGCATCAGTGATTTGGAGAGGTTAGAATATTGCAGAGCTACAATCTAATTACAATTCATCTTGAGCTAACTTGAACCTCATTAAGTGGTCATTTATTCTCCACCTCGGTAAGTGGTTTAACATTCTTGTGGTTGTTATATCAGTCATTTGCAATTGGTATTTTCAATCAACCCAAAAGCTAAGAAAGTCATTGGCTTGCATCTGAAGCCCATAACAGATATCTCTAATCTGCCCACCTTATGGACTCAACAATGTAAGCAAAGGTGTTTTAACTCAACATGTTCTGTTTCTGTCCTAGAAAACCTTCATGAAATTGTTACCCTGTTGGGAAGTAGAATTCGTGATAACCTGAATCTGTGTTTCTGAGTCATGGTCACTCCTATCACTCCTGTTTGACTTCAGCACAAACTTTCTCTCACCTCCTTTGAGGTATAAGTTGTTTTGTATTGACAGTTCCTTATAATTTGTCAGTCTATTATCTTCTAAAATGTGGTACATATGGGTCTTACTTCAGAGCTATACCAAGAGTAAGGTACACAATGACAAGGAGAATGAGGAACTAAACTGTTATTAATATAGGAAAGTAAGACCTTTTGGGTATCAAGACATCCAATGCACAAAAATCCAATGGTTTATTTGAAATCTTAAGCCAAACTGGTTAATGTCTACACCCAAGTCATTTATACTCAAATTCTTTTGTTTTCCTTCTTAACGTTATTTTCAAAATTGTATTTTCAGGGAATAGGAGAGGAATGAAGGAAGGGAGGGAGAGAGGAATGGAGGGAGGAAAACATTCCTGTGACTAATAATTTCCAGGTTCCTCGGGGATCAGGTGGTGAGGTAATTCATATTTAGAGTGAAAACATATGGGACCTTATAGGTATTAAAGAACAATTAATATTAATATGAGTTAGGTTGTATTCTGTATCCCTTCTTTTCTTGAAAATAAGCATCCAAGGGGAATGTGTTTGTCAACTGCACTTTTAAAAACAAACAACAACAAAATAAAACTGAGACCATAACCCAATAAAGAAAAGAGGTCTCTTTTGGCTCCAAGTTTAGAATGTCAAAATCCATAACTGGTTTGACCATGCTGCTCTTGGCTGAGGCAAGGCAGCATGATGAATGGTGGAGAGTGTGCAGTATGAAAAAGCTATTCACGTCATGCCGGATAGAGAAAAGAAGAGGCTGGCAACCCATTTTTCCCTTCAAAATCACACTCTCAATGACCTGATGACCCCCCATTCTAGGCCACACATCACCAAGTCCCCAACAATTCCCAACATTGTGAAGCTTAGGATGTAGCCTTTAATGCACCAGTCTGTAAGAGGCATTTCGGGTCTAGATGGCAGAGTCTGTACACATCCTTTAGAAAGATCTCTAGATATTTTTCATTCTATATTATTTCTTTTTTCCATAAGTAACTGCCACACATAGTAAGTGGTTAAACTTGTTCCTCTTTTGATTACCCTGTTTCACTCACTTCCCTAACAGTCTCCCTGTTTATTTCTCACACATCTCTAACAGTCATGTCTCCACTAAAAGTTGATCTCCTGTTAATGGAAGATGTCTGACATTTGAACTTATCTGGAAAGAAGTGTGTGGAGTCTTCTGAAGCATATTTATCAGTCTGCTTTTGAACTCAAGATGCTCTTCTTAAGCAAACATCAATTCAATTTTGTTTCTTTTACATCTAAGAGCAGCAGAAATCAAGACAATAACCTGGCCTTTTTTTATTTTACTTAGTCCTACTTCTCATATCACTTATTATAGTATTATCATCTTCCTGTGGCCTCTTCAGCATTTATTCTTCTTTTCAGTCTTAAGTACTCCCTCCAGTGGTCTGGTTTGGTGCACATGATTACTTTATCTTCATATATCACAGAATTTTTTTATTTTTATTTATTTATTTATTTTTTATTGTACAACTATGGCAGGCAGTTTGCTAGGTATAATAGCTTTGGTCGGCGTCTACAGTCTTTCAGGACTTGAAGTGTACCACTCCAAGCATCGTTGGCTTTTAAGTTTCCACTGACAAATCATCTGTTGCTTTTCTATGCTTGCCTATGTAAGTGACATGTAACTTCCCTTGTGGAACTTTCAACACCTTTTTTTGGGGGGGTCTATATATTTAGTTTTTAAACTCTGGTATGACACAGAGGTTTTCTATTCAGGTTCTGTCCACAAAATTTATATTGTGATTTTTTATACCTATATGGGGATTCCCTTCCTGACTTTGGGGAAAATTTTTATTCTGAGTTTAATGAAGATATGTAGTATCTTTGTTCTGAAATTTTCCTTCTGCTATGTCTATAATTAATAGATTTGGTCTTTTCATGACATTCTGAGAGTCCTGAATATTCTGCTCTTGGGTTATTTTTTAAAGTTTTTCAGTTACTTTGATTGAACAATCTACCTATAATTTCTCTGTTTCATTCTAGTCTTTATATTACATATTATATATGATTGATTCTCTCAGTGATGCGTTCCACTGAGTTCTTTTAATTGACTCATTGAATTTTTCATTTCCAGCTTATTACAATTTGAGTTTAATTCGACATTTCTCTCTTCTGAATTCATTTTTTGTACCTGAATTGTCTTGATTATTTCATCCGGCTGTTTGTGGTTTTTTTGAAATTCAATAAGGAATTTATTCTTTATTTTTTTAGGCTCATTAGGGTGTCTTCTTTGAACTTTTGAACTTTTTGAATGTATTTTTAACAGTTCATTTCAATTTTGGGTCTTTAGATTCATCTAAGTTTTTATTATTATGGACCATTATTATAGGACTGGTGGTCTGTGGTGGGAACATACTGCCTTAGCTCTTCATATTCCTTATGTTTATGAGATAAAATCTAAAAATCTTGAGTTGACTCGTTCATTGTTTCTTTTCATACAAATTTCCAGCTGTTGCATGTGTTTTAGACTCCATTCTGTTGCTATGAAGAGACAACATGACTGAAGCACCTTTTATAAAAGGAAGTATTTAATTGGGATTTTCTTACAGTTTTATAGGTTTATTCTATGGTCAGCATGGCAGGGCACCAACAGGAATGATGCTGAAGCAATAACTGAGAAATTTACATTCCAATCGATCCACAGACAGCAGATACAGAGAGAGAAGGAGGCACATACATACAATTTTGAAACCTCAAAGCCCACTACCGGTGACCCACCTCCTCAAAGGATATACCCATACCAACAAGGCCACATCTCCTGATACTTTTAAACAATCCATGAACTGTAGATGAAGCATGCAAACATATGAGCATCTGGTGTCATTCCCAGTAAAACCACCAGAGTGAGTTTGGTTCTGTTTTTACTATTGCTCTAACTTTACTGGTTTTAGATCAGGTTTAAAAGGCTCGAAGTTAAGTCTTTTGGTCAGTTAGTTTTGACTAACTAATGGGAAAGGTGGGGCTATTACGTACAACTCATTGGCTATTAGGGTGTGACTGCATTATTACCAATGACTTGTATGGATGCTTGGGGAAGGCGAAAGGGAAGGCAGTTGTGTGGGGCCAAGTAGTTCTCCCAAAGGAGGCTCTGTATGAAATTGTTTGAGTAAGATGCTAGGGCAGGCAATGTAATGGGTCAGGGTTTAGGGCTCTTACCACTGGAGGCTATGTGTATGGGGGCTAGAAAACAATGGGTAAGAGATCCATCAGATTTTAGGTATTTCATTATAGCTCCCTTCCTCCTAGATGGTGCAGAAATCTTTTTGCATGGATATCCATTTACCTATAAATAAATAATGTAGATCAAAGAAATTCCTTATGGTCATTTTTTTACATGGGAAGGTAGGAAAAGTCAAGGGTGATAGTTTTAAGGTTTTTATCCTTGCTTTGGTAATAAAAAGAAGTTCTGGTTCCAATGATCAACCTTGAGAAAGGGAAATGTGAGTTTTATGGATTGCCTAGGGAAAGAATGGAAAGTGAGACAAGAACAGGAAAAATGACAGAGCAAGCTTGCTCTGCAGCTTTCATCTAGGCACCATTTCCTGAGAGTACTCATTTCCATGCTCTGATTTTCATTTTTCCTCAAGTCATATGAGCCCCTCTTGACAGCACACAGAAAGCCCAGTTTACAGAACCTTCATCTGTTCACAGTATGAACACTTTCTTTGATCCCACTGACATTCAGTATGTCTTAGACAAGAAGGAAAAAAAGGAAGAGAAAAAAGAAAATTAGGGGTAAGGATAAGTGATCAAGAAAGAAATTAAATATTCATTAAATATTATAGAGAAGCTAGCTAACAAGGAGGAACCAAAGAGGAACACATGGATTGCCCTGGGAAGGGGAAATAGGTGAGATTTCCATGAGTAAACTGGGGATGATGGGTGGGCAATGGAGGGTAGGGGATGGGGGATGAGAATCTAATATAATGTTTGCTTGTTTGTTTTTTTTTTTTTTTTAATGCAGACAGATTCAGCTTTTGAAAGTCACTTTGCCCCTTACTTGCTTTGTGACCTTGGGTATGTTTTATGTTATCCTGGTCATTAGTCTTTGAGTCTATAGAAAAAAATACCAGAATAGGAATATGCTATCATATAAACCTCTTACCATAAATAATGGTAGCTACAGGTATGTTGGTCAATAGATTTTCTTATTTTTATCATTACTATTAATAATAAATAAGAGTAAAAATACCCTTTGTAGTGCTTGGAATCACCTCTCTATACTATGCTCTATTTTTCACCACAGAAACAATCCTTAGCCACATGTAAAGTTTTAAAGAAGAAGAAACAAGGTTAAATCATGCAGCATGAGAATTGAGGAAACAAGTGCCTGCATGCATGCTCTTTTAGCATACTCGGTAATTACCATGGCTTCTCTAGGTGCTTCAGTTTTACTTCTGGGAATAAAATGTTGTACACCATAGTCTCTAACTGAGCACTTAACATGCACATGGCACAAATTTAAACCAATAAACATAAAGTGAATAAACCAATAATGATTCAATAATGGCTCTGTTATTTTTTATGATTGTATTAGTACCTCATAAATATCAAAGCACTATGGAGGAGGCTGGTGCTCATTCTTATCGTGTGTCTTTTTAAGATCCCCTACTTGTATTGAGAATGCCCAAGGCCATGGGAGATACAGTTTATATGAATGTAGTTTGCATGATGGTATGGGTAGAAAGAGAGAGAAAACACAGAAGAAAAAAATGTTTATACATACTTTCACTAATATTAATTTGAAATTTGGTGGATAATTCAACAAGAAGCCATAGTTCTCAAGAGAGACACATTGAATAATATGTTTTAAGATATGTGCATATGAAAGATGAGAATGACTATACATGTAATCCTAACACTGGGGAGGTGGCATAAGGAGGATTGTATGTTCGAGATCATTCTTAGCTATTAGAGTTCAAGACCAGCTTGTGCTGAATTAGACTGTCATCAAACCAACAAAATCATTAGGTTCACATAAAAACTAACTATAAAACAGTGATAAATAGGGACTGTTAAATACTTTGGGGCACCCCTTGTGATATATACATTAGTAATTATAGTAAAAAAACCAATAATCAGACATTAACTAGCTTCAATATTTTTAAAAGTGAACATATCTATATCTATGTGTGTATGTGTACATATTTCTCATGGGTTTATTTAATGTGTTCATCACCATTTTTGGAAAATATCAAGTAATCCTTTAATTTTTTTTTTGAAACAGGGTTTCTCTGTGTAGCTTTGTGCCTTTCCTGGAACTCACTCTGTAGCCCAGGTTGGCCTGGAACTCACAGAGATCAGCCTGGCTCTGCACCTGGCTGTGCCTCCTGAGTTCTGGGATTAAAGGCATGTTCCACCACTGCCAGGGCCTTTAAACAAATTTTAAAGATTTAAATTTGCCAGAGATGGCATATGAAAAGCCTGACATGTTGCCAGTGGAATCTGTGCTGAAGGTACCCGAGAATGAGGACATCAGTCCCTCTGGGCCTGCCCCACCAGATATTCTACTAAGCCTGCCTTCTGTGGGCAAGGGAGAGAACAACCCTTGTGTCCCGAGGGCAGACTTTATGGCATACGCATGTCATGTTCTCACCCATCCAACTGTCACTGGTTCTTGTAATCCTCCTACTCTATTTGTTCTTTAAGTTTTTTTTTCTCTCCTGCGGTGGTTTCCATGGAATTAGAAATGATATTGAGATTGTGATAATGGCAGGAGTTAAAGATGTTATGCAGGTCATGGGAAAAACCCAGAAGCCCAGTGGCAGAAAACTGTAGATGGGGTGACAAATAGATAGGATAAAAGTCAAGAGTTGTCCAGAACTAGTTAGAAGACAACCTGATGAATTACAGAGTGATGAAGAAGGACTTGAGCTGAGAGGAAGCTGGCAGTCTGGTCCCTTAAACCATTGCTTGTATTTCTGTGCTTTCTGAGAAACTGCAAGTAGATGGCCTCTGGGGTGATTGCCTCAGATGTTCTGATAATTAACCTGCAAAAGAATAGGCTGGTATGCTTTGGCTTTCTTCCTGGGAACTTCTATGTGCAATCAAGGGGCAATGGCACACTTTGCTGATTTACAAAAAGAATTTTTGAAACTATTGTGAAGAATTCAATCACCTGTTGAATTTCCTCATCCCCCATTTCCTTGTATTATTACAATAAAAGACTGGGCTTGAGTCAGATTTGGAGAAGGTGGAGGAAACGCACATCTCCAGATCTGACAAGACTGGTCAGCTTGTACCAACGCTTGTGTCTCAGTCTTTTCTTGTGCCTGCCAGACATGCCTGCCCTTTGAGACCCTCGAAACAGGTGAGGCTGCTCCCTGGCATAAATTATTTCCAAAATCATATTTATCTTTTATCTTCCTATCACTATCTATCTGTAATATATATTATTAAAAAATAGATTATTTTCTCATATGATATATCCTGATTATAGGTTGCCCTCTCTCCACTCCTCACAGCTGCTTCCTCACTTCCCCTTTTCTCCCCTACTCTCCTCTCTGGATCTACTCCCTTTCTGTCTCTCATTAGAAAAGAACAGGCTGTTAAGAGATAACAACAAAATATGACAAAATAAAATATAACAAGATGAAGCAAAACCTTTTATATTAAAGTTAGACACAGGAATCCAACGGGTGGAAAAGAATCCTAAGAGCAGGTATAAGAGTCAGAGATCTACTTGTTCTCATAGTCAGGAGTCCTATTAAAAATATTAAGCTATAGCTATAATATATACTCAGAGGACCTGGTGTAGACCCTGTGAATGCTGTTTCAGTCTCTTTTAGTTCATATGTGCCTGACTTAGTTGATTCAGAGGGCCTTGTTCTCCATCCCCTCTTATTCTTACAAACATTCCACCTCTTCTTCCTCAGGATTCCATGAGCTCTGAGGGCAGAGATTTTATGGAGAACTTCTCTTTAGATCATCTCTCTGTATAATGTCTTGCTGTAGGTCACTGCATCTGTTCCCACCCACTGCCAGAGAAGGCCTTTTCTGATGATGATTGGATAAGGGACTTATTCATGAGTATAGCAGAATGTCATTAGGAATCATTTTATTGTTTGTTTTTTTTTGTTGTTGTTATTTTTATTGTTGCTGCTGCTGTTTGTTTGTTTGCTTGTTTTTAACCAGTTCTCTTTGGTTTTACCTTAGGATTTGCGCTGTCTAGTCTCTGGTTCTCGATTACTGAAGCTGTCTTGGGTATGAATTCCATCTCATGAAGTGGACCTTAAGTCGAATCAGACATTGGTTGCCTATTCCCACAAGTTCCTTGCCACCACTGCCCTAGCATATTTTTCAGGTAGACAGATTGTTGGTCAAAGGTTTTGTGGCTAGGTTGGTGATTATGTTTCTCTTTTGGCAGCCTAAGAGTACCTTCCTGCAACAAAGAGAGTAGAACATAGGGATGAAGACTTCGTTTAGGCACCAACTTTGATTCTCCAGATTCAATGAGTAGTGTGTATACTGTGCTTGGCCGTAGGGCCCCACTGTAAGTTTCTAGAGAGCAACCTTTTGTCTTAGCATCTGGTGAGTTGTTTGGGCATTTCCATGGGACCTGCTTGGTACATGGGGGGTCTCATGGAAATACAATTGAGCTATATTTACAACTCAATACAATTGAGTTGCGACACCTCTTCTTTACCTAACCTCTCTGGGTCTATGTTTTGTAGCTTGTTAATACTTACTTTACAGTTAATATTCACTTATAAGTACATACATACCATATTTGTTTTTCTGGGTCTGGTTACCTCATTCAGGATGATTTGTTCTAGTTCTATACCTTTGCCTTCAAATTTCAAAATATCATTTTTTAACCAGCTGGGTAATGATCCATTATGTAAATGTACCATAGATTCATTATCTATTTTTTATGTTGAGAGACATCTAGGTGTTTTCCAGTTTCTGGCCATTATGAATAAAGCCACAGTGAACATGGTTGAGCACGTGTCCTTGTAGGCTGGAGCATCCTTTAGGTATGTGTAAGAGTAGTATAGTTGGATCATGAGGTAGTTGTTTTATCCCTGTTGAGTTTGAGACTTAAACATTTGAACTGAATATTTAATTGAAGAATATTTAACATCAAATTTAAAATTTAAACCATAAATACAACCCATAGAGAGCCTGGGAAATATCATAATACTTTCATAGAGCACCATTTCAGAATATCACAGTTTCTTACAAGACTCAGTTAATCCAAATAGCTTAAGCTTGGTAAGGTTAGCAAAGACAAAAAGACTTGACATATATTTAAGTCAGTTACTATTAACCTGAATAGACCTTAGAAATATATAAACAGTGAGACCAAAATGAGTCATCTTAGAAACAAGACCAAAATGCTTTCACCCTAAAACTAAGGCCTAAGATTTCTCCTTTAAGGTACAGGCCATGAGTTACTGGAATAGGCCATGAGTTACTGAAACCAGTCAGTCCAGATTCCCGAAACCAGGAAGTGTAAAAGTACAGAGTCACAAGGTAATCATGAGGTAATGACTGCCAGACTATAGAATGTCCTCTCCCTGGTTCCCTAGGTAACTGTTTAACAAAAAAGTGTACCAACCCTGGTTTCTAGGGTAACTGACCATAGAAATTTCCCCACCTGAGGGCAGCCAAAGAGAAATAGTGGCAGGCAACCACCCCCTTAAAAGTAAGATTTATCCATGATTTCTAGAAGTCCCTAGAAGTGAGCCAATCAGAATTGTACCCATACAAGCACCCCTAACTGATGTTACCTTGTGGCTTTTGCCTTTAAAAACTGAGCTTGCAGAGAGGCAGGCTCTTCCTCCAGTCTCCACTGTGTTGGATCTGTTGGACAAAGTCCCTGCCTAGTCTTGTATTGCTTTTGGATATCCCAAATTAAACTTTCCTGTCGCATTCCGGCATGATCGTCTTCGGTGGTCTCTCTGGGGGTCGCTGTCTGGGCACAGCATACACCTTATTTGTTAAAGATACCTTATTCATCAATCATATGTTTTGACTTACCTAATTTTTTTTTAGAACCTGGTGTTGAACTTTTAGCAAAGACATAAGTAGTCAGACATACATCTCTAAGTCAGTTTCTGTTGATCTGAGTACATCTGTATAATTTTAATAATTTATACAAAAATTCCATATAATTCAAAATATTTTGGAGACCTGCCATTGTCTCTGCAGTCTAAAAAGGAGATACAATGGCAAGTGACTGCCTCAGTAGTACTTAGAAGTTTCATAGGTGCTGGCTTAGTTGGTTTATACCACATGCTCCTCTTAATCAAGATGGTGGTGAAGTCACATGACATATACTCTTTTTAACCTTGATAAAGATGACTGCTAGCCCAGTGGTATCTTCCATCCTGATGAAGTCATAAGTCAAGATGGAGGAAAGTCACATGGTTGCTATTTAAAAACACTTACATTACTTAGATCTATTCATTTTTTTTAAAAAAAGTTAAATCCAAGTCACACCTAGAAACACACAAACACACACACACACACACACACACACACACACACACACATACATACACACACATTATCATGTAGATATGTAGATGACACTTGTTTTTTATGGTTTTATGAGATAAGATTTATCTGTATAGCTTTGGTGCTTTTCCTGGAACTCACTCTGTAGCCAAGGCTGGCCTTGAAGTCAGAGATCCACTTGGCTCTTGCCTCAAGTGCTGGGATTAAAGGCATGTGCTACCACCACCTGGTTTCATTATCATGTAGAAAGTTAAGATTACCTATGCATAGATTTTTTTTAACTAATCAACATTTTATTACAAGTTTTAGCCTAACTTTTTGTTACAGATTTTACAAATTCTTTGACCATACCCAATGAATTTACAAGTCTCAAATGATTTCTTGAGAGTAGAACTCAGAAAAACTGTAGACATAAAATATTTTCAAGAGTAAGAGACCGGCCCCCAGTTCCCATCCTGCCCCCGACTTCCCTTCTGGACCAGAGGTGAGTATCTGGGCCCAACCTGGACCCCATCCCTGGGTACCAGCCACTCTGGGAAGATCTGCCCAACTTGGCCCCAGGTTCTGGCCACCAGGCAGGTCCACCTTCTAGCCCCACTGGGAGGGATCCCCTCTTACAAGCCCCCCCGGCAGCCCCTGCAATCTCCGCGCCCTGCCCCCACCCCCATCTTCCCGAGACCCCAGCCACTTTCTCGGACTTAGAGACCAGTCCCCAGTTCCCATCCTGCCCCCGATTTCCCTTTTGGACCAGAGGTGAGTATCTGGGCCCAACCCGGAGTCCATCCCTGGGCACCAGCCACTCCAGGAAGACCTGCCCAACTTGGCCCCAGTTTCTGGCCACCAGGCAGGTCCCCTTCTAGCCCCACTGGGAGGGATCCCCTTTTCCAAGGACCCCCTGGCAGCCCCTGCAATCTCCACGCCCTGCCACCACACCCATCTGCCCGAGACCCCAGCCACCTCCTGAGACTTAGATACCGGCCCCCAGCTCTCATCCTGCTCCCGACTTCACTTCTGGACCAGAGACTTCTGGTCCAGATAACAGCTTCCATCCTGCCCTGGAGTTCCCATTTGGACAAGAGAACTCCCATCTGGACAAGAGAGAGAGACTTCCTGAATCTGTCAGCTCTTTCTGAACCAAGTACACTGATAAGACCAAGAAGGAACCACAAGGAGATGGGCAAACATCAAGGCAGAAGTACATACAACAAAATGAAGAGCAATATAGCATCACCAGAACCTAGCCTGCCTCCAACATCTAGACCTGAACATCAAAAATTGGAAGAAGCAGAAGAAAGTAGCCTTATGAGTAACATCATGAAGAAGGTAGATGTAGATGTAGTTTTCCTGCCTTGCCCATAGTCAGGACAAATCTTTGTCACCCGCCAGTCCCACAGCTGCTCAGACCCAACCAAGTAAACACAGAGACTTATATTGCTTACAAACTGTATGGCCGTGGCAGGCTTCTTGCTAACTGTTCTTATAGCTTAAATTAATCCATTTCCATAAGTCTATACCTTGCCATGTGGCTGGTGGCTTACCAGCATCTTCACATGCTGCTGGTCATGGCGGCAGCTGGCAGTGTCTCTCCTCTTCAGCCTTCCGCTTCCCAGAATTCACCTCTCTCCTTGTCCCACCTACTTCCTGCCTGGCCACTGGCCAATCAGTGTTTTATTTGTTGACCAATCAGAGCAATTTGCCATACAGACCATCCCACAGCAGGTAGAGGCTTGTGTAGAGGAAAAGACAAGAAAATTGGAAGAACGCTGTAAACAACTAGAGGAAAGGGCAAACAAATTAGAAGAAAACAATAAAGTCCTGCAAGAAAACAATAAAGTCCTGGAAGAAAACAATAAAGTACAGAAAGAAAACAATAAAGTACTGGAAGAAAGCAATAAAGTCCTGGAAGAAAACAATAAAGTACTGGAAGAAAATCATGAAAAAGCAATGAAACAAGTAAAGGAAACAGTCCAAGACTTGAAAAGGGAAATTGAAAAAATAAAGAAGACACAAACAGAGGGAATGCTGGAAATAGAAAACCTGAGGAAAAGATCGGGAACTTCAGATGCATGTATAACCAACAGAATGCAAGAGATGGAAGAGAGGATCTCTAGCATTGAAGATACAGTAGAAGAAATAGTTTCATCAGTCAAAGGAAACACTAAAGCCAACAAAGTCATGAACCAAAATGTCCAAGAAATCTGGGACACCATGAAAAGACCAAACCTACAAATTATAGGGATAGAAGAAGGTGAAGAATACCAACTCAAAGGCATAGAAAATATATTCAACAAAATTATAGAAGAAAACTTTCCCAACTTGAAGAGGGAAATGCCTATGAATATACAAGAAGCCTATAGAACACCAAACAGACTAGACCCCCCCAAAAAGTCCCCTCAACACATAATAACTAAACAACTAAATGTACAGAATAAAGAAAGAATATTAAGAGCAGCAAAGGAAAAAGACTAAGTGACCTATAAAGGTAAACTCATCAGAATAAGACCCGATTTCTCAATGGAGACTTTGAAACCCAGAAGGACCTGGACAGATGTAACGCAGACACTAAGAGACCATGATGTCAGCCCAGACTATTATACCCAGCAAAACTTTCAATCATAATAGACGGAAGGAACAAGACATTCGAAGACAAAGCCAGATTTAAACAATGCCTATCCACAAACCCAGCCCTACAGAAAGCACTAGAAAGAAAATTCCAACCGAAGGAAGCCAGATACACACTCGAAAACACAGGTAATAGATAAAGCCACAACAGTAAAACCCAAAGAAGAGAAGTACACACACACTACCACCAAAAATAACAGGGATGAACAATCACTGGTTGTTAATATCCCTTAATATCAACGGACTTAATTAACCTATTAAAAGACGTGTATAAGGCTGCAAATAGATCCATATTTGTCACCGTGCACAAAACTTAAGTTCAACTGGATCAAGGACCTCAACATAAATCCAGCTACTCTAAACCTGCTAGAAGAGAAAGTAGGAAGTAGTCTTGAACGCATTGGCATAGGAGATCACTTCCTAAATATAACACCAGTAGCACAGACACTGAGACAAACAATCAATGGGACCTCTTGAAACTGAGAAGCTTTTGTATAACAAAGGATACGGTCAACAAGGCAAAGTGACAGCCTACAGAATGGGAAAAGATCTTCACCAACCCCACATGTGACAGAGGACTGATATCCAGAATATACAAGGAACTCAAGAAATTAGACATCAAAAAGACCAACAGTCCAATTGAGAAATGGGCTTTAGAACTAAACAGAGAATTCTCAACAGAGGAAACTCAAATGGCTGAAAAACATTTAAGGAATTGCTCAACATCCCTAATCATCAGGGAAATGCAAATCAAAACATCTCTGAGATACCACCTTAAGCCTGTCAGAATGGATAAGATAAAAAACACTGAAGACACTTTATGCTGGAGAGGATGTGGAGCTAGGGGAACTCTCCTCCAATGCTGGTGGGAATGCAAGCTTGTACAACCACTTTGGAAATCAATATGGCGCTTTCTTAGAAAATTGGGAATCAATCTCCCCCAAGATCCAGCTATACCACTCCTGGGCTTATACCCAAGAAATGCTCAATAACACCACAAGAGCACTTGCTCAGCTATGTTCATATCATCATTTTTTGTAATAGCCAAAACCTGGAAACAACATAAATGCCCTTCAACCTAAGAATGGATAAATAAATTGTGGCACATATACACAATGGAATACTACTCAGTAGAGAAAAGCAATGACATCATGAGATTTGCAGGCAAATGGATGGATCTAGAAAAAATCATCCTAAGTGAGGTAACCCAGACTCAGAAAGACAAATATGGTATGTACTCACTCATAGGAAGATGCTAGATGTGGAACAAGGATGACTGGACTGCTACTCACATCACCAGTGAGGCTACCTGGAAAACGGGACCCCAAGAAAGACACGGAGAAATGGATGAAATGTACATGAACAACCTGGACATGAGTGAGAGCAATGAAGGGCGAGAGTCAAGGGAAAGAGAGCGGAAGATCCTAGCTGGATCAAGAAAAGAGAGGGAGAACAAGGAATAGGAGACCATGGTAAATGAAGACCACATGAGAAAAGGAAGAAGCAAAGAGCTGAAGAGGCCCACAGAAATCCACGGGGATACCCCCACAAAGGACTGCTGGCAGTGGTCGAGAGACAGCCGGGACTGGCCTGCTCTGGTGATGGAATGGCCAAACACCCTAGTGGTTGTGCCATAAACCCCATCCAGGGACTGAGGAATCTGGATGCAGACATCCACGGCTAGGCCCCGGGTGGAGCGCTGGGAGTCTAATTAGTGAGAAAGAGGAGGGTTTATATGAGCGAGAATTGTTGAAGCCAGGGTTGGATAAAGCACAGGGACAGATAACCAAATGAATGGAAACACATAAACTATGAACCAAGGGCTGAGGGGCCCCCAACTGGATCGGGCCCTCTGAATAGGTGGGACCATGATTGACTTTTGAATAGGTGGGACAGTTGATTGACTTGGTCTGTTTGGGGGGCATCTGGGCAGTGGTGCCGGGTCCTGGGCTCGTTGCATGAGTTGGCTGTTTGAAACCTGGGACTTATGCAGGGACACTTGGCTCAGTCTGGGAGGAGGGGACTGGACCTGCCTGCACTGAGTCTGTCTGGTCGATCCTGGTCCTCAGGGGAGGCCTTGATCTGGAGGAGGTGGGAGAGGGGGGTGTGCCGGGGGGAGGGGGGGAAGTGGGGGAGGGCAAGGGAATCTGTGGCTATTATGTGGAACTGAATGGTATTGTAAAATAAATAATAATAATAAAATAACACAAAAAATATTTTCAAGAGTAGAAAGTTGAAAAACCTTAGAGTTAAGAGACTTTGGGATCATTTCCTTGTGCTGTATAGCTGAAAGTTTTCCTATGCCTGCCCAGCACCCACTGCTCTGAGATCCCACAGCTGTTCAGACCCAAGTAAACACACAGAAGCTTATATTTATTAAAACTGTTCAGCCATTAGCTAATCTTACTACTGACTAGCTTTTACATTTAAACTCAGTCCATTTCTCTTAATTTATATGTCACCATGTGTTCCATGGCTTTACCTGTGTGCCATTACATGCTGCTCCCTGGATGGCTGGCATCTCCTGACCCAGCCTTCCTCTTCCAGAATTCTCCTTGTGTGCATATCCCGCCTATACTTCCTGCCTGGCTACTGGCCAATCAGCATTTTATTAAACCTCTGTACAAAAGCATTATCCCACAGCAGTCCTGTGGAAGAGGTTGTTGCAATCTGTACAAATTTGGAAATCTAGTTTGCTATCTTTGGCAATTGAGCTATACTGAGATCAAGCCATTTGCAACAAGTGAGCAAGACTTCAATAAAATTTCTGAGTGGAAAGAAGAAAGGAGAAAGTGTTGCAAAATGAACTCTACCCAAAGGAGGGTTCCAATAAGCTCCAAACAGGAGCTGAGAGAGAACAATGATGGAAAAGGGTAGGAAAAAAGAATTCTCCACTAGGGAGCATTCATATCATATCATAGAGATGTAGAGAGCTACAGGACTGTAGCTCATAGTGGGAGGATGACATAAGATGAGACAGAGCAAGTAGCTCTGAGAGGGAGGAGGCAAGAAAAAGGTCACAGGCCCAGGAGGACATATGGAAGCCAGTGGCCTAGGAGAGCATAAGAAAGCACTGGGATGTAGCAGAGGAGAGATAAATGGTTAGACCAGGTAATGGGAAGTGACTGAAGAGGTGAACTCTAGATTTGAGTCTAATTTGGTGAGAGGCAGAAGCCAACAGAAGTAAATGACCCATGCGTACCTTAGGAGAGTCAAGTCAGCAGCTTGGTTTGGAGAGGCTAAGTCCTTGCAAAGGGGCACATATATGCCAACACCAGGTGTTGACATCAGATTAATGAAAATAAGGACAGGATCACACCTAGGTATGGTTGAAGACAAGGTTTTTTTGTAGATATGAAGGAGAGTACAGCCAGAGGCATCTGGAAGTGTGCAGACTGAATCAGCCCATGAGGAGAAGTGAGAGAAAAAGAGAGATGGGGACAAGAAGGGTAAGAGAAGAGCTGTGAACCAAGAGGCCAAGAGAACACATGGACTAAGAGAGCTAAAAGCCAAAATGGCTGAGTTATATAGGAAAGAGAAGCTGGGGGAAGAGAACCAGAAGCCCTACCCCTGGAAGGTAGAGCTTTATGATAAGCGGTGGAGGGAGAAGTGCTGGAAGGGGTCACAGGTACTAAGGACACTTGTCCTTCCTTGGTTTGTTTGGGACCTGACAATTAAGATCTTTGTTTTTATTTTTGCATAATTTTTTTCTGGAGTATTTTGCTTGGAACTCCTGTAATAAAGAACTGAGTGTTGAAATGGTTTTGTAACACTGACCTAATTGTTTCCTTTCATTCGGCTATCCTCAGAGTAGTACAACTGGCCAACTAGAAAACAGTTATCTTTTTATTCTATCTACAGTCTCCATACAGTTTCCAATATTTACTGTATTATTTCCAATTCCACCATCAAAGAATAAACATTCTCCTTCTGCAGTATCCTCTCTAACATTGTAATTTGTACATGGGCTCTTCAGTAGGATCCACTCTGTGTTACAGTATTATCTCACTGTGATTTTTATTCTGTTTTGCTGTTGCCTAGTAATACTGAGTATTTTCATAATGCATTCTGAAAATGCCTGATCAGATCCTATCCCTAAGGTATAACTAGAGGTTTTGGGTTCCTATGCTGTTGAGTTGCTTAAGATCACTTTTATATTTATTAGTATCATTTTGTCAGATTATTAGTTTGTAAATACAACATTCAGGTCTGAAAATTGCCCTTTCATTCCATCGATTGTTTCTTTCAATGGAGAAGATTCTTAGTTGATAAGAATATAATGTCCCTATTTGCACATTTTACCCACACTTTTGTGTCCCTGTCTAAAAACATAATTGCCTAGATTTAAATTTTAAAGGATTATTACCATGCCTTTCTGTAGTATCTATATAGATTTAGGACTTGGTTAATTCTTGGTATATTGTGAAGTACAAAGATCAGCTGTTAATCTTTTTCATGTGAGTATTGTGTTTTCTCTGCAGCATTCATAAAAATGTCTACCCATTCTTCAATTATGTACTTGAGGACATCTTAAAATACATTGGCTGTGCAGTCGTGGACTTCTTTCTGCTATCTTACTCTTCAATGATTGACATGTTGGCTTTTATCCCAACACTTAGCTGTCTTGCTTATATGAGTCTGTCAAGTGTCTTGAGACAAGGTATTTTTAAATAATCCAGTTTTCTTTTTCTTTTTCTTTTTTTTTTCTTTTTCCCTAAGCTCTTATTTGGCTATTAGGGAACTTTTCAGCTCCTTTGAGAATTTTGGAATTTTTTTAAAATTTAATGTATATTTCTGTTTATATTTCAATGAAAATTATATTGAAACCATAACTTTATTTGGGTGATATTGATATTTTAACAACTTAATTATTTTACTCCATCAATATATGTCTTTATACTATGTTTACGATTTTTCAATTTTTTTCATTAATGTTTAATAAGTCTTATTATGGAGACATTCATTTAATTGGATAAAACTATCCATAGTTTGTAGCTATGGCAAATGGAATTGTTTTCTCTATTTCTTTTAATGAGGTGTATTATTGGTATATAAATTATTACAACTTTTTGCATGTTATTTTATATCATGTTATGTTGCTGAATTTACCACTTTTAATTTTCTATTGATATAATATTTAGTTTTTTTCTGTGTGTAAAAATAATTTTATGTTATCTGTGAACCAGAATAATTTGACTTCCTCTTTTCCAGTTCATATGTATGCTATTTCTTTCTTTTTCCTAAGGTTCTGGTCAAGGCTTCCAGTAGACTGAGTTGTAGTGTTGAACATGGGCATGTTTGTCATGCTCCACACTTTTGAGAAAATCATTTCCACTATTCCTCATTAAACACATCGCCTGAAGGATTACTGCACTGAGTCTTTCCTATGGCATGATCTTTTCCCTCTCTGCCTTGCTGAGGATTTTTGTCCTGAATGAATACTGAATTTTAAGCTTTTACCCCCTGTATCTTTTGAAATGCTCACACAGATTTCATTCTGTTGATATGATGTATTGTTTATTTATTTTTATGTGTGAAACTATCCTTACTGCCTTAAATATATCTTACTTACCACTCTCTGTAATCTTCTTGATGTTTGTCTGACTTTTCTTTTATAGTTGAGTGCTTATGTAGTTTTGATTCTCTGGTAAAAATGGCTTCAGGAGATGAGTCTAAAAGAGTTTCAGACCTTTCATTTTAAGAATTCAAGAGGAATTCTTCTTTAATTACTTTATAATCAGCATTAAACCCATCCTCTCCCTGGCTAGTCTTTGTTGGGAGACTTTACTGTTGATTTAGTTGTTGCTTACTAATGGTTTGCTCAGGTTAAATTTGGCTGGGTCATGTGTTAGAAATTTAACTGCTTCTGCTAAGTAGTTCTATTTGCTGGACTATAATTGTCATAATAGTCCCTAATGATTCTGTCTTCTGTGTTACTTCTAATGACTCTGTTTTAATCTATGAGTTTTATATATCTTGGTTTTCTTTTATTTGATTGGTCAAGCTAAAGTGTTTATAACATTGTTTATCTTTTCAGAAGAAACATTTCATTAAATATTCATATGTTCTACTTTTTTTTCTCCTAAGACCTGAATTTTTCATCTAATTTTGAGTTTTGATTAATTTTACTTTCTATTTCCTGTTATGCTGAGGAAAATTGTGTGTTTTTTAATTCTAATATTATTTTTTAATTAAAAAATTATATGTATCTATGAGTGCCTACCTGTGCACCACATGAATGCCTGGTGTCCACAGATGCTAGAAGATGGTGTTTGATCTCCTGGAGCTGGAGTTCCAGGCAGTTTAGAGGCATGTGATGGGTGTGCTGGCACCTGGACCTGGTCTTCTGTAAGTGCACCAAGTCCTGTTATCCACTGAGGACTCTCTCTAGCCCTCCTACTGGTTTTGTGGTGAATGTTTGTTTATTGCTACAATTTTCGGTCAGCATTCATGTTACTCCATCTTAAAATTTTGTCATACTATATGCTTATTTTTATTTATTTGACAAGTTTTAATGTACCTTTTGACTTCTTTTCTTGCCTTTATCCTTCAAAATTATTGCTTAATGCCCATGAATATGCACAATTTCTTATGTTTGTCTTGTTAATTTCTAGTTTTATTTCATGGTAGTTGTAAAAGATGCTTAATACAACTTATTTTTAAAAGAAAATATATTTTCTCATATATTATATTATGACCATGGTTTTCCCTTCCCCTAACTCTTCTGAGGTCCTCCCAATATAATTTCAGCCATTAAAATCTTTGCTTTTTCTCAGTGATTCTACAAACATGTAAAGATAACAACACTAACAAGGAAGTATTTGAAAACTTTGTATGGTAGAAGTCCCTGGCTACTATTGCACCTTGTGGGTATGTATGCTTAGAGACTAGGCTGTATGACCAGCACGGTGATACTACTTGCAGCATCCATATTTTATTCCTTAGAAAATCAGCACAAGTCCAAGGAATAAAGGCCCAAGTTTATGACCCAACCGAGATGTGGATGGTTGGATGGATATAGGCTATCACATTTGAAAGGTCATTTATGGTCAACTTTATATATTCTTTAATAAACCATGTAACATTAGCACTTGAGTCTGTAACCTTAAGTTTCCTATCAGGGAGATGGAACCATATGAAAAACTGATCATCCCCATCATTTACAAATACCACAATATCAGAAGAATGAAATTAGACCTTTGGGATGAATAAACTATTATATCTACCCATCTACATTGAAAATAGTTTTTTTGCTTTTTTTCTGCTTTAGAAATATTGTGATAAATGATAACTTGCATTTATGACACTATTATGAAGTGAGATAATGCTATGTAATTAAAAAATAATTAAAAATATTATTTAACATTTATGATATATTATATACTATGATTATAAGATAGAGGTTATAGGTATAATCCTCAGTTTTACAGAGTATATTGTTTGATTAATACCTCAGAATATTATTTAATCTATAGAGCCAAGGCCTCATTATGAATCCCAGGGTTGTTTTTAACTTGTGGTTCTCTTGTCTCAGCCATATTAATGTTAGAGTACAGGCATGCACTAACATTCCTATGTGCTTTTAAAGGCTGTAAATCTAGGAGGCACAATCTCACAGCAAACTTCCTGTTCCTCTGGCTCTTAAATCTTTCTGCCCTCCCGTTAACAATTATCCTTGAGCCTTAGGTGCAGGAATTGTGTTGTAGATGTATTGCTGGGATTGAGTACCATGTGGTTCCTTGCTCTATGCATTTTGATCTATTGTGGTTGTTTTGTAATACACTCCATCCTCTGCAAAGAGAAGTTTCTTTGATGAAGAGTTAGAAATACACTTGTATTTTGGGGGTATCAGGATAAATAGAGCTTATTTAAGAATTATCCAGACTGAGAAGGCTGTATTTCTATATTTAGGAGAGAAAGAGAGAGAGAGAGAGAGAGAGAGAGAGAGAGAGAGAGAGAGAGAGAGAGAGAGAAGATAGAAGGAAGCTATAAATTTGAGAGAGAACAAGGGTGTTGCTTGGGAGGGAAGGGAAAATTGAAAGGAAAGGGAAAATAATATGAATATTATTTCAAAAAGTTTAAAAAACAAATTATTAAAGGCTTTAAATAACAAAATTAGAATTGAAAATAAAAAGTAAATGGCATCCCTGAAGAATTTTAGAAGATAGTTGCTGGGATTAGGTAAATCTGGTCTATTATGTTCACAAAGGGGATCAGGAAATATATTTACATTTCCTTGACACCTCTCTCTCTCTCTCTCTCTCTCTCTCTCTCTCTCTCTCTCTCTCTCTCTCTCTCTCCCTTCCTCTCTCTTCTATTTGGAATTCACATATGCACCTGATAAAATCATGACTAGGCACATACTGTTTTTCTATAATGACAATGTTCACATCCACAGAATCTTTTCTGCAATTCTGTTTAAAGAGGATCAATATTGACACATATGGGGTGTCTAAGACTTTATGAGCTTAGTTAACAGAGACACATTCAGTTTTGCTTTATTTTTTATTGTTTGAAAAGGTGGAATAACAAAGGCACAAACATTTTGAAGATTTTTCCATTTTTGTTTATATCAGGAGTATAATGATTCTCTTCCTGATAACACTCTTTCTGGATGAGTATTTCCAACAGCCATCTTGTGACATCCTGTATCACATTATGGAGGCAAAAAGGAGAGGGAGTGGGATAGAGGGAGACAGAGAGGGGAGAGTGAGAGATAGATAGAGCAGAACATCAGAGAAAAGAGAATTGTCACCATCATTGATGCTAATCTATGATAGTGAAAACAGTCTGCTTATACAACAAAGAAAAAGAACGTAGAAGTTATTAATAAATTTTGTTATAGATTTTATCTAGAGAAATTTAAAAAATTGTCATTTGGAAGTTGAGGGGAGAATGGGACTTTTCTGACAGATTTGGATCCTAATTCACAGTAATAAATTTCATTGTCTATGAATTTAACCAAGGTTATTTTCATTACCAGGTCACATTAGCCTACCATGGTAACCAAAAATGGAATATAAGTTACTTGGAACTTTTCTTTTCTCTTTCAGCAGTAGTGTTTGACACCTGACTCCCAGCTTCAGAGGCTGTGCTCAGCTTCCTTCAGGCTTGTGAAACAGATGGATCTTTCTCATTTGGGCACATTGATCTCATCCAGACATACTACCATCTTTGTTTTATCCCCTTTTGTGCTGAATGCTTTCTTTGGTAAAGGAGTTTCCCACTTGGAGGCACTAGAATACTGCCTTGGTTTTATGCTATATTGGGCACAAAGATTATCAGCTGGGCAACAGTGCTCCAATTAAACTAGTCTGGCCAAGTTAGTTTTCACTTCTGAGGTTTTATTACCAGCTGGGAGCTATTTGGAGGCAGGAATGAAGTGTGTGTGTATGTGTGTGTGTGTGTGTGTGTGTTGCCATTCAAGATTTCCTATGGTCTGTGTTTACTTATTCTACTTGAACAGATAGATCAGCTTTCAACAATTCAGTCAAAGGGCGAGGGGACTGGATAACTCATTCCTCTTTGTCTATGAAGTAAGATCAAATCATTATGTTCACAGCTCAGCTGAAGCTTTCAAAAAATATCTAAATCCTGTATTATTTCAACATTTTCTCCATCTTATTTCTGCTGCCCTTATTATTAAGTCTACAGTATTGATATTTTTGTTTAGTAGTAGGATTAATAACATAAAATCTCTTCAACATGAGAGATAATGAGGGAAATATAGATATTCTGTGTGGTTTGTCAGTCTCCTCTAGGCTTTCAGTGATGGCTGTGTCTCTTTCTTGAAGTTTTTCTTTTTCTTTTGACTTAAGCCAATGGTTAAAAACAACCAATTGCTTGATGTAAGACAAAGACAAGTAATTTGTATTGGTAGTATGGTGTTTTGTTTTATGTTTCTTGCTTTGTCCATTATGACTGTCTTCTCATATCCTGGAGATACTGGTGTCACACATCACAACAAGTTCAGTCTAAAAGGACATTTACCTATAACTCATCCAATTATACTGTAATTGTTGGCTTCTGTTGTGTATTTTGAATGTAGACATGGGAAAAGGGTGATGGACATTAATCACTGTGAAAGCGATGACACATGGATGAAATGTTATAATTAGAAACACTAAACAAGATGTTGCTTAGATGCAAAATCATGCAAGATAAAACACATGCAGAATTTGGACAATCCACTTCCCAAACTGCTTTGGTCATTAATTCAGACATATGAATTTGTATAGCACTTTTTATTTACCCTTTTTCTTATTTTATACTCATAAAGTGACATAGCAGTGAAGTAATGTTTTGTAAAGGTTTACCTACTTTATTCCTTATGAATTGCTTGCTGAGTTCTGCAAATTGGTAATGTCATGTTACAATTGATATTATGCAATATCATTATTTGAGTTTGAATTTACAGAATGGAGAAAAAGAGTCAAGTGTACTTCATATGTAGCAGAAAGTGGAATTTGCCCAACTGGGTATTCATTAACACTGTGCTCTATCAGTATTTGAGAAATGTATTTTAGGAATATTTTTCTGCAAATTTTATGTTTTGTCTTTCCTAGAACTAAGAGCCATAAATCAGAAGAAATAGCCCACCTATAGGTTTTAGTTACATAATTAGTAAGGACAATTATGGCGTTACTTAAGATTTTTCTCCTATGAACAAAACTGTCTTGTCTCTCCCACTTTATTGAGTCCTTCGTGAGCTTCATCTTCTAGTCGTAATTTCTCAGAAACTGTTAGTAACATATATGTGCGCAGCTATGGGCAATACATTTTAGTTACTATGATTAATAGGTGTAAATTATTAAGTATAAAAACATCAAAAATCTGGCTTTTCTTCCGAGGACTCCTCTTCCTCCTTTCAGGCATTACCCCTTTTCATTGTTTCTTGTTTTTCCACTCTTCATTTGTCAGAATCATATCAGGTCTTAGACAAACAAGGCTCACTAAGCAATTATCTCTAGAACATAAAAGGCTTGGCTATTTGATCTCAACAGTACTCCAGGTTGAGTCTGCCTCCCCTCATCTTGTTCTTTTGCTTTCTACTTGTTTCCATTTACACAGAAGGATGCTGTATCAGTTGTTCAGTCCGAGAGAAGGCAAAGGTATTATGACTAGGCTGTACTAGAGTCAGGGTTTCAGTGTAGTCTTTTTGATTGGTGTCTGAGTGGTGATATTAGACTTTAAATCATGGAACAATAGTTTTTAAATAAAATATTTGTAAAGATACACATATCTAATTTAAATTAATTTTCTAACAGTATTTGATTACACATTGAACACACACACACACACACACACACACACACACACACACACACACCACTGTGTTTTTATGACTCAATATGAACTTCTCATTGTGTAGTTGCAGGAAGTCCTCAGGTAGAATAAGTAAGAAAATTTGTCTTTCTTAAGTTTACATTTCACTGGGAAATAAGTATATGACTACAGATTAATTTCTTAGTAAAAATAAATTCTATTTAATTTTTTGTTTAAGAAAACAAAGGACTTAATATTTTCAATAATTTAACAAGGTATTTTTAACTTTACTAGTCTTATTTTTCAGTTTGTAAAAAATAATTTCTAAAAATGACATTGAATTTCTTTTTTGTGGAACAAGGTTGGACTAAAACAAGTTGAGAAACATAAAGAAGTTGTCTGATCAATGGAATATTCTCTTGGGTGGGCTTTAAAAAGTACCATTTCTTTTTACTCACATAAACACTGCAATTGTTCACGAATGTCAAATTGCCGTTTTTTAAAAAAATCCATCTGTTCCATTTCCCTCAATATGTGCCCTCCTTTGTTTCCCCTTTGAATAGGTAGCTTGTAACAAATCCTAACAAATGTTCACACAGATTTTTAATAATTTGAGCAATTCATATGGAAAAACCTTTGTGTTGAATGCTCAGACCTCTGTAATCTGAACTGGTGAGTTGGAAATAACAGAAAGGAAAGTCTGAAAAGAGGCAAAAAATTAGTATATTAGTGAAAATTAAGTCTTGATCCCAGGCCACAATTCATGTTTAAGCAAACAAGAGGTTCTTGCTTATGTCTGTGCACAATTATGAACCAAAAAACTTTGGGTTTGCGATTCTTCCCCAAAGGAAGATGTTTGGAAATATCAAAGTTGACTCTATAAGTTGAATATCCATTTATTTTGAGTAAACCTATTCTAAAAGATTTTACATATTAAAAAGTAGGAATCATTCCTCCACAAGTTATCCCTGCTCATGGTATCCACAGCCATGGCTATGAAAAAGAACTGGTCTTACATTTAAAAAGAACAAAGGATTTTCAGTATCTAAGTGAATCAAGTTTTCTCCCTACTCTGGACACAATATACTTGTAAACACCTTTTGAGAAAGTGATTATTCAGATAGTGGGAACCCATACAAACATGGTGTCCTCATGATGTTATCTGTTTTTCTTAAATAGTAGTAATAATAGCTTTAAGTGGTAAGTAATTACTGTGCCTCAGCAATTAAACTTAGTGTCATGTATATGTCATTCATGAGTCCGAACATAGATCATAAAGGTATTTTTGTCTCTCATAGCTTAAAAAATATTGTGCTAAATAAGACAGGCTATTCTCTCATCTAAGTAAAAGCAGAATTGTAGGCCGAGTCTCATACAGTAGATTATCAGTATTGCTGGGACTAGTCTACAGGTCAATTAATGTTAACATGCACCTTTGTTCTTATGCTAAAAAAATCAACTACTAAAGCCAGTCATCAAATTAATGTTTAGGACACAAGAAAGAAGAGAAAACAAAGGCCAATATAATTTTTTGTGGATTTCCTGTTACCTCTCATGAGCCATACAATTAACTAGCAAGCCTCAAAACTGAGATAGTTTTATGTTCCTGTAATACTCCCATAGCAATATATGTGTCCTTTATTATTTTTTTTAAAGGAAGCATTTCAGATGTCTCTATTATGGCACAATTTTTCTCCTTTTCCTGTAACGAAAATATATTCTACTAACTTTACAATTTTGCTTTCATAGTATGCATTTTCATACATTCAGAAATCTTACTGGGTGATTTTTATGAGTCTCTATTGCCTTATGCTCTATGAAGATGAATTATATTAATCCTATAATGTCTTCTCAGGTATTTATTTAACTCAGTTGCACTAATTCATTAGGCTCAGACATCAGTCATAATAAAATGATTTACTATATATGCTACTATTTACCTTATGTTTTATAATTACTACACAACTGGTTTCTCTACCATGGTAAAGCTTTTTAAAGTCTAATTCACATTGCGGACATTGATTGAATATGTACCCAAGGCTAATACCCTCCAGTCTTTATCTTATATTTATTCTTTGATTGCCACTAAATGTCAAAACAACATAAAAGCCCTGATAGCAAATCTAATGACCTAGATAATAATGTTAAATGCCAATGAAATAAATTTTTAAAATTACACAAAGAGTTGATCTTTACAATTATAAATATGCTCAGTAACTTACAATATCTAATTTCTTTCTAAGTAACTATTTGTCTACAGTTAGTATGTTTCCTAGGCTGAACAAATAAGTGATATACATTTTGTATCATTGCTTTTGAAACATTATAACTTCATTATAACTTGCATAACTATTTTATTTGAAAGTTCTGCTAGGTTATTAAAAAACAGATTTATGATTCTACTTTCTTTGCTTTGTATTGCATCAAGATCAGCACACCTGATGGGCAGTATAACTACTTTTTCCAAGATGATTTCACTGTTTGTGGAGGAAATGGTATATGCAGTTTTGCATCCTAAATTTATATCATATCAGCAAACTTTCTTCTTATTCATAATTGATATCAGTGACTCCAAGGAGCTACTAGATACATATTCTTTCTCATTGTGTTGCTTTCACAAGCAAAATTAGATGCTAAAATCCAACCCTTGATTTTTTCCGCTCTGTATGTTTTATCAATGCCTAACTTTGACATATTAACATGACTAACATCAGATGTCCCTTTTGCTTTATATGTTCACAGACTTAAATAAGATTCAAATAAAGCCATTATGTCAAATAAAAGGTAGCCAGCATTTCCCAGCAAAATAAACAGGAAAATAAATATATGATTTTGAAATGATTAATTTATTTGTCATCATGATAGCATGTTGAGAGTTTTTAATATTATTTTCTAAAATTACTTTGTACTACATCATTTTTTAAATGAGCTTCCAAAGCTTTTATAGAAATATATCTGAAGATATTGATACATTTAAAAATATTTGCTGAATATTTATTCTTGTTTTCAGTCACTTCCCATACATACAAGGAGAATTTAGGAGAAATCACCTTCTCTTTCACATGACTTATCTTGGTTCTCTGTGCAATTCAAAGACATTTACAATATAATTCAAATAAACAAATACATATGAGTGTTCATCCCTGGCTAGATACATATGAAAATCAATAACCATGAACACAGCGTGGTTTCTAATAGCTTCTTGATAATATGCCCAAGGCACCTTTGCTAAAACTATTATGCTTCTGAAAAAAGTTGCTGTGCATACATTATGCTAGTGTAGTCAGCAAGACTCTGGTCTCCTTGTAGCATTTAAGTACTAAAGACTCCCAGTAGTTAATGTAAACAAGAAAACCCAAGCCAGGGAAATTGCATGTAATATTTGCCTATAATATGTCCTAAGAGGAGGTATCTACTGAGACCTGTCAAGGAGTATCTATTTACCACCAGTGTTGTTTGCAAGCTTTTGCTGGATCTTCAGTTTATAAACTTGCTTCTGAAACTTTATCTTCTTTAATATTTAAATAACTGATTTTCTTCTATTAGACTACCTCATTGTCTTGCTCAATTACAAAAAGAATTTAAACCTAACATATGCATAATCTCTCTCATTTATGTTTTTTTCTTCTGTTTCAAAATAGTCGATGAGTATTGTTTTGTTTTAGTTTTTTTTCTCAAAATTGTTTTCTTTGTGACTTAAACAGACTGAGACTAACTCCCTGCTCTACATAACAGCCATGAAATTTTAGGGTTTGCTCTGTGTGGTAATAGAAAACAAATGATCTTTTCTTACTATACTTCAATACAACAGAGAACAATTTTGTGATCAGATGTGTAGATATTTTCCCCCTACACTGAACAGTTTTCTGACAGCAATTCAGAGTTTTACAATTCAATTCATTTATGTCACAACTTACTAGAAGTAGTATCAGATCCTATACACTAGTAAGAGTCAGTCTCCGAGCCAGCTCCCAACTCTAAGCACTATTTACAGTTGTTAGTTCTGCAGATAGTCGACAACTTCTATACAACTTGGTGACATGTTAGAAAAGTATTTGGTACAACTTAATAGATTCAGAAAAAATATGTCTTTACTGATATGTATACTACTGAAAATAAACTAGAAGGCTATAATCAAGGCTAAACCTTGGTGATAGACAGATGAAAGAGATTCATATGGATTTGTCTGAGAGAAACAGTGCAGACTTTCTCCGAACTCTCTGAGTATATAGTCCTCTAGAAGACTCCACATCTTCCACAAGGAAACTCTCCAAAAAGCATCCTCTTGTATTTCTGTGAGGGTATCATTGCACAGGCAAGCTTAAGTACCTTACCAGGTATTCAACTCAACATCTACTCTTCTCCTTTCCCTGAAAACTGGGGAGCCAACTTCCACCATTAAGATGTCCAACATGTCACAGGTCAACTCGTTGTTACCGAAGATTCTGACTGTTTCAACCTCATCTAAAATTCATGTTCCTACTGCTTCTAGCTCCTGAGTGCTGAGATTATAAATGCCTTCCTCACAACTGTCCTATCTCTCTTTCTTAGTATATCATACAACACAGCTGCAGACTCCATTCTAATTAGTAATCTCCAACATTTCTCAGTTATTAAATGTTTTAAGTTTTAATTTTTTAATAAATTTATGTTTATGTGTATTTGTCTGCTTGTTTGTATGTGTACTATTTCTATGTAGGTTCCTGCAAGGCCAGGAAGGGTGTTGGAATTCCTGGAATTGGTGATATTTAGGAAGTCATAGGCTATCTTATATGAGTCCTGGGAATTTGGACTGTTTGCTCTGCAAGAGCAGTAAGTGTGTTAACTGTGGATAATCTCTCTAGCTCTTCTAAAGACTCATTTTTGGGTCTTTTTTAAAAAAAATCTGAGTATTTTATATAAAATAGTTCGACACTTATTCTCCTATTTCTCTCCCTTAATCTTCCATTCCATTCCCACTCTCACCCGTGCAACTTTGTATCCTCTAACTTTTTATGTGTCCCTTTACCCTTGATTATTTTTATCTATTTCATAGAGCAGTGTCTTTGTCTTTGTGTTCCTTATAGGATAATATGAGGTATAATATGGCAAGGTTGTGAAGTGCTCACAATCATTTGGGTCATATGCTCAGCTTTTCCTTACTGTTAATTTGTAATGTTTCATATAGATATATGATAGACAAAGATGATAGATAAATAGATAGATAGAAGATAGATGATGGATAGATAAAGATAATGTAGATATAGACAAAGATATGTGTCTGAATATTTTATGTTAATTTATTTGTATGTATGAGAGCAAGAAATTTAGTGAAATAGTCATGGAACTTCACAGGGCATTCAGTTTCTCTTGGATAGCTCTGTCTTCAGTATCCTGATATCACCCCTCTTAATCAAATATGTATTTTATACTACCATGGAGAGATCTACACTTTTTCATATTGGCTAACAAATAATGGAGTATGACCTAAACTAAATGTCATCTGGAAAAGATGATCATGTTGCTTTGTTCTGAACATTTCTTCTTTGAGAAAACTCAGGCAGGTATAGATGGGAAGAGACTTCATTATGTAGAACTTGAGTATGTTTTTAAAACTGTGAGATATTCCATCACACTTATTACCCTTATGTAGCTGGAGTTTTCTCTCTGGGTCCCGGCAAGCCCTGGCAGTCTGATAGCCCACTTATAAAATAAACACACAGACACTTATATTATTTAAGCTGTCGCCTAATGGCTCAGGCTTCTTGTTAACTGTTCTTATATTTTAAATTAACCCAATTCTATTAATCTATAAGTTGCCACATGGCTTGTGGCTTACCAGTATCTTACATGTTGGTACTCATGGTGCCAACTGGCAGTGATACCCCTGACTCAGCCTTCCTGTTCCCAGAATTCTCCTCTCTCCTTCTCCTGCCTATACTGCCTGCCTGGCTACTGGCCAATCAGTGTTTTATTTATTAACCAATCAGAGAAACATATTTAATGTACAGAACATACAACAGCACCCTTAAGTCTTCATCACTTTGGTTTTTAATGGGAAAGTATTCCTATACTTTATTTGTATTGAATCGTTCTGAGTTGTATTTGTATTTTCAAAAGGGTATTTTAATTGCTAATTGTGGTTGTACTTTTCTGTCCTGCCAGTGAGCACCCAAATAACTGCATGGAGATTTATTATTAATTATGAAAGCTCAGCTGATAACTTAAGCTTGTTTATAAATACCTCTTATAACTTAACCCACTTTTATTAATTTACTGTTTGCCTCATGGCTTTATTAACTTTACTCTGTACTGCCCATGCTGTTTTCCAGCTTCCTCCATATCTGGCTAATGACTGTGCCTTCTTCTTCTTCCCAGCATCCTCTCTGCCTTGAAAATCCTAGCTAGCTATTGACCATTCAGCTTTTTATTAAGCCAGTCAGAATGACATATCTTCACACTATACAAAAAGATTATTCCACAACATTTCGCCCATTTTTCTAAATAAAAAGGAAATATTTTAATTTTAATATAGTAAAACTATATACAACAAGAACAATCATCAGGTATTGTCTAAATAGAAAGCAAAGGTATAAACTTTAACAAATGAAACTTGGCAGGGCGGTGGTGGCACACGCCTTTAATCCCAGCACTTGCGAGGCAGAGGCAGGCGGATCTCTGTGAGTTCAAGGCCAGCCTGGTCTCCAAAGCAAGTTCCAGGAAAGGTGCAAAGTTACACAGAGAAACCTGGAAACCCTGTCTCAATAAACAAACAAAAAAAAAGAAAGAAAGAAACTATATAAAATAAGAACAATCATCAAGTAAGAATTATATTTATAATGTCCAGTCCATTGGTATTTGGAAAATTTAGAAAAAAAAATACTCCATTATCTATCCTTCCTTGATGACTCAAAAGTTTTGTACCTAATTTATCTTCTATTATAACTAAGAAAAATTATAACTATAGCTTTCTAGTGTTCAATCTCAATCACAGACACAAGAAGGATAAAATGTTACCAGTACTTTAGAGTAAACCAGAAATGTAGAGAAAGCAACTTCAAAAACTATAGAAAATGCAGAAGCAATTAGCTACCTGAACAGTTACTCAAAGGTTCCTCTGCAACGTTGGGGCATTCATCTTTGGCTAACAGGCCTAGAATACCTGATAGTCCTTTTGTAAAGCAGGAAATTATGAAGGACCGTCCTTCAGCAGTCCTTTCTTTTGTGTCTTGCTTGTCCAGTTTGGACAGCATACTGTCATCAGTCAAGGCAAATTTATTTTCTTGCACAGTGGCTAACTTTTGCCCCAAAGAAAGCAAACTCCAAATGGAGGTTCTTCGATGCCTATCATCTTCTCAGAAGTAGATTGGTACTGGCAGGAGCAGATGTTTCTCATTGTCATGAAAAGCCTTATGTTATTAATACATCTTCAAATCTATCTAAAATACCTCTATTTGGCCTTAAAAACATACCTAATATGACTAAAAGTTTGATTGTTGTCTGTGACTAACTACTAACCTACATTTTTTATTATCCTTAATAATTTGTAATAATAACTTTCAAGGACTAGAACTTTACATTATATGTTGAAATGAGCTGCATAGGTACAATATCTTAAACAAGAGTCAAAATGTACATACAGTATGTTCTAACAAAAATAAACTTAAATTTGTATCAATATAAAAAAATACCTTAAACAAGAGTGGAAACATATATACAGTATAACAAAAATAACAGTGCTTGTATCAATATACAAAAATCCATGTCAATGTAAACTATTTGAGAGTAGCGGTTGTTCAAAAGTAGACTCAACAATCCACCCTTTTATCCCATCATTTCTATATTATAACCCCCTATTATCCTTTCCGAAAGGGATCCTTGAATCTAATCTTTGTTCAGCTTTCTCTCTGACCATAACCAATAACAATTGCAACCAACCCCCCAATCAATGACAAATATCTATAACCACTGAATAACAAAAACCACCCACCCCACTTTTGGAAATGTGGGCATCATGTTCTTGAGACTGCTTCCTGTTGTCTGGGGGCACTGGCATCTTTCAAGGGACTCTGAGAAAATTGGAATAGCATTCAAGTCCTGGGAATGTTAGCTGTTGTCTAGTCTTGGTGTAATAGGAAAATGTATGGCTTATCTGAAATCCGGCTGGAGTAGTCTGTGAGGCTGAACCATTTCAGCCATAAGCCTTAAAGCTGTTCTGGATGTAGCATTCTGAGGAAACTGTAACAGTGGCACTCTGAGAAGCTGGATCACTTGGTTCAGCCACTTTCCTTGGTGTCTGGTCCCCATGCTCTGAAAACACACAGACTTTCAAAGGTAACACATATCTGCATTAACAGAAGTATGGACTGTTCATTGTACACAAGTCAGTTAAAGATGATTGTTTTGCTTTATGTTTGAGCAAGTAAAATATATGTCACCTGTCTTTTAGTTATTTTTAATTTATTTCTTTACATCTGCATTCAGGCTTTTCAAGTTGGGGGTGTTTCTCCACTCAAATCTCAATCAACCTTGAATGAATCCACAGCCTTTCTTTTCCTTTGAATACCAAAGCACCACCTCTTCCCTGAAGCAATATTTTTTTTTAAGTTCTATTTTAAAATTAAGGAATTCTTAAAGTTTTTGGCGGATTTATTTCAGCAGTTTCTTTCACAATCCCATGTCTCCCAGTAGCTGCCTTTTGCTTATCAGCAAACAAAAAATTCAAAGACAACACAATGACATACAGGGTCCAGACTCCTTGTGTATTTCCCATGTCTATACAGCTAATTCCTTTCATTATTACTTTGCTCTTTCTTTAAGACTTTATTATTTTTAAACTATTTGTTTTTATGACTGTCTATATGTTTTTCATTTCTTTCTTAAGCTCATGCATAATGTTAAACACACTGTAACCAGTTTAAAGGTTTTTCTATCTGAACCTGCTTTACTGCATATCTGTAATTTTTCTGTCTGTATGAGCAAAATTCTTAAACCACCACATAACTTAGCTCATGGTGCTCAAGCCCACATGTGGCAGCTCGGGATGAGTTTCTGTACCATCACCCACATGAGAGACTACAAGATTAGGAAGTTGCATTTGTCTCAGTTTTTGTGTGTTTGGAACCAATTTTTAAGCATTCTCTGGTCTTATGTGGAAATATGTGCCTGGACCTTGGGCATCAATTGTCCAATTTTTCTATCCTTCTAGCCACCTTTAAAATAACCATGGGAAGACATTATTAACTATATAAGCTCAGTCAATAGCTTAGGCTTGTTTTTCACTAGCTCTTATAGCTTGAATTAACCCATTTCTATTAATTTACTTACTGTTTTCTGTCTTTGCTACTGGCACTCTGTACTGTCCATGCTGTTTCCTTCTTCCTCTATGTCTGGCTGTCAGTCTTCTTCCAAGCATCTTCTCTGCCCCCCAAATCCTGGCTAGCTATTGGACATTCAGCTTTTTATTGAATCAATATGAGTGACATATCTTCACAGTGTACAAAAAGATTATTCCACAGCAGCTAATGATAAAATTATACAAAAATTCCATTACAAATAAATTATATTTCCAGTTTAGTCACTTAACTGACTGTATGTTACCAAGCAATGTTTATTTTATGCATGTATGTTTATGTGTAGAGGTGGGGCAAACTTGCAAGCTTTTTGGAAGTAGAGGCCAGAAGATAGACAGTGTTCCCCCCTTCGGAACACTGTCCACTTTGTTTTGAGACAGGGATTTGATTTTCCTTGGCCTATAATTAACAAATTAGGCTAGATTGGCATCCAGTAAACTCCAGGGATCAACTTGACTTCATCTCCACTAAGTGCTATGATTATAGACTGTCTATAACACCCAGTACCTTCATATTGGTTGTGGAGAAGGAAATCAGGTCTTCATGCTTGCCAAGAAAGAACTTCACCAACTTAGTTAGCTCTTCAGTGCATTGGCAATGATTTTTTTTATGCTCATATTGTTTTAGGCTATACAGTATGGCAAGGCCAAAAATTTTGATATCTTTGATTTGAAAAAAAAAAAGCTACACACAGTGGAGCTCTGTCACACTCATTAAAAATCTCATTGCTCATTGAGCTGGATAGATAGATGGCTTAGTGGGTAAATTGTTTGTTGTCCAGTGTAACACCCCACATTCAGATCGCCAATACCCAGGTCAAATCAGGACAAGACAGTAGGCACTTGCAATCCTAACAGTGGGAATGTCTAGAAAAGCAGATGAAGGAAGCATCAGTGCCAGCCAGTCTAACAGAAATAGTGAGCTCCAGATTCAGGGAAATATGCTTACTTTAAAACTAAGGTGAAGAACAATAAAAGATACCTAAGCACCACACAGGCCTAACTTGTGGTGTCTTTTTGCTCTTCTTGGATTTATTTAGCCATGTAAATATTATCCAAGGTATATATTCAGCTAGTTTTAAGATATTTTCCCATGCATTTCTCTCTCTCTCTCTCTCTCTCTCTCTCTCCCAGCATTTATAGCACATGAAGTCAGGATTCTCATCTGCTGCTCTCAGCATAGAACCTGAAGAGTCGCATACATGTAAGTCAGCACATAAAATGGAACACATGGATGCATGGGTGCAATCATGAATCATTGTCTCTAGTGTTTTTCAAGATAACTAATTTCATGTTTCAATAAATACATTGAGATGTTATAAAAATAATAAATATGGCAAATAAGCTTAGACTAAAGTAAACACTCAGGGTTAATGACACTGCACATTTTAATCACAGTGTGGTAGAAAAGGGGCGCAGATTCTGTATAGGTGAGCAATGGGTTTCCCAGATACTAAAATGTTAATAAGCTGAGAGATCTACGGTAAGTATGTTCACATTTACACCCAACCACCTCTGAAGAAAGGCTAAGAGTTTGGGAATTGATGTCCTTTTTTATTGAATATAGAGTCATTTCTCAAACAATATATTCTGATAATCATTTCTCCTCCCAATTCCTCCCCACCTCCCTTCCCACACTAATTCACTCTATTTCTGTTTACCATTCAACAAGCTTCCTTGATCCTGCCTCAAATAGATATGCCAGACTTTGTTGACTCCCCATGGGAGGTGTTACCCTCTCTGAGGAGTGGATAGTGGGTGGGGGTGGTGAAGAGGTGGGGGGAACAGAAAGAGGGGAGGGGGGAGGAGGAACTGTGGCTGGTATATAAAATGAAAAAAAAAACTTTTAAATAAAAAATGAAAAAAATATAACAAGATAAATTATAAGATTAAAAAAATAATAACATAGAGACTGGATAAGGCAAACCAACAGAAAGAAAAGAGACCAAACAACAATCTCAAGAACCAGAGAGTCATTCATTTACACACTCAGATGTCACATAAAAATACTAAGCTGAAAGCTTTATTTTATGCACATGAACCTGATGCAGACCCATGTAGGCCCTGTGCTTGCTGCTTCAGTCTCTGTGACTTCATGTGAGCATTGCTCAGTTAATTTAGAGGGCTTTATTTTCCTAATGTCCTCCATCCCCTGTAGCTGGAGTTTTCTCCAGTCCATCTGGGCCCTCAGCCATTCAAACACAAATAAACACACAGACACTTATATTAATTAAAACTGTTTGGCCTAATGGCTCAGGCTTCTAGCTAGCTAGATCTTACACTTAAATTAACCCACAATTCTTACCCATGTTTAGCAACGTGTGCTGTGGGATGTTCTGTATGTCCTGTGGGAGCCCGTTCTCGGGTTCCTCGTGGCTTTACCCAGCAAGTCCGCATAGAGGATGATTAGGACCACAGGCCTGAGTGCAGGTTTCTGAGATGGTCTGCACTTGGCTGTGCTATGGGATGGTCTGTATGTCAAGTTGCTCTGATTGGTCAATAAATAAAACACTGATTGGCCCATGACTAGGCAGGAAGTATAGGCGGGACTAACAGAGAGGAGAAATAAAAGAACAGGAAGGCAGAAGGAGTCACTGCCAGCTGCCACCCTGACAAGCAGCATGAAAAGATGCTGGTAAGCCACGAGCTGTTATTAATCCATTATGGAAATGGATTAATTTAAGCTATAAGAACAGTTAGCAAAAAGCCTGCCACGGCCATACAGTTTGTAAGCAATATAAGTCTCTGTGTTTACTTGGTTGGGTCTGAGCAGCTGTGGGATTGGCGGGTGACAAAGATTTGTCCTGACTGTGGGCAAGGCAGGAAAACTCTAGCTACACAGGTGGTTTGGTACCTTTTCCCATTTCTGCCTTCAAATATTGCTTCCTCTATGTCTGGCTGGTAAATCCTGACTGAGCCTTCCTGTTCCCAGAATTCTCCTCTCTCTTTGTCCTACCTATACTTCCTGCCTGGCTGCTGGCCAATATGCACTTTATTTATTAACCAATCATAGCAACACATTCACAAAATACAAAGCAATATCCACAGCAATCCCCTCTGACTCTTACACTCTTTCTGCCTCATCTTCAGCTGCATTTACTGAGCTTTGAGTGGAGGAATTTGATGGAGGGATCCCACTTAGAGATTTATGTTCTAAGACACCTCTCTCTCTCTCTCATGTGTAATGTTTGGTTTCAGTTCTCTGCATCTGTTCCCATCCACTGGAGGAGGCAGCTTCTCTCATGAAGATGCAATAAGGCCCTGATCTATGAGTATTGCAGATTATGATTAGAATTCCCTCCTTAAAAAAAAAAAGTCATATTTAGTTTTACCCCAGATTTCTGGGCTATTCAGTCTCTGGATTGTGGTCACCCAAATAGTGTTGGCTATAGGTAACATCTGGTGGAATAAGTATTAAGTGAAATCAGATTGTTCTTTGCTTTATGTCTAGTATCCACTTATGAGTGAGTACCTCACTCAGGATGATATTTTCTAGTTCTATCCATTTGCCTGCAAATTTCATGCTGTCATTGTTTTTTCTCCACTGCATAGTACTCCATTGTGTATATGTACCACATTTTCTTAATCCATTCTTCAGTTGACGGACATGTAGGTTATTTCCAGGTTCTGGCCATTATGAATAGTGTTGCTATGAACATAGTTGAGCATGTATGTTTGTGGTATGGTTGAGCATTCCTTGGGTATATGTCCAAGAGTGGTATGGCTGGGTCTTGAAGTAGATCGATTCCCAATTTTCTGAAAAACCACCATATTAATATCCACAGTGGTTGTACAAGTTTACATTCCAACCAACAATGGAGGAGTGTTCCCTTTGCTCTGTATCCTCTCCAACATAGACTGTCATTAGTGTTTTTGATCATAGCCATTCTGACAGGTATAAGGTGGTGTCTCAGATTCATTTTGATTTGCAATAGCCACAAATAATATAAAATACCTTGGGAAAATTCTAACTATACAAGTGAAGGACCTTTTTTGATAAGAACTTTAAAATTCTAAAGAAAGAAATTGAAGAAGATATTAGAAAATGGAAGGATCTCCCATGCTCATGGATTGGTATGATCAGCATAGTAAAAATAGCATTTTTTACCAAAAGCAATCTACATATTCAATGCAATGCCCATCAAAATCCCAACACAATTCTTCACAGACCTCGAAAAAAAATACTCAGCTTCATATCGAAAAACAAAAGACCCAGGATAGCCAAAAGAATCCTATACAATAAAGCAACCTCTGGAGGCATCACCATCCCTGACCTCAAGCTCTACTATAGAGCTATAGTAATAAAAACAGCTTGGTAGTGGCATAAAAACTGACATGTGGACCAATTGAATCGAATTGAAGACCCTGACATTAATCCACACACATATGAACACCTGATTTTTGACAAAGAAACCAAAACTATGCAATAGAAAAAAAAAGAAAATATCTTCAACAAATGGTGCTGGTATAACTGGATGTCAATATGTAAAAGATTATGAATAGATCCATATCTGTCACCATGGACAAAGCTCAAGTCCAACTGGGTCAAAGGCCTCAACATAAATCCAGTTACTCTAAACTTAATAGAAGAGAATGTAGGAAGTACTCTTGAATGCATTGGCACAGATGACTCCCTAAATATAACACCAGCAGCACAGACACTGAGCACAACAAATAATAAATGGGACCTCTTGAAACTGAGAAGCTTTTGTAGGGCAAAAGACATGGTCAATAAGACATTTATGAATTTTTGATCTCGTGCCTGTACTATCAATGGTTTTTTTTTTTGTTGTTGTTGTTGTTGTTTTTTCAGGAAATCTCCTGTGTCAATGTGTTCAAGACAATTGCCCCACTTGCAATATTAGTTTAAGTGTTTCAGCTCTATGTAGAGGTCTTTGAGCCATTTGGAGTTCAGTTTTGTGCAGCATGATAAGTACTGTTCTATTTGCAATCTTCTAAATGCAGAGATCCAGTTTGACCTGCACCATTCATTGACAATACTCTTCTTGTCCAGTGTACATTTCAGGTTTCTTTATAAAAAGTCATATATAGAACTGCTATTTTTTTTGTTCTGTACATTTGGGTATGTTGTGTATTCATCGTCACTGAATTTTAGAAAGTATTTAAATTTCTTTATTTTTATCTTGATCCATTTTTCATTCAGTAGAGAGTTGTTCAGTTTTCCATAGGTTTGTAAGTTTCTGTTGTTGATATTTGGCTTTAAACCATGGTGGTCTGAAAGGATGTAGGGAATTTTTTCACTTTTCTTGTATATGTTTAAACTTGATTTATGACCATGAATGTGAATAATTATAGAGAAAGCTTTTTTTGAGGTGCAGAGAAGAAGGTATATTATTAAGTGATTAGGTGCAATAGTCTGTAAAGATCTGTTAGGTCCACTTGGTTTGTAACATCTGTTAGTGCCCGCATTCCTTTGTTTCATTTTTTCTTGAATGACCTGCCTATTTGTGAGAGTGAGATATTGAAGTCTCCTGTTTATAAATATTTTATTGATAATTGTTGTGTATATGTTCAGCATATTACCCTATAGTATTCCTTTATGGGTGAGTCTATATGTGATTTTGGTATCAAGATAAGAGTGACTTCACACACACACACACACACACACACACACACACACACACAAATTGAAGAGATCATTTTCATTTGGGGGATTATTTTAAACTATTCTTTGAAGTTCTGAGATAATTGTACTCTGAATCTGTCTGACCCTGATATGTACTTGGCTGATGTTAAATGATTATTTATTATTATTATGCTGATTTGAGGTGTTGTTTGTTCCTGTTTTTCTAAGGCTTTCAGGTGTAATATTATGTTATTAAGATGAGAGCACTAAAGCTTTGATACAGGCATTTAATACTATAAAAATTCTTCTTAGTACAGCCTCCATTGTGTACATTAGACTTTAGTATAAAATATTTTTTATTAATTATAGTCTCATAAAAATGACAAGTCTGATTTCCCCCTTGACCAAATGGTCCTTCATTCATGTATTGTTTAGTTTCTATGAGTTGGCTTACTGTCTGTGGTTTCTATTCTTCCTGGTATCCAGATCTTTTCTTTTTTAATCAAGTACTATTTATGATGCTATTTTAATTGTATAATATTTCTTGAAATTGGCTTTGTGCCCTAATATGTGTCCAATTTCAGATAAATTTGCAGCAGAGAAAAATGTGTATTCTTTGGTGCTTCAATAGAATTTTTTTGTGGATGCCTGTTAGATTTACTTTATTTATTATGTCATTTTAATTCAAAATATTTCTGATTAGGTTTTGTCTGGATGACCCATCTATTGGTGTAGTAGAGTATCGAAGTCCTCCACTATTACCATGTTTAGGGTAAACATGTGGTTTCAGATCTAATGTTTCATAAATGAAATTGGATTTTTCTGTGTTTGGTGCACAAATGTTTAGAATTGTAATATGCTTGGGTGGATTTTTTTCTTTAGTGAATATGAGTGTTCTTTCCTGTTTCTGATGACTAGCTTTAGTTTGAAATCAGTTTTGCCAGATTTAAAATGCTATACCTGCTAACTTCCTAGTTCCATTTGCTTGGAAAAATCTTTGACATTCTTATACCCCCAGATGAAGTCTTTCATGGATGGTGGGGTATGTTTCATGGAAGCAGAAAAAAAATGATGGATTCTGTTTTCTGATTTTAGTCTATAACTCTTTATTGGAAACTTGGAACACTTAGTATTAAGAGTTATTAGTGAAAATGTATACTAATTACAAGTATTTTGTTGTGGTGATTTTTTTCCATGGATCTCTTTTGATTAGCTGTGCTGGAATTTCATATTTATTCATTGTGTCCTCTTAGATGTGTCTAACCTTTTCTTCAGACTAAAACAATACTTCAGATATCATCTGGAACTTAAGAAGTGCATATTACTTAAATCTGTTTTATCATGGAAAGTTTTTTCTTTATCCTTTAATTGAAATTTATGGTTTTCCTGGGTATGGCAATGTGGGCCAGCATCTGAGGTCCTTCAGAACTTTTAGGGCAGTGCAGGTATATCTGTCTTTAAAAGGCTGAACTAAATCATCAGCTGTTAGATTCTGTTAGGCCTACCTTTATATGTGGCTTGGTCATTTAAGTTTCCTTTATTTTGTATATTTAGTATTTTGATTATTATATGATTGATGAATTTCATTTATTTTCTTATGTCTTGATGTTCTTTATGCCTGTCATACCTTGATAGACATCTAAAAAGATTTGGGAAATTTTCTTCTATAACATTGTTGAAATGGTTTTGTGTGCCTTTGACCTGGATTTCTTCTCCTTTGTCTAAATTTAACAATCAGAAGTCGTGTCTTTTACAGTATCTCAGACCTCAGAGTACTTGAATAATACATTTCCATTTTGTTTTATGAGTTTTTTTAATTTTTATGTAATATTTTCTTTACAAAGTTATCCAATTTCTCTATCCTCTCCTCAACATCTGATATTCTCTCACTTAATCCAATCTAATGTGAAGGCTTTTCTCTGTTCTTTATGCTTGACACCCTTAATTTATTTATTTGGCTCTTCACCCCAGTAATTATATCTCTTCATTAGATTTTATTTTCTACCCAGTTTTTATTATTTCATTAAGCTGTTTTTACACTCTTCACTCTGTCTTTAATTTCCTTTAGCACAGACATATGTAAGTGCTATTTGGAAAGGATTGTCGTATGAGCCATCCAAGTTAATTTTCTCAGAGAAAATTATTGTCATAATACTTAATATTGGAGGATACATATTATCTTGGTTATTTATCTTTGTGTTTCAGCATTGGGACCTAGGTATGGGAATTAGGTCTCTGAAAGCAATTCATCATAAGGACGATTGTCCTCTGCTTTCTGTGAATGTATCCATCTGTGCTTGCTATTATTCCCTAACACGTCAGTTCATGTACCAGTTGTGAACTGCATCTAGGATTCAGTCTTGGAAAAAAACTCTGCATTTGTGTACAAGTGTAGTATGAGAGGTGGTCTTAGCTTAGCTGGAATCAAGCACAAATTCTGAAACTGAGCACAAACCTGTCGAGTTATAATATTATCACTGCTGAATAATTTCAGATCATGGTTTCTGAGGTGTTGTTTAAAGGCTGTCTGTATGAATTGCTTTGGGCATGAATTGAGACAGGCTACATGAACAGGTGGCAGAGGCTGGAGAGTAACACATTTAGCTTGGCTAGTAGTCTTCATTCTTCCCTTCTCTTCCATTTAGTCCCAAGCGTATTGAATTTTGCATTTTATATTCCACATTGAGTTAATTCATTCACAAACATCCTTACAGAGACACATACCTAGGAATGTTTTTTACACATTACCTAGATATTCTGAAATCTAATTAAGTTGACAATCAAGATCAAAATTAGACTAATGTTCTGTGATTGTAGGATTGTAGAATATTGGCCATTTGACATTTTCTTATTGATATCCTGTTGGGTTTCCCTGTCCATTGTTCATAAGTGGAAGTGGGGTATTGATTTCTACTGTTATTATTCTACTGACAATGTATCCATTCCATATGTTATTTATTTTATTGACTTGGGTGCAGTGATATTAAGTGCACATAGGTAGTCATCTGTACTTGCAGGTATAGCAGAAAGACAGTTATCCATCATTCCCCTTGGTCTCCAATTCCATCAGCACCTCTAGTGCAGCAAGAGAAAATTATTCCATCAGTCATTGCTTTGAGGCCAACGAATGTTAGACATGGACTCCACTCTCTTACTTCACTAAAGAACTCACAGAAAGAACACACTACCTCAGCACTGAGCTGTGCTTCCTCAGAGTAATAGCTGACTCAAGTAGAATTGTGCATTTGAACCTCTTCAATGCATCTGCTCTAGGTTCTGGCTTCCTTATGGAAATTACTTATCTACCCTGGACATGGGCTTCTTGTTAAGGTATTCTAATTTCTGTGAAAGGATAAAGGCTTGGACTTCAAAAGTTCCTTTATGTTTCAGAATTTCATACATGTGTATAATGAAATAGGATGGTATTTTTCCTCCTCCAACTTTCCCCATATCTTCCCATTATTCTTTCTCCCAACTGCATGAGACTTTGTTTTGTTTTGTTTTGATAATCTACAAACTTCAGTTAGTGCTATTCATGTGTGCATGTATGTCTATCCACTGGAACATGAGAAACCAAAAAGTAGCCACAGTCTAATAAAGAATGATTCTTCCTCAGCCAGCAACTGTCCAATATCAATAGCTCCTCAGTATAGAATAGGTTCTAGAGATCATCTAGTCTATTGCTGTCAGAATTTTGTGTAGCTCTTATGCAGGTAACCACATGCTGGGGGTTAAAGACAGCTACAGCTATGTCATGTCCAGAAGACAACATTTCACAGAATCCCTCCCAATCCTTCAGGCCACTGAAGAAGTCAAATGCAGCAGCCATTTGGAAACCTCTTGATAGAGCCTTCCAATGTAAACAAGAGTTTTCCATGTGACTATGTAATCCCACATTTAAGATATAATGCTGTGAAATAGAAACATATGGACACAGAAAGACTTCTGTCTCATAAAAACCCATGTCCTAGATTCATAGTAGCCACAAATAGAAACAATGAACACATTCACCTGCTATGACTCAATAGACAACATGTGGGACAGTCACGTTATGGAACACTGCTGAGCAATAGATAAATGGAAATATCTCCAAGTAGATCAAGTACTTTCTCCAATCACAAAAAATGAACTATCTCATATATATTTCATAAGAAATATTGAGGAAGCAGATTATTGGAGAATAGTACTGAGATTGAAAAAAGATTACTCAGGGAAACTGAGGATTAATGGGAACAAGTCTAAAATTGATTTACTAGGATTGTATAGTTTATTAACAGACGGATTTAATAAATTATAATCTTACAAAGTAATTTTGTGGCATTTGCATTTAAATTATATCAATAAAATGGGTGAAAGACAACCTGAAATGGAAAAAAATGAGAGGTATGAATGAAATAATTTTAATACTATGTTGATAAGTATTAAATCTAATTGATGAATACTGGAGATTGATTCTAATCTCCTTTCCACATTTTTGTACATTTGAAAGTTTAATAAAATGTTACAAAATTTAAATGAGGTCAGTGGCCTTTGTCTCAGAATTATTCAGGAGGAAGAAAAAGATGGTCAGGGCCTGTGGAGTTTCTTTAACAGATACAAGAACAGAATTTCTCTGATTCATCATTTAATTTTCAAAGCTCTGTTTTATATTAAATATTCAAGGCTAGTCATTTGGATTGACTGAGGAAGCACATATCCAATGATACTACAGTATAAAATAAGGCAGTTTCCCTTGGAATTTCAGGAAGAAAATTGTATATAGAACTGAAGATATTTCTAAAGAAAATTATTTTAAAAATGTATTGTGTCTCCTGGGGTCCAGGAAATATTGACTGTTCAATGTCTTGCTTATCTATCTTTTTATATTGGAGTATATTTACTTTTCACCTTTTCTTTTCCCTCCTTCTCTTATTGACTTCTTCTTTCCCACCAATTGTATGTATTAAAAATGAAAACACAAGTACAATAAAACAATATACATTTTTCATAAGTGATATTTTGCTAATATATAATCCAAAATAAATAACATTTTTTTTTTTAAAGAGAGAATGGGCCTTCGTCCTTAATTTCTCCATCTATCAGCTGTTCAGAAGTCTTCTCCTGTGCCAAAACATTTAAGGCTGTTCCCCACTTTCTCTTCTGTCAAGTTCAGTTTATCTTGTTTTATGTTGATGTCTTTGATCCATTTGGAGTTGAGTTTTGTGCAGAGCAATAGATATGGATCTATTTTTATTTTTCTATATGCAGACATCCAGTTTGACCAATGGCTTTTGTTGAATTTGCTTTCTTTTATCTAGTTTTTCTGGCTTTTTTTCTAATAAAGAATCAGGTGTCCAGAGGTATATGGATTTATGTCTGGCCTTCATTTTGATTCCATTGATCAGCTTGTCTGATTTATGTCAATACCATGTGGTTTTCATTACCATAGCTCTGTAGTAAAGCTTGAAATAGAGAATGGTAATACCTTCAGTAGTTCTTTTTTTGTTTGGGATTAACTATCCCAGCAGGGTTCCTTGCTTTTCCCTATGAACTTAAGAACTGTTCTTTCAAGGTCTATCAAATTGTGTGTGTGTGTGTGTGTGTGTGTGTGTGTGTGTGTGTGTGTGTGTGTGTGTTTTAATTTTGATTGGGATTGTATTGAATTTGTTGATTGCTTTTGGTAAGATGACCATTTTTACTATATTAATCCTACAAATCCATGAGCATAGGAGATCTTTCAATCTTCCAATATATTCTTCAATTTCTTTAAAGTCTTCTTCAAGTCTTTAAAGACTTGAAGTTTTTATCATGAGTCTTTTACTTGCCAATTAAAGTTATCCCAAGATTTTTTATATTACTTGAAGCTATTGTGAATGGTTTTGTTTCCGTGCTTTCTTTCTCAGTACATTTTTCACTTGTATATAGGGGGGCTATTGGTTTTTGTGAGTTGATTTTATATCTATCTACTTTTTTTTTACATCAATGGCTTGAAAATTTTATTTAACTTCAGCAAATTGGAAATAGAAAAATGAATTCTGAAGAATTTCACAAATAAATTTCCCAATCTCCACTAACAAATATTATAATTCAATGGCTAAGCAGTTATAATGCTATGGACATTCACCACAACGACTGTGCTGAACTATAAAACAAGCAAAGAGAGACATGGAAGTATTACTTACAACAGCATTATTACAACATATTTTCTTTAAAATTTTAACATGGATTTTATCACTCCAAAAGATATACAGCATTTCTGTTATATCTGCAAACTTAACCTTATACATCTTTTAAAATTTTGAAAAAAATTTAAGCAATCTAAAAAGCACTTAGCAAAGTTTTAAGTCTACATAACGGAGTGCTATCCACTCCAGTATAGATTTTCATCTTAGAGAAGGTGACTGTAAACACTCATTATTTTACAACATGCATAGACTCTACTGACCTTCCTTCTGAATTGTAATGTTCCTGTAATTGTGCTTTACTACAGTGAGGAGAAGCTGCAAAGACCCAGAGGTGGCAGGAGGAGCATTGCACGCAGTCATTAGGCTCAGATGATCTACTGCCTTAAGTCAATTTGAGGCAAAGTTGACTTGATACTAAAAACTTGAATCCTGGGTCACTAGGTGTACAAACAGGATAGACACGAGAGGAAGACAGGCTCTGTTCTGTCTTTCCTTTGCTTACATGAAAGCAGGGATCCAGTTAGTGTAATGCACTGTTTGACTTATTTTCAGTGTACAATTATACCAATAGTACATCTGATATTTAGAAAGATAAAAGCAGGGTATAGTTGCAATTTAAAGTGACAATGAACTCACTTGAGTGGTGTGTAGTACTGAGGAAACTGTATATAGACAGAAAACAACTGCTTAATTAGTCCACCACCATACGCTTTTGCCTTTTGCTTTTTGAGTGAGTTGTGACCATCACTGGGTGGGTCTTATAAAAACTACCAGAAACCGCCCCGACTTCCCTTCTGGTCCAGAGGTGAGTACCTGGGTCCAATCCGGACCCCATCCCTGGGCATCAGCCACTCCGGGAAGACCTGCCCAACTTGGCACCAGGTTCTGGCCACCGGGCAGCTCCCCTTCTAGCCCCACCGGGAGGGATCCCCTTTTCCAAGCCCCCCCGGCAGCCCCTGCAATCTCCGCGCCCTGCCCCCACGCCCATCTGCCCGAGACCCCAGCCACTTCCTGAGACTTAGAGACTGGCCCCCAGCTCCCAGCCTGTCCCCAACTGCCATTCTGGACCAGAGCCTGCCCCGGACTTCCCTTCTGGACCAGAGAGTTGGACAAGAAAGCTCCCTTTTGGACAAGAGAGAGAGTCTTCCTGAATCTGTCAGCTCTTTCTGAAACAAGTACACTAATAAGACCAAGAAGGAACCACAAGGAGATGGGCAGACGTCAAGGCAGAAGTACATACAACAAAATGAAGAGGAATACAGCAACACCAGAACCTAGCACGCCTCCAACATCTAGACCTGAACACCAAAAATTGGAAGAAGCAGAAGAAAGTAGCCTTATGAGTAACTTCATGAAGAAGGTAGAGGCTTGTGTAGAGGAAAAGACAAGAAAATTGGAAGAACACTGTAAACAACTAGAGGAAAGGGCAAACAAATTAGAAGAAAACAAAGTCCTGGAAGAAAACAATAAACCACTGAAAGAAAATCATGAAAAAGCAATGAAACAAACAAAGGAAACAGTCCAAGAACTGAAAAGGGAAATTGAAAAAATAAAGAAGACACAAACAGAGGGAATGCTGGAAATAGAAAACCTGAGGAAAAGATCAGGAACTTCGGATGCAAGTATAACCAACAGAATGCAAGAGATGGAAGAGAGGATCTCTGGCATTGAAGATACAGTAGAAGAAATAGTTTCCTCAGTCGAAGGAAACACTAAAGCCAACAAAGTCATGAACCAAAATGTCCAAGAAATCTGGGACACCATGAAAAGACCAAACCTACGAATTATAGGGATAGAAGAAGGTGAAGAATACCAACTCAAAGGCACAGATAATCTATTCAACAAAATTATAGAAGAAAACTTTCCCAACTTAAAGAAGGAAATGCCTATGAAGATACAAGAAGCCTATAGAACACCAAACAGACTAGACCCCCCCAAAAAGTCCCCTCGACACATAATAATTAAACAACTAAATGTACAGAATAAAGAAAGAATATTAAGAGCAGCCAAGGAAAAAGGCCAAGTGACCTATAAAGGTAAGACCATCAGAATAACACCTGATTTCTCAATGGAGACTTTGAAAGCCAGGACCTGGACAGATGTAATGCAGACACTAAGAGACCATGGATGTCAGCCCAGACTAATATACCCAGCAAAACTTTCAATCATCATAGACGGAAGGAACAAGACATTCGAAGACAAAGCCAGATTTAAACAATACCTATCCACAAACCCAGCCCTACAGAAAGCACTAGAAGGAAAATTCCAACCGAAGGAAATCAGATACACACTCGAAAACACAGGCAATAGATAAAGCCACAACAGTAAACCCCAAAGAAGGGAAGTACACACACACTACCACCAAAAATAACAGAGATGAAGAATCACTGGTCATTAATATCCCTTAATATCAACGGACTTAATTCACCTATAAAAAGACATAGACTTACAGAATGGATACGAAAGCAGAACCCAACTTTCTGCTGCATACAAGAAACACATCTCAAATTCAAAGACAGACACTACCTAAGAATAAAAGGCTGGGAAAAGACTTTCCAATCAAATGGTCTTAAGAAACAAGCAGGGGTAGCCATCCTGATATCCAACAAAATAGACTTAAACTAAAATCAATCAAAAGAGATAAAGAAGGACATTACATACTCATCATAGGAAAGATCCACCAAGATGAAGTTTCAGTTCTGAACATTTATGCCCCACATATGTAAAAGAAACATTACTAAAGCTTAAACCACATATAAAACCCCACACATTAATAGTGGGAGATCTCAACACCCCACTTTCACCACTGGACAGATCTCCCAAATCAAAACTTAACAGAGAAATAAAGGACTTAACTGATGTCATGACCCAATTGGACCTAATAGATATCTACAGAACACTCCATGCTAACAAGAAAGAATATACATTCTTCTCAGCACCCCATGGAACTTTCTCTAAAATCGACCACATACTTGGCCACAAAGCAAATCTCAACATATACAAAACAATTAGAATAACCTCCTGTGTTCTATCAGATCACCATGGTTTAAAGTTAGATTTCAACAACAACAAAAACTACAGAAAACCTACAATCTCATGGAAACTGAAAATGCTCAACTGAATCACCAAAGGGTTAAGGAAGAAATAAAGAAAGAAATTAAAGACTTCCTAGAGATCAATGAAAATGAAGACACCACATACCCAAACTTATGGGACACTATGAAAGCAGTGCTAAGAGGGAAATTCATAGCACTAAATGCCCACATAAAGAAGTTGGAGAAATCCCACACTAGTGACTTAACAGCACACCTGAAAGCTCTAGAACAAGAAGAAGCAAAGTCTCCCAGGAAGAATAGACGCCAGGAAATTATCAAAGTGAGAGGTGAAATTAATAAATTAGAAACTAAGAGAATAATACAAAAAATTAATGAAACAAAGAGTTGGTTCTTTGAGAAAATCAACAAGATAGACAAGCCCTTATCCAAACTAACCAAAAGACACAGAGAGAGAGAATCCAAATCAACAAAATCAGAAATGAAAAGGGGGACATAACAACAGACTTTGAGGAAATCCAGAGAATTATAAGGTCATATTTCGAAAACCTCTACTCCACAAAACTGGAAAACCTAAAAGAAATGGATATTTTTCTGGATAAGTACCACATACCTAAGTTAAATCAAGACCAGATAAACTATTTAAATAGCCCAATAACCCCTAAGGAAATAGAAACAGTCATTAAAAGTCTCCCAACCAAAAAAAGCCCAGGACCAGATGGTTTCAGCGCAGAATTCTACCAGATCTTCAAAGAAGAGTTAATTCCAATACTCTCTAAATTGTTCCACATAATAGAAACAGAAGGAACATTACCAAACTCCTTCTATGAGGCTACAATTACCTTGATTCCTAAACCAAACAAGGATACAACAAAGAATGAGAACTACAGACCGATCTCCCTCATGAAAATTGATGCAAAAATACTCAATAAAATATTGGCAGACTCCAAGAACACATCAGAACAATTATCCACCATGATCAAGTAGGCTTCATCCCAGGGATGCAAGGGTGGTTCAACATACGAAAGTCCATCAACGTAATACACCATATAAACAAACTCAAAGAAAAAAACCACATGATCATCTCACTAGATGCAGAAAAGGCATTTGACAAAATCCAACACCCCTTCATGATAAAAGTCTTGGAGCCATCAGGAATACAGGGAACATACCTAAACATAATAAAGGCAATATATAGCAAACCAACACCCAACATCAAATTAAATGGAGAGAAACTCAAAGCAATTCCACTAAAATCAGGTACAAGACAAGGCTGTCCACTCTCCCCATACTTATTCAATATAGTACTTGAAGTTCTAGCCAGAGCAATAAGACAACATAAGGATATTAAGGGGATACAAATTGGAAAGGAAGAAGTCAAGCTTTCCCTATTTGCAGATGACATGATAGTATACTTGAGTGACCCCAAAGATTCCACCCAGGAATTGATAAAGCTTATAAACACCTTCAGCAACATAGCAGGATACAAAATCAACTCAAAAAAATCAGTAGCCCTCCTATATACAATGGACAAAGAAGCTGAGAAGACAATTATAGATGCATCACCCTTTACAATAGCCAAAAATGACATAAAATACCTTGGGGTAACAATAACCAAGCAAGTGAAGGACCTATATGACAAGAACTTTAAGTCCCTGAAAAAAGAAATTGAAGAAGATGTCAGAAAATGGAAAGATCTCCCATGCTCATGGATAGGCAGGGTTAACATAGTAAAAATGGCAATCTTACCAAAAGCAATCTACAGATTCAATGCAATCCCCATCAAAATACCAACACAATTGTTCAAAGACCTGGAAAGAATAATACTCAACTTCATATGGAAAAACAAAAAACCCAGGATAGCTAAAAGAAACCTGTACAATAAAACAACTTCTGGAGGCATCACAATCCCTGACTTCAAGCTCTACTATAGAGCTACAGTAATAAAAACAGCTTGGTATTGGCATAAAAAACGACATGTGGACCAATGGAATCGAATTGAAGACCCTGACATTAACCCACACACCTATGGACATATAATTTTTGACAAAGAAGCCAAAAGTTTACAATGGAAAAAAGAAAGCATCTTCAACAAATGGTGCTGGCATAACTGGATATCAACGTGTAGAAGGCTGCAAATAGATCCATATCTGTCACTGTGCACAAAACTTAAGTCCAAGTGGATCAAAGACCTCAACATAAATCCAGCTACTCTAAACCTGCTAGAAGAGAAAGTAGGAAGTAGTCTTGAACGCATTGGCATAGGAGATTACTTCCTAAATATAACACCAGTAGCGCAGACACTGAGAGAAACAATCAATCAATGGGACCTCTTGAAACTGAGAAGCTTTTGTAGAGCAAAGGATATGGTCAACAAGGCAAAGCGACAGCCTACAGAATGGGAAAAGATCTTCACCAACCCCACAGGTGACAGAAGACTGATATCCAGAATATACAAGGAACTCAAGAAATTAGACATCAAAACGACCAACAGTCCAATTGAGAAATGGGCTTTAGAACTAAACAGAGAATTCTCAACAGAGGAAACCCAAATGGCTGAAAGACATTTAAGGAATTGCTCAACATCCCTAATCATCAGGGAAATGCAAATCAAAACAACTCTGAGATACCACCTTATGCCTGTCAGAGTGGCTAAGATCAAAAACACTGAAGACACTTTATGCTGGAGAGGATGTGGAACTAGGGAAACTCTCCTCCACTGCTGGTGGGAATGCAAGCTTGTACAACCACTTTGGAAATCAATATGGTGCTTTCTTAGAAAATTGGGAATCAATCTCCCCCAAGATCCAGCTATACCACTTTTGGGCATATACCCAAGAAATGCTCAATCATACCACAAGAGCACTTGCTCAGCTATGTTCATATCAGCATTGTTTGTAATAGCCAAAACCTGGAAACAACCTAGATGCCCTTCAACTGAAGAATGGATAAATAAAGTGTGGCACATATACACAATGGAATACTACTCAGCAGAGAAAAACAATGACATCATACGGTTTGCAGACAAATGGATCGAGCTAGAAAAAAATCATCCTGAGTGAGGTGACCCAGACTCAGAAAGACAAATATGGTATGTACTCACTCATAGGAAGATGCTAGATGTGGAACAAGGATGACTGGACTGCTACTCACATCACCAGTGAGGCTACCTGGAAAACGAGACCCCAAAAAAGACACGGAGAAATGGATGAGATCTACATGAACAGCCTGGTCATGAGTGGGAACAATGAAGGGCAACGGTCGAGGGAAAGAGAGTGGGAGATCCTAGCTGGATCAAGAAAAGAGAGGGAGAACAAGGAATAGGAGACCATGGTAAATGAAGACCACATGAGAAGGGGAGGAAGCAGAGAGCTAGGGAGGCCCACGGAGATCCATAAAGATACCCCCACAAAAGACTGTTGGCAGTGGTCGAGAGACTGCAGGAACTGACCTACTCTGGTGATGGGATGGCCAGACACCCTGATAGTTGTGCCATAAACCCCATCCAAGGACTGAGGAATCTGGATGCAGACATCCACGGCTGAGCCCCTGGTGGAGCACTGGGAGTCTAATTAGTGAGAAAGAAGAGGATTTATATGAGCAAGAATTGTTGAAGCCAAGGTTGGATAAAGCACAGGGACAAATAACCAAATGAATGGAAGCACAGGGTCTATGAACCAAAGGCTGAGGGGCCCCCAACTGAATCAGGCCCCCTGAACGGGTGAGACAGTCATTTGGCTTGATCTGTTTGGGAGGCAGCTGTGTGTTGGTGCCGGGTCCTGGGCTCGTTGCATGAGTTGGCTATTTGAATCCTGGGACCTATGCAGGGACGCTTGGCTCGGTCTGGAAGTGGGGGACTGGACCTGGCTGGACTGAGTCTACCAGGTCGATCCCAGTCCTTGGGGGAGGCCTTGATCTGGAGGAGGTGGGAAAGAGGGGTGGGGTGGGGGGAGGGGGGCGAGAGTGGGAGAACATGGGAATCCTTGGCTATTATGTTGAACTAAATGATGTTGTAAAATAAATTTACAAAAAAAAAAAAAAAAAAAAAAAAAACTACCAGAAACCATCTTTAGGGAGCTGTCTTAAAAAAGGGGCAGTGGGAGTGCTATACGAACCTCTGCTCCTGCTGACACAGCACCTAACTGTGATACCACTAGGCTGATCAGCTCAACTGAGGCATGGGGACCCAGCTAAAGAGCTATGTTACAGAACTGATCACTGCTGTTTACCAGTCAACACAATATTCAAGTAAAAGGGTGTTTAAGTGGATAAGCAAAAAGAATTACCTAAACACCTTACATGTCTATATAAAATTAAATAAAACAAACTTTTAATGCATACGCAATACAGTTTATATCTTTAGGGATCCCTAAACTAAAAGTTAGACTATTATTTGTGTCCATGATACCATATTTTGCACAATAACTTATATTTAGAAGATTTTCCCACAAAAATATATAATTATGACATTCACATTGATGATTTTTAAGAACACAAACCTTAAGTGATATTCCACCAGAAACAGGCCTCATGTCCAAATGTGTCAGAAATTAGGTATATCTCTCTACTTTGATAAAAGTATTTGTCAACTGTAGGAGTTCTCCAGTGGAATTTTTAGGACTACTTCTGTATACTAAGATATCATCTGCAAACAATGATATTTTGACTTCTTCCTTTAAGATTTGTATTGCCTTGATTTCTTTCAGTTGTCTTATTGCTCTAGCTAAGACTTAAGTACTATATTGAATAGATACCAAGAGTGTGGGATACCTTGTCGTTCCTGATTTTATTGGAATTGCTTTGAGTTTCTCTCCATTTAATTTTATGTTTGTTATGGAATTTCTGTAAATTACTTTTATTATTTTAGGTATGTCTCTCATATTTCTAATCTCTCCAATAAATTTATGATGAAGCATCTAGTGAGATGATTATGTATTTTTCTTTCAATTTGTTTGTATAGTGAATTACATTTATTCACTTTTATATCTTAAACCATCCCTGCATCTATGGAATAATACCTACTTGATTATGGTGTATGATCTTTTTGATATGTTCTTGGATTCTGTTTGCAAGAATTTTATTGAGTATTTTTACATCCATGGTCATAAAGTAAATTGGTCTGTAATTCTCTTTCTTTGTTTGGTCTTTATGTGGATTCAGTATCAATGTATCTCTGGACTCATAAAATGAATGGACAATGTTCCTTCTGTTTCAATTTAGTCACATATTTTGAAGAGGATTGATGTTAACTCTTCTTTGAAAATGTAGAAATCTGCACTAAAACCATCTGGCCTTGGGATTTTTGATGGTTGAGAGGCTTTTAATGGTTGCTTCTATTTCACTAGGGGTTACAGATTTGTTTCAATTGCTTATCTGATTTTGTTTTAACTTGAGTAAGTGGTACCTTTAAAAATTTTTTCCATTATTTTAGGTTTTCAAATTTGGTAGAGTACATGTGTTCAAAGTATGTCTTTATGACTTTCTGGATTTCATTATTATCTTTTGTTATGCTTTCATCTTTGTTTCTGGTTTTGTTAACTTGGAAATTCTCTCTTAATCCTTAGTTTGTTTGGATAGGGTCAGTCCAGGTGAAAGGAAAGATATTTTGAGACTGAAGGCTGAGAGGAATAGAAAACAAAACAAAGCAAAGCAAAAGCCCAACACATCCTTGAGGTCTAGGACTGAAATGTGAGAGGTGTTACCCTTCCCAATGGAAAGGAAGGGTAACAGCCTCTGATATCATGCCTTTTGTTATCTTCCTCATCTTCTCTAAACATTGTAACAGAGTGTCTTATACAAAAACCCTTCTCTTTGCAAAAATTGTTAAACCACAGAAAGAATTTAAACCACTTAGAGTTCAGAAGATACAAGATGACACACCTTCAAATTCCAAATTAGATTTCTCTCCTCAAAAATAGAAATATGTTGGGGCTTGAGAAATGGCTCATCTGTAGTTAAGAGCACTTACTGTTTTTCAGAGGACCACATTCACTTTTAATTCTCAAGGTCTGCAAGTTCACAACCAACTGTAACTCCAGCTCCAGGGGATTCAATGCCTCTTGACTCCCAGGGCATCTGAGCTCACATGCACATACCCCCTCACATGTAAGTAAGCTTATTGAAAAGAAATTCTTAAAGAAATAAACACACTGTCTAGGGAAATGGGTTTCTATTAGTGTTATTATCTCATTCACAAAAGAAAGTCCAAAAAGAAGTCAAAACAAGCCAGGTTATTGAGAGTTTACACCTACTATTTTAATAACAATGCAAATTCAGTAAAATCTTCATGAAAGAAAAGTACAAACAAATAAAAACAAACCCACAAAGCAAAAATAAAAAAGGGTACAAAAAACTTCTAGGTAGGTGAATCTGTGTTTTGTTGAGATGGTGTAATCAGGAAGGACAATAAAGGCTCAGAGCCCTTCCCACCACCATTACCTATGCGTCTCCTCACATATCTTTTGTGAAATATTTTATAATGCACTGAGAGAGAGTCACTCAGTGATATTAGTTGACATTAATAAGGGCGCTGAAGAAATTTCAATTGCTAGAAATTTAGAATCTCAGAAAATGACACGGAATTTACAGCTAACATCTAAAAGATGAGTGGGGCAGCCTTACAGACTGAATCACCATGCTGTGGAAGCTGCCATGATCTCCAGCATAGTATCAGAAAATTATTGCATTCAGACTACTTCTGGGTATTTATTTACAAAGAAAGGATAGGTTTGTTATTGGTAGATTGAAATCACTTTCTTTATTAAATCATCTCTGTAACTTAAAGTATGGTAGTGAAGTGTAAAAAAAAAAAGAAAAAAATTGGGTTAGAGGGAGAGGGTTGCCATGACCAGAGGTTGACCCCCAATATTCAACTGAAAAAGTCTGTAGCAAGGAGCAGATGCAGGAGGAATCCTAGGGTTTGCAAATTTTCCAGTGTAGTGAGCTCCACATGCAGTGAGAGAAGCTGTCTCCAAAAACAGGAGAGATTGAGAAAGTTACCAACGTTGACCTCATGTTTCTCCACAGACACACAGGTTTATTTTTGTGGGCTAAGACAGAGTTGTAGGGGTTTGAGAAGAGACCCACAAAGCTGTCTATGCCTGACCTCACCACTGTATAACTTCAGTCCATTTGACATGTGCAGACCTGCATACACCCTCTTCTCCTGATGTTAATAAACACCACTGTATTTCCTAGCAAGTTTTATATTAAGAAAACAGGCTTTATCTTCCTGGCTTCAACTATGATGACACATGTTTAATACCGACTTGTTTGAAAAGAGTTTCCCCCCCTTGAAGGCTATATTTTGGATTTTGTTTGTTTGTTTTTTAAAGCGTGTCTAAATGAAGCCTTTAGCTGAATGAAAGTGAGTTGATGAAAACATCTGTCGAGAAACATCCTTGAAACAAGTTTTCATCATCTGTCTTGTCACTCTTGATGCCACAGGTTCCTTAAATTTGAATCACAGACCTAAGAAAATATGACAAATGACATCACCAAACATCCAGTAAGTGGAAGATCAATTGATTTACCACAGAATATTGCATAAGCAAGTAATTCTAACCACATTGTGTGTGACTCACCATCAGCTCACAGTGAGCATGTATGTAAGTGTATTACAGAATCCACAGAATTAAAAATGGATCTGTGTGCATCTTTCCCAGGACAGAATGTTGGCATGGATTAGTCTTCATTTTTCACTCAGATTTTATTGTTATTGACAGAAAGGAACATTATCTTGAGGTATCTGACCAATATTATCTCAGTATTTACAAATTTTATCTCTGATTATTGGCATTTGAAAACACATCTTTGTCATCAGGTTTTATAAATCCCTCCAGGGCATTTTTAATGTATTAATCCTTGAAAAATGTATGACATATTTTGGAACAAATTCCATGAAAACTCAAGGCAATTCATGTTAATATACAAATTTAGTACTAAAACTAAAGTTATCTAATATCTTGTAGATCTGTGTTTACTTGGATTTATATAATTAATGCTGAGAGTAGCATATGTATTGTATAATGATAAATATACTTACCAAAATACTATTACTATATGTCAGGTATAAATATTTTAAACAATATCTCACTGAACTTGTAGGTATATCTTTATTTTACTTATGACAGTTTACCACGGCAAATGGATGGAAGATAATTTCTGATATAAATACAATGCTTTATACAAAGATTATTTTCGAGCATACTTATATCATTTTAGAAGAAACATTTCTAAGAATTAGATTTCCTTTGATCTTTAGTGTCTATATTAACCTTCTTTTATTAAAAAAACATAAATCCACCTTTTCTGTATTAGAATTTAAATAATACCTGTGCATATAAATACAAAGTTATCTATCTATCTATCTATCTATCTATCTATCTATCTATCTATCTATCTATCTATCTATCTATCTAATAGCTGTATGTCTGTCTATCATCCGTCTATTTATCTGTCTGTCTGTCTGTCTATATATCTTCCTACCTGCCTACCTATCCATCTATCCTATCTTTTTTTCTTTTTTATTTGTTTGTCTAAAAACATAAAATCAGAATCAAGAACATCACAAACCGAACTTTTATTTCAGACAGGATCGTAAATGCCTGGCTGACATAGAGCTTGTTTTGCAGTTCACAATGGCTTGAGCTTGTGTTCATCTTCCTGCCCCAGTTTCCTTTGTGCTGTCATTACAGGTATGGCTACCATACTTGGCTCCCAAGCCATTATCATAACATATATTGAGCACGTCTTACATGCCAGGGCAAAACTAATCAGTTTGGAGGGACCAGGCTCATTGATAGCTCAAACCCTTCAAAGTAAATATTCTTCAGAATTTTGAGAAATTGAGTTACTCTATCATCCCAGAGGACCATTCTGTAGATTAGTATTCTGAAAATGAAATTAAATAACATTTTTTTCAATTATCAGTCACAATTGCCATAAGCTACCAGGTGATTCAAAAATTAGCTAAAGAATGAGTTTAAAACCTCAAAGCCCACCAACAATGAATGACACACCTCTTCTAACAAAGCCATACCTCTTAATCCTTTCTAAACAGTTCCACCAACAGTGGAACAAGTATTCAAATGAACGAGTCTTTGGGGGATATTTCCTTTCAAACCACAACATGTAATCTTCAGTGACACTTAAACTCCCTTTTATTATTGTTATTTATTAAGCAGCACTGTTTACCATGCAATAGAAAACACAAGGCATGACACCCCTTCTGTAAGCTTTATTAAGGTATGAGAATAGAAGGGGTGTGCATAGGCCTATGGAGTGACCATGCAGGAAGAGAGGGAAGGAATAGATGGAACCCACTTTTAGAGGTACCACCCACACATGTGCATGTGGGTTTATGTAGCTTTGCCACATGTGCATAGATTAAGTGATACATTTAGGGATTACCCCTGTGCCAATTGGAAGGCATGGGTGAGAGCTATTAGCTCAGCCTGTTGGTTAGTAGTGTGTGCAGGTAATGCCTGTGCTTCTACCACCTCAGCATCTGACACTATAGCAAAGCCCAATTTACAAGTCCCTCATGTTAAAAGCAGCTGCCATCTATATAGGAGATATAAGTTACCTGAGGCAATGTGCTCTTCTGTATATGTGAAGGCAGCAGTTCCTCTAAGGCTTCAGTGCAGGAATAAGATGGAGAGTAGTCAGTATTAGGTCAAGGAAGGAGGCTTGAAATATTAAGGGGTGGGCAAGTCTGGAAAGTAGGTGTGGCATCTTCCAGTAATGTCACTTGGAGAAAAAGAACTTGGGGAGGAGGTAAAGTTTGTAAGCCTTTATAAGTAAAGAGGTGGGATAGGTTATGGTGAAAGAAGATAGTGGTGGGTGGCTCAAAGGTTAGTTTCTTTGATTCCTGAAGAAGAAGCTCAGCAGCTGCTAAAGCACAAATGCAAGTACCCACCCCTGAGTGGTAAGGTCTAGTTTTTTGACAGGTATGCAACAGGTGGAAAGAGGGTTCCAGTTGGTACCCTAGGGTTCCAAAGTCATATCCCTCTCTTTCCATTTCATAGAGGGAGAAGGGACGAGTTAGGTCTGGGAGGTGAAGTGCGGTGGCCTGGAGGAGAGCCTGTGGAACTTCTAGAAGGATTTAGTAATGGATTGAAGTAGGGGTTCATGCAGGGAGCCCAGAGCTGTCTCATATAAGGGAAGATTAAGGAGAGAAAAAGATGGAACCCAAGACCGTAAGAAGCCAGCTATTTCCAGAAAGGACATAATCTCCTGTTTAGTGGAGGGGACTGCAAGAGACTTGATTGATGCTCTCTGTTTACTGTGATAGCCTTGTGGGTTGGGGTAATGGTTAGACACAAATAGGTGACCTGAGGAGTGGACAGATGGACTTTGGAAGGCAAGACCCTATAACCCCAGCTGTATAAGAAATTTAGGAGAGGAGAGCTGTTAGTTTGGCTAAATCGTAAAGACAGACAGCAGAGCAGAATGTTGTCTACACACTGTATTAGTTTAGAGCCAGGGAGGAACAAAGAGAGCATGTCAGAGGCTAGGGCCTGGCCAAATAGGTGTGGACTGTCCCTGAATCCCTGTGGCAAGACAGTCCAGGTCAGCTGCATGGACAGTGTCAGGGTCAGTTCAGATGAAAGGAAAGATATTTTGAAACTAAGGGCTGAGAGTAATAGAAAAAACAGCAACAACAAAAACAAAACAAAACAAAAACAAACAAACAAAAGAAAAAAAAAAAGAAAATGCACCATTGAGGTCTAGGACTGAAAAGTGAGAGATTCTTGAAGGAATAGTTGAGAGAAGAGTATAAAGGATAGGCACTACAGGATGGAGAGGAACCACTGCAGAATTAATAAGCCAGAGTTCTTGAACCTTCATTAGTTCCTTGCCAAGCCTAGGAGATCAGCTAGAGGTGGTCTTCATTTGATGTTCCCATGCCATGAGGTTCAAAAGGGCAGTCAACTGAGCAGGGATTTTATTTGTTTGTTTGTTTCCCTTGGTAGCATTTTGGACAAAGCCCAGATGGTGGCCCATGTGAGGCAGGGAAAGCACAAGCCAACTGGCCTTCTCTAGCACATTTAAAACAGGGACCTGGAGGCCTTCAGATAGCATGTGCCAGCATCTGGCAGTTCTGTTTACAGGCTTTCTCATTTCTCCCATGGTACACTTTATGGGCCACCTCTAAGACTGCTGTCTGTGGGGTCAGAGGCCCTCTCTCCAGATGCTTAAGTTTAACCCTAATGTTGGGGAAGGTCTGTGAGACAAAGTGGGTCATAAGGAGCTTTCTGCCCTCTGGGCTTTCAGGATCCAGACTAGTATATTGTAAGGGAGCCTTTGTAAGCCATTCTAAAAAATAAGATGGATTTTCTTCCTTATCTTGAATTATGATTTTTAGCTTTTCATAGTTTACTGGTTTGAGGGCAGCCTTAAGAAGACCTGCCAGGAAGCAGGTTGTGAACCGATCCCTAGCTAGAGAGCCACCTGGAATAATAATCATAATCCCATTGTGGGTCCTGATCAGGAACCGCCTCAGCCCCAGGTGGATGGGCAGCATTAGTTTGATGAACCACTTATGCATGTTTCCATTTGCCCATTTGATGTCAGAAGTTCAACAATTCCCATAAAATATCGGGCTCCATTAAGACATTAGGTGGCCATTTTTATTGTTATATAAGGGATATTTAGGCCATTTTAGAGTGTGTAGGTGGACAAGCTTAGAGGTCTTTAACTAAGGCATTAAACTGAGAGGCTAAAAAGTTTCCAGAAGACATCCCAGAGGAGAGGTGGGACTAATAGTGTTGGGAGCCTTGTTTACCATGGCTGTGGCAAAGAGAAAAAAGTTAGAAAAAAAAGTGATCCAAGACTACAATCTTAGGCATCCCTGAGATCACGTGGAGATCAGTGATTGGCACATGTCATTCAATGTTTCATCAAGCCAGAGAATGAGGGCCAGGGCCAGGGCCAGGGCATATGTAGCCTGAAGACAAGAGTCCAACAGTGACTGGTAGAAGTCATTCAATACTTCAGCAAGAGAGAGAATGAGGGCTGGGCATATGCAGCCTGAGGATGAGGGTCCAATAGTGAGAATGATATCTCAGACTGCAGTTGTGAGAAATGGCCAGAGATTTAAGCCTGTGATGGGAGCCTACCATAGCTTATGAAGGCCATGGATGGAGACTCCCCCATTCCATGGACACCAGAAGGACACTGGATAATCTACCATCATTCCCATGGGTCCAGGGAACTGTTTATACTGGCTGGTAAAGGGAAAATTCACCAAAGCAGCTGGTGTGGTGGGAAGCATTCTTGCTGCTGGGCAAATGGAAAAGTGGGCAGTTGTAGGTAGAGCAAACCCCAGTACAGGGTCCTGGGTGCAAGGTGAAACTTTGTCTCAGCATCAATGTTATTTATTACGCGATGCTATTTACCATAAGAGAGAAGCCACGAGGTACAAAAAAACTCACTATAAGAGTTTATTAAGGCAAGGAAACAGAAGGATTGTGTATAGGCCTTTGGAATGACCATGCAGAAGGAAAGGAATAGGTGGAACCCACATTTATAGGTCCCCTGCCCTGCACATGTGCATATGGGCTTACATAGCTACACCATGCATGTGTGTAGATTATGTGATCACACAGCACACAGATTACATAGGACATATGGCCTGGAATGACTAGGCATCTTATCTGGCTACTGGACAGCATACATGTGGTCATATAGCTGGGGGAGTGGCTAGGAATTCTAACAATTATTTATCAGAAAGAGTGTCTCTTGTTTGCTGAAATTTCAGAGAAAACACATTCTTCATTCCTATACTATTTAGTTATAATTTTGTATCGTGGATCAGCTTTCATAGTTGAACATGAAATTTTTGAGAAAAGATCTTAGAATTTTTTTCTGTGATTGGATGTATAACCTACTTATGTTATGAATTATTCTTTCTTAAAATATTTATTTTTTATTATTTACTTTTGAATTTTGTTATTACTTTAAATCTAAATTCATTTAACAATTATTCTTGCACAATGAAAATGAAGAATTGTTTTGTCTGTTTACTTAAATTACACAATTATTTAATTTTATTTTTATGTGTTATTATTTGGGTTGGAAGCACACTCATGCGATATTATGCATGTGGGGCCTGGGTATTGAACTCAGATCAGTAGATTTGTATTGCAAGTACCTTTACTCTCTGAGCCATATAGCCATCCTAGAATTATATCATTCTTAATCAGGTATTTATCTTCTACTAATAGACTTTATTATTTGGACATATTTTAATTTATCTTTTGTATGTGTTAAATTACCCAACCTTGAGGTCTAGGGAGTTGGCTCTGCAGTTAATAGTACATGCTATGTTCTTCAGTGCCCAGCAACTCTGCCAAACAATTCACAATTACTTATCATTCTAGTTCCTGGGAATCCAGTACCTTCTTCTGGCCATTGTGATTATCCACACACATGTGCACAAACAAAGACACACACATAAATTATAAAAACATTTTAAAAATTTCCCAACCTACAACATGTTTCCTGCTATTTAGCTCCTCATACTTCAAAGCTTAATATGTGGTAAAAATTAAACTGGAAGACATTATTTCTAACCAGTTGATAGCAAAAATCTATATTTGAATGACATTTTATGACTAGTAATTAGATAGGAAAGAGAAAGTGGCTAGTTTGTAAGACATTTAAAGTATTGTCTGCAAACACAGTTGGTTCCTAACAATCTGCTGCTAAGATAATTTTTTAAGCCTTTTTCTTTTCTTTCTTTCTATTTTTTTTTTGTGTGTGGTTTTTTGGTGAATTTGGTGAAGTAGAAACTTCTAGAACAAAGCAGGGGCTATGTAACTATTGTAATTCTATATAGCAATGTTTAACAGGAATAATGACCGCTCAAATCAGCATTCCTGCACTTTAGGTCCTGAGAACAGCAGCTTAGATCTGAATCTGACAACTTGTTAGAGAGGGGAGTTGTCAAACTTCACTCCAGAACTAGTAGTCAAAGTGTGTAGGGTTCTAGAACTTATGTTGTAACAAAATCACCAGGTGAATACGTAGACACGCATGAGTTGAAAAATATATCTAGACTGTTGTTTTTTGGCTAGTAGTATTTGCCTTTGATGCTAAATGGTAAATTTCTTAGGTACATCAATTTCCAGGTTTCACTTTAAATAGAACAAAGTATAAACAAAAGAACCCACCATGTCTTCTTCATTAAACCTGTACAGTAAACATCTGAGGCATGACAAATTTAAAGTCCCCAGTACAGGTGAAAATTTTACATTCTGCATCTAATAAGATGGTAATTACCAGGGAAGCCAATTAAAATAGCAAGTATTCCCCCAATATCCTGAGTGTGATGTGACCAGAGAGGATTCATTTTTGTGAGTTGTCAGATGACATTGGTCACCCTTGAATCACAGTTAGAAAGCTGCTCCTGTGAAGAACAAACCATGCCTATATTATCAACCTCAAAACACAGAAACTTCTGGAGACAATTCTTTAAGACGGATGAAAACTTTCCTTAGATGGTATTTAGCTTTAAAAAGTTTTCAGGTGTCTGAATTAGATTAATTACCCCATCATTCTTCTCATTTTCTCAAACTCAATCCTTCTAGCACAGAACAGATAACCCCCTGTTGGTACATTAGTATCCAGAATGCTGAGACTGATGCTGTAGATGCCGTTTTTTAACCTCATCCGTGACACCAGGAATACAATCACAGCATTATGAGTACACCAGTTTCAATGCCTCTGGGAGAAAATACAATTTCTGCCTCATCAAGTTTTATTGATAAAACACAGATGTAGTTATATTATTCACATGACTTTCTGAATTTGTTTTTTGTCTTTTCCAACTTTTTTCAACATAATCTTTATGTTCTTATGGGATAAGTAATCATTTGAAATAAATTTAAATGAACAAAAATTGGATTTCTTAAAATTTATTTTCAGACTATGTTGGCAAAATAGAAAATAAAGACAATAAAACATGCTCTGCAGTTCTCTCTGACAGTTACGTGGAGAAGACTCATTTACCTTTCCCACAGTGGCAGAAGAGATAGCATCCATAGAGTATCATTGACCAATCCAATTCCGCCTACATATGTATGGCTGTAAGAACTAAAAACCCTGCCTGAGGACTTCAATAACAACATTAGGAGGTAAATTCATAGCAGTAGAACAGGAGTGACTGATCGTAATTAAAGAACCCTGAACCACACAAAATGAAATAAAAACAAGGAAACATACCGGTGTTTATAAACATGAGATGTAAGAGTTCATGGCCAATCTGTTATTTATTTTCTTGATAAACATTTGCTTATTGAAATTGTGTTTTCATGAGAACTACTAAACACAAATCGGAAATATTCACAAAAATCAAGACCAGCATCAGTATATATCATATGATTAACTACATACATACCTGGTGTATGATAATTTTAAGTTTGTGGTTGCTTTTTGTGAATCAGTACCTATCTTGCTTTCATGGCAATTATGATGACAGCATCTCAGAGATGCTAGGGCTGAGGCTTAAGTACTAAGTGGTTAGACAGAACTAATTAATACATGTACTTTTAAATAGTAATTGAATGACATTGTGGAGGTATTATATTCTTTGTGTTAAAACAGTATTATAGAACTCATTTCCAAAATGAATTTTTACTTGAACTTGATTATTGCCTGTAAATAGTTTCTCCAAGTGTGTTTTTGTTTGTTCATTAGTTTTTTTGTGCCAATGTAATGTCTCTTTTAACAACCTACATCCACTTTGTATACAATCTTCACAAAACCAAGCGATTTAATGGCATCTAAATGAACCTCACAGCTTTACCCTTAGTCATGAGTTCTTTGAAGTGGATGGAGCCTTAAGAGACACTTTAATGAATATCATAAGACATAATAATCATTTTGGAGAAATCAAGTCAAATTTCAGAAAAAGACAGGCATTCATAAAAATATGAATTCTAGGAGATGTATTTCCTTTAACACATACCATAAGCTCTGAGTCACCATATATTGCTTACTACTGTGATTTATTACCTTTATTTTTATGTCAGTTACTGATGCAATACTTTATTGTTTGCAATTCTCTAAATATTAAGTTTTGGCTAACAAGATTGGCTATGTAGCAATCTTGTAAAAACCTGTTCATTAATTTTAATGATTTACTGGGGGATATTTTGATATTTTTCACACATGACAAGAATTAAATCTTTATTATGCTATTAATACTCTTAAATACTTCAATTTTATCATCTTTATAACATAAAATTAAACTAATAAAATTATGTATAAAATTTGAAATATTTTTGAATTATAATAGAATGCTAGAATAATTTTAGAAAACATTTTTGGTTTCTGATTATTTTAATTTTTAGTTTTTAAATTGTGTCTCTCTATATATAGCTATGTGAAAATGAGTACATGTGCCATTGCAGGCCAGAATATAGCACTGAATTCCTTTGATCTAGAGTCAGAGCCGATTGTGACTCTCAAGTTCCAGCTGCTAAGATACAAACTTGGGTTCTCTGTGAGAGAAGAATTTCAACCATATTGAGCTCTCTGTCCATCCAAACACTCCCCATTTTCTTTGTTAAAAATCTTTTTTTTTCCTTTTATGTATGAGTGTTTTGCATGGATGTATGCTTGTGCACCAGGTGAGTTCCTATTGTCCATGGAGGCCAGAAGAAGTTGTCAGATCCCTTGAAATAGTGCTATACATGGTTGTGTGCTAGCGTGTAGGGAATGGTAACACGCCAGGTCCTCTATAAGAGCACCAAGATGCTTGTTTCTTTTAAAACTTGAACATAAGTATATCATAGAACCAAGCACGTACATCCCTATCTACATTTCCAACAGAAATACATGTTCATGATTCCTAAACAACACATATAAGAATTATAAACAAATGTTTCTGAAACCCCCAAATAGTTAATAACCTGACTATTTATATTGACAGCACTCTACAAAACTAGTTAAAGTATATTCATATCAATCAATATGGATACATGGATCTCAAATATGCACCAAAATAGTAATGCATTTCAACATCAGAATATAAGCAAAATATATCCCTTTTACACAGATATGCACATAAGGGCACACTGTGTGGCTTATGTATATTAAGTGCAAAAATACAGACAAGCAAATCTATATGACAAAATTGATAATGTTTAGCTTTTGGGAATATTTACATGGGGAATTGAGCCCTGAAGATGCTTCTTTACCCAAGCTCCTACAGAAGAACTCTAGGTCCCTGTGCTCAAGAGTAGAGAAGGGAAGTAGTTTTAGGAATGTTGTAAAATAACTTGAGGAGTCAGCAAAAGAAGAGGAAGACTTGTAACAAAGTAGATGCAGGTTAACAACTGAAATAATTAAAGGAAAAAATTTCTCTTGTGAGCATGTCTCCTGATTGCTATAGCATTTCCTGGGAAGTGTCCAATGCTGAGGGATGTCTTTGTGTATGCTCTGAATATATGTTGTTCCTATTGGTTAATAAATAAGCTGCTTTGACCTACAATAAGGCAGCTTAGAGGCAGGTAGGAAATCTAGAGGGACAGGAAAGAGAAAGGCAAAGTCTGGAGAAATTCCAGCCTGCTGCCCAAGGAGATGCAAGATGCCAGCAGACTAGTAAAGCCACAGAACACATGGCAAAATATAAATAGAAATGTGTTATTTTAAGATATAAGAGCTAGCTAGCAAGAGACTTGCCATAGGCCATACAGTTTGTAAATAATATTAAGCCTCTGAATGATTATTTTATAAGTGGTTGAGGGACAGTGGGGCTGAGTGGGACTGGAGAAACCATTCCGACTACTTTTGGCACTCAACATGGTAGCATGAATTTCCACTCAAAACCCGAGAAAGCTTTAAAAAAAAAAGATTCTAAAATGGAGCTAAAAACAGCTTCCTAGATGTGTCTCTCGGGCAAGCCTACACTATGGCAGGTTCGAAGTTTGCAGACTTGACCTACAGCATGGCTGATTCCTGCCATGGTACAGAGAGGAGTCTCTTTTCTGTGCAGGGCACTGCATGGTGGTTTTAGCTTTTACTCATATAGAAAAAACGTCTATGGGCCAACTGCACACTGCCTGGTAGTAGAATGAATCCCAGAGTTGGGAGGGTAAGCATGACTCTCCTGGGTATTGCCACAATGTTGGGAAGCTGAGGTGGGCAGAGTTAGCAGCCAAGGCTGCTGCTTTTCATCTGAGGCATTCAGTTTAACAGTTTAAAATCTCCCCTGGCCTAAAAGGATTATAGATTTACAATAACTCAGATTCAGATAGAATAAATCTCTAAATGGTTTACATTATATATAAAAATGTACATAGGCTTGGAAGAGAGAGGAAAAGGAAGATAAACAGTTATATGAAGAAATAGTTTGAAAAAATAAAGTCTTTAAAGAGAGAGTAAAAGTAATATAAAAATAAGCCATGTAAAGATACAAATTACCCAAAGAGTCTGGATTATATTGTCTTTGTGATTTTTAACTGCAGAAAGACATTTGATTATAAAGGTTGCAAAATTAAACACACACACACACACACACACACACACACACATCTTGACTTCAAAATTTGTGTCTAAGGATATGTTGCTTTTAAAAAGAGGTTCGGCTTTTCTTTCCACAGAAGATGAGAACCTGAGGATTGCTTCCAGGCTAATATGGTTTGATCAGCCAAGACTCACTGAAAAGTCTTCGATGACACCATGGACCAGATGATCCAACATCCAAAATCAGCTTCAAAGCAACTATCTGAGACAATCTATCCTCACAGACTACTACAGCCAAGATTTAAGTATAATTCTTAATTTTCTCAGGATCCCCATAAGATTGTCAGTGCCCCCAATCACAAGAAGTAGTAGGAAAAGCTACACCCAAATTCCCAGAATATTGTTTATAAATGTTTATTTTTATTTAAGGGGAGTTGATTATAAATGCAATCCCTTTCTAAAAAAGAAAAGGGGATAGTATAGATATGATAGGATGAAATGGTAGATTATTGAATCTACTTTTAAAGAGCAACAACTTGTTTAAAATATTTTACCTTTCTATGGATTTTTGGTTTATTGATACAAATTTAAAGTTAATTTTGTTACACTATATATACTCTCACTTTTGTTTAAGGTATTGTGTTTATGCAACTCATTTAAAATGTAATATATAGTTAAGAAATACAAATTAATAGTCAAATTTATGGTCATACTAAGGTTTTTAGGTATACAAAGATATATTTTGATTAGGTAGGTTATCTTTAAACACTTGAAAGACACACAGAATACAGGATTTATATTCTTCTGGGGACTTTGATGTACTTTAAACTAGATTAGTTATAATTTTAATTGTCCTTGGTTATGATAAAAGATAAATTAGATATGAAACTTTATACTCACAAATATAGGATAGATGAAAAAAATTTAATTTTGCCAAATACAAATAGACTACATATTATAACTGTAATTCTTGCTGGTTAACTGTTAGTTATATATAACTTTACTATATTAAAGCTAAAACCTTCCTTTTTTGATTAGATAGAAAAGGGGAAGTGCTGGGGGATATCTTTCTGTACACTGTGAATATAAGTAGTTCCCATTGGTTAATAAATCAGTTGCTTTGGCCTATGGCAAGGCAGCTTAGAGGCAGGCAGGAAATCCAAGGAGAGAGACAGGAAAGAGAAAGGCAGAGTCTAGAGAAACGCCAGCCTGCCACCCCAGCAGAATCAAGATGCCAACAGACTGATAAAGCCAAGGAACATGTGACGAAATATAGATGAATAGAAATGGGTTAATTTCTAGCTAGCAAGAGGCCTGCCATAGACCATACAGTTTGTAAATAATTTTAAACCTCTGAATTATTATTTTATAAGCAGCTGAGGGACTGTGACTCTGTCTGGGAACAGAGGAACATGGGACTCATGGCTGGGCTGGACTGGAGAAACCTTTTTGGCTGCACTCCAATATGTCCATTCATGAAGAAGGACACTAAAATGCACCGTTTCTTGTCTAGTGAAGTGGTTTCTCATGCATTCATCTGTTCCATTGCAATGGACTCTGATTTGTTGTGTGACCAAGAGATATTTAAACATTTTTGTCACCATCCACATTGACTGAGTACAGCTTGAGGAAGATTCTTCTGCAACCTTGGTGACACTGTGGTATTGGTGACTAAAGACAGCTTCGCTTACTTTTCTTCTTGTTTTGTGTCATTTTCCTTCCTCTAAATTTCTCTGAGAACTTATCTATATTTCCCTGCAAACTTACTTTTTCTTCTTCTATAGCAAGTTGTTCTTTTGAAATGCACTCGAGTCTTGTAAAGTAGACATAACATGTTTGTCCAAAATGTTTTTTTTTTAAATGGGAAGTGGTGTGACATGCTAAAATGAAAGAGTTTTGTAGGCAAAGATTTAAAGCAAATACTTAGTTCTAAATAATGTGTTAAATCCTAATGACAACTGATCAGTAAATAGGTTTTATTACAATTTTGTTATTTAATTGTATACTCATTGTCCCAGCAATGAATCTACATGTGATACCTCATGGCCTCATCACCATTAACACAGTCCACTCAGGGTATAATTGCTAGAAACTATTCTGATTAGGAGTTGACATATTTGGCTAAATATAGTATAACAAAGAAAGATCTTTTGCTGTATTATTAAAAATTTTGCCAAATGTTGTTGAAATTCATAGGCTGATTTAGGCTAGGCCACTCAAAAGGGCAGTATAAAGTCATAAAGCCAGATGATACTTGGCTGGAAGGCTCAATCTTTCTGTAACATTTACTGTCTTTCATCTCCTTGGAAGCAGTATGTAGCACCTTAAATGCACTAAAAACTCAAAATTATGAACATTATCATCATTGAACCAATTCTCACTATAGTGTCTCATTGAGCCATTTGACTGATTTTTTTTGTCATGTTCTATTTAAACATCTATGATAAAGTAGAGACAAAGGTAGTTAATGAAGTTAAGAATCTTACTAAGTCCGTTAGTTAGCACAAGGACTAATTGTAGTTTGAACCCAAGTGGTCAGAAGAAAAACAATTCCCTTTTGGCATGTAACATGACCTCAAGAACAAAAACTTTGTAGAACAAGGAAAATGGACACAAAACTTCAGATTATTAGTGATAGTAGAATTTGCATTGCATGGATATGTGTGTATATTTTACTCTGAGTTTTCTATATATTGCTAGCTATATTTAATAAACTTGATAATTTTAATAGAATAAAAATATGTACAAATTTTGAAGTGATGTATGCAAAATGAAAACGTCCTCTGCAATATAATCCAGCATATAGAGTTCCAATTAAAGCCATGCTGAGGCTGCTTATCATTAAAAAAAAGTTAACGTATGAATTTAAATACATGCACATAATTAAAAAGAAACTAGTCAGTTGTCTGAAGAAGATTCATTTTTATGGCAAGAAGAAACAGGAAAAAAATTGTTAGAATCATATGTACATTTGTCTTGCTCATAATGGAAAAAAGAGGGGGCAGAGAAGAAAGTAGCCATGCTTCGTAAAAGAATTTGAATCAAGAATCTATTACCAAGGGGTGTCCTTCGTTCCCAACTATATTATAGACCTTGAATACCCCCAGCTAGAAATATCTGTGATAATTCAGTGCTGAAACTTTCAAAGGAGAAGTAAATCAAAAACTTAAATTGAATAAAATCTGCTAAGGACATCTGGTTCCTAAAAACCGGCATTTTATAATCAGAATATTCATGGGCAATGTCAGAGTCCAACGCAGGTGCTTCTGCCAAGGAGGATTTGCTGTGTGCAGGAAGTATACTGAGATCTGCATACACACTGACACTCTTTTAGGCATTCCATTTGCATGGCTGCTTTTTTAGCATTCAGAATCAGAGTTTGCTGTATTGAATGCTAGTCATTGCTACCCTCAGTTTGAATCACTTAGGGTCATTTTCCCTTTTTCATTGCCTATCAAACCCATTCAGTTTTCAGCTCTTTCCTCAGCACCCACTGACTAGTTGTTTTGTGTTTTTTTTTTCCTTAAGATTGATTTATTTATTATGTATATAGTATTCTGTCTGCATGTATGCATGCAGGCCAGAAGAGGACAACAGATTTTATTAGGGATGGTTGTGAGCTATCATGTGATTGCTGTGGATTGAACTCAGGACCTCTGGAAGAGCAAGCAGCATTCTCAACCACTGAGCCATCTCTCCAGCCAGTTGCTTTATATGAAGAGGAGAAGGAAAAAATAAAGATGCTGAAAACATGTGACTCAGACAAATAATGACCAGTAATTGCAACAAAGATGGTGCTGTTATGAGATGAAACAGAGAACTGTAAAGAACTGAGCAGACCCCATAGCCTAGCCTTTGTGCACTTCTAGGAATATTACTAGGAGAGAGTCAAGGTAGATGCCTGGGGAAGTTAACTGAATTGAGCTTGTTGGAGAGTAAAAATGTCAGTCAGCAGAAAAGACAAAGAGGCATCCAGGGCAAAGCCCAGCAGATAGAGGAACAGAATGTTCATTTCTAAACAATATAGTTCCAAAGTCGAAGGGACAGAATTCCTGATGTTCAGTAAAGTGAAATATCCCATGGAACACACTATTTTCCATTTGGGGGAAAGGAAAGCATTGGGGTAAGATTTACAACTGGAGGTGTCAGTTTATCAGGTTGGAGCAGGTGTCAGGAGCAGCAAGAAATCAAGTCCAGGAGGAATAAAATCAGAAATAGAGAGATGAGCAAGAGTAGTAAGTAATGGCCATGGCAAAAGGCCATCTGAGATAGCACAAAATCCCCAGCATGAAAATGAAACCCAGACCTTGTAAGAGAGAAGGGCTGTAAATAGCTCAGGAGCAATTAAAGATGTCTGCAGGTTAGGCACTGCCTCACTGTTAGTATAAAAATAGCAATTCATGTTCACAAACCAACAGCAAACTCTGGGCCTGGGAAGTTTAGAATCTGCAAATGAGAATAAAATAATGATCAGGATTATAATGACCACTAAGATGAAATATTGAGTGCCCTGTATGTGATCAGAGAAGGCTAGGAAGTCATTTTTGTTGCTGTTGATGTTGTCATTAAAAACAGTTGTGAAAAATAATCCTGAGGGTTTTTTTGTCTGAATCATATTCAATATAGAAATGATTTTATTTCCTTCAATAAAACCTTCATCAGTTTTTAACATCTCTCCACTATTAGCATTTTATACTCTCTAAAACTCTCACTGACAAAGGAGAGATTAATTTTAATGTGTTCATTGTGAACTCAAGTCACCATTGTTATTAAAATTGTTTCCTTTTCACTTGTAATGGAAAGACACAGGCCCAGGTTAGAAAATGCAATATATATATATATATATATATATATATATATATATATATATATATAATTAATAATACTCACAATTCCTGCAGCTAAATGACTGCAGTGTTATCTCCACGGAAAGTGTCCTTTCAGACAAAATTGAAATTGTGTATATGGAAGAGCTAACAAAATATAAAATTTTTGCCTTACTTTTTTTCTACTTTAGCAGTTCTAAGTCCTTTTCCAAGGCATCAAAATAATATTTCCAGTCTATCATAAGTATAAAATGTGGGCACGATTATTTAGCTATAAATGATAAAAGCATCTATGTGATCTAACCATAAACAATATTTTTCCTAATATCTATACATTCCTATAGAAGGAACAGAAGAAACTGAATTTCTAAGCACGTATCTCTGTAGATATCTCTGATTTCTCTTTTAGGATGAATTTTTAAACATGGAATTGCATTAAAGGACATAAACATTCCTCGCTGGGAAATAATTGTTTTTCTAAACCATATGGCATAGTGCATTTTATTTTATTATAAGCAAGATAAAAATACTTTAAGATGTTTGATATATAGAAGAAATCCACTCAGCAACTTTAACTAAAATACATTGGTTATATTTGGAGCGCTATCTATGAGATGATTAAGTATGACTTTTTTTTCTTATCCTGAAATTTTAGTAGAGATGACTCACAGAAGTTTGAGTTATATGAATTATATGCATATTTGTCCACATGGATCTTATTGTTTAATTTTAAAATTTCTTTAAAATAGAACTAGAGGGGTTGGTGATCTGGCTCAGTAGGCTGATGCATGCTGCCAAGCCAGACAATCTGAGTTTGAGTCTCAAAATCTACATGGTGGAAGGAGAGAACTTACTTAAGCAAGTTGTTCTCTGACCACCATATACATGCCATGGCACATGTACACACAAACACACACACACACACACACACACACACACACACACACACACTACTTATAAACTAAACAAATAGACAGATAAGTGAATTTTAAAAATTAAAACAGAATTAGAATTGGACAGATTTGTCCCTTCTCTATGTTTTGATTTCTTTCTTTTGAACTTTTAAAGGAATGAATGGACACATCTTAGTTCAGGATATTAGAGGGATAGTTTATTGGCTTATGTAGGAGGCAGATTGAAGTATTTGTGATCCTTTCTGAGACCTCTGAAAGTACTCATGCCATTCATGCTTAGAATTTTCATGGTTAGTGAATTTATCTTATAATTGCAATGCTTTTCTATCTATATCACATGGCCCAACAATTAGTGTTCTTTTTGGAGTTTAATAAATCTGGTATATTTGTATAAAAATTAAAGCTAAGTAAAGATAATAACTAATAGAGTTCTAGATATAGTGCTTTGAAGGCTACTTGAGGGCTTTTTTATTTAGTCCACACAATGATGTGGCAAATAAGTTTTCTCACCTTATTTGTTTGTAAGTGAGTAAAATGAAGCTTAATCTTTTTTTTTTTTGTTTTGTTTTTGTTTTTTTTTTTTTTTTAGCAAAAGAGTTGTGAGAATAGCATTTACATTCAAACAGGCACTCAGAGAAAATCTATGTTAAACACCTTGAATAAATAAGATCTGTACAAGGCTCAAAAGTTTGTCCGAGATAGAAACCCAGAGGCTCATTCTCAAGTACAGAAAAAGAAATGAAACCACAGGAAGCCCAGAGATTCTTTCTGTGGAGTATAATAAAAGAGTTAAATTTTCCCATGTTAGTAGAATTTGGCCAGATGAAACAGAGTAGAGTATATGGAATCCCTTGTGTATATGTTCTGTAGTATGACTCTAAGTAGATGTCTACTACCTTTTATTTTAAAATGTGTATTCATCTATTAAGCGTTGCTTATATGCAAGTTGAACAAATAAAATGGTTTGGCAGACAGAGACATTAAAAGATGTACTTGTGCCCAATCTTTATTAAAGACCACTGTTTATTTCAGATACCAAAGTGTACCTACAATGAGCACCATCTTTTGATTTTTAGAAATATTTTGCCAATTACATGGATGCAGAAATGGAGCCCAAACAGATTGATGAATGTATGCACTGCTTGCTCTTCTTAGAATTCAGATTCTGATGTGTTGAACATCAGAGCCTGTACATTTAACACTGTAGTGAGTTCTGTATACCATATAGGACAATGAATGTTTGTGAAGTGAAGTATTGTGCCATCAACACAACCTAAAATCTGTTTAGCCTTGCATCAACACAATGTCTGATATATGAACAAATAACCACTAAAAGAATCAAAATCATGAATTCTCTGTGTGAGTGGGAGGAGGGCATATGCATGTATGTGTGTACATGAGCATGTGTGGAGACAAAGGGTCAAAACTGAGAGATTCTTCATATATCTCTACACATTTAGTTAACCTGGAGAATATTTTTTGTCTAGACCAGCAATCCAGCACAGTCCAAGAGTCCTTCTGTTGGTTCCTTCTCAATGCTAAGATTCCTGGCATTCCCTGCTGTGCCTACCTTTTTGTGGGTTGCAGATATCTGCCCTCAAATCCTCCCTCATGCCTGAATGGCAAGCCTTGTACTGACTTAAGTTTACTCCCCACCTCTAGAAGTTCTGCCAAGAAGTGTGACATCAAAGAAAGATCCTGACAAACTTTTCATTTTCTATTCTGCTATCAGTGAATCCCTCTTGGGTTTAAGCCATTGTATGTGTATGTGTGAGTGGGGGAATGATGTTTTCTAATGCGCTGCTAAACCGAATCCAATACAAAGCAAATTCAAATCAGTGAAAGCAGAAGGGTGAGAAGCCAGGGTCAGAATTGATGGCCAAATGAGTGAATTGGCTCACATCAGTTTTCAGTAACTTCTGCATGTGTCTATTTCAATAATGCATTTGTCCATGTAGTTAAAAAAAAAGACAAGTATCTGAATAGTGAGTCAGGGGACAAATATCAGCTCTCAAGAGATAAAGTGATATGAAACCAAAACAAGCCAAAGAATCAGGACAATAAAACAGACCTGGAATGAAACAACAACATTTAATAGTTTTGAAACTATTAGCAGTGCTGGGGAGCTAGCTTAGTGGATACAGGGCTTGCTGTACAGCATGAAGCCTGAAATTCAGATCCTCAGAACATATTGAAATATCAGAAGGATATGGTAGCCCATTTATCATTTCAGCAGTCAGAAAGTGGAGATGCTATCCCCAGTACAAAATGGCTTCCTCAACCAGCTAGATCAACATGCTCTGACTTCAGTTGGGAGACTCTGTCTCAATGAGTAAGGTAGAGATCAACACAAGAAGACTCATGACGTCAACCTATAGTCTCCACATACACACTCAAACACATTCATGTACACCACCAAACGTGTACATACACACATGCAAACATGCACACGTTCATGCCTACACATACATGTACACCACACACCTGCATATGAAAAACCAAAACCAAAACCAAAAACACCATTAACAGATCATAGTGACTCTATGGTCTGTACATAATTAAAATGAGTGTTTTAAATTTCAATATTCTTTATATTCCTTCCTCAAGATTCAAAGTCTTAAGAATTTAATTACCCTGAACATGTCCTCCCACTCTGGGTGCACATGTATGCTTTCAAGCAGAGCATGGAAACAGGATTTTTAAATTGGACTTTGGACATTCCTTCTGTGAAGATTAGATTTAATATAGCCTTTCTCCAAAGAGAGAATGTAATGTCATAGGAATTTGTATCCCAGTAAAAGAACGGAACAACAAATGTCTAAACAACCCTCAGACCTTGTTTATGGTGCGATCCTTGTCTGTTCATGAATCCCAGTTCTACATAAAATGTCTGAATTCTGGTACCAGCTCCTTCACTTATCAAGTGAGTGGCATAGGTATGATAGAGGAGATGAAAAGGAAGAATTAGTATTCGAGACTTATGGCTGAGGAATTTGGCTCCTGGACTTAAATTCTGTTACAAATAATCCCTAGGCATCCATGCATGCTGGTAGATATGGCACAACACTTTAATCGCCATTGGCTATGGGCCTAATAAAAGGTGGGTAATAAAATCAAATTCTGCTGGGCTCCATTTTTATAGGCAATATCAAGCCCTGTGAACTTTAATGCCCACTGTCTATTTAGATAGTCATGGCTCAGAGCTGGTATTAAAAGTAGCTAGGAAAACTTGTCCTAAACTATTGAAATATATTGCAAATTACACTGCAGTATGGGCTAGTTGGAATTCAACGTGCCCAGGACTGACCTTCACAAAATCAGTTCTATTTTCCTTGGAAGCTTCATTTCTACTACGTCTCTTTGTCTTGTTCCCTGAAGTTCCATCTTTATTTCATCTGGGGTCAAAAATAGATGTGAAGTGGCTTCAGGGTTTTAGGTATGTTTGTGTGAATGCTTGTGATAGGTTTTGCTTCTGTGGAACCCAAAAAAACATATTTTTTCATTCTATTTCTTTCTCAGCCTCATTTTTATCCCAGCACTCTCTATTCCTAATACACCATCAAACACTTTACCCTGGTAAAACAATGTATATGTTATTCTGTTTTGTGCTTTTTCTAGGGCTGAAAAGAAAGTGTGGAGTTCTTCTGTTTTAATACACATTAAAAGGAAAAATACTATATACTAGATTTCCACCTTGATGTCAAGTAATTTCACAAAAAGAGCAGTAAGTTAGTCATAGTAAGGGAGTAAAAGCTGTATCCAGGATATTTTCCAGTTTTTCTTAAGAAATTGATTTTTTAGAGGAAAAATATATGGAGCAGAGAAGGCATCATTTGAAAGAAGATGGTGAGCAGTTGAGGAGACCTGAATTAATTTAAACAGAGAAGTGGTTTTTGACCTTTAGAATTTAGCCAAAAGCTTGAACACCCTCACTTCTGTGTCTGTGTGTGCAGAGAAGGCACTAATCTCAGTTCCGCTTTAATAACACTTTATCAAATGTTTTGTGTGGAGTTTGATGGGAGCATCACTCAGATTGCCTGTGCCCAGCTGTGGCTTGTGGCACAGTTAAATACCAACTGGGCTTCAGATATTTGTGGGCAACTGGAAAAGAAGACACACTCTACCAGTGGAATAGAAGCAGATAAAGCACAACATAAACAAAGGATAAAATCCAGGCCCCACTTGCAAGAGGTGGTGCTTTAATTTTCACATCCAAATACTGTATTTTTCTATAACTGCGATTTGTGTACTTTCATTTAATTAACACTCATCAAGGAACTTGAAAATCTGTATTCTCAGAAGATACTGTTTTATTAATGTGTGTTAATTATAAAAAGAGTTTTATTATGACATTTCTGCACATGCATGTAATGTACATTGATCATATTCATTCCCCCTGCTCTGTATGTCACCCCTTTCCATCTCTTCTCTTCCTTTCCACTCCCCTTCCTGCACTCTCATTATCTCACTTTTAATCTCATGCCACATTTTCCCATTCCTACTTCACCCAGATGAGAAGAAACAGATAGGATTTTCTTTTAGAGTTTGGCTTTTTTCCTTAACATGATGATGTCCATTCCAGCCTACTTTTCTGCAACTTCATTTTAATGACTTTGATTTCAATTTTCCTTATGGCTAAGAGAGCTCCATTGTATATTTATGTCATGTTTTACTATCCACTTATGTGTTGATAGGCAGCTAGTTGGATTCCATGGTTTCTGAATGAGGCCATGAGTACACAGTTGTCACTATGGTAAGCTGGCTTTGGTTTGTGTGTGTACATCTCAAAACTGATATGACAGAGTCACATGAAAGTTTCATGTTTAATTTCTCCAGGGGAGCACTTACTGATTAACAGTGGGTGTGCTAGTGTCTGCTCTTAACTCTGAGTAACATTTATATCTCTCACATCTCAAGCCAGCATTCCTTTTATTGCTGCTGTCATGTTTTGGGTATTTTACTTCTACTTTTTTATATGTAATTCATGAAGCCTGTTTAGTGACAGTTATATGCACATCCACTGGGCATGGGCAACTAGCTAATGGCTTCCCTCCCCACTAGTGAAAACTAACATTCCCCTTCCCAGCAGCCATCAATTGCCATTAGCTACTCAACTAGATATGGGTGCATCGGGAGCCCTTTCCAAACTGTGCTGGAATTTATAACTTCTTGGATTTTGTGGAGGACTTTCATAGCACTCTCCCATCCTTCTGCTTTTACATTTTTTATAGGTATAGGTTTTTTGTTACAGAGTAAAGTATAGTAGATAATCCCCCTACATTAATAGGAGAATTCTTTTTTTCACTTTTCTTTATTAAGAAATTTCTACTCACTCCACAATCTACCCACAGATCCCACCTCCTCCATTCTCCCACCCCCCAACCCTCTCCCCCAAGCCACCCCACATCCCCCAAATGGCTCAGTGTGCTGTGCTCTACTTTTACATTTTTTAAAACCCTCAAATCCAATCAGCAAGAGAGAGGAGGGATTTTATGACCAAGAGATATCAAGACCATGACTGGAAAAAAGCACAGGGACAAATAGCCAAAGTAGTGGAAACACATGAACTGTGAACCAATAACTGAGGAGCCCCCTTGCAGCTGGACTATGCCCTCTGGATAAGTGAGACAGTTGATGAGCTTGAACTGTTTAGCAGGCCCCCAGGCAGTGGGACCAGGACCTGTCCTTGGTGCATGAGCTGGCTTTTTGGAACCTAGGGCCTATACTGAGACACTTTACTCAGCCTTGGTCAAGGGAGGAGGGGACTGGACCTGCCTCAACTGAATTTACCAGGCTGGGCTGACTCCCCAGGGGAGAACTTGCTTTGTAAGAGCTGGGAATGGGGAAGATGAATTCAGAAGGAAGCTTGGAGGGTAGGACGAAGGAGGGAAGGGGAATCTGTGGTTGATATGTAAAATTAAATTAATTATAAAATAAAAATATTTATTTAAAAAAAAACAAAAAACCTCTTCTAAGATGTGTCCTAAGCCATGTGCTGCAGGAGAGGTTTCTGCTCTATTCATAACAGCCAGGAAATAGAAACAACCTAGATATCAATTGACAAATAGATAATGATAATGTAATACAAATACACAACAAAGTATTACTTAGCTGTAAAGAAAAAATAAAATGTGAAATGTGCCGTAAATGAATGGAACTTATAGGGGGAGCTCTTAGTGAAGTTATACAGACCTAAAAAGACAAATACTGAATGTTATCTCTTACACATGTGAGTTAGCTTTAAATCCTATGTTCTGTGTGTTTAAATTGGAGTATAGGGATAAGCCAGGAAACTATAAGTTATGGGCCAGAAGGTAGGAGGTTGCATTTGGAGAGGGGGTGAATAAGAAAATAAGGGTGAGATAAAAGTAGAAATGGGGGTATGTGGGGGATAGAAAGGTTCTAGAAACCTAGGTAGTTGATTGGTGAAGATGGATAAACAAGGAGGCAAGTGAAGGCTTAGCAAAAATACAGTATTAAGTAAAACAATTAGTAAAAGATTATTGTAGAGAATGTGATATGAAAGAATTTTGAGGGTAATATTTGGAACTAAATGTTTCATTTAGGATGTGGGCAGGAGGTTGGATAATTAAGAGGTGGGGTGGCTTAACCAAAACTAAGGATGTATGAAACCATATAAGTCCCCAATAGTTTTCAAACAAATTAAAGAATAATTTAAATAAAAATGTGTTTGAACAGAGTTACTTTATATAGTGGAAAAACGTTGATCCAAACAGACATGAACTACTAAATGAAAGTTACCTCCCTATGAGTTAATTGTTGAGACGTGCCAGAGGCATTGAAAGATTAGCTATATGCTGTTATTACCATAACTAGTAGTAAGGACAAATTGCTGAAGATATCACATTTATGGGCAGCAGGACATAGAGAAATCATTCTTAAACTGACCAGGAAACTCTCTTCTTCTAGTTAGTTTTTCACAGTGCTAAAAAGGGCTGCATAGGAACATCAGCATTCTTACACAGTACTAGACCCTTCATGCTATAGTAATGACCTACAATGAAAGAAGTGTAATGATAGCAGATTGTTTATGGAAATAACTTGCCACTGTCTTGATTGGATGTGAGGTCTACTCCACAAGAAAAAATTCATACATTATACTATCATCATTATCAAAAACCTTGGCTAGGGAAGTCACAGGCCTTAGGAAGAATTCATTGGTGTTTTACTAAATGATCATATTGTCAAACTTTTCCTAAATGTTATTAATTTTTTGATAACTGTTATGACTCAACTGATATGGAATCTTGATATATATATATATATACATACATATTATATATATAATATGTATATATAATTTTGCTGTTTCTGATGGTTAAAGTTTGTGTCATTTCACATTTTCATTTAAAAGTGTGTATTCAGGGACAGTGAGATGGCTTAACTGGTAAAATACATTTTGAGCAATCCTAGCTCACTAGGTTTGATATCTGGGTCTTACAGGAGATGGAAAAAAATGACTCCCAAATGTTCTCTGATCTCACCAAATGTGTGTGCACTGCACTCACACATGTACATCAAATATACACACAATCATAATAAAATTATGACAATAATAACTTTTTAATACATGCATATTTTCCTTATTATTCATTTTTATTTGATTAGTTTTTATTTTTATAAATCAAATATATCCTATAACTTCTGAGGCAGAGTGTTTTGTCCTAGCATTGGGAATTTGTAATTGTTCAAGGTACATTAAAATATTCAGTCAGTCTAACTGACTTTGATCTATGCTCTAAAAATACTAGCTGGTTTCTTATTTCTACATATTTCAATAATTCTTAATCTATAAAATATATGAAATTTTATATCAATTTAACAATCCAGTTGATCCATTATCTTAGCCTTATTTTTCTTTGAAACCAGAACTGTTAAGTTTTATAGCTTATCTTTGTCCTGAGGACTTTGATGGAAAAGAGTTCTTTTATTTGAGTATAGTAGCACAATGATGGGCTGAACATACAGGGGTTAAAACTGCTGATTGATGTGCTGTGGAGCCAGCATGTTACCCTCCTACCCCTCCCCCACACAAGCTTAGTGTGTCTGGGATAATTGGTTGTCCTGTCTCATCAGCATCAATGGAGTGAGGAGGGAGACACATAACACCTAAGCTGTAAGTGGTTGGTTTTTTTTTCCCTTACCCTTTCTTTTTTTGTACTCTTCTTAATGATAAGAGAACAATGAAAGAGGAGGGAGAACTTGAGTCTGAGATCAACAGAATATGATGAGAAAATGTTGTCTTATAGACATAGTCATTGTACATAAGGAAATTAGATATATTTTACTTCAAAATATCATTATCCTTCAATGAGAGTTTTTACCCCCTTGGTTCTACATATTGCTAGCATTAAAATTAATACAAGACATATCTGATGGGAAAGATTTCTATAGGAAACAAGTGCGAGAAATGACAAAACTTGTTTCCTACCAATAACTTGTAAGCTTCCCCTTCCTAGCAAGCTATGTTCACTGAAACGCTTTTAGATATCCTCACGTTCACTAATTAAGACAGAAAATTAGTTTAATATTTGTAACTTTTTTCATTGGTTACTTGATTTAACTCTAATGGTTTGATTTTTCAAAAAATAATCTACATATTCATCCAATATCCATATTTGTAATTGCAAGATGTATTTAGTGAACTCAGCTTAACTGAGTTGTGTAAATAGTATGGAGACATATTTGAGGCTCATGCCTATTATTACAACTTGCCTTAGTTTATATGGTTCTGTGATATCTATGTGTGGAAATGATAAATAGATCTATTTTTAATAACACATTACTTACAAGTAAGATGGATTGGATTAGAATTGACGTTCCCCTTCTTTCCTACTTCTCATCTAAATTTATCCTTGTCTGTTCATGCTCAGTTAATGTCAGCAGTTTAAAGAAAGTGTTTTCACTTAATGCCCTGGTGCCAGTATGTAAAAAAACAAAACAAAAACGCACAACTCCCATAAAGAAAGCACTGCTAGGGCACACGTGAAGACATGCATACACTGTGAACACTAAATGAGAAAGTCTACAAACAGCTAGGGTTAGTTTGGCTATTGCTTCGAAGAGATCTACTCAGAAGTAGACAGGAAGGTGGAGATTTGTTTGTAAAGCACCCTTGCCTCGCAGTGTAGTTGCAATTGTGCTGGGTACATCAAATAGAGTCAGAATCTGGATTTTCCTTGATTTCTTTCTTCTTACCCTAAAATAAAAGCTCCAAGAAAAGAGCCTTAGGGAGAATGTATTACAAGAGGCCTAGGTGTGCAGCCTAGTAATAGAAGAGTGGACTATCAAGCATTAGGTCCTAGATTCAACCCAAGTGTCAGACTAAAAACAAAATAAAATATGAAATTATATATATATTCATATGCATATATATTCTATTTTTAAATGAAAAAAAACAAAATGACAATGGTTAAATATATCACCAGGATAATGCAGACATTAATAACAAGCCAGGAGTGATCTAATTATATTTTGATTGAAATTATAAAAAAAAAGAAATAATACAGAAATGAACATGAAATTGTAAATCTCTTCCAAATCTGATTTCATTTCCGTTGGATTAATTTTCACAAGTATGGTTCCTGTTCTACTTTCAAGTTAAAATTGTACTTCACATCAATGTCATTGTGATTCCCCCAAACCATGTTATATTTGAGTGTTCTATCCTAGTTTTTCCATGTCAAAGTATTGTTCTAAAGGAAAGAAAAGAATAGTGGCATTGTATCACTTAACCCTTGTAGATATTTCTGATTACATTTTAAGTTGTGAAATCCTGAAAACCATAAGCTGAATCCTCAGGGGAGACCTTGCCTTGAAGGAGTTGGGAAGAGGGGAGGATTGGGGGCGTGGGAAAGGCTGGGAGGTGGGAGGAGGGAGGACAGGGGAATCCATGGCTGATATGTAAAATTAAATTAATTATAAAGTAAAATTTAAAAAAAGAGTTTTAAGAACTCATTGCTTAATACAATGACATGAAATCCCTCTGGGAAATAATTAGGTCTTGTTTGGGGCTTGAGTTGGTTAGACTTACCTACAGGAGTAGGGCATTTTCTTCTGGCATCTGTGAGTGGAACACTGAACTGGCCTGTTCTAGCTTTGTTCACCTTTCTCCTGGAACTTGCAAAACTGCTTTATCCCGGTCAACAAATCAAATTTTCAGGAATTATCTCACAGAATATGTCTCTCAAAGTAAATATCATTCAGTCAACATCATAGTTTAGGCTACTGCATCTGAGCAGAGTTAGAAAAAAAAGGGAATTTGAGGAACTATTTTGGCATATAATCCAGATAATGTGTTTTATATAGAGATTGGATTTCTCTATGTAACCCTGGCTGTTCTGGTAGTTGCTATGTAGCCCAGGCTGCCTTCCAATTCTGCCTTGTCAGTGCTGGCTTTAAAAGTATGCGTTACCATACCCAGCATTGGGTTAGGTGTTAATTTGCTTGCATTATCTGAATGTTTTTCTTTCAGATTTCAGAAAAGATGATTTACTTTTCTCCTATTATAGATACAGAAACTGAGTCATAGTTAATTAGCTTACTAGATGCTATGTACGACTCTACATCTAACACAAGATGTCTCCTAGGTCCAAGCATATATATCACTCACATAATAATGCAAGAAGACGTTTTTGTTTTAATGTTTTTCACATATGAGACATTGTAATATTTTAAATTAACGATCACAACAATTGTACTTGGAATATAAAATTTGATCTTCAATGTTATAGATGAAGAAATACAGAAAGTTTAGTTTGCATGTTGGGATTTCCTGTTAGAAAATAGAATAAACTTTATTCCATCTGACAATAAAGCTAACTTGATAACTTTTCTACTGATGAAAAATGTGCACAGAGTGTCAAGATGCTTTTCAATATTAAAACAAATATCTGTTAGTGCCTTAATGAAGAGGGAAGATTGTACTTCCTGGTAAAGCCCCCATCTCAGGACAGACTGCCACTTTTGTTACTCATGGAAGTGTGTACATGGCAAACCCATGAAGATTTTCACTTTCCTTTTTCAAAGGTCATTTGACCCACGCTAATATAATTTTGCTCATGTGCATCCTCTGGATTCTCATACTTATGATGGACTCTAGAGCAATACCTAGAACCAGAGTTCAGTTTCAGTTAGATTTGGCTGACTTCATGAACAAGAACTTTGACAGCCCAGCTGATCTCAACTGTATGTACTCTGTCTAAGGTTAAAAGCTTTGCTCCCATCTGAGAATGAGAAAGAAAAATCATAATGTTAGAGTGGTGAGCACCCAAGCCTGCCAAGGACTGGCTGTTTCAGGAAAGAATTCTTTCTGGTAAACCACTGGAGCTTTTCCAAAGACACAGAGCTTTCTTTGGATTCTACTACATTTGCTAAATGTGTAGCCAGAACACCAGAAGGTAGAGTTAAAGTTTAAGCTGAGAATAGGGATGGCTAGTTTTCAAGGCCAAGTGGAGATGTTTTTGTTGGGAAGCTAAAGCCACTCAGCAGGGTTTCATGGAAGTTTGTAGTCCACATCCTGTGATTGTCAGACAGATGGTAGACATGGAATGTTCCCAATACAAGGGTGATGATATATTTATATCTGAATCTTCATATCTATTAAAATATCTGACTCACTTTATGTCCTCTATAGCAGATGACTTTGATTGATTAGTTACTCTAAAGAGAATACTTATCATGAGTTCAAAGAACAAAGAATCCAGCTATCTTCCTCCATTTGTTAAAGAACTAATACTACCTTTATTACATAGTAAATTGCAATAAATGTTTTGTGGAGCAGTTTCATATGAATGCCTTATAACTGCCCTAGGAAGCATTGCTGGGTGATTTAATGTTTTAGTTATATTGACATTTGACACATATGTAGGGTACAGTCATATTCATTAATAACCACAGTCTTTTTGTTGCTCAAATATTACCAACATTCTTGCTGAAGGTAATAAACATTTTCCGGATCTAGAAATGCATGTCCTCATGGGTTCACCTCAAAGGAACCAAGCATTTAGACCCCTGCTACTTGTCAGGTGTAGTTCAAACTATCAAGACAGCCTGTGTTGATTACTTGAGACACTTAAGTTATCCAGGGAATCTCTCTCTCTCTGTTATAAGTTTTATGTTCAAAATATTTTGCAAACCCCACTGATTTAGCAGAAGCTGTTACTAGCCCACAGTTTCCATAGACAATAATACAAGAGCTATCAGATCAGGGACCTTCCCTGCAATGAGATTCCATGCATGTTCTCATTTTTATTAGTTAATTTAAAAGCGTAATTTGAGTACTCAGTATATGCTAAATAATTATTATAGGTATAAGCAAAAGTGTTGAAAAATATCGCAATATCTTTTTTTGAAATTATAGACTTAAAAAATTAAAATACCATTACATCATTTCCCTCATCCTTTTCCTCCATCCTATCCTCCTACGTCCATTCCCTTCCAAAGTTCACACCCCTTCCAAACTCAATGCCTCCTTTTAAAAATCATTGTTGTTACAAATACATATAAATGAATAAATGTAAGACTCTAAGCAGCAGAGTCCATTTAGTGTTCTTTGTTTGTATATGTTTCTAGGACTGACTGTAGCCAGAAGTTTCTCAGGTCCTGCCTGCCCCTGTGTTCCCATGTTCCACCCACTCCTGCCTGGCCCCACAGTCCCTCATCTGCTTAAAAAATAATCACTCAGAGGCTTATATTAATTACCAACTGTATGGCCTATGGCAGACTTCTTGCTAACTAGCTGTCTCATCTTAAATTAACACATTTCTATAAATTTATGTATCACCATGTGTTCCATGGCTTTACCTGCATCCCATTACATGTAACTCCTTGGACTATGCTTTGGTATCGAGGACTATGGGGGTCCAGCCCCTCAATAGTCCCCTCCCAGGGTCCAGGAAGAATCTACAACCAGTTGATAATTAATCTTTGATGAGAAGAAATGAATCTATGTACATGAAACTCTTTAGTCCATATACTTTATTATTCTGTGTCAGTTACAAGCTTATATTCTGCTCTCATATTTAGGTAATCTTTAGCCTGATTTCTCTCTACACTTGTCTGCAATCTCCTCTAGGTTCTATCTTAATTCCTTCATCTAGTTCTGCCCCTTCTAGGTTCTCATCCATCTTGTTCCTTCCCATATCATCTCTTCTTCCATCTCCTCTCTCCTCTTCTCATTCTACCTCATCTTGTTCTTCCCCATCTGGCTCTTCCTCATCTTCCATCTCCTTCCTCTAGTACTCTCTTGTAGCCCTTCAATCTACTTCTTCCCCATTTCAGTTTGTTCCTCTGAATTTTTTACCCATCTAGTTTTTCTATTCTCTTTTCTTTTCTCTGTCCTCTCATGCCCTGGGAGTCCTGATATATATATATATATATATATATATATATATATATATATATATATATATATATATATATATATATATATATATATATATATTTACAAGCAGTATTCCCTTAGCAGTGCAAAACCAGGCTTCCAGGGTCAAATGGAGGGGTGATAAGAATCACATAGAGAGGCAATAACCATTAATTATCATTTGCAACCGCAAAGGGAAGTGACCAATGGGGAAATGAATTAACTAAAGGCTAAATTCAGGTAATATCTAAGAAGAGGGCTCTTATGTGCTCAACTATAATCTTAAATGTGATTGGTAGAAAGTGTTAAGAATCTATAAGTTGCTAGGTCAATGGGAGAAAATAAAACTGTCTTCTTTTTTCCTGTGGCTCCTATCTGTCCAATCTATCTGCCGTTTTTTGTTTTGTTTTGTTTTGTTTTGTTTTGTTTTGTTTTGTTTTGTTTTTTCTGCAGGGTAGGGGAAAGTGTGCTCAGTCGCTAGGCAACCTGTGTACAGCTAGATGCCTCTGGTGATAGTTAAAGGGAGATCTGGAACTGGAGGTAAGGTTTGGGAAAAGAGGAAGTAAGGCTTAATTGGCACATCCACCAGGCCTTCTCAAACAGGTGGCCCGGATGCTTAAGTCTGTTCTTAGAGAGTACAGAGGTATCTCTGATAAAGTACTTTCCTCCATCTGGGGATGGACCTGGCTGGATGCTGCTAATGATAATTACAGGGAGGCTTGAACTGGAGTTCTGGCTGAGCATAGCTGTCAGCGCAGAAGGCTATTTAAATATTCCTAGAAGTGGTTAGGTAAGGTGTTAGCAGTCTATAAAGTTGGTAAGGCTATAACAAAAGGAGAGTCTGAGCTGGATTGTGTAAAGCTATTACTAATGTCCACCTGACCTAGGTGGTGTCACCTTGTGGAATTTATCTTAAATCAGGAGACTTGCATGTGGACTGTTATTACTGCTAGTCCTTGAAAGTAGCCAAGGGAGATATCTGATTCCAGAGAAAGCCTTTCCTAAGGCAGTTCTCCAAATACCTGGAATGTGTATGTCCAGAGAGTGATCAGTCCGCACTATTAGCCCTTCTTAGGGAAAAGTCAATTGGGAAGGCTATAAAGGCACACATGATTTTCATAACAGAATACAGCTGATATATAACAAGCCAAGTAACACCAAAAACTCCTTGGGATTTGGCTTCCTCTGGAGGAATTCCCTGATCCCTCCAGGTAGTGACTTTGCCATAACCAGCTGAGTTCTTATGATATTCCTGCGGGCCGGAGCACTTTGGAGTCTCCCCAGACTCCACCTTTCTCTCTGTATATCTACTTGGATTTCCTGTCTACCTTTAAACTGTCTTGCCATAGTCCAATGCAGCTTTATTTATCAACCAATCAGAGCAACACATATTCAAAGCATACAGAAAGACATATCACAGCAACTGACTACTCAGTATTAGATAACCAATCAAAGCAATAATCATTGGGGAAGATTTTTCTCTCTGTCTTGGTAGTTTTTTATTGCTTGTAGCTCTTTGTCGTGGTGTAAAGCCTCAAAGGTTTTCCCCATTCGTAATTTTACATTTCAACATTGTTGTTCAGGTCTGGTTTTACACAGCCATATTGTTAATATTTCATTTGAACACCTTCCACAATATAGCTAGAAGTGACAATCTTACAGGAGACTTAATGTTCCTTTGGATCTTACAATCTCTCTGGCCACTGAACCTTGGGTGCAAGAGTTGTATTGTAGATGTACCAATTGGACCTGAGCATCTTGTGGTCATCTGTTCTCCATATTTTGACAAGTTGTGGCTTTCTGTAATGGAAACTTTCTGCTGCACAGAGAAACTTCTTTGATGAGGTTGAGATCTAAATGTAAATCTAAATATTTGGAGGTACAAACCAAAGATAAAAGAGAATATGTGGCATCTTTCTGGGTGTGGGCCACATCAGTCAATGTTTTTTCAGTTTTTGTTTACCTGAAAATTCCATGATTTTACTTTTCTTTACTTCTAAATATCATCCCATTGTATATGTGTACCATATATCTTTGTTATTCATTCATCAGTTAGACATTTGGTTTTTCCCATCTCCTAGCTATTATGAATATGACAGTAGTGTACATGATTGAACAAGCATCTATGGAGTGAGATGTCAAGTCCTTTGAGCATATGTATGTTGTGGAATATTATTTTAAGATGTGTTACATTTGTTTATGCTGTAGAGCATATGTTTAATGATGTAAAGATGTGTTGCATTCTTTTATGTTGCATTTGTTTAACTCTGTGAAGCTGTTTTACTTTTCCTGTCTAAAACACTTGATTGGACTAATAAAGAGCTTGGCAGCCAATAGCAATGCAGGAAAAGGGATAGGTGGGACTTACAGGCAGAGAGAATAAATAGCAGGAGAAATCTGGGAAGAAAAGATCAAGGAATGAGAAATGGATGAGGAGGATGCCGGGGGCCAGCCACCCAGAGACACAGCCAGCCACAGAGAAAGAAGTAAAGAAAGGTATACAGAATAGAAAAAAACACAGAGGCAAAGGGTAGCTGGGCTATTTTAAGAAAAGCTGGCTAGAAATAAGCCAAACTTAGGCTGGGCATTCATAAGTAAAATTAAGCCTCTGTGTGATATATTTGGGAGCTTAGTGTTATATCACCCACAAAAAGTGCCGAAGAGTAAAGAGTAAAAAGTCAACAACATATGCCAAAGAGTGGCACAGCTGGGTCACATGGTAGATATATTTTCAGCCTCTTGAGGATTCTTTGTAGTGATTTCCAGAGTAGAATGACCAGTTTGCATTCCTATGGGCAGTAAATGCTGGTTCCCCTTTCCCCACATCTTCAGTTTTGTTGTCAGTTGTTTTCTTGATGTTTGCCATTTTGACATTGGTGAGATGAAATCTCAAAGTTATCAAAATTGTTTCAATTGCAATATACAAATTCCCAAGAATGCTGAACACTTTTTGAGATTTCTTATAGAGATTATTATTTCTTCTTTTGATAATTCTCTACTTACTTCCATGGCCCAATTTCTAACATGACTGCTTGTTTCCCTGCCTCTTATGGTTTTTGTTTTGTTTTGTTTTAGGCTTTTGTATACTCTAAATATTAATCCTCTGGCAGGTGTGTAACTGGCAAAGATTCCATTTCTATATGTTTCTTCTTCACTTGATCCACTGTTTCCTTAGCTGTGTAGCTTTTAGTTTTATGCAGTCCCACTCGTCTTAATATGGTGAAAAGTTTAGGTTTTATGATAGGATGTGTTGTTTGTTCCAAAATCTTTCCTAGAGAAAGAGGCAGTATGCCTATTCACTTGTAGGGTCTCCAAACAATGTTACTTAGGCTTCTTTTGTTATAATCTATTTTAGGACTCAGAATTAGCATCCACTTAGTCTTGGATTATGTACCATTCTTTTTTTTTTTACACTTCCGTATGAATAAAATGCTAACCTGATATGACAGTATTTCTGCCTACTTGAAAATAATCTATTGTTCCCCTAAGAGGTCCCTTACCTGTGTAAGTACACAAAATAGTTGCCAGTCTATTTACCTTAAGAAAAAGCCCTTGATAAAATTCATATGCCATGGAATACTCAAAACAGAACTGGAGTGTCTGTGGAGTCATCTGTGTGGACTGCTTAGCTGCAGAGGAAGGATCTTTTGAATGATGTACTAATAAGTAAATGAGTACTCGATTGTATCATAGTGCCCTGTCCAAGACCTTAGGAGCATCACCCTACAGGCTATCTTTGAACATATATAAGTTTTCCAAAGTCAGTCCATGTCCTGAACATGTTGTTGATTTCCAGAGTAAATTTTAATTTATTTTACTGCCGCCACAGTTCCACATAGGCTTTACATTTTGAAAAGGAATGACATGAGAATCAAAAATGAAATTCACAGCTGCATTAGCAAAACAGGATCATATTTCTGCCCTTTTGATTCTTCTGCATTTTTTACAAATATTAATAGATAACTTTTTCAAAATCTTCTGGCATATGTAGGATATTTTGATATGCTTTAAATCATTAAAGTTATCATACATTTTAAATTTATATTTTACGGAATGATGATAAATGAAAAATTCTTGGTTCAACTATATTGATATCATTACAAAGTTTCATATGTTTGTAGTTTTACACAATGGTAAAATCAATAGCAAATTTACAAATTCCCTCTCCTGACAAATCTAATTTTTAATTTTTAAATATCATTTGTTTAATGAATTAATTAATTTACTTATTTATGTGCACGCCAATGTCATGACATGTAGGTAGAGGCCAAAGATAATCTGTAGAGTTTGGTTCTCCCTTTTCATCATGTGGATCTCACAGCCTGAATGCAGGACACCTTCCCAGTGCATAAATCTGTTTCTTTCTGTGTGAACTATAACTTAACTATAGGAAAGTATACCTATTACAGAAGCACAGTGTGCAAATTCTCTCTCACACATACATCCAAAAAGAATGCAAACAGCAAGACAATATTTCCCTCTGTATGCTTCCTCCCAGTGTCTATTACACTCTTACTTTTTGTTAAATAGAAATGAAAGCATATATTGCATATCCTTATTTGAGCTGTAATTGTGTATGCCTAGGTTATGTAAGCATTGAATTTGTAAAATCATATTTCTGTGTGGTTGTGTGTTGTTGATTCTCATTGTCATCATTTATATTATGATAGTCTATACAATCTTGAGTCAATTATATTAAATTCCTAGTCAGAATAAAATTTGGGGCAAATTATTCATTTTTCATACATTATAAAATTTCAAACTAAAAGCTAAACTAATTTTCATGATTATTGTGGTTTTACTGAGTTAAAGCATCTACATTGTGCCTAGATGCACAGTTAACTTAGAACAGGGCTACCCATATTTCAGGATATTTTCTGCTAAGTGGTTTCATGCTTGGATGCTATTTTCCCTAGGTGTCTTTTCAGAATTGTTAGGGGGAGCAAGTTATTATGGATCATAAAGTACTTTCACAATCAAAACACATTTTGCTCTATTTCAAAATTGAGTGAGTAGAGTCATGGGAAATGTAAGTTGTTTGTGCAAAGTTATCCAATCTGTTAATGGTGAAAATAAGGTAAAAAACCTGAGTCATTTTTTTTTTCACAGCCACATTCAACTTTGCCTGTTTTCAAGTTTCATATGGATGTTTTGTGATATAACACATCAAATGTAATAAATTTAAACTAAATCCACTAAAGGCAAACACATTTTCCTGTCCTCCTTCATTCTTAACATTCTCCCATAGTGCTAAGCACAAAGCCAACAGTTATATTTGATGACTAAATTAAAATGCAGTGACTTTGGATTGACAGATATGTTGGGCTAAATAAGTCCCCCCAAGCATGTCCATTCCTGGGGCTAGAGAGTTAGCTCAGTGATTAAGAGCACATGTTTTTCTTGCACTTGCAAGGTGTTCAAGATGCTAGTTCCTAGCATCCATGTTGGGCAGCTAACAGCTGCTTTAACTCCAGCTCTGGAGAATCTCTCACCCTTTACTGGCCTGATTGGAAACCTGCACTAACACACACATTCCTACACATAAAAACACATACACACATAATTTCTAAAAATTAAAAAAAAAAATTCGAAAGAAAATTCAAAGGCTAGCAACTTGTAAACAACTTAAGCTTGTGAAGATGCTATGGCATAGGAAATTAATGTAGTTAGGTAGCCAACTATGACATGGGAAGAGCATTTTGGAATGTTTTAGTGGATCCAATAGAGTCATGATGGACTTTTAAACATAAGAGATATGTAATGAGAAGACTAGAGCTAGAGGTCTGAAGAAATTTTGATAGTGGTCTGGAAAATGTTGGAAGAGAAGAAAGCTTGCCCCCTCTCAAAAAAATAAGGTCAGACAACAAATACTTCTCAGCTGTTACCTTGATTATAACTTATTGAGACTAATCATGAATTTTTTGGCTACAGTAACAAAAAGATGGCAAGCCTTTGTTTTTTAAAGGGATTTGTCCATTGTTACAGCAAGAACAGGAATCTTGCTCAAATCTATGAGTAAATAATTAACAAGTTCCTTCTATTTGGGATCCAGGAAAAAAAGTGTGAAAGGGGGCAGGCAAGAGAACTCAAGAGAATTCTTCTTTCTCTGAATCTGATGATTGTTTCACATTCCCACTCAAGCTAGGAGCAGATGATTGTGTAGCAAATTCTTTGCTTTAATTCCCGAGTAAGAAGACATTTTGTAAAATGAATGCAAATCTACTTCTCTTTCAGCCAGAAAAAAAAATATTTGCATTCCGTTTAAGTAAAATGTGGATATAGAAGAAATGAAGCCCATGCTCCCTTAATCTTGCCTCTCAATTACCAATTTTTGTTCTGTTTACTAAGGATGTAAGGGTAAATTCAAGGGGGAAAGGAGCAAGGTCCTTTGCCTTTGAAACCCCAAGGAGCTAATGCAGGACTTTCCATCAAGACCCCTTCCAGAATTTATCCCACATAGTGTTAAAGATAGTGTCACTACTTAAGTTTAATTATAATTGTTTTCTTCATGTTTCCATAAGAAACACTTCAGAATGTGAAAATCTGGCACATATGGAAATAGGAAATTCATAGGGTTTCTGGATACCTTAGTTCACAGTAATGTACGGAGCCTGTTCCATTTGCAATGCCAAAATTGCTCCAACAAATCTGGAGTTTTGTCACTGAGTGAGAAATTACAGTTAAGGACCCAGAGCTAGTGTTGACTCTGAGACATGGAAATGGAAGGAACCTGGGAGGACAGGAAGGTGTCCTTATACTTTTTTAAAGCAATAAACTCAAAATCCTTAGGCTCTTAAGACAGAAAAAAAAATGACTGGAATTTTTGGAATGTCTGTCTCATGGGCTAGCTAAGACTTTCAGAATGGCCTGTATCATGGTCTAATGCCAACATCTGCACGATTTGACTGAGCATGGATATTAACACCAAGAGGCGAAGCAGCACAGGGGCTGTTCATCTTCCTGGGTGCACTAATCATCACCTTCTCCTGGACTTGCAGTTTCTTATTTGTGCACAGCCTGTCTTCTGTCCCCTTTGACCTTTGCAAATGGTAGCAGTCATACCAGACTCAAATAATCCATGAATGGAAGTAATGGGAAGAGAAATGTAAAAATACCTAATAGAAATAACAAAGAGCATACTCTGAAAATCATGATGCTTAGTTTCCTTTTTCTCCTACACATGGAAAGAACTGTCTTCAACAATGGAGGGGTGTTAAAGCAAATTCCGTGTTTGATGAAAGCATAGTATATATCAGTATTGTTGCTTGGTAAATTAAAATTTAATATTTGGGAAAAATCATCTCAATGTGCATGATTATTTCATATTCCAAATAAAGATTTAGCTTAGAAAATTTTCCTACCCTCTCGGTGGCTATGTTACTGAATTTTATTGTTGAACACAAAACCAAAGAGGAACAAATCTCAAATCATAAGCTACTATAGAGGGTTATCATTTTTCATTTGTCCTTTGGTTTCATTACTACATAAACTTTCTATCCATACTTATTCCTGCTAGACTCTAATTATTTCATGCACTTTCTCTCATCCTTTACATACATATGTGCTATATTTAAACATTTGAAAAGATATCTAGACTCCCATTTAGCATTGAGAACAAAGCTTAGCTCTGTGTAGTTGGCTGCATTAGCTGACCAATACAAAATGGATGTTATTCACATGTGAGACTTCAAAGCCTTAAACTATAGCTACTCTCTTAGTTCACTTTTTATTCTTATAACTGAATGTTTACAAAGGATGAGGCTTATTCATCTCATTATTCTAAAAGCTAGGAGGTCTGTCTTTAATGGATTGAATCTGCTGAAGTTTTCTTGCTCGTGAGGAGTATTTGCACAGTCCCAAGGCAGTGTGCAGCAACCACATGCATCTTTCTTCCTTCTCTTATAGGACAACGTTCAAAATTGGGTGTCTCACTCTCATGAGGTCATCTGAACTTAGTTACCATTCAATGCCTACATATGGTAATCAATTACATAGGACTTCAATGATGATTTACTTTCAATACAAATTTTAAGGTGACATGCATGTAGACCACAGCAGTTGTGTTGGTCCCATTATACTCATAGAACTAAGAGCCTCGGTTCAGGTTATGACCAAATACAGTGTTTAGAAGCACTAGGCTGTGGTAAAAATACTCTTTCTGATATTTATCAATTTTAACACCATAGCTGATATCCACAATCTCTCTCTGTCTTAAATTCCTAATGCATGAAGTGGAGTTAGCAACAATAGCTGCTGAAGAAAGTTATTGCAGGGCCAAAAAATTTGCTCAGTGGTTAGGAGCACTTGTTTCTCTTCCAGAGGACCCAGGTTTGGGTCCCAGTATCCACATAGCAACTCACAACTGTATGTAACTTCCACAGGATCTCACACTCTCTTCTGGCCTCTATGGGTACTACATGCATGTGGTGCATAGACATACACCAGGCAAAACACCCTTACACATTTTTTTCTTTTTTTAAAAAAGAAGTGATTGTGGGCATGAAATTAGTACAAACAAGTAATGAACCTAGAGGTGAACAGAAGTGAAGCACCCAATAAAACAAGTAGAACTGAATGTCATCAGATAAGTATGTACATTTCCATAGCATAGAATACACAGTATTACTTCTAGGAAAACAGAAATAAATTAGAACAATCTAAAAAGAAGCACAGCCTGCTATCCTCTACTACTCTCAGCCTGCGATATTGATCTCTTGATCGCTAACAAGCAGTGATTCAATCATATCCAACCACAGCACAGGCAGCAACCAGCAAGCTGATGGCAACATATTGCTACCACCCAGAACACTTTTCCTTCATGCTTCGCCACCTGCATTGCCATATTCCTCAAGGTGTAACTACGCAATACAAAATCACACATTTTCCCAGTTAGCAAGAGAATAGTTGGAAAACTATTATCTGGGTTTTTCTGTGTGTGACCCCATTATAATAGGAAAGATAACTTTTTGAATAAGCCTCTGTTTGGATCTTATTGATAGGTCCTTATGATTCAATTTAAAGTTTGTTTCTTAAACCTTAGTATCACAAGAGAATTGTCATGTTTTCTTCTGCTGCATCCTGCACAACAAAATATGAGTTAGTCTGTTATTACTGCTATGTCAACACTGATCATTCGAATATGATGAGCTCTAACAGGCCTGATACACAGCTTTTATTTTTTTCATTAATATCCAATATTTTTACTGAGAATAGGGTGGTAATGAGATAATTTGAAATCTTATAAATATCAAAATCTGTATCAGGTATATTTTTCTATTAATAGCTCTTGATACTGGACTGTGCCAATCATTTTCCTTACGGGTGCTAAGTCCAAGTCTCCCAAATTACTCCATTTTTTCTAATTCTATTAGGTGGTACTCTCTAACAAATAAATTCTGTTTTCTCATTTGCATATTCATGAATTTATATAATTCCGGGCTTCTTGTTTACTTGAATGTTGAAATTGGTTTAGAGTTGGCAGGATTCTATTGTACATTTCTTTACTGTATGCCTTGAATACTGAAAAAAAAATATGAACCTCTCCTTTCATCCTGGACACAAAAATAAAAGTTGTCATAATCTAAATGTTGGAATAACCCATATCTGACAATGAATTTTATTTCCATCCTGTTCCTTTTGATGGCCCTGTGCTACATATATATATATATATATATATATATATATATATATATATATATATATATATATACATATATATATATTATAGAAATGTGTGAGTAAAGATTCAAATGATATTAAAATGGTAAAAATAGATTTTGTCCTATATACATTAGGTATTATAATTATTATTATTATTATTATTAAGCAATTTGAATAGGAGATTTTTCTACCATTCAATCCTGTAATTATTCAATTTTCCTGGGACTGCGGATGGGACTCAAGCCTGTCATTGCAGATGAAATAAATCAACAAGACTTTTGGCAATTTTGACAGGGTTTTCTTCTTTCCTAGAAGACAATTGGTTTAGCTCCCTAAAGGGCTTTTAAGTAGAGCTGCTAAGATGCCAATAGTTTATCAGTATGCTTTATAAAAGTTTTTGGAAGTAAAATCCTTATATTAAAATATCCAGTTCCACAACAATGCAAATCCAGGCTTATTTCACTCTCACTTAGAATTAATATTCCAGTCAGGATCAAAGGAAAATGGAAATCTATTAGACTAGGATGCCATTCCTGTGCCACAGGAAACAGATATGTCATCTGACATATATGCTGAAGAATTTAGTGTGGTTCTTTGTGATTTCAAAACTTGACACCAGAGTGTGGAGACTGGAGTTCTTAATTAGGCTTGGGTGCAAGAGATCTCACAATTCCAGGAAGAAAACAATCAACACCACAATAGCAAATAAATAAATAAATAGATGATAGATAGATAGATAGATAAATAGATAGACAGACATAGATAGATAGATGATAGATAGATAGATAGATAGATGATAGATAGATAGATAGATAGATAGATAGATAGATAGATAGATAGATAGATAGATAGATAGATGATAGATAGATAGATAGAAAGAAAAAGGAAAGCCAGGATTATTTAGCTATCACAATCAAAATAAAACATCATGAAGCATCCAACTTGAAGTGGTTTATGGAAGTGAGACAAGGACATTAAATGAGATAAGAGAATTTGCATTATATTTAGGAAACCAAGATATAGGTTCCAGCTTTGAACCTGGGAGACAAGTTTTAACCTGGAGTCATTTATTTAAATATTTATTAGTACCAGAGTTATACTACTTGTCAAATTACATGCATTTTCTATCAGGGTAATCTCTCTCTCTCTCTCTCTCTCTCTCTCTCTCTCTCTCTCTCTCTCTTTCTCTCTCAAGTCGTGTTGTAGCAGTGTAATCCATGCACACAAAGAATCAGTGACAAAAATTATAGTGGTCAATTAACAATATTTGCTATGGTCATAGACTCAGTAATATCACCCTTCATAGATGTATGACCTGCAGAATGCAGTTCGTTCCTAGACTTAGAATTCTTAAAGTATATAATTAATCCTTTCTTACTCTTGGATCAAAACTTTTGTTATAAATTCAGAAAGAAATTTTAGACAAAGAAAATAAAATAGTTTATATCATATTTTACCATGTCAGAATACAAATCCTATACAAGTAAGAAATGTGTCTTTTTAATACAACATTTAGCCACAGACACTAGCCAATTCTTAGCACTTAGTAGGTATTTTTTATGGAAAATATGAGGTCACTGAATTATTCCATGCTGTTTCCAAAGGCTTCATGTGGTGTATTCTATTTCACATTGATATTTCACGACAGGGCAGGAATCAGAGTACTTTGTAAAATGTGTGACATTTAAGATAATTAGCAACAGCAGCAGCAGTAGCAACACACATCCTAAATGTTAAAACACGTTTAATAGAAGTGATGCACCTGGAGTCTTCATACACATTAGGTGATGGATAAAACAATAACGGGGAAAGTAAAATTAATCTAATGATATACTGATTTTCTTTGATTTGATGTCTGTATTTCTTGTTCTTTGTGTTTTGTAAAGAACTGACAAATCCATTCATTTGTTTATCACCCTGACACCTTTACAGGGAATGTTTTCTATCTCCAGCTCCCCACTTATTTTAGTGCTCTCCCCACAGCTCAGGGTCACAAAGTTACCACATAACAGATAAGTTTACAAAGGTAAAGAGAAAGACATTGTAATCATGTCAGCCTGTCAAATGCCTGGTTCAAAAGAACAAAAGAAGAGGTGTTCAACTATATCTGACCCTGGCCACCCTTAGGGAAAAAAGTTCTTGGTGTTGGCTTCTATTTTTAAAGCCATAAAAATGAGCATCAGTCATTTACTGAGGACTTATGATGTACAGGATCCTTTACATTTTTATTCTAATCTTCACAACAGTCCTTTCTGAAGTATTTTCAAACTGCAGTCTATACATTCCCAAGTGCCTGTGTCTATATTTAAAAATGTCCTCACTTCTCTATACACACGGACTTCTATTACAAGGCATTAGTTTTACATTAAGAACTATCAGGATCCTGTGGATGGCCACATTATGACCACCTTCTGCCACTCACATTAGAACCTACAGGAGTCTGATGTGATCATAGCCAGAGTGTGTCTGACTTTAACATCAAGGAACGTTATCTTTTCCACTGAGTGGCTTTGACATATGGGATGTTTGTGGGATTCTTCGTGGTCTTTATATAGTCCTATTTGAAAAACTTTGTAAAGAATATTGTTTTTGGAGTCAAATAGGTCACCACTTTTATCTATGTGACCTTCACAAAATTATATAGAACTCTTTTATTTTCTCATCTATAAAATGGTACTTAGCAGATTGGAAAAGATTGAAGAGAAAAATGTTGTATAAAAATTAAATATAACTCATGCTTATGATTTTATCAAGTTAGCAATCAATAGATAATGTATTTTAAAACTGTACTAATTTTACCTGGACGGTATAGCACAATCTATATGTTACACAGAGAGGAATAGTGTATGGATCAAACCTCCCAAAACATGTTGGTGCTTATTTATACAAATGAATTTATAAATGTTTAGAAAAGATTCACTTTACAGTCACTTGAATGACATTAAAAAATGAAATAGTGAAGTCCGAACAATGGGCCTCGAACCCTAAACCATTTATATTCACCCACTCTAATGAAGATCTGAAGATCTGTGTTTTCATTCTGATGTTAGTTTATTGGCTTATGCAACATCTGCACTTTTAAAAATAACCTTTCCATCTTTCATTAATTATGATTCAAGTTTATCACATGCTTAAATAGCTTTAGCAGTGAAAACTCATAAAATATTCATTAAGAAATATACAAGCATTGAAAATATTAAAATGTTGGCATGGAACATTAAAATGTATTTGTTGGTGTTCTGTGGCTAACATGGTAGCAATACATTGCAGCGTTCCAAACTGAGAAAATCCCCAGGCAGTTGTTTCATTGTTAGAAATCACTTGAACTAATATTTGACATTTTGCAAACTCTTCATAATTCCATTATGGTTCACAGCCTTTGAAAGTTTCACAGCCTTAGCTCCACCCTCATTAGCAGATGCTGTAACTGCTTCGGTTCCAAAACATGCTTTCAGTGACTTGGAAAATGTTCTGCAATAACACTCATCGAAAGCATTTATAACAATATTCCTCATTATGTGTTGACGAAATATTGGCTTACAAAAACAAATTGAACCAAATGGAGAGGTTCTTGAAAATGAATTCATACATTTCAGGAGTAGCTCCAAAGAATGTACTTTGGGAATTTCTGCAATGAACCATATAATTCTAGGCTATTTTCTTTCTAGAGTTTCTAGTCATCCTTCTATTTGTAGCTATTTACTAAAGCCATAGGACTTTTCATTGCAAAATGAATCGGCAAAGAAAGAACCAACATTTTATAAAAGTATGTTCAGCTGTTAATTTCAAAGCTCACACCACCACTGTACAAAGTTATGATGTTGATTTCAGACTCCCTGTTCTATTTGCATGGAACTGGTATAAAAGAAAGGGGGAATTTATTGACTAATATATCCCAAATTACAACATTAGTTATGTTTTGCATCATAGATAAGAGGAATTTAAGACATACTGTCAAAATAATTTGGTTACTTTTATGTGTATCAAAAGTTAAGTGAGAAAAGTATACAATGAGAGATGACAAATAGATGATCTTTGGAGAAGCAGGCATTCTATGTAAATTTTAATATTGTTATAGGTAATTAGGAGACTGTCATAAAATACCTCTATTATTTTCCACATTCATGTAAATTTCCATGAGAAAATGTAAAAAATGTCCTTAGAACCTGATTTTTCTCCAATGCATTTCCTTAGTGTGTCAAAAACACTTATAGTATTCCTTGCTGAAATGCTTTCATGCAACTAGACGCAAATTATATGGACAATTCTTATGAATGTTTCAGTGAAATGCACTGATTATCCTTCGATCACATGTATACATCCAGACCAATCACTAAAGTTGTGAGGTTATGATACTGTGGTTGGCTAAAACAGAGCCACATATTCTGAATGATGGGTGAATTTGCTCTCACATCCTAAGATGGGGACTTGGGGATGACCACAGAACCTAAAGTACCTATGTACTAAAACCATAGATCTTTTCATTGTACAAATTTCAGTTCCTAGACAATCATTCAGACTTGATGTATAGAACACTGGACTTTTAAGAAATGTAACTCTTTATATTAGATCTAAAACAGCTTTTTTTCTAAAACAACTTCTTAATCCATGTAAGTTACTTGTCTTCTCAACAAGCTGAGTAATGCAATGCTAATAAGTAAAATCATTGGCATTTCACTTGCTGTTGGAGGGTAGTGGTACTTCCTAAGAGCTATAGCAGGTGAAATGAAAACAGAGTATTTCAAGATTTTTGTGCATCACACTGACTCAGAAATGGTGTTAGCACACTACTTTCCATAAACAGCCTTCTATGTGAGGAACCATATAGTGAATATATGGATATTTGCCTTGATTTCTTATAGTAACAAGTTCTGTTTCCCAAGTGTCACTCAAGGGGGTAAAAAATATATATTTGATTAGATCAGTGGGATAGAAATTTAAATGAGTGTTCCCCATAGTATTGTTAACACAAGGTCCACTCTTTCTCATGAATTTCAAGAATGAATTCTATCATGTACTTTAATAAAATGCATGCAGCCAAATTTGTGTTGAAGACATGGATTCAGCACTTAGCTTACCCTTGAGCAAATAAGCAATAGCAACTAACTTTATTTTTGACAGCAGCTACAGAGTATTACTAGAAAACTTAGAATCCTTGTATGTAACAAGTGTCCATACATGGTAGATAAAGAGATACATAGGTGCACTGAGTATATACATAGATGCATAGATACAGAAATGCTACTTAGATACATAGATATTGAAATCTTTAAATATCAAATAGTAAGGAATTGGCTTTTTCATTTCTAATAAATAGCCCCAAGATTATATGTCTAGTCATGATCACATGTGTTCCTGCAAATGCACAAATCAGAACAAATGACATTGAACCAATTTACAAACAAACAAAAATTCCTGAAATTCTGCATTTGGCAGATCTTTTTGCTGTCTTTTGCATCGGTGACTTTAGCTAAAGTTTGGAGAGGAAGAACTTATGGCATATTGTTGCTAAGAGAAGTTTTCTAGTTTTTAATATGTGAATTTTGTCTTCTCTGCCTCCAGAAGGCACATAAACTTTAAAAAGAGTCCAACAAGGTTTTTATTATCTTCCATTTACATGTAGTCCTCATGCACAGAAATAGTTTCACTCTATGACATCAGTTGCTTCAGAAATATAACATCAATTCATAATAGATTTTTCCAATTTACTATGGCTGATTTGCCTCGTGACTGAGGATATTATATGTGATATTTCATGGATAAAATCAGACTTCTAGATGAGCAGAGTGGGGCAATCAAGAAGGAATGATACAGTATTTTAATTGTTCCTTTTATTGACACACAGCAGACATCAATATCTCCAGAGCACTTGTTGCCAGGCTTCACTTAGTTTCATGGGCACCAAAGCCCTTATTTTCTTTCTTCATGCTCAGTTTAGTTCTTAGTTCAGCTAGACTATTCCCGCCCTCCAGCAATAGACATTGATGAGTTTGGCTACAAATTTTTAGTCAAAGAATGCTTTCTCTCAAGACATTCTCAGAGACCAGAAGGAAAAAAAAACATATAATTTAGTGTGGTTTACTAAACAATAAGTGGAACCCGGCAGTGACCATAGTCCTTGCAGCTAAGTTTAGTCATATGGTTAGAACACTGCCCTCAATCCAACTTCAGAGAAATGACAGCCAGTTTTTGTTCTCTCATTTTTGTCTTTTCTGCAGCAGGTCTACTCAGCTGTTCATTTTTATATGAGTTTTAACTAAAGTCCTTTTTCTATTTCTACACAGTGCAAGGGCAGATGGTATTTTCCAGCTTATCAAAGCCAATATTCTGGAAATACAGGCATTTTGTTGTTGTTCAATCCTGAAAAAATTAATAAGGTTCCTCTCATTCAATTTCTTGTTTACCATATTTTCTTGACTTAGAGAATCATTGAAAAACAATTTCATTCTTCATTTCTGGTAAGAGATGTCATTGAGTACCAACTTTACATATTTTTGTGCATACTTTCTACTAAATGCTTGCATTATCCTCATGAATACTCTTTTTTAAAAAGGATTTATTTTATCGATGAGTGATGAGTATTTTGTCTTCATATATACATGTGCATTATGTGAGTGTGTGGTGCTTGTGTAGGTAAGAGAATATCAGATCCCCTGGACTGGAATTATGGATGGCTTTGAGTTAGGGATGTCGGGAATTGAACCTGTGTCCTCTGCAAAAGCAACAAGTGCTCTAAACATTTTTTTCTGCCCCATTGATTAAAAACTCTTTTTATTTACTTTATTTAATTCTCATCTATATCCTTTAGCTTAAAAAATATATAATCAAACAAAGAAAGAAATCCAAAGTTCTGTTGCCAATTCATGCCGTAGAAACTTATGTGATCTCATGCAAACATGATTCTTTTTTTTTTTTTTTTTTTTTTTTTTTTTTTTTTTTTGGTTTTTCGAGACAGGGTTTCTTTGTGTAGCTTTGCGCCTTTCCTGAAACTCACTTGGTAGCCCAGGCTGGCCTCGAACTCACAGAGATCCGCCTGCCTCTGCCTCCCGAGTGCTGGGATTAAAGGCGTGCGCCACCATCGCCCGGCACAAACATGATTCTTTAATGCCTTTTAAATAAGAGAACACAAAATGAAGAAGGACCCATTTGTCAAACTCCCACTCATACTTCCCATTTGCCTACTAGTGACAGACTTAGTGTGGTTAGTCACAACTAAACTTTACTAAAGTCTATTAAAAACACACATCTTGAGACATAACTGCATTTACAGACCCAGAAGTACTAGATAAAGCCCACAGATGTCCTGAGTACCTATCACAAATGTCCCTTTCACATGATTAGGCTATAGATTTGAAAGTATGTCTGACTGCTAGATGTTTAAAGGATTAAAATTTGTAATTTGCATTCAGCTAATTTTATCAAATATCCTTTAGCTGCTCATCACCTTGATTGACAGAAGAATGATTATAAGAGTCTTGAGAATGTTTACTACTTAATATTTGCCTCCAAAAATATTTAGTTTTGACTTTCATTGGTATGAACCATATGTTTATTTATCAAGATACAAACATGTTTAAATTTACCGTTCATATAAGAAAATAGTTGGTGATGTGATTTTTCTGTTTTTTTAATTTATATTTTTTTACATTTTTATACATTTCTAATGTCAATTTTGATTATCATTGCCCCCCCAACACCTTGTCTCCATTCTACCCTTCAATCCCCTCCTCTCCTTACAAGTATATTTTCCATGTTCATGTATTTGTGTTTTGTTTTGAGACTTACTTAGTTTAACCTGGGCCATCTGTGTGACCAGAAGTTTGGAACTCTTCATCAGAGCCTAGTGGGCTCACATGTGATGATGAGATTTTGAAAATATGTATTTAAATGTTGTAGGACTTCAAGAAGGCATATATGAAAATACAGCTGTTGTTCCTTCCTGTATTCTGAGGTCACCCTAACTTCAGCTACTGTAGTGGACTCTTCCTTCACTGCAGATTACCTTCCACTCCAAGGACTGGAGCTATGGATCTTTGTTTCTAACTCTGAAACTTGTTTGATGATGTTAGCTCCAGCAGGATTCTTCAAAGGCAGAAAATTTACCCATGGGGCATTTCCTGACCTATGGTGAGATGGAATGGAGGTAGGAAGAAATAGCCTACTGGAAAAAAATGCTTCTGAATTCCATACTTCAAGTTAAAACTTCCAAAAACATTTTCTGTATATTTCCAGAAATAACCTCATCGAGGAATGTGCCTTTTCATAGATTTTTTTTTATTTTTCAGCATTTTCCTACCTCTCATTCTTGATTCACAGCATAATTTTTAATTAAACACCCTACACTCAAAGCCTTATTGCAAGCTCTCCATTCCTAGCAAACAGAACATTACAAAAAGGATTCTCTGTATCTTGTAATATAATTTACAAAGGTCAAGGTGTGGAATTCAAGTGAAATATAGTGTTGTGTTACCTTCGATCTATTATAGAAACTGCAGTTATTGGATAGATTCATTTATTCTTGTGTTATTTGGTCACAGTTGTATTTTAAAATAAAATAGTTACAAACCTTTAAAATCATCTATTTTAGTAAATCACCAGCTATTTTTCTTTTCTCATCATGATTATTAAATAAAATAGTACATTGCATTCCTAAATCACAGGTACACACACACACACATACACACACACACACACACACACACACACACACACACATCTATGTATGTGTGTATATCACTCTTTGTATTAATGTGAACATGAGTTGTATAGTTTCAACATCTCCCCTTTTCTGTATTTCTCAGAGAATATTTTAAATCCTTCTTTAAATGCTAACAAAATTCTTATTGTACAAGGACAGTAGGAGATATGCTATAAAGAAAGAGATAAAGCAAGAACATGCACAGAGCTGTGTTTCCTCTGAAAGGACTGGGATTATGAGAAATGATGTGCAATATGGGAAGAAATTGAATAAAGAAAGAAGACAATATAGTAAATAGAATTTAAGGGAAGAGTATTATTGATAAAAGGATTATTCACATTTAATAGAGTAGAGTTATTGTCTTAGTCTAAAAATGAGTAAGGATGTCCTTGAATACAGGCCTCTACCGTGTGTACATTATGAGGGATGTCTCCTCATGGAAAATCCCTATGTTTTAAAGTAGGAATATTCAAGGGAGTTCTAGACTGGTAATCACATGTCACTGCATTACATAGGACACAGTCTCACGTGCCTATGTTTAAAAGGGATTATTTGTTTGAAGAGATAGAACCACCCTATTCATGGGAATAGTCTCCTATCAATTTCTACTCCTGATAGAGTACTGGAATTCTTTAATCAAAGTTGAGGATCAAAAAAACATACGTTCTACACTTTTCAGATTAAGGAGTGTAAAATAGATCTACATTTAAAAAAAAAACTACATAGCAGAAATGACTCCACAAAAGTAACACAGAAAGTTCAAAGATAAAGATCATGGTATATTTTGAGTATTTATCCCAAATAACTTGCACCCTCCAACATACTCTAGTCTTAAAGTCCTAACAATTAAAAGCATAAAACAGGTAGGTAAGTATTTTTTTATATAAATCAACTGAAACTTTGCATTTACTCTAATGGCCAAAGGAAAATGTTGTATTACTGCTGCTTTTAGAACATGACTTTTAGATATTTTGTCTCTTTTCCAGTAAAGAAATATAAGTATATTTCCTTATGATAAATTATGAATATATACCAAAAGCTAAGCTTTCTACTGGTAGTCAAGTTACAGTAACTATGCTTCAGAATTAGTAGTCATGAGTAATTGATTTAGCTGAAATTAGATACTGAACTGTCAGAACTTTACTGCTGTGAATGTTGCAGAAGCATCTCGGGTCTGCAGTGATGATCAAGATTTGCTTGAGTCTAAGATTTGAAGGATGGGAAGATTAGATTTCTGTCTTCCTTTTTGCTTCACACTTCCTTCATCCCTTTAGTCAGATTTGGTCTATTTAATTCAGAAGTACTGAGGACACATGCTCAAAATAGTAATAACAATTAGATGCCAGAAACCCAAATGACTTCACCTTCTGTCTCTGTATTTGGATTAAACTCAAATGCTCTCTGGGTGACCAGAATCCCAGGAACAGAGTCTGGAGCCAAATTACAATCCAAAATCAGCTCTTAGCAAAACTATGATTGGCCAAACTTTGGTTCTGGCTCATGGAATAGCTGTCAAGACAGAGGTCTTCTGGTAGAGCTGAGTATGATATACAATAAGTATACTTAGACATAAGAATGAAGCTTGATAGTAGATCAACCAGTATTTGATGGGGAAAATATACAAAATATTAGGTAGATAGTAAAAGAGAGTGTATCAATAGTAACCAATGACAACAAATAAGCAAAGGAACAGCTTTCTAAAGGCACTTATAATAATAATAAACAAGCTTGCATACTTCACACTACAAGATGGACTCCTTCAGAGAAAAGTACATTTCTAAAACACTTCCAATTTCTTCATTTCAAACCTAGAAGATGGTAAACATCCCACAGACGCTTAATAAGAATATCAGCATGAATGAAAGCAGAGAAATCAATGAATATCAGAATTAATTTCAGTGCTTTAACCTTCAAATTCTCCCAGATCTTCTCCTTTCTGCAACCTGCCAAGACTTGACCTTTTCAAGATTTTTAGCATTTAGTTCCATGAAGATTATTTTATTCTCAAAATTTTATGTAAGGCATCCAAAAAATTACTTTTCTTCAAAGAATACAAAAACTAAAAAAAAAAAAGTTATATATCAAGGAAACCCCCAAAAGTACATGATCCATCAAAAAGGTATATTAAGATTAAAATTGAAAAGTGATGAGAAATTATAAAAGATTAATGATAGTAAGTACTTACTAAAACTTATGAAATTATATTATCAAGTAATCCTGGAATTGTATCTTATTACTCAACAGTAAATGCCAACTGTTGCAAATATGCCAAACATATTAAAAATAAAATACATTAGAACAGCATTCTTATCTATCTTCCTCGGTTATTTTTAAAGGGTGTTTTTGAAAAATTCAAAGACCATTAAGTGCACTTAGCAATGTATTAGGAGGCAGCATGTTATAGTGTTTTTGACAATGAAAAATGTTGAGAAGGATATCTTTTCTAATCCCTGTGCTTTTTACTGATAACTTGGGGCAGACAATATTTTCTTTAAAACATATACTGCTCTTCAAATAAATCACTATGTTGAGAGACAGGAAGACAGCTGAAAATTAACCATCTTTTCTGTCCTATCCATCCTTTCTTAGATTTTCAGGAGGGTAGATGGCATCAGTGAATTAATGCTGAAAAGTACATGAAATTTTCAGCATGAGCTCATGAACTGGAAAAGTCAGAATTTGACTCTGAGTAACATCAACTAGAAATTTACACAGGAATAGAATCCTGCTGTAATAGGTTCCTGGTAGGAAAACACTTGTCCAATAGCCTCTGAGATAAGGTAGAAATAATACAGATTTACTTAAAGCTTACAACTTATAGCACTGGGAAATGGGGTTAGAAAATTAGAAACAGCAGTTGTGTATGCGATATTGATGGGGCATTTCTGTAAGATTAACACTGGGATGTACAATATAGGGAGAAATATCCAGGTTTAAGGCCATATTTCAACACATGAGGAGAGCCTGTCAAGAAAGACAGAAAATGAGGGGAAAGCAGGGAAGGGTAGAAGGGCAGGGTTGGGGAAGGGAGTTGAGTCAGCTGCTATGTTCACTTGCTAACAAATACTAAATCACAACCACAATGTCCTGTGATTCAAATCCTAGAAACAATATGGAGAAATTTTTGGTTACTGCCTAGGGAACACAATGGAAGAATTTGGACCAAGGAAACTTCTTGGGCAAGATTAGTTAAATTGTCTTTAATAAAAGATGTATTCTGTTCATTTTTCTGTATTATAATTCACAGTAGTAAAGTTTTATTTGAATCTTTACAATAATTTTTTGAGTTCAACGAAATGACCCCATTTTTCAGTTAAAGAAAACGGATTTTTGAGCAATGCTTTTGTAAACATGGGTCAATATAGCAGCATAATATTATTCCATCAACCCATATATTCATTACTGCCTTGGGTATTAAGGTACTTTGAATATGTGCCCCATTAGGAGTTATGGCCTTGTTGGAGAAAATGTGAAAATGTGTCACTGGGGGTGGACTTGAAGCTCTCTCTCTCTCTCTCTCTCTCTCTCTCTCTCTCTCTCTCTCTCTCTCTCTCTCTCTCTCTCTCTCTCCTATAGATGAGAATGTATCTCTCAAGGACTTTTCTAGCCCCATGCCTACATTCATGCTCCCAATCTTCCCACCTTGATGATAATGAAATGAACCTCTGAAACCAAATGAAAACCCCTAATTAAATGCTTTCTCTTTTAAGAGTTGCTGGGCCTTAGTGTCTCTTTACAGCAATAGAACAATGACAAAGACAGAAGTTTGTCCCAGGAGTGGAGATCTGAAGAGTCTCTTGACATCAGACTTGGAGATGCAGAATTTGGAGTATGCCCTGGTGGTTTTTGATTTTGCCTTTGTCCATTATTTCCTCATTGTGTTCCCTTTCCTCTCTTTTGGAATGAATTATATATTCTGTGCCATTGTGTGTTTGAAGTATATGACCTGCTTTTCTATTTTGATTTTACAAGGGTTTACATTTAAGAGATTTTTATGAGTCTCTGAAGAGACTTTGGATTTTAAACAGTGTTAAGACTGTGATAGCCCATGTCTTTTGAAGTTATGATATGTCTTCAAGCCCATGGAGCACAAGGAGTGGAATGTGTTTGTCTGAGTAAGAAGAGGTCTCATAGCCTTATAGATTTAAATTATTTGAGTAGAACCATTTGAATAGATTAGAAAGATTAGAAGTTATGGCCTTGTTGGAGAAAGTGTGTCACTGGGGATGGACTTTCAGTCTTTAGAAGAAGATGCTTGGGCCTAGGTATTCTTTAACTATCAATATGTCTATCTATCTATCTATCTATCTATCTATCTATCTATCTATCTATCTATCTATCATCTATCTGTCTGTCTGTCTATCTATCTATCTGCAGATCATAATGTAGCTCTCAACTACTTCTCCATCACCATGTCTGCCAGCATGCTACCATGCGCCTCACCATGATGATAATGGACTAAGCCTCTGAAACTGTAAGCAACCCCCCATGTTAATGCTTTCTCTTGTATGAGTTGCCTTGGTAATGCTCTGTTTCAGCAGTAGAACAGTGACTAAAACAGTTATGTATATTAAAGTCTTGTAAATTTCATTATTCTGGTATGAAAATGGAAGAAAATAAAGCTCACACCTCTCACAGCATTCATTCTGATATCACAATAGATGAGAATATATGTAGGGTGAGGGATATAGACACATACAGAAAGCAGATAAAGAAAAAACGTGATTTAATTTATTGCAAATGCATATTTATGCTATAAGAATTTTTCCTTTGGAATTTTGAATACCCAAATAACTCCTCGTGTTCAATTTTTATTCTTAAAATAAATCCACATGTAGAATCCAGGGATTTGATAAAGACTGTACAAAATATGTTTTCTTTGACCTCCTGCTGAGAACTTGCTTCATTTCTGATCTCCTTCACAGCTTGCACTGTTCATCTTGGTGGCAGCAAAAGAAACCAAGGATTAGCCATTAGCCAGCAAATAGTGCAGTCTCCTCACAGCATTTGGTGATGCCAACATGAAATACAAATAATCACAAACAACGCATGCCCTGGGGAAGAGAGCATGGCCTTGGTCAATGAGGTGAAAAGAGAACAGAGTGTGATGAGCACAGTGCCTTGCCTCTTTCCATTTTACATCTTTAATAGGAAGCCAAATTAGGATTGTACAGTGTCTTTACAGTTAGCTTCCACTTAAAATTACACCATAGTTTCCATGAAGACTTAACATTAAAACATTTTGTTCATTTATTTTTTCATCTATCCTTCAATTTGTAAATCATTATCAGGTGTGTTCTTTGTGTCAAGTTAGGTAACACCAGCCAGTATGCATATATAACTATGGCCCTTGATTTCAGGGAGCTCATATAACAGAAGAGTTATAGACATGAAAACGTGTTCCTTTTTTTTCAGCCTTTTATTTTGATCCCCCAAACTGGTAAGTGGATGTTATAATGAATATTAAAAGTTAAAGATCAAAACATAATGAAGCCTCATAGAATTTAAGATATGGATTTCTACAAAATGAACATCACCTTGAATCTATTCTTGACCCTTGATTTATGATGCTAACTTTCTTCTTAGGGACTTCAAACCTGCTGCCCTCTGGATCCCAAGCACTATAGCTCTATTCTTAACCTCACAGGCAATGCTGACCTTGTCCACCCAGAAAGGAATTTTCTGAACCCTTTACTATATAGTAAACTTCTGCCTCTTTCCACCAATACTCTAGCTTCACAATCACTTGTTATTAAAACAATCATGCTAATGTGTTTATGCATTTTTCCTGATCAGAGAGTGTATACGTTATTTTATTTACCAATGGATTTCCTAAAGTGTTTGCCAATTAAATGAATGAACAAATGAATGAACAAGGAAGAAACATGAAAAACACTTCCTATCTAGAAACATTAGGAAGCTTTGTGCAATACAGACTGAATGATCAGTTATGCAAATTTATGTTAAAGCAGAAACTGGACAGAGAGGAGGCACATCCTTAATGCCATGGACTGTAGATAGTACATCTTAAAGAAACTTCAAGTGATGAATCCATCTTTGTTAATTGGAAAGGAGCAGGGAATCTGTGGGCTGTGGGAAAACCACGACTTCACGAGTAAGTGAAGGAGCTTGGACATTATTCTGAAATGGACATTGAGAACAAATCATTTCAAATTAGAAAACAACACAAGCCTTGGTTTTACAATTTATTTGACAGTAGGTTGCAATATGAAAACTGTGAAGTTGAATGTAAGCCCCATTTTACTTTAAACTCTTCATTTTGCTTGTTTTCCTTCACTTGGAATCACACTGTGGGTTTCAAGAAATTTAAGAAAGTGCCCTACTACCGACCTTAATCCCAGCCCGCTTGAAGTTGCTTAGAGAGCCAAGAGAGAATTCTGAGGAAATTAGTTTCTGAAATATTGACTACCATAAGACTAGCATAGAACAGACTTTTAAAATGTTGGCAAAATGACAAATGGTACCTAACTGACTTCGGAAGTAAGTGAGAATAGTGATGACCAGGATGCTACCTGAGCATATCTGTAATTGGTGCCATGTCTGAAATTAGAATAAAAGAAGGCATGTTTAGGGCTGAGAAGAAAGGGATAATTCTGTGGGACCTTGCCTTTGTATTGTACTTATGGTATCAAGAAACAGCTGACCAGATACTCTAGAAAAGAGTTACTTGTTGGGAATGACTATTTCAAGAAATTAGCATAGGAGCTGTTGATACCAGACAGACATGGAATATTTGCTTAGAAAAGTGGATTCATTACCACAGAAGGAAGAAAGAAAGGAAGGAAGGAAGGAAGGAAGGAAGGAAGGAAGGAAGGAAGGAAGGAAGGAAGGAAGGAAGAAGGAAGGAGGAGAGAGGGAAAGAGAGCAGTGCAGATGTAGTAATTCAGTTTACTGGTGAAAAACAAGCGAGGTTCTGCAGGTGTTTTGGGTTTCTTACTAACCATTAAGTATAATGTGGCACACACAACATTCATAATTTCTAAAGACTCTCCAAGATAAACCAATCACTGTTTCTGAAGAGTTGTACTTAACGAACCAGTTTACCCATGGTCTGAGGTCAGTAACTAAGCCTAGGTTTTCATGTCTGTCTGTGTCAATAATGGCCATGTGGAACATTGATGAAATTCCACTTATATATGGAAACTCCTAACAGTTCTCCACCAGCCAGCAGACTTCAGCCTGTGCTGGGCTTTTTTGTTACCAGAGACACCTGCTCAGGTTAGTTTTCTATCTGAGAACATTTCTTCATCTTAGCACAAGAAGGATAATAATAAATGCATAAGGTTGCTATGAGGATCCATGATAACATGCTGTATATGTGGCTGAAGATGAATAAAATAGTGCATGGTTAATAATATGTCTATGAACACAGCTAAAGCCAATTTTGTTCTTTGTATAATAAATATCCATCCTTCTGGCTTTTAACATACATGCAGGATTGCATTTGTACCTCAATTCCTGCTCAGCACAAGGAAGGTTCTTTGCCTCTTGCAAAGAGAATGCCTGAATCAAAGGGCTGGAAGGAGTTTTATTTTCCTATTTCTGTGCCACAGAAATGGTGCAACGCTATCAGCTGAGATAATACTGCCTGCAAATAGCTCTGAGTGAATTTGGTTGGCAAAATCGCAGAAGAAGATTGACAGGATCTTAAACAGCAGTAGTCAGGGAGGCCGTGGCTGGAGTATTGACAGCCAGTGATTTCGTGAGTAATGAAGAGGGTTATATGATTAAGTTTCCCGAAGCGTGGAGCGCCTGCCGTGTGCACTTGCTGCCGATCGCCACCCTTCTGTGTTGTGGACCAGCCTCTCTGCTTTCCAGGCAGGATCAATAGGATTAGAGGTTTTAAGCAGAAAGCTTGCCCATGGCTTCTTGTTAAGGGTGTAGGGTGCCTTGCAGCTCTCCTCTAGTGCATTTTGCACCATGCCATGCATTAATCATATAAAAAGCCACCCCTTGGTTCATTCCTGGGCCATTTCCCCAATGCTTTAAAAAAAAAAACTCAGATTTAGATTTTATTTTTATGCTAGAGATTTACAGAAATAAGATAACGCTGAAGACAGCATCCTTTACAGCCAACTCTGCACATTCTGCAAGATCTGACTAGATATGACCTCCAACATGAGCCTTCCAGATGGCCTGGTCTGTGGGGCAGCTCCTGTATTTTCCTAACTTTTATTATTATTATCACCATTGCTGTTATTATTTCATGTACCAAATAACAAGCTTCATCACGGCATTTGATTACATCATTGTACTCTGCTTCATGCCCATTCCAGTTCTGGTTGTTACATGGCAAATCTGCTTATGCTAGTTTTCCCTGCTAGATTGTTAATTTGTATAGGACAGAAATTCTGTTTCATTCATAGTTATGAACCTCATATCTTATTAAATATATGTGCATACACATATCGATAAGTTCATCCCACAGTTCACAGATTTGTTTATTTTCCTGAAATGTGCTAGAGAAGTTTAAACGTGATTATCCTAAGTCATTCTCTTGAAAAACAAGACTGACTTTTGGGATTGATGCAAAGATTTAGCAACCTTGAGGGAGGTTTAAAAACACTAGTCAAGACAGAGGTAATAGTGATAAGACTAGTTTTAAAATGCACACCATTCTGATTTTAAGCCTGTAAATCTGACCAGTTTTTCTTTAGTCTTTCATATGTTATATAAATTGCGTACAGGATAAATATGTACATTGGTACACAAAAAATTGTTTTCATAAATAAACCCGTAATTTTAATATTCATTACATAATCCATGTACTTCTATGAAACCCGATTTAACTTCATTTAAATCAGGGTTATACAAGTAAAATAGTCTGGTATTCTGTGCACTTCTGAAGTTAAATGCCATGCTCAGGGTCAGGTGAGCAGAGCCCAAAAAGGATTCAAGAGAAGTGAGAGGTTTTGGATCATCCCACTCATTCCACCTTAGGAAGTGTCTTCCTCAATTGAGCACAGACTCCTAACAACTAGCAACCAGGAGTGTACCTAAGATAAACACTACATTTCCTTCTCTCCTTGTATGTCCTCAGCTATTAACAGTCCTTATATTTAAGTGTCGCAGGCTAGCCTGATTACTTTCACAGCATCACCTCCCCAGGCACGCCAATTTTCCATCCCAGCTGCTTCCACTTGCCTCGGCTGCTTGCAGAGCTCTCTACTGTCTTCCTATGAACTGCCAGGCAGTCACAGGCAGTCAGGGAGTGGAAGGACTTTTTTTTAATTCATACACCTGTATTAAGATGTCTTAGAACTTTAGTTACAAAGAAGTAGAAAAATAAATTCATTTATAATCCAAGCACACACTTTTCTCACAAAGCCTAATCTTGTTTATATTTTGCTTTACCATGCTTCTCCCAATATAAAGTTTTCTATATTGCATCATCAGAATGATCAGTTAATTAAAAATGACAAATGATTACTACAAGAAAGATTAAATGGGCTTTGTTAACAAATCCCTCTTTTTAAAGGTATGTGTTTGCTATAAATGTATAACTAGCCTATATCTTCTGAAATTATTTTAGCTTAATGAAACAGTTTCTGCCATGACTCTGAAAATTCAATTTGGAGAACCTACTGTAAAGAAGAGTTGCCATGTTTTTTTTTTTGTTATACATTATAAAGCACATATTTACTATTTCTTCCTCTGTCACTTTGCTTCTCTGTCTCTATTTCTCTGTATCTCCTTCTGTCTCCCTGTCTCTCTATGTGTATATATATAAAATACATGTGTAATATATATATTATATATATAAGTATATATATAATATATATATATAAATTTAGCATAATGTAATCTGTAAATTCATTATATGCCTCCAAGGGAAAGTCTCTGAAGTAAATGCCTAATATTTGGTGCATTATTTGTTTGTTTGTATGCATATTTAACTGTTTGTATATATTTTGTTTTGATATGGTTTGATTTGATTAAGTGGAGTTTCACATGGCCCAGACTGGTGTTCAACTTCTCATCTTCCTTCTTCAGCTTCCCAAGTTATGGAACTATTTAAACAGAATCATGGATATGTACCATGTTCTGTTTAAATAGTTGTGTTTTTGGGGAACAAAGTAATACTATATAAGACATGCATATCTAAATATATATGCAGTCCTAATATAATGTTCTATATTTTAAAATTAATAAAATAGCAAATATAAAATCTGAAATATATTTTTTGCATGTACAGTAAAATTAATTGATCACAAGCATTAATGAGTTGAAGAAAGTCGGCTATGGATATTTTTGGAGAGAATTAGCCAGTATAAGCAGTAGATATATGGTGACTGGCATTTGTGAAACATGAAAAAGAGTAATACTGATCAGATACTCCTCCATTTTATTAGGCACTTAAAGGTAGATAAATCAATTTCCATTGAGAGAGGAGGAGAATTCCTCTCATTTTATCAAAGTCCACAAAGTCTCTCCCATTCTTCTACCTATCCATTGGATGCCACAGAAACAGAACAAGCTTTGCTCTGAAGACTTCACTGCTGGTGTAAATAAGCAAATGAGAAGGTCTTGGTGGGCCTTTGACAGAACATAAAGACTATGGCCAGAATTGAGTCTGTTATCATTCCTGAAAGATCCCAGGCAACAAAAAATTCTAAATTATGGTGGAAATAATAGACTCCAGTGTGCTTGAAGTTCATCATTTTACATCGTGCTCTTGAGCTGCTTATACCAGATGAGGTCTGTAAATCCCAAAGCTGATTGGATTTTGCTTTATATCTGTACATGTAATTGCTTAACAACTAAAGTTATATTTCAGAATTGATCATCTACTGCCCTGGGTTAAATAATATACTTGCCCCAAATTCACACACATTGAAGACAACAGAATGATAGCTCATGTAATGTTGGGATGAAGGTTCTATGTATGCACTAGCTCAGTACCTTCATGTTCAATGAACTGTGTAGGTGTTGTTTTCAGGAATGGGCCTTGCTATCAGTTTGTGGAGAGAAACAGCCTGGGAAAAGATTTTCATGGACTCTGGGTTGTTCTTATTTTATTCCATAAGTTTTGAATATAAGTAATACTTATTCCATAAGTTTTGAATATAAATAATACTTATTCCATAAGTTTTGAATATAAATAATACATTAGCCCGAAGTTGACATGGAAATTTGACTTTGGCTCTGCCATATCAATACATTCTCTTATAACCTACATAGTAAAAGTGTGATGGTTTGAATAAGAATGGCCCCCATAGGTCATAAGTTTGCATGCTTAGTCCTCAGTTGATGAGCAATCAGGGGAGGAATAGGAGCTGAGGTCTTCTTGGAGGTGTGTCCACATTGGAGGTAGGTCACTAGAGTGTGAGGAAAGCCAATACCAGGCCTGTTTCTCTCTTCTCTTCTTCTCTTCTCTTCTCTTCTCTTCTCTTCTCTTCTCTTCTCTTCTCTTCTCTTCTCTTCTTTCCTCTTCCTCTTCCTCTTCCTCTTCCTCTTCCTCTTCCTCTTCCTCTTCCTCTCCCTCTCCCTCTCCCTCTCCCTCTCCCTCTCTCTCTCTCTCTCTCTCTCTCTCTCTCTCTCTCTCTCTCTCTCTCTCTCTCTCTCTCTCTCCTGCCTGAGAATCAGGGTCTAATGTTCTTAGCAATTCCCCAACCCCATGGCTGCCTGTGTGCTGCTATGTTCTCTGCCATGATGATAATGATAATGGACTAAGGCTTTGAATTAAATGCAAGGCCCCAATTAAATGCTTTGAATTAAAAGAGTTGCCTTAGTCATCATGTCTCCTCACAGCAATAGATCATTCAGGCATAAGGTAAATGTGGAATGATTCACTTGCCTGCTTTACTGTGAACTATGGCTCACTGGATGATACCTTTAGTAGGGAATCTGTAAAATGACTTATAGGTCATGGAAATGAATGATAGGAAAAAAATGTAAGCCTTGTTGGGAGTCCAGGATCATGACTGACTGGTATTAGTGTGACCCATGTTCACTGCACTCTGAAGTATCAGTACATTCACAGTATAAAGGAAAGAGTAAAATTTCATTTTCATGGCATGGCTTCTGAATTTCTAAGTGTGATTATAAAATACTATTAACACTTAAGGAAAAAGTGTTTGTCTAATGGCAATGATAGCTTTTATCTCTAATGCTTTTAACTTTATATTAAATGATTTAAAACTCCTGAAAGAGGAAGGCTCTCTATTTTCCTTACTTCATCTACTTTTTAATTTTGCAATGATGTGTTTTATTCTTTTTAAACATCCTGATTGGGATCTTTGGTATCAATGCCTGAGTATTCATGTACTTCATTAGGGATGAGAAATAACAGCCACTGTAGTTGACGTATTTACATTGCTGCTAGATCATTGTGACAGCCATACTTTGGTTACTGTTCAGAATCCTCTCTCCTGACCCCACCTGGGATTACACTCTCCTTGTAGATTGGATCTTTTCTCCTCCAGTTCTTTTAACAACACTTTTCTCTTCCTTGTCCTCTATGTTAGTGTCCTATACAGAGTATAACTTCACAAATATAGACCCTATTTTGTTATTTTCTCTTTAATTAGATCTGTTCTTTATTTTATCTTTTTGCATTTGATTTTTCTTATGCTGAGATTTTTACATCATTTTCATAAAATCATTTTATGATTTATATGCCAATGTTTTCTATTCCAAGTCATATGGGTTTTTTTACAATTCTTTTATGAAATATAGCTCCGTTCTTCAGTATGCTTGAGATGTTAATCCTTTAATATATTATGTCTATTTGTTATCACTTATGGAAGATGGTTACCTTGATTGTTTTGCAATGGGAAATTCTATGCTCAACTATGCACCACTTTTTCTGGGAATGCTACCTAACTATTTTGTAAGAACAAACTTCATTGAGGTTATAGATTCTTTGTTAGGAATGCTAAAATTGTTATCCTTCCAGGACTAGGCTTTATGTTAATTTCTTAACTTCTGTATCCTGGGCCATATGGGGAGCATACATTTGGCCTATATGAATGATAAGCCCACTTTCTCAAGTGAGGTTTATGCATGTGTGAAAGGGTGTGTGTGTGTGTGTGTGTGTGTGTGTGTGTGTGTGTGTGTGTGTGTGTGTTTGAGAGAGAAAGAGAGAGAGAGAGAGAGAGAGTTTTCATGGACTTTGTTACTCAAGTAAAACTGACAGACTTGCCTTGCCATCTTCCTGTATGTTAGGTACAAATACTTTCATATGCAAGGCAATTTAAAGTTCTCAGCATTAAGTGTAAAGACAAATATAGCTGCTTCAGTCTTTTCCAAAAAACATGTACTTTTTTCTCTTATCCTTTTTCTTCCTCCTCTTTCTCCTCCACATCTTCCACCACCAACACCATCTTTTCTTTCATTTCTTATATGGATAAACTGTTCTTAGCCTGGTCATAATGCTAATTCATGTGCTTCATGCTTTTACTTCAAACTCTATTTTTACATTTGCTTCCTAAGGATTTAATTTGCTATTCAACTCAGCAAGGCATTCACATTTTTGGTTGTTGCTACATATCATCCAACACATCTAAAGATGTATTTCTGGAGGGATTTAGGTTAACTTAGTCTGCCATGCTGCCAGATTCTTGTGCTATTCATTTGACATATTATTTTGTGTTTAATGTTCTCCAAAGTCTTGTGAGATGGGAGTTCTCAATTAAAGATTCGATCTTTAAATTTTGTGACAACAGATAGTAAGTTTTGAAACTAACTAGACAGAGACAAATTTGAGATTGGGACTTTAGCATAACAGATACTGAGCTCAGGAAGTCTCTCATACTGAAAATAACTAGAACTATAGGCTCAAATCATTGGGATATAAACCCAGGCATCTTTGTGGTCCATTCTGGCACTATATTGTGCAAATGAGGTTATTGATACCCAGTAAAGATCAATGATCTGACCCATATCCAAAGCCACATCGTTTTAGGATCCCATTTCCAATAGCTTTTTTCTTTTTTGATTTCAAGTGGTACAGTTTTTCTCCTCTTCATCTTGTTTGCAATTGACAAAATGTGGATTGCTATGAAACATTATTTAGACACTAGAGATCTATGCCATCTGCCTCTACAGTCTCCTGAGCAGTATTGAAAGGCACAGGCATAACCTTCCTAAGTGCATGCTTCAGCTCTCAGATGTCAACACTTGAAGTTCCCAACAGACAACAAAGGGGAAATTGTAGGCAAGAGAGTTTTTTTTTTTTTTTTTCTTCTCGGAAGACACTGATTCCGTGTCAATTTGAAGACCGTATCTATGGTTGTGCTTTCAATCATAAGTAAAAGAAACTGGCTGTCAAGAGTTTGAAAATAATAATATAAGCACCATGAACAACCTTAAAGCCTGTGACTCAACTTTCCCAGTAGAAGCAAAGGCATTTCCAATGTCCTTTGGGTAGGGCTTTGAAATATGGTTCATGGTTAACATGAAAAATTTTAGTAGTGCTTATAAACAAAGAACAAATGTCATCTCAAGTAGAGTGCTAAACCTTAGAGAAACAATGCACTCAGGAATTGTTGGTTAAAAATAACAATTATGCTGATCTGCTTTTTATTGGAAAGGCAGCACTATGCCCTGACTGTAGACAAATTTCTAAACAGTCTTATTAAATAAGAGACACAGAGCTGTACAAGCTTGCATTCCCACCAGCAGTGGAGGAGAGTTCCCCTAGCTCCACATCCTCTCCAGTATAAGGTGTCTTCAGTGTTTTTGATCTTAGCCATTCTGACAGGTGTAAGGTGGTATCTCAGAGTTGTTTTGATTTGCATTTCCCTGATAATTAGGGATGTTGAGCAATTCCTTAAATGTCTTTCAGCCATTTGAGTTTCCTCTGTTGAGAATTCTCTGTTTAGTTCTATAGCCCATTTCTTAATTGGACTGTTGGGCATTTTGATGTCTAATTTCTTGAGTTTCTTATATATTCTGTATATCAGTCCTCTGTCAGATGTTCTGAATGGGTGAGACAGTTGATTGGCTTGATCTGTTTAGGAGGCATCCAGGCAGTAGGACCAGGTCCTGTGCTCATTGCATGAGTTGGCTGTTTGAAACCTGGGGCTTATGCAGGGTTGCTTGGCTCAGCCTGGGAGGAGGGGACTCGACCTGCCTGGACTGAGTCTACCAGGTTGATCTCAGTCCTCGGGCAAGGCTTTGCCCTGGATGAGGTGGGAATGGGGGATGGGCTGGCGGAAAGGGGAGGGGGGCGGGAGGGGGGAGAACAAAGGAATCCGAGGCTGATATGTAAAACTGAATTGTATTGTAAAATAAAATAAAATAAAAAATAAAAAGGTAAAAAAAAAAGAAACACAGAGCTAAATGCAGAGGCAATAACTGAAGAGATCAGAGCAAATAGTCATGACTAGCCTTAACTTATCACCACACAGTAGCTTCCACAGAGAGAGAGCTTCTTCCTATCTAAACTGAGCTTTTATTGCCTTCCTGTTCTGCCTTCTCATTGGCTCTAAGCCCAGCCACGTGGCTTCCTCATCACTGCCTGTCTATACAGACCTACAGGTCTCTATGTTTGGTACTGGAATTAAAGGCTTTTGTCACCATGCTTGGTTGTGTCTTTGACTCTGCTTGCCATTGATCGGATTAAGAGCATGGGCTACCACCACCTGACTTCTGTTTATGGCTTCCTGACCTCTTATCTCCAGGCAAACTTTATTTATTAACATACAAATAAAATATAACATTTTAGCACAAATAAAATATCACCACATTACCCTGAGTTAGTGGCTGAACAGTTTTAATTAATATAAGCCTCTGAACAGGATAACTTCACCTACACCTGACTGCTTTGTTAGTCTTACCTGACCCTTGTTTTTCCAAAGAAAGAAAAAATAGGTGAGGAGTTTTTTTCTTTTATTTGTTTTCTCTTTGCTGCCTTGTAAAAGGCACATGGAAGCCTGGTGATAGGGGCAAATTTACCAAAGCCCAAAAAAGTCAAAGAAGAAATGTATTGACACAGACTCCAAGGAAAACAGCAGGCTGGTTCCCAGAGAAGAGGTTGTATGGTTAAGGAGAGCAACTCCCTTTATAATGATTGAATGGGTGTTATATGCTTAATTTTCTCTCGTGGGCCATTGGTATGGGGTTCCTATCTCAGTAGAGAGTCATGGGACTTGTTATTTTGCTGAAAAGTAAATTTTACATGAATTGTTTTTCTTGGAAGTGACCACTTATGTAAGATGCCATGTGTCTTTAGGAGTTTAATACTAGATGTTTCTATAAGACATTGTGACTGGCCTGTTAGTAAAAGTGTGCAGATTTGTTGTTATGTGGTGCCTTTTGACTTTATGATTGCCATGACTTTGGAGGTTTTCTGGAAGGCCTCAAGGCAATTTCTCACTTCTAACCTGGCCACCAACCAGGAAGTGAAGATGAAAAACGTAACCAGCAATAGGACTATAATGAGAAAAATAAATGTCATCTTTGAGATTCACTGAACTGAAAATCAACTTATAATGAAGATCTTAGGGCCTGAAGCACATCATATGTCCAGCTGATATGAGAAGGAATTCCCAATCTGTGATTACCTATCATTCACTGTGAGATGGTAGCAACACCCCCAATCTGTCTTCATAATCCAGTCGTAATTCAGCTTCCCAGCATGTGTTGGACCATAGTTCTTCATCATCTCATTTGACAAGATTTTCTAATAAAGTCTTCTCCTTTGCTGCCACATGTAGCCTCTCCATCTGACTGATATGACTATAGTAGGACTAGAAACTGCACTGACTCTGTCAACAGTAGTAATTCTACTAATGTCTTTAAATGACTAACTACATGGAAATTAGAAAATTTACAACCACTTAATGACCAAAGCAGGAGGATAGAACATGGTTTGATGGCTTTACTTCACAGACAGAAGATTCACAGAGCTTAGCATGATTTAATATGGACACAGACTTAGGAATTTTAATGATTTTGTATAGAAATTTTACTATTTATACCTCCTATATCCCCATAATCATAGAAAGTCACATCTTCAAGACTAAAAACATACACTTGTACCCTTCCCCAAACAAAGAGCCTTCAAAAATCTATTTACTCATTATGATTGTTGTTGTATTATTATTACTCAATATTATTATATTCACTAAGTGGATTACTGTTGAATATTTATATTTTATACAATATATGCTAAATATATATATTTGTAATATGTATATATTTAGCATATATTCTATTTATCTAATCTTTACCTTTTTCTGGAAGTTTTTATAAATATTTCTATTTTAGTTTGGAGAAATGTGATTCAATGTACTCTGAGTTCTCACTGCAGTTCATGAAGAAGCTGGGGAGGAAATAGAACAATGTCATGAAGATTTAGGCATTTTTGATATAAGCCACATTTGGGTGGATGTTTGTGGATTGAAAGATACAATGAGCATTTAACATATTACCATCTCATTACTCTTCTAAAATAGTTGCCAGAGCTTGTCTCCCTTATTCATTCTGAGCCCTGTTTCCTATATTCAATTAGTAGCCTCATATAATCATACTTTGTGTAAGCTAAAAGAGATATCAAAGTTCTATTTGAACAGACAAACATTTATTTGAGATAATTTGCCAACAGCTAGGTGTAGGTGAAGTGAGAAACACTGGCACAGCAATACACAGAAATTGCAAGGATAAGAGGATGGTGGCTGTAGCAATGGGTCACCTGTTAAGACTAATAACTGCTCTTCCATAATTCTAGTTCAGTTGCCGGCACCCACACTGGGCAGTTCATAACCACTCATTTCTTCAGTTCCAGAGGTCCTGATGCCCTCTTAATAGCCTCAATAAGCCACGACACATATACAGCATATTAGCTAAAACACACACACATGAATTAAATACAAATAAACAAGTAAATAAATAAAAGATGGCTCATCAGCAAGTATAATATTTTCCAACTTTATTCTATTTATTGTAAGCTCCACCTCTGACTTCCTGTGAACTAATTTTTTTTAATTACAAAGATATTTTATAACTGATTGAAAATATACACGCCATATATTCTGGTTAAATTTGTGTGTTTTACCTCTTGACTACTTTAAAAGTACTATTTTTAATGCCTGCATGTGTTATGGTTTAAATCTGAAATGACCCAACAAGCCCCGGTTTCTTCCTCAGCTAGTAGAGCTATTAGAAGAAATTATGGAAATTTTAAAAGGTGGGGTCTAACTGGAAGAACGAAGTCACTGTGTGCTCATGCTTGAAGAGTGCATCTTGTCCCGGCCTAGATATGTCTGTATCATCACTACTTGTCTACCTTGAAATTAAGAAACCTCAGTTGTTATGGTCCCACCATCATCATGCTCTGCCTCACCACTGGCCCAGACACAATGGTCATGATAAACTAAAACCTCTAAAACTATGAGCCAAAATACTTCATTTATTTGTTACATTTTCTCCATTGGGGGTTTTGTAACAGCAATGAGAAATGTAATACTCCTGGAGTTAGAAATTCATCTTTTATCTTTATTCATATAATAGTAGTTTAAAATAGAGGATTTTTATGTCTTTCACACTTTCACCTTTCATATCCCCTCAGTCTTATATTGCTATGCTTCAATAATGTCAGCTTGATTTCATTTCCTCAAATATGCAAAGCTCTATCTCATCAGAATCCTCTTTTACCTAAGTGTTCCTCTGCCTTTGAGAATTCATCACAATTCATTTGTTGTTGTTACTGTAGCAAATTACTACAACTCTGTTGTTTAAATTAAGAGAAATTTATTATTTTCTACTTCTGAAGCTCTGAAAAAAAGGAACATATTGTCAATCCTGGATTTCTTTAGGATCTCTGAAGAAAAATATTTGTCCTTTCTTGGTTTCTAGAGACTGCCCGCATTCCTTGGTTTTGAGCCTACTTCTGGCTTTAAATTGAGCCTCCTCTATGTATTTCCATTGATATGTCTCCATTTCTATTTCTGCTTCATTATAACATCACGTTCCTTCCTTTCTTTGGTCCCATTACCTTCTCTAACATTGATTCTATTTTTTTCTTAAAAAAAAAAAAAGAAAAGAAAAGGAAAAAAAAAAAAAACCTTGTGATTATATAGGAAATACCCTTAGAAGCCAGGAACACCTCCCTATATTACTCTATGTAAACTAGTATCAGCACATTCCCCCTTTCAAGGGTCATAACACATTTCAGGGATCCTGGGACCATCCATAAGATCCCATTACATCATACCATCCTTAGCCACCACCTAGTCTTCATAAGATTAGTGACAATTTATATGCTATAAATCCAAACTTTCATGCACAAGGCCCAGGATATGGGGTGTACCCATCAAATCTTCATTACTTTTTTGAATAAGTGAACCATAATCAAAGTAATATACATATATACATACACATACATATACATATATATGGCTGATACTTTTTGAGAAAGGCCTCCAGACCACATTCAAGAATTGAGATTCCACAGGCTCAAGGATCTCTCCATAAGCCCTCATGAAATTGAACATCAGTTGACAAGCACTTATCAATAAATATTGTTTTCTCCATCATTCATGCATAAAGGGTACCTTAACCAAGAACTTATTAAGTTAGTTTTCTTTTTTAATATTTTAGCTTACCATCCATGGAGATGTGAATTGACTTAAATGAAATGAACACAGGCTCTAGCTACAGAATGCAAGTCCCCAGAATTAAAAGTGCTCACTTTTCTACCTCAGCTTTTAAAAGGCATGTAGCTGCTCTTTCACTTCTGGTTTGCTCCTCTCCTTTTTCTTTTATGTGATGAAGGCTGCAACAAGTTGCGGAACAGATTCCTATAAGCATTTTGCATTATTTAGTGTGAATTTACATACTGATCTCTTTTAAGTGCTTTGCAACTGGCCTATAAATACAGGGAGTTATATGAGTGTGTAGGCAAAGGAGAAGCAAGTTTGAAAAAGTAATTTGCAAATACAAATTGTCCTTCTGACAATAAGGAATTCTATAGTATCTGCATCGATTTGAAAGTTTTAAATTGATTAAAATTCTGCATCATTCATATGTTGCAAATATTTAGCTTTTTGTCTGACTAAAATAGTTACATTGAAATATTTTGTTCACGTTTGTAGTCATCCTCCCACTAAGTTTTGCTTTCACTATTTGTAAATAATACAATAAAACAATTTAAATAGAATTTATCTTTCTAAGTGAGCACACAGAAAGAGAAAAATGGTAAATATTTACTGAAAAATAAAATTTTATATTTTACAGAGGTTTTCAATGCTGCCAGAATACAGATTGGTTATGTCCAATGAGAACAAGGCTGTACAGAAAGGTTTCTAGGGAAGAAATGATCAAGGAAGAGGTTAGGTTTAGAAAGCAAGAAGCATTGGTAATGTAGAGTTGAATAATAAAAGGGCAATACCAGTTAGGAGATTGTCATAAGGATTCAAGCCAGATGTAGTAAGAACGTGACTTAATTATTGAAACTAGACAAAGGACATAGGGAAATGATGGAGATGTTGTCATTGGAGGCATCTTTTTGTCTTTTTTTGTTTGTTTGGTTGGTTGGTTGGTTTTTGAAAAAAAACAAAACCTTCTTATCCTGGAACTCACTCTGTAGACCAGACTAGCCTCAAACTCACAGAGATCTGCTTATTTCTACCTCTTGAGTACTGGTATTAAAGGCGTGAGTCACCACTGCATGGCAGAAAACATTTTGTTTCATGCAAAAATCCTTACTATGTTAAGCCAATGGGATAAAATTTTAATTTACTAACTTGGAATTGGTTAATCGTGAACAATTAATTTTCAAGATGTGAGAACTATATTTGAAAAGATTGTTTATGTGACAATCACAACTTTTAAAGCAAAATCAACAAATCTAGAAATTAAAATATTCCTGTTATTTAGTAATGAAGATGGTATGTTGGCACTATGTTCATATTACAAATGATACATGCAATCATCCTTTCCCCAACTTTGTTCTGGTCTAGAGGTTGTGAAATTATCACTTTTCTGTCCATAGCTGAACCAAAGGCTGCTGTCTACCTTGTGTGATGGGAAAGGGGCTTGCCTAATCACTAATCATGATCAGTTCAGTGTCTGATTTAAAAAAAAAATTGAGTCATGGCTTTGCTGTGTACTTCAGAAAAACCTTAAACTCTTGTTCATTCTGCCTCTATTTTCTGAAATACAGAAACTGCAGACATGCACACCCTGTTTAATTATGTCCCATTTATAAAACATTTATCTTATGTAATGAATTTGAAGCCTAATGAGAAATTGAAATTCAGGTGTCTCAACATTCACAAAGGAGTGGCTTTGCTCATTTCTATATCATACCCTCAAGTAACTAGAATTGTTACTTCACATTAACTTTCTGTGTGTTATATTGGATTTGAATTCCTTGAATAAAAAATCTTTAAAGGGACATTTATAATTGAAGATGTAAAAATAATACTAAAATGTGATTGCAAATACACTGGGGAGGGGTTCCCAATTTTTAAGCTTATGCTGCACTTATCATTACTCATCAGTAGCAGAATTTTCCCAGTATATCATGTCAGTGAATAATGATATTTTATATAAAGTAATATCCAGGACTAGAGCTCAATAAAGGAATAGAGAATTGGCTCATGAAACTCTTGCCACAATGTACTGGCGTCAGTGATGAATGAAAGGAAATCTTCCAATCTTCCAACAGTACTACTGCCATCTTTTTCATTTTCAAAGTTGTGGACCATAAGGAGATTTTAAACACTTACTGGGACCCTTACTCTCTTGGATGTTCATTTGAAATAACAAAATGCAAAAAGAAGAGGATCTAGTACACATCCTAAGTATTCGGTAAGATGCTAATTTTTTTCTTTATAAATAGAATGTGACCAGAGACACAGGTAGTTAAGAACTCCCTGAGATGGGGATTAGAGAGATGACTGAGACATTATGAATACTTGCTGCTCTTGCAAAATGTAATGCTCAGTTCTCAGTACCCACAATGATCTGTGACTCCAGTTCTAGGGAATCCAATGCTCTCTTTTGACCTCTGTGGGCATGAGGCATGCATGTAGTACACAGACATACATGTAGGAAAAATATTTATACACATATAATAAATAAATTTAAGGAGGAAGAATTTCCATGGGGTATGGATAATAGGAGTCTAGACTGGAAACAGAAGTCATAACTAGTAAGAAAGCAGAAACTTCACCAATAGTAGCAACAGCTGTAGCTAAGGGAAATGAGTCATGATTGGAATGAAAAGCTAGGAGCAGAGCCAGACAGTAGCACAATATCAGTTGGATTCCTAGAGCTTTGAATGATATCCAGGTGAACTGAGTGCCAGTTTATATAAAACAATTTAGAATACCCTGAAATTATCCATCTCAAATTTCAGGAATAGACATGTTGCACAATTCTGATGGCTTGACCAGACCTGGAGGAATGCTTCCTTGCATTTAATGTCAGCTTTATGAAACATATTGAGGTGCTGTTGCTAATGAATTGTGTGAACAAATTTCTTACATATTATTCAATTCAGTTGTTTACTTCTAGAAGTGATTCAAAGAGAAAGGGTAATTGTGAGAATTTTAGATGAAACTCATCCTCCACATATGAATAGCTGTCTGAGATCATCAGTTTTAGATTTTATTCAATATTGAAGTGTTATCTCATAGTTCTTGTTTTTTTTTTTATTATTCTTTTGCTCTTTTGGCTCTTTGCTCTTTTGACAGGGGCTTATTCTTTCTTATAAATTCCTGGCCTTAGCTTGGCTTATTTCTAGCCAACTTTTTTAATGTAAATTATCCCATCTATCTTTTGCTCTGGGCTTTTACCTTTCTCTATTTTCTGCATATCTTTCTTATTTCTTAATCTGTGGCTTGCTGTGTAGCTGAATGGCTGGCCCCTGATGTCTTCCTCCTTTTCTTGCTCATCAATCTTATCCTATTCCCAGATTTTTCCTCCCATTTATTCTTTCTGCCTCCCAGCCCCACCTTTCCTTTCTCTGCTCAGCTATTGGCCATTCAGCTCTTTATTAGAGCTATCAGATGTTTTAGACAAAGTTACCACAGCTTCACAGAGTTAAAGGAATGCCTCACATCTTTGCATCAGTAAAACAAATATTCCACAATAAAAACAAATGTAACGAATCTTAAAATAATATTCCACAACATCACTCTTAGTTTAGACCCTGAAAAAAGCCATTTTCTTTTGCTGGAGGGCTTCTCTTCAGGTTCCACCAAGCCCGGCTAGCTCAGTCGATAAAACATGAGACTCTTAATCTCAGGGTCGTGGGTTCATGCCCCACGTTGGGTGCCATTTGTTGCTGGAGAGTGTCTCTCCAGGTTCCACCAAGCCCCGCAGTCCCACAATCCACGTGTAAAATAATCACTCAGTCACTTATATTACTTATAAACTGTATGGCCGTGGCAGGCTTCTTGTTAACTGTTCATATATCTTAAATTAACCCATTTCTATAAATCTATACCTTGCCATGTCATTTGTGGCTTACCGGCATGTTTACATGCTGCTTGTCCTGGCGGTGGCTGCAGTCTCTCTCCCTCCTTCCTGTTTCCCCAATTCTCCTCTCTCCTTGTCCCGCCTATACTTCCTGTCTGGTCACTGGCCATCAGTGTTTTATTTATATAGAGCGATATCCACAGCAATTTTCCTTTTGCTAGATTGTATCAGACTCAGAAGTCCATGCCTTGACCATTTCATGATGTAGGGTGTTGCAAAGATAGAATTACTTCTTCAGTCAAAGCTGCTTTCATGACGCTGTAGTTATCATTCTAAAAAGGAAACAATCAGGTTCCTTTCCAGAATGTAATCCCTTCATCTCTTCAACTCATCATCTCCCTGTCTGCAACAGACCATGCACCCAATGCTTGTTAAATGCACAATTATTTATTAATCTATCCATTGAACTAATGAAAAAAAAAACTACCCTTGATCATTAACCTAGACTTCTTTTACCATAGAATGTTTAGAATTTATCCTAATAAATGATGCTGAAATAGCCTAAATATCTGCACATTTACAGCTAAGGCTACCTCAGCTCTTCACTATCTCATGTAGTGTATGACATACAACAGCCACCTGGGTGCTTGAAGGAAAGGTTGAATAGAGTTGAATTAAATATGATAGTTGGTAGATAATAGGAACAATCTGAACTCGGATGGCAGCCTTGCTGATGTGTATTATTGGTGTTTCTGGGTGTACAAAATTTGCATAGTAATAAAAATAATTTAGAAGGCCCTAAAGAGATATGCCCTTTGGTTTAAAGCCCTCTGGGCTTTTAAAACAATAAATTTGTTTGGGTAATTTTGAGTGAGAATTTTCTTGTAGACACTGGGGACTGCTCAGTTTAATTGTGTTGCATCTGGTGCTGACTCTAGTATTTTTGTTTGTTTGGTTTTGGTTTTTTATTTTTTGTTTTGTTTTCCCAAAATAGTTCTCCTTTTGTGTTGTGTGCATGGTGTAGGAACAATATTTCTCCTTTTCTCTGTCACTATCTCTTTCTCTGACTCTGCCTCAGTCCTTCTGATTTTTTACCTCCATCTGTCCATCCTTAAGACATCTCTAACAAACATAAACATACAAACAATGTAGATTGCATCTATGATAGCCGTGAATTTGTCCTCCAGTTTGCTAACACTCAATCGCTACAGTATTATTTATTCAGGTTTGCATTGATCTGCTATTCCTCTCTTCTGTGTTCCAATTAAATTTTCATAAACAAACTTTTAGTGATGTTAAGACATGAATTTATGTTTATCCCACTAAAGATGTTAAATCAAAGATATCTAGTACATAATGAACTCATATACTGCAAGAAAAATAAAATCCCCTTAACTCTGTTAGGTTTAAATCTCCTGATTTTGGTAGATACTTTGTGTGTGTGTACTCTCTTTAGATCACATACAGGGATACTAACTTGTTATACAAGAGTTCTCTCAGGCAGATAGTGCAATCCTACACAAAATACTTTTAAGATGTTTAGAAATAGTTCATATATTAGTTCCTTCGCTGTTGTTATATGAACCTCTCAGTTCTAGCATCTTATAACATGTATACTCTGAGTTATAGCTGAACAGGAATTCCTCATTTTGTATTTCTTTGCTGTGAACCTTTTCTTTCTATTTTGTGTGAAATTCACAACATCCCACTAATTGAACTCTATCTCACTCCTTACTGCTATGCAAAGGCAGAGTTTGATACTGTCAACCAGACCAAGTGGCAATGTACTATTTACTATATTACATTATGTCTCCTCTGAAAATATTAAAACAACAATCACTGAATCATGTCATTTATTGGTATATTGCTCTCCTAAAACCTGGAAGCCCTCATAGCAAGAACAAGCAGTTTTACAATATCTCGAATCACGCACAATGTCTAATGTATGGGATGTTAACTATGTAGTGCATGAAACTGAATACTCTTGTCAAAACACAGATGGATGAATGTTCATATATTTATATTCATATAGGAAGGAAAATTTACAAGGTAAACACAATCACTTTGTAACTAACATATTAGGTTTTAAATAATAGTGAAGAGTGACATATTTAGAGACTGATAGGTAAGACACAGGCAGATATGTTCAAGCTGCAGTTTTCTTATTTATTCTTTTTTATTTATTTCCCTGGCAGGGTAACACCTGTGAACTCTTCATGCTAATTAGTGTCACCTGGTGGTGATTGCTTAAGGAGAGCCTATGAATTAAACTCTTGATTGGATGACTGTTCAGAATCTTTTTTCTTTTTCAAATATCCCAATTCCTTTGTAAATATGCTATGTTTTTTTTTTTTTTCCTTTTTGGCATTCTCTTTTTCTCATTTAAAGAACTTGACAATCTGCTTTATGTTTTTCCTTTGAATCAGCACATAGCATGCTATCAGTCAAAATCATTTGGCAGAGCATGGTGTTGGCCATGGAACAGCAAGAAAGGTTTCAAGGTGAAAGAAGGCGATCACGGGGTTGTAAGCCTAGGTGCTCTTCACTCCTGTGCCCTTCACCCTCTCTGAAGCTCGGGCAACGAACCCCTCTCACCAACGTGCAGCCCGCTCAGGGCTTATCTCCCATACCCATGTGTTTTGGACATGAGGTGAGGAGGTGGAGGAGGGGGAAGGAGAATGCAGTAGATTGGAGTGCAGGGAAACTGCAAAGCAAGAAAATAGATGAGAGCAGCAGGAGGTAGTGGGAAGGCCTGCTGAGAGCAGAGACAGGCAGCATTTATATCCCAACCTTATGTCTCCCAGGCCAGTTTTGGCTCTGTATTCTTCCTCGCCATGCTGGTGTTTCCTCTGTCTGGAATGTCCTTGTCACTTGAATGTTCATATTGCCCTCAAGACCCAACTTAAAAATCAGCTCACAGGCTCCTGTGGATGAACCCTGTTTTGTGTTCTATTCTGCTTTGACATCACTTTGTTTGCAGACATTACTTCTATTTAAGTAGATGTGAGGGGAAAAGTGAATGATTTGCGTTTATGTACATACACACTTTAGGTAAGTGAGGGGCTTAAAGGTAGGGCTGTATAAATATTAAATGAATGAAAAAATGTTATTATTAAAGCCCTATTTCTTTACACTTTCCCATTATATATGGACCCAAAATCATTTATAGGTTTAGATGGGTGACTCAAGCGATATATATTTCACGTGTTTAATGTTTTTCTGTTACCTTTATAAATAACCTCTACACTGAAGGCTGCATGAGTCACCACCGAAAGCGAACCACACATACATTCAAATCGGCAGTCTCTGCTGAGGAGGTTGATAATTCTATTACCTCCAACTCACCAGCAACTCTGATGCTAGGTATCAGAAACCTCCCTTCAAGTTCTTATTTTAGATCCCTCAAGAGTATAAACTATTGCTGACACCCTAGGTTGCTTTCCAGAACTTGAAAACAATGCCCTATTGTGGAACATCCCACACCCTTCGGACACAGGGTTTGGAGGAATTGAGCAGGAGCTTAATTAAAATTCTCCTTCCCCAGAATACTCTGTTAGTATTAGAAGGTGTTATGCAAGTAGCCAAGGGAGAAAAGTATTCAATAGTCATAAGACACTGGAAACTGACCAGAATGGCAAGGTACTCATAAAAGTACAATAGAGGCACTTTAAGTTTGTGGAGTAACCATGAGCTGTCTAATTGGACTTAAGGTCCACTCAATAGCAGGGAATTCATTCTTAGCACCACAAACCCAGCTTATATAGGCAGTATTTAAGTAAAAAGCAAAGAAGTAGCAGTGAAGGGGGCAAAGTACAAGAGAGAAAGTACACAGGCTGGAGGTGTAAGCCGTGGTAGAGGTACTGTTATAGAGTAAAAACGTATAAAAGATATTGTAGTTATACAAATATAAAGGACAGTCATGAGAGTGTTTTCCAGTGAGACAGGAGTTAAGACACAGGAGCATTAAAACTAAGAAAAAAAAAGATAATATTTAAAATAAAAAAATAGATTAAAAACTTAAATAACTCAAAGTTAAAAAAAATAAAAATAGACAATGATATGAAGTAGAAGTTACTCCTCTGGAAATGTTCTTCTTCATTGGGATGTTGTGATTTTTACCAAAGACTGTCAGTCTGCTCACGGGGGAGGGAGAAGAAATGGTCTGGAGCTCACACAAGTCAGCATGTGTATTGCATGAGGGAGAATTCTCTGAGTGCAGACTGCCTTCTGCCAGAAGTACTAGGCTATAGCACGGGCCCTCCCCTACCCTCATCTTCAGAAAATAACAGTTTTTCTCCAAATGAATTAAGGATCTCATTTTTTCTACACAAGACTTTTCTTTTTGTGGCTTGGGTTCCAAAGGGATATGGGAGGCCAGTGCACCTGAGTATATTTATGGGCTGGGTTTTAGCAGCACACTTCTAGGGCCCTGTGTAGTTGACCTCTGGTAATGGTAGGAGAAAGGAGTTATTTCCTTGTCTGTCTTGGGCTCATTTCTGCTTCCCCTGCTTCCCCTTCTTCTCCCTGCTCAGGTTCAACCTCTATGTTCACTTTTCAGCTACAAAACCCTCTCCTGACACTGCCAGTGCAGATCCTAGAAGCAGTTTCCTGGCAGTGTGTTCACTGTGATCAATGAGTTGTGTGTGACTCTGGTGGCCATGCTAGCATCACCAAGAGCAGTGGCAGTGACTGGGTCCTTAGGAGTCCCGGCCCTTTCATGGGAGGTCAATAGTGCATAGCCCAAGTGCTGGTCAAGGACTTGGTATAGTTACACATCAGCCCTGTTCATTCTTTTTATTGTCTTCCACCACAGCTTCTAATCTGCCATCTTCCCACAAGGCCTCAAAGTTTGAAAACATGTTTCCTTGTATTTTCCCTGACCTGCATCTCTGAATGAACATTCAAGAAATTGCAGGTTTAAAAGTTTCTGAAACCTCACTGTTATGCTCTGATAAGTTGAGCTTGTCGGAGGTATCTGGCATTGACTTCTGTGGATTTTAGAATATTTTCTATACTTTTTTATTTGAGAAATTAGTTCCAAAAAATGAATCCATGGAATTTAATTTCTAATTTACACATACCATGTGATAGTAGACATTGTTTTTTACTTTTAAAAACAGGAATGTTAAAACATTATCTTAATTTTTTTTATATGCAGGACCTTATCTGCTTCTTAATGTATGTTGTTTTGAAGTAGTTATTGTAAAATAGTATAATTCTGCTTCCAGGTGTCATGGAGAAATGTATGCTCATTAAGCCAGGGCACAGGCATGACCCTCACATATCTACTGTCTCAGCATGCATCTCAGATGTCTGTTTCATAGGTTAGAGATTTCTATTGATCAAACAGTATGACCTAAAATATATCCTTGTCTCCCTCCCTATTACCGACCCACACACAAAGTATGCATATGTGCAGATGATCACTCCCTTTCTAGAAAATCTTTTAAAACACATGTGATGGTTGAGAAAAGATCAAGAGGGAAAGAGAAAGAGGTAGAGAACAAGAGAAATTTGAGTTTTGAGGGCAGAAGGTGCAGAATTGATCAACTACCAAATTGTATTTGTCCTGTAGGTTCTGCATCATAACCCAGTGCTCGGCTTCCCAACCACAAGATGGGAAGCAGCTATATAAAAATAGTATGTAACAAAAGATCTATCAAAATATATGAATACTAAAATGCTGCAGTATGTGCTGGTTCAGACGTGATTATGCCAGTATACCAATCAGCAAAAGCAGCTGTTTGGGGACCGCATTTCATTGACTTCAGATTAGCAAAGATGTGAAAAGGTATTCACTGGCTGTGTCATTGCGCCTGTCTATTTCATCCCTGAAAGACTGCTCTGTGAGACACTGTTATGATTCAAATGTCATTCACACTAGAGTAGCAAGAACAAAGCAGGATTGCCAATAGGAGAAGATCTAATTAAGAGAATAATATTTGCTTATTGTCAGCACCTAATTAGTTTCCCCTGTATTCATGTTTATAGAGGTGGCACTGTTATAATTATAGTTCAACAAGGAGTAGTTGTGTAATGTGTCCCAGTGCAGAAAATGCAGCTAAGAGACATGGAGGTCTTCCCCATTCCTTCTTTATGCACACCAACACACCCGCACAATAGAGATATCAGAGGGCTATATTTCACTCCTTTTCTTCACAGTGTGAGAAACACACTAATAAGCTCAGTGAAGGGAAGAAAGAACGTGCTATTATTTTACCATTCAATGAATCTGACTTGAGTATATTACGAGCTAGTGAATTTGAGGTAGAGTACTAGAAGTTCATGGTATTTTTCTCTTGAATTTTCAAATTAGCATTTCTTTTCTTTTTGTTTCTCATGCCCCACAGAGAGATAATAGGAGACAGAGACGACAGTCATGGATTGAAAAATGTATTCAAAATTCTCAAGTAATAATTGTGTTCTGTGCTAATAGGGGAGGTACATTTGGATTAAACAAAATCCAGTAATGTTCTCTGCTTATATCTCAAAGGAGAGTATTTACCAGGCCAAAGCACTAGCATCTTTGAGAAAAACTGCTATCTTGGATCAGAAATGCAGAGAAGCCTACTCTGAGGTCTCTCCAACCTTTCAAGTCTTCTTTCCCTCATGTCTTTGCTATTCTAACTGAAAACCATATACTACAGGAACAGCAGAGGATAAAACTGGGTGTCTTCATGGAATTTCAACATTTCTATAACTTAACCAAGTAGGAGTTATTAATCTATGAGGATGCTCTTACCTCGCTCATTTTTTGAGTAATTGTCACATGATGATATAAGCCCCAGGCTGATCAGAATCTCCAGGCTTTCAAATTTTGCTTTGAACCAAAATAGAGACCAGAGACAATGAAAATATATTTCCTAATATCTTGCCTCATAAGTGACATACACCACTTAAGCTTCATTTCCATCAATGCTAACTCACCAAGCATGTTTGAGAGCCAGGGTTCCTGGCTGGGTAACCTTATCCTGCTGTCAATTACAAATAATTGAGAAAACAAACTGCTAGAACACCAACCATCCTTTGTACATCATTTCAGGTAGCCTGCTGCTTGCTTTAGGCCATGTCATTTGGCAAACTCACACTGAAAATTTAAGCATTACTTCTCTTTATAATTATCTATTGTTTTACAAGAAAATAAATTGTCTCTTCCTTACGGCTGAAATGCCTGTAAGTCATTCAAGAAAAAAAAATACATAGGCACGTATATATGTAAGTATAGAAATGTAATAGTTTGGCTTAAAGATTCTCTCTTCTCTTATTTTCATTACTCCTTCCCACCTCCTCCTTTTCCTCCCTCCTCCTCTGACTTTTGCATCCTGGGTAGTGTCTCTTACCAATGTGGCTTAGATTATTATGCATGAATTGCTGACTTTCATTTCTGTATATCTGGCACAATACTTTTGTTAGCTTTTTAGATATGTATAGCCTATCTGGAAATATATTTAGGATGGTACTCTTCATTATTACATTTCGAACTTCCATAAAATTTAGTGCAAATAACTTTAGTTTCCTGGAGGTTTTGAAGGTCAGGACTTTAGGCTAAGCTCAGAAAAAGTGTTTTATCTGTGATCCAGGATGAAGGAGATCCTTGACTAGCTAACTCAAAGTTGGGGGATGACTCATTTTGATTAACTGTGTCTATTTATTTATTTGTTTGTTTGTTTATTTATTTATTCTATCTCCAATTGGACTGATAATTTCTCCCCCTATTCTTTCCTCTGAACCTAAAATTGTAAAGGAGACTTCTTTACATACATGTCCAGTGCCTGTATAGAGAGACAGAGGATGGCCTGTTCCCTGAACATCTGCCTCTCTATCTCTTTCCCTTATCTCTCCTTCCCTTGCTCCCTTCTACTCTAGCTCTTCCTCTCCCTACTTCTCTGTGTGTGCATCTGCCAGATTGTCTGGCTGATTATAGGGATAAGACCTATACTATTATCTTGGTTATGACTGTTTTCTTGCTTATCAGTCAATCCTGTCACACATTCTAAACCATAAAAGATTACAAGCAAAACAAAACAACACAAACAATCAAACAAACAAAATATGCTTTTAAAATGGTGAATATAGCCAAAATAGCCAAAGGCATTCTAAGACTGGAAAAACACCTCAGCAGGTGAGGGATTGAGTAGTGCTACCAAAAATGACTGAGTTCAGTTGCTGGTACACACATTGGGGTCTTACAACTGCTTATAACTCCAGATCCAGGCTATTGGTTGCTTCATCTAGCCTCTTCAGGCACTACACACAGGAATAGATTCATGTACCCACACATACACATACACATACCCCCCAACACACACAAAGAAAGAGAGAAACAGACAGACAGATAATTAACAATTGAAAAAAAATGGTCTTGCAACACTGTTAGATTCTAATCATTGAACCTTTTCTTAACTGATGCCTGTTCTCTGCTTTTCTATTGATATAGAATGTCATTTGAAGTCATTTGGAGACCCAAATGGCCAGAGTTGGTAAAGACAACATTAAAAAAGTTCCAATGCTTCAGCCTCATTCTGTGATCTCAATTGATGGTTCATTGGAGCTGGATTAGAATTTTTTCCTATCTCACTATATACATATTTCAGTTTTCCCCCTAGGAGCCTGGACTTCCTTCTAAGGTTTTACACTAACCAAAGATATCTATTTGACTTCCTTGTTTGTCTTATGAAAAAGAAATTCCTAAGTAGGGGACTCTATCATCATGGGACACCATGACATATGTACTACTGATACAGGGAAGTAGATTATGAATGTTCAATATATTTTAAACCATATATGATTCTTAGGTGTGCTGACAAACAGTATATGATCCCATGGGCTATTAATTTCAATGTATTAGGTATATGTTTGTCCAGATATAAACATACATAGAACTTATCAGAGATAAATTGAAATGGGTTGATCAAAGCAAAATCCAATTTCTGAATGGAAGTGAGGAGAAAAAAGTTCAAACTAGTGTAACAGTACTTGAGATCGGTCAGAGACCACAATGTCAAAGAAAAGAAAATCATGAAATAAAAAAGGTGATATCTCAATCAGACAGATGAGCAAAACAGCAACACTGGGTCATGTGACTCATTACCTCTAACACATCAGATTCACGAGCCTGAGCTCTTAGGTATACAGGCTTCCCTGATTGATTTTTTACTTTTGTGTGTTAGAAGAGTCTTAGCCTATAATTCGTCTCCATACTATAAGTGAAAAAGTGAAGTGGGCATATGTCCACACATAAGTGTAAATATATCATTTCCTAATCACTTGTTGATATGCATAGGCACATGGTTCCATGTGTGCATATACACATGAACAGACAATACTCCCTTATAGTCAAACTCCTTCTCTGATTTGTGGGCATGAGTGCACGCGCACGACGACGTGCATGCGAGAGAAAGACAGAGAGAGAGAGAGAGAGAGAGAGAGAGAGAGAGAGAGAGAGAGAGAGAGAGAGAGTCCAAGTCTTATATCTTAGAAAATAATAGGGTGTTTCCAAATCATAAGCGCTCATCTATCCTTCCAAACCCTAAAAATCAACAAGGAGAGAGAGTAAAACAACTCTTCTTACCCACTTGCCATATAACTATAAAGAATCTGGCAATTTTAAGGTTAAAAGGAGTAGAACGTGTAAACAGAAAACATGCAAATTGCTTCAGAGTGTACACTCAAAGAGTCAAATAGAAAATCGTGAAAATAGAAAACAGCAGATACCTTCGCTACATAAAACAGATGAGAATCACCTTAAAAGATGCTGCACTAACTGACAAATAATGAGAACACACTTCAGGTCTAGTAGATCATGGCAAATAAGATGGAGAAGCTAGAAAATGTTGAGAACAAGAGCAAGAGACAAAATTTTAGTACTGTAAAGGAGATTCTTAAACTTAGAAACATTAGACAGACAGACAGACACACACACACACACACACACACAGAGAGACAGAGACTTAGAAAATATACCCATCCTTCACCCAAGGGATGTAAATTTTTAAAATATCTTAACTTTATTGTTTGCACAACATAGACAGAGATTCTTATAAACTATAGACTCCTCATAAGCAGCAGAGTTTTCCATTTTGTATGCACTGTATGTACGATCAGTTGTTATTACTTGAATAGAATAACATAAACACTTAAAATTTAACTAAAGATTTTTAATTTTAATGAGGCCATAAGAAATAATATCTCTATATTGAGTACCATTTTTAGAGATAAATGGCAGAGCAAGAGCCCTGGCCACTGATGGTTAAAGATGAGCTTATCCACTTATTGGTCTCCCTGCCTGGATCTTACAGTTATGTCTCAATATACATAATTTGGGGCTTTCGTTTCACATTTTTGTATGGTGAAGGTGAGATAGAGAATGTCTTTCTCTTATATTTTGAGCAAAACTAAAACTCACACACACATTTTTCTCTTAATATGAACAAGTGGTCAGCCCCAGCAGTCTGGAAAGCCTATAACCTCCTGTAATATAATCAGTCATTATAACACTTCAGTAAAAAGAAAAATCAGACAATAAAAACTATTGTAAATTAATTTTTTAAATGCCACCCCTCAACATAAAAATATTCAGGTTCTCCATGGCACTGTGCTATATATCATGATTTCTTAATTTGTACGAGGTATTTGTTAATGTGTCTTCAAACTAACTAACTAAATAAATAAATAAAGATGTGGTGTCAAACACTAAACAGTTCAGGATAAAAAGGCCAAAAGAATAAAGATGCAAAGTCAAAATTATAAAAACTTACAAAAGAAATTAATGGACAAAAGAAAAAGAACTACAAGTGAATAATAATTTATGATTGCATCCAGAGAAAATGTGAAAGAAAGACCTGAAAGAAGAATAAAACTGGCAAAGCAGTGAGACAGTCCCTTAGATGATCAACAGCCAAGGATTATCTATCTCTGAACTTAAAAATAATCATGCTTGAAAAGTGATGCACAAGCCAGAATCAGGAAGATCCAAGCACCATTCAAACAAATCCAAGCATGTATATTTTAAAGTATACTGTTATAATGAGAAAACTGATCTTGAATTATGAACTTTGACAGTCTCTACTATAGAAATATACTAATCCTCAGGCATTCTGAATAATGGCGGCATTGGTGACTATCAAACTTGTTCCTAAGTTGTAATACATCACCAAAAAGGAAAGAAGGAACTGGAGAAGGAAGTGAGGCAAAATAGAAATCCCAAGGACAAGGGAAAGAAGTACCTCACTCCAGAGTCTGGCGTAAGCACCTTGCCTGCAGAGAACCAAGTATTCCAATATAAGTGACAGTGTTTCCTTATTCCTGCTTCCCAGCTGAAAAAATCCCATTTCATAAAACTCTCATCACAAGACCCTTGAAGGAAAGGCATATGGTAACTTTTGGGCAAATCTAGTGTCTTTTGGTTTTAGCTAATCAGACTGTAAACCCACCCAAGGTACCTTCAGCCATGCCACCCTACATTCTCATTTATCAAAATCTTTCAGGAGGGTGTTCTTCACAACCCTTAGAGATATAATTTGAGAAGCACCAAAACATATATGGTTAATGCTAAGGCACTTAAGTGCCAATCTCCTTTGAGAAGCTCCCATCTTTGCTCTTAGGTATATCTTCATCTTTAACCATGGTCTTAAAGTCCATGTTAACAAAATGTCTTTTACTGAACTTTGCTTCACACTGGCTCATTCTGATTTTTTTTTTTCTGCAATGAATTCAAAGTTCTTCGATTACCTAAGTTAAGGTCCTTAATGTATTGAGAGAACTTCCTGGGCTACTGTGGGCCACAATGTGGAATTATGCCTCTGTCCCTGCCTTGTCAAAAAGGAAATAAGTACAAACACAACTATGGACAACTCACTCTTTAGTGAAAACAAAGTCTTTTATATTTTATGTAGAATAAATAAAAATGGGGAACACATTATTCCATAAAGTAAGAAACATTCAAGAAAAATAGATGTGTTCAAAGGACACAGATTAGCTTGAAGAGGTTGCCCTACCATTGTCTAAATCTTGAACAATATGACCTCAATAATAATAGTGTTAGGTACACATAATCATGTTCAAATCAGTTGTCAATAACAATAAGGTCCTGAAATGAGAAATCTGCTGGATATATAGGAAAGCCAGTTGGGAATTCTGTAAGTCTCTGTTTCTACCCTCACACTAAATCCCTTCATTGTAAATATCTGGAAATTGAAAGCCTCATTATAGAACCTTGTCATGTGAAAAAAAAAAAAACACAATCACAAGACAGAAATGCTTGGCAAACATTACTTTTTAAAGCCACTAATGGGCAAGATTGATGTCACAACATACATTGAGGGTAATAAAAGTAGTTGCCAAACTTTTGAGTTATGCTGTAGATAATATATTTTACCAGTATTGAAGCTCAATGATGTTTAGAAATAAAAAGAAAATAGTCTCAATTGAGAAAGATCTTGGAAATAAACATGAACTCCTCTTAGTTCCATCCAGAGTTTGCCTAGGTCAAGTCTATTTAGTGACTTTGTCAAGGCTGCTAGTAGATGAGTTATTACTGATGCTCAAATGGTCTCTCAGGGAATATAATTCAGATAATGAAAAATCTTGGGAATTTTTATTTTTTGCTAATTAACCTGAGTAATATAAACTTCCATTCAGGCAAAATTAACTGGAAATCATTGTCCAATAAATAAGCACCTAGCAGACTTCCTAATGTAATGTCTATCCTAGGGGATCCAGGTTCCAAGCTGCAAGAGGACAAGGGTGCAGATTTTATATACCCTTTGACAACACTGCATAGATTTCAAGTCAATGTATCTATTGGATCACTGTGGGGATGAACTTAATCCTATTGATAGATTTTTTTTCACACATCGAGGAATCTAAACCAAATCACCTCCTGCTCTCTCACACAAACTTTGTTTCTATACTTCCACTTTTTAATGATTTCAAGATAATTTTTCAGGGTTCTACTTTGAAACATAACTGGTTTATGATGTATATAATCATAACGTTTATGATTAATCAACTTTTTTCTATATTCACTATGGACTATTTATAGTATAAAGTGCTCCTTTTTATTTTTATCTAAATTTAATTGGGAGTTAAGTGTCTCCCACAAAATAACTAGCAATATTTTACAGATATGAAATGCCCAAGCCTTTTTGTTTAACCTATATTTTTTAAGCTATAAATCTTAATGATATGCAATACAGGCTGACTTTCTAACTGATGTAGCCAATAGGGAACCTGGGGAAGAATGTAAATGTGAAAACCATGTTTGACATAACAATTGCACCTCACCTAGATAAATGTTATTAAATCTAATCTCTTAGATAACAACCATAAAAGATTGTCAAAGATTTGGTAAATTACTTCTTTATTTTTATTTATTCCTTGAAAATTTCATCCATGTATACAATGTACTTTAGTTTTATCCATCTCCCACACCCCTTCCAAATCCACACAGGGTTGCCTGTCACATCTCTCTCCCAGTTTCACTGCTTCCTTCACGTTTTCTTTGTTTATTTTAGCCCATTGATCCAATTAGTTCTGCCCATATATTCATAAGCTTGGGATCATCCACTTCCCCATGTGGTACCCACCTGTGGCCACACTTCTAAAAATAGATGATTCTTCTTTCTTGTTTTATGTAGGCTTTTATTGTTATAATGAGACAGCACGACCACAGCAACCCTTATGATGGAGAACATTTAATTGTGGGTGAGTTAAAGTTCAGAAATTTTGTCCACTATGATCATAATTGGAAGCATGACACCACGCAGGCAGACATGGTGCTAGAGGGGGAGTTGAGAGATCTACATCTGGATCAGCAGTGAACCACTGGTCCTAGCTGGAGCTGCTAAAACCTGAAAGCCCACCCTCAGTGTTGCACTTCCTCCAACAATGCCACACCTACCCCAACAATGCCACACCTACCCCAACAATGCCACACCTACCCCAACAAGGCCACACCTCCTAATAGGGCCACTCAAACCACCACTCTCCCAGCACCCATCAACGCCTAATATAGTAATTCCTTCTTAATAATGTTAAAAAAAATGGAAAATTTTCATTTTGTGACATCATCACTTGTCTTTTCTTTTTTCTTTCTTTCTTTCTTTCTTTCTCCTTCTTCTTCTCTTTCTCCTTCTCCTTCTTCTTCTACTTCTACTTCTCCTTTTTTGTTCTGTTTTACTGCATCAAATCTTGTTCTCAAGACTGACATGTTAACTTGTGACTGGACACTACCTTTGATCTTGACTTTACCATTCCAAATTCACTATAATGATCCTGACCTTGATATGTCCACATGCAAACACCCCTGCCATGTTAAGTGAATGAAATGTCTTGAGTTGTTTAAGTCCCTTCTTCTGCTATGAAAAATTCTAGGGCACACACTGCAACATACTCCCATACCCCCACTTTCTTCCTCATCCTCAGCTCAGAGGACAGCTCCTTTCCCTTCTTCATCACTCTCTTCCAAATGGTTGTAATGTCACTTTGGGACTGCATCTCTAAATGTCTGGGTCACAGTGAAAAGCAGTTGATTAGATAAATTACCAAGATAACCTTTTGCTGAGATTGTTAACATGATTGATAGGAGTCATTATGTAAGTTAGAGATTATTATATTGTATTGGTAAAATGGGATTTCCCCAAGCAGTCTCTAACTGAGACAGAAAGAAGTCTCTTTAAGGATACTAGTTAGTCTTGTGTCTGAGCTTTTGGGAGTTTCAATATCTAATCCTAAAGTCAAAGCGTCATGGTCTGCTGTCACAAATTGCTTCTGTAGAGGAGTCCATTTCAGATGGGAGTGGACATTCCAATATTACCTGGAGGGTTTTTAAAGCAGGAACCTTGGCTATTCTGAATCAGCAGGTGAACCTGAAAAGGTGCATTTCTAGAAAATTCACAGATCCTGTTCCTGCTGAGGTCTGGGTCTATACTCTGAGGAAGCATCATTAAATGATGTTTTGTTTACACTACAGGCTCTAAAGCAACTCAACGTCCCCAAGTCCAGCTCTTCCAAGGGATTCAAATATAGTTTGTTAGGTACTTGGAGGTGAAACTTCTTGTCTAATGAATAGGAATAAAAATAGTGTATATGATAACAATCATAATGCCAGCTCCATATAAAGAATTTTATATTCAATGGCCAATGCTCCACTCTCCTCTGGGAAGCCTTGACTTCTCTTCTCCACACTTAGGAAAGCAATGCACTCATACACCACAATCTCAGTGTCTCTGGCCAGAAACACACCTGCAAGAAGTTCCTTTCAACAATCTCCCCCCAGCATTAGGGCTTACACACTTTGTTTTCCATATTAATAGGAGCGCTGGCCCTTTGCTTTCCAACTCGATTCCTGTAAACCCAGAAAACAGGGACTAGCACATATCATGTCAGCCCCATATTCACACAGCATTAAGTCCTCTAACAACAAGATGGCTCTGCCTTCTCAGATATTCCCACTACACCAGGATCAAATGCTTGGGCCATTTAGTAAGACATGCAAGAATATCCTGTTAGTTATAAGCCAGGACTAGTTCTTTTTGTGTCTGAATCCTTTCTTCCCAAAAGTATATTGACATGAACACCTTATAAACTCTCACTATCTGGATTGCCTCACAGATTAGCCCATGGGCCTTTCTGCTTAAGAAATATAGATCTTTTTCTAAGGGAAAAGTAAGAGTTAAAATACCACAATTACAATGAATTAATAAAAGTTATGAAGCTTTCACACATTTTCAAAGTTGGACTTTTTAAATGGATATATTTAAACCCTAGTGTTTGTTTAATAACTTTCTTGCCCTGGATAAAAGATCTTCTTTCCTGTGGAAGGAACCAGTTCCTCTACATTATCTTTATAAAGTGAGACATTCTGGGTCTGTGAGAGAGCTCAGTGAGTAAGAGAGCTTGCTCCAAGACTGAAGACCAGAATTCAATTTTTGGAACCAACATGACAGAAAAAGAGAAATAACTCCTGCAAGTTGTGCTCTGATCTACAAAGGTGTGATAGATAGATAGATAGATAGATAGATAGATAGATAGATAGATAGATAGATAGATAGAGTAAATAAATATAAAGAATAATATTTTTAAGAAAGACTTTACAGGAAATGTTGGACTACTTTTGAAGATTAAAGTTTAAAGACTTAGTGTTATATTCAAAGATCTGATAGATGGCATATTTCTGAGGATTTTTTTCCTCCTGAGGGAGCGAAGGCTACAGAAAGAGGACAGTGAAATGAAGGGATTAAAAATGACAAGGAGAAAAGAGTTTTGATATAATGAATGACCTGACCTCATTTCTAACTTGAATGAGCTAAAATGACTGTAAAGTAAAGGAAAAATTATGAAAACCAAGTGTATAATTTTGCCTTATGAGACTAATAAAATACTGATTAGAGTATTTGTCACTTCCTAAGCAGTAAATCAGAAAACTTCTCAGTATCAGCTTTTTTGGCATCCCTTAGAAATTTAGATTAGTATCCCATTATGGCAAAAATATTATTAAAAAGTACTTTATTTGCCAATTAATTAGTTTTTGAAGAAAATGGCATGGTTTTCCTGCTTTTTACATTTTATTCATTGTTAGTGAAACATTTTCTCTCAATTAATCAAACTGCAACATTATCAAAATTTTCCAATACAGAATGAGACATTCCCACACATCTCAATAACTATTTTGGACACTTGCAGTTAAGCACATTAAGATGCTTATTAGTGGAGAGTTGTGGAATGAGCCTCAATTAGTGAATTAGACTGTATTCATTACACTTCACCAAATGCTCATTAACAGATTGTTTGATTTTTTTTTTCCTTTCTAAGCGAAGAGGGGAAAAAAAGAAGCAGTACTGGGGAGCTAGCCTGTCTTAGCAGCAATATGGAAATGAAGTCACATGGAAGTCTTTTGCTTACAGCTGCCTGGATTAGAGAAAGTTTGGAGCTTTTATTAGTAAGCCATTGTTGGAAACTTGACACTCAATGAATAGGCTAATTCTTCCATGTCACTAGAGGGGCCGTTTTTATTGTTTTTGTGAAACAACGATTTTTCTTCTGTAAAAAGAGAGAGAGAGAGAGATCTAAAGGAAATCTTCCTTATTTCTGTGGAAAAGTGAAATAATGTGATTACTGATTTTAGTTCAAGGACACATAATAGTCTTTAGCAAAACTATTTGTGCATAAACTGCCCTCCAGGATGCTTCTATTCTGCCTTCCCTGAGTCCCTTTTATCTTAGGGACACAGCCCTCTGTGCTCTCTGATTTTCTCACCTTACTTCTGTCTTTGGTGATGCTGACTAGAGGATGGAAAAACAGATGCAAGAGTTGGACAAGTCAAATGGATTGTTTGTGCTCTGATTGAGCCACTTTACAAAGCCATAACTATTAGATTCTCCTTATAACCTAGAACTTAGTCTAAGAAAGCCTCCATCTATCACTTTATTGTACTCTAGTGAGCACTGCTATGTCTACCTCTTATCTCTAGGTCTAATTTTAGTGTTTCAGTAATTATATTCTTTATTTTTAAGAGAATGTCCTCAGTCAACATTAAATAATTTTCTGTTAATTTTTTATCCATTCAATAATGAGAATGTCTGTTGTTTGAATCTTAGATGGTTTTTTAATAATAATAATAATAATAATAATAATAATAATAAAATCCTGGCACCAGATATTAGGATGAAAGCTGAAAGATCAGAGAAGCCTAGCAAGGCACATCCAATCTTACCTCACCAACTCCATGAATCCTCTGACTGAAAGCTTCTGAGTCCTCACCTGAAAGGGTCTCCACTGAACTGCTTTGGTTCCTTTTTCCTCATGCCTTATATACCTTTCTCTGCCCAGCAATGTCACTTCCTGGGATTAAAGACCTGTGTGCTTCCCAGTACTGGGATTAAAGGTGTTTGCCACAATTGTCTGGTTCTGTTCCCAGTGTGGCCTTGAACTCACAGAGATCCAGAGGGATCTCTGCCTCTGGAATGATAGGATTACAGGAGCATGCCAACATTGTCTGACCTCTATGTCTAATCTAGTGGCTGGCTCTGTCCTCCAACCCCCAGGCAAGTTTATTAGTGTACAAAATATGTCACTACAAATGTCACATATAAACAGTACAAAAATGAGCTTATGCTATGAAAACCCTATCCTAACAGAAGAAACATTAGTACTGCAGGTACATGTTGTGCATTTCCTAGCGGCCCAACTGTGGGATATGTGTGTGTGTGTGTGTGTGTGTGTGTGTGTGTGTGTGTGTGTGTGTGTGATTTTATATGTACTATCATTTCACTTTTAAAACTCTATCAATTGCTCCTGTTTTGTTAATCAGAATAATAGAACTAAGGGAATTTAAGAAATTTGCCAATCAACTCCAGAACACATGCAGATTGGACCAAGCCATATTGTCTTTTATTTTCTACCAATAATAAAATCATCAAAGCCTATCTCAACTCACCTGAACATCCATGTTCATTGTGGCACTACTTACAAGAGTCTAATCACAGAATCAGCCAATATGCTGATGACTGGATGAATGGGAAAATAATATATACACAATAGACTATTAACCATAATGAAGAACAAACCAGTCATTTAGAACAGAGATGGAACTGGAGCTACTCCTACCAAACAAGTGAAAGGAGTGAGTCTCAGAATGATAAGTGTCACATGTTATTTTCTCATATGAGTGAGGCACAGGGAGACCGCTACCAAAGTAGGAAGGCACTGTGAGGGAAGCAAATGTAGCAACAGAGAGGAAGAGGGTCAAGGGAATGGGAAAGAATACAATTCAAGTGCATTAGATGCATCTCTGAGGCCTCAGGGCTACAAAAATGTCAAAATGAAGCCTATTGCTTTGAACATTTAATACAGGCTAACAACATTTGAACGAAAATCATTTCATGTGACAATCTAAGTCAAGCTTCACCCCTTTTTCTTATTGTGTACAAACTTGTACAAACACCATTGTCGTAGCCTGTTTTTATTTTCTATACTTATCTACCTGTAGAACACCATTATCCAAACTATACTTCATAGCAATCTGTATCCAAAAGATCGTTATAATTAAAATAAAACACTCACCTGAATGTTGAATGAACCTTTCACTGTATAATTCCTCAACCTGAATGCTAAGTATCCACTTCCTCAAACTCACAGAGATCTGCCTGGCTCTGCCTCCCCAGTGCTGGGACTAAAGGCGCCACCACCGCCCAGCCTAAGTGTCCACTTTTAATGGACTAGTAGATTATTACAGATTTACTAAATTGATTTCTTCTTCTGTCTTAACTTAGTCCCTGTTATGTCATAAAGACATTCAATTAGTAATTTAACATTCAAAAACATTCCACAATAAAATTTTGCTGGTTGGAATTGATTTCCAGAGATCTACAATCTTAAAAAAAAATAAAAGTGTCTTCAAGAATTCTCTTGTCTTCTTCTCATCACTCCACCTGTGTATTAACTAGGCATTTGATGAGAAGATTTCATTAAGTCAAGTCACAGGGGTCTAGAAATTCCATCTCCAACTATCGCTAATTAAATTGTCTTAATCCTACTGAAGCTGTCAGTTGTGCGTGGAGCTATTTCCTAGGAAATCCATGAGCCTGCTATTTAAACATCATGCTTCTTTATTATTGTTTATTTATATCTAATTTATTAGCTGAACATGTTGCTGTAGCCCCAGGATATGGGTATCTTTAAATATAATTAAGAAACCCATTCTGAGTATTATCGCCACCAAATAAATATAGGAATTGAGAATAGAAGATAACACACAAGTACATAGACATGCTCATTCTTAGGTGATACAGTCTCCAGCCAGTTCATAAACTCATAGGAACTAGAAAAGACACATGACATGAGTTCCTTAATTAAAAGATTAAGACCACGTCTACATGGTTTTCTCCTAGTTGTTCTGGAATTTTCACAGCAACAAAACCATAATCCTATTGGCTGTGACATTTTGCATCACACAGTCATTGCCTCCGGTATAAGCAAATGCCCTGTTAAAACACTGGAAAGAGATGAGCTGAGAACAAATGCTTATTTTATGTATGTATATATATTAAACAAAATTAAATTAAAAATATTTAGGGATCATCGCACAGGTCATGGAAATTGTTTTATAAAGCTTAGCAGGTTTATAAACACAGGTTCAATACTGTGTTTCATTGAAAATTGCAATAATAATCACATCTACAGTGCTGGCACCATTTTCATTATGGACTCCGTTGACTTAGGCCACATGTAGAGTTCAAAAGAGCTTGAATATCTACTTTCTCACCAGGTGGCCATAGAAAGGTTGCATATTATCAGTGTATTTCTTTAAGCCTGGTATGCAGCAAAACAGAAATGTAGTTGGAGTTTACCAGCTGACTTCCTTGTATAATTTAAGAGGAAAACTGTCATTTAGAATTATCTTCCCAGCTATTTAATAATCCTTATAACTTTACTTTGGAACACTGGCAATAAGACTCTTTTGCCTACTTTTGAGACTCATTTTCTCCTACTGGGTTGCCTTGTCTGGCTTCAATATGAGGGCTTTTACATTGTCTTATGCTATCGTGCGTCCTCCTTGATTGTCCTCTCTTGGAGGTCTCCTTTTTTTTTCTGAAGAGGAAACAGAGTAAGAGGGGTGGGTTTGGGAGAGAGGAAAGGTAAGAGGGGGAGCTAGGAGAAGTGGAGGGATGGAAACTGTGGTTGGGATGTATTATATGAGAGAAGAATATGTTTTCAATTTTAAAAGAAAAAGAAAAAAGATATATACAAGTAGCTTCAATATGTTTATTATGTGAGATGAACATTAACTCCAGTATGGTAGCTGACAATCATTTTTATATGATTTCAATGCATGTTTGATGGTTTGAAAGGTTGGAGAATAAACCGATGTGTGGGGGAAGGGTATATCCATTTTCAGTCCAGAGGAGGGCACTGATTTTCCTGCTTTATTCTCTTGAGAGAGGATAGTTCACTCACATTGAAGCTAGATTGGTACCCACCAAGTCCTGGATACCCTTCAGTCTCCATCCCCACAGCACTGAGGTTACAGAAGCATATACCATCCAGCTTTGTATGTGAGTGCTGAGATCTAAACTGAGGCTCTGTTGCATGCAATACAATCAATCTTACCTACTGAGTCAACTCTCTAAGCCTCCATGTTTGTATTTTTTAATTATATTTGTATTTATTGATTCAATCTGATACAAGAGTCTCCACACTTACCTCATTTTGGAAAACTGCCAGTTCAATGGGCTCTATTTTAAAACAAGTAGTTTTATGTTCTATTTATAGCCAATCTACTTCCCTTTCCTTTGATCAGGAGCAGTGAAAACAAAGTGTCAATAGACTCAGAGGAATAAAAAGAACATCTGTTTCATGTATCTTCCATCATAGGGCCATTTGAAGTGTGAGGTTCTTTTTCTGAATGATCCATGCTTTAAAATTCGATGTGATGACAAACTGTGCCTACTTCCAGATCATGTGGCAGGAAAACACTATTACATAGCTCATCACACCGGGGATGAAATGTCAGTGGCAGAACATGATTTATGTGCATATTCAACATTTATTTAGGAAGCCAAAGTGACTCCACTCTTAATTCGTTGTGACTAAAATAGTCTCTACTTAATTTTCCATAGTCATCAACTCTTCATTCTGTCTAATAATGCCATTTTATAGAAAGCTTTACCCCCACCTTGTATTTCTGCAAGGATCCTCTTCAGTGCCTTTAATTTTGCACTGACATCGCTATGTTGTGGTTGTGGACTTTCACATGGTGCGGTGTACAGCATGGCTCATAGAACCTAATGAGAATAAGTTCATCAAATTAATCCCAATAATGAAGAAATTTGCTGCCAGCTTCTCAAATGTCTAATTTGTGACACCAAGTTGGCAAACATTTTCAACTGTGGAAGAACAATTGAAGCCAAAAAGCCTTTCTGAATAATGAAAAGTCATCTTTATTAGAAGTTCTTGATCAAATATACAATGTGTTGATGTATCTTAAGGAAAAAAATAACTAATTAGAAATGAAAACATTTATAGAATAAAATAAAATGTTGATCAAATGAAAGAGAGTTCCTGGTCAATTTTCTCTTGTGGGAAGTTCTTAAGAGAGAAAAATAACCTTGTTTTTATCACAGGTAGTCCATTTTTATGAAATATGACTTAACCCTGTCTATGCTCAATGAACACTTACTCTGTATTGCTGTGCAAATATTTTCCAAAATGTTATATGTTGCTATCCCAGGCATTTGTGATATAAGTAGACAAGATGGCAAGCCTTTAATGGTTTATGCACTCAATACTTGAGGTTAAAATTTATACCTCCTATGACTCTAAAATTTTGGGAATATCCTTGTAATACACAGCAGGTCCTGAGGATACATGGTACATGTTCAACCAAGCTGATTGGATGAATGAGGAGGTGTACTTGTTATGTTTGTGAAGATGAATACACACTACTAATTTATTATTTATTTATGTTGAGGCAGAGTCTAAGATATGTCAGGGTGCCTTCCAACTACTATATAGCCATGGAATACTTTGAACTTCTGATCTTTCTGCTTCCACTTCCTGAAATGAAATTTCAGTCACAGAATTAGAATTAAAGAAATAAACATACAACACCCAGTGTGTGCAGTTTTAAGAATAAACCACATATACATTGTATGTGCTAGGCTAGCACTCTATAAACTAAACTACATCCAAATCATATATTTACTTTTTCAATGGGTAATTTTTTTTCTTAAATTTTCTCTGTCCCTCTCTCTAGCTCTCTCCCCACTCCACCCCACCCTTATACCTATCTTATATGCTTTATTTTCCTCTAACCCACTACTATGCCGGCTCACAGTAGTAATGGGGCTTAATGAGAATTTTCTCCAGAGCTGTCTTGTTTTATTGCTGTAGTTGTTGTTTTTCCTAATCCAGTAGGGATGCATATCAGACATGCTTACAGCAAGGAATTCTTGATGGGTTTTACTCTTTGAAGAGACCTATGATACAAATCAATGAAAATATCAAGTAATAGAGCAGCATGGAGATGTTTACAGTGATGTTATATTTATTATAAACCCTTATAAAAATAAAGCTATTGCTTCTGTTTACTAATTTGCATTTTCAAATCTAGCTTTGCATGACTGCTTTAGACTTGAAATTTCCCCTGAGGTCTTTATCTGATATTTGCCAGCTGAATTCCCATAAAAATTAATATGGGGTGGTATTTAATAATAGAGATTTTGTCATTGAAGATATTCATGTTTGAATTCTGGATACTATATGCAGGCTGTGTTACCTACACTCAGTACTTCAGATTTTTCATCAAAGATGAAAATATGAAGAGTATGCAGGAATAATTTGAAAGTTACCATAACAATGCTTATATGAAAGTGATGAAGATATTTTAGCAATTTTTTATTAAAAGAGGGACTGTTTAAGAGTGAATCACAGCTGGTCTTAAAAGAATGAAGATGAGGGGTTGGGGATTTAGTTCAGTGGTAGATATCGCTTGCCTAGCAAGCACAAGGCCCTGGGTTCGATCCTCAGCTCCAAAAAACAAAACAAAACAAAAAAAAAAAAAAGAATGAAGATGATAGTGAGTTGTGGAGTTGTGGGGACAGCTGATATGGATTGATCCATATTGGTGATGGGATGGAAAGGCATGCATAACACAGTTTTTAATGTATAGGTTTTAGTTTCATATTTATCAATAAATTGCCTACCATATACTTTAGACAGTACAGTCTCATCATTTGTTAGATACACTATAGACAAACTGTAGAAATTTGTTGACCTTTGATATTTAAAGAAACTAACTTTATGAGAGCATACGTTCAGATGTAATGCATGACTGTCAAACAGGCAGGTGTAGTGGAGTGTATGAAGTATGAACTTTAAAATTCATATAACCTGGATTAATACTTTATATCTAAAGTAGAAAGTTCACAACCTTTTACAAGTTACCCACTATCTGAGATTCTAAGATACCATTTCTTGGACATTAGAGTAGAAGGCATTAATTCTAATAGAATTAACAGAAGTGTTTAATAGCAGCAAAAATATCTTCAACTTTAAGAGGCACTTTTATCTGGCAAACATTAGTAGTAGTGTGTTTGTTTTGAGTTGACTGGTTTATGGATTCCCAGATAACTAGTGTTTCTGGATATAACTACCCAGGTATTTCCCCAGGTATTTCGGAATAGCACTAGCCTTTGAATCTGAGTATTCAGTATAGTATAGGGTAGGATATTGTCCTGCATGATAATGACATCATCTAAGTCATTTTAAGTCACAAAAAAGGCAAAGGAGGGATGATTTCACTTCCTTTGTAATTCTTAAATAGGGTTTTTGTCTGGCCTGTCTTCAGAGTCAGCTATATACCATTGGCATTCCCAGATCCCAGACCTTCACACATCGACTAGAATGATATCTCCAGCTTTCTTTAGCTTCAGCTGATAGAAAGCAGAATGTAGATTTTCTCAGCCTCCAGGTTATTGTGTCCATTTGTGTGTGTGTGTGTGTGAGACTGTGTATGTGACTGTGTGAGAGAGAGAGAAAGAGAGAGAGAGAGAGAGAGAGAGAGAGAGAGAGAGAGAGAGAGAGAGAGAGAGAGAATGATATCTCCAGCTTTCTTTAGCTTCAGCTGTTAGAAAGCAGAATGTAGATTTTCTCAGCCTCCAGGTTATTGTGTTCATTTGTGTGTGTGTGTGTGTGTGTGTGTGTGTGTGTGTGTGTGTGTGAGAGAGAGAGAGAGAGAGAGAGAGAGAGAGAGAGAGAGAGAGAATGATATCTCCAGCTTTCTTTAGCTTCAGCTGATAGAAAGCAGAATGTAGATTTTCTCAGCCTCCAGGTTATTGTGTCCATTTGTGTGTGTGTGTGTGTGTGTGTGTGTGTGTGTGTGTGTGTGTGTGTGTGTGTTTGTGACTGTGTATGTGACTGTGTGTGTGTGTGTGTGTGTGTGAGAGAGAGAGAGAGAGAGAGAGAGAGAGAGAGAGAGAGAGAGAGAGAGAGAGAGAGAGAGAGAGAGAGAAGAGTTTATATACACTATACTAGCAAGGTGACATACAACCACTTATCTGAATACAGACTAGGGAGAGAGTCTCTGGAAGCAGAAAGCGGTATATAAACAGTTGCACACAAGACTTAAAAAGGAAACAAAAGCACATATTGACAGGCTATTCGTACTACAAGGAGGTAGCAATTGAGTCAGCCAGTTGAGAAAATAAAAAGGGGTGGTGGATATAGGAGGGAGAACAAACACTGTTTGGCCTCAGAACTTTGGTGAAGGAAGAATGATGCTAGGTATATTCAAAGGTTTTATGGCATAAGAACATCACATAGGAAAGCTTACTGTTTTAAAAAGTGTAAAGGAGGTGAAGCTGAAACCAGAGCAGTGGAGAGGAGAAAACAAATATCCTGAAATGTTTTAATCTAGAATTCTTAGTGGAAAAACAGATACTCTTCAATATGAAATGATTACATTTAAAGTAAATAATTCTATTGTTGCAGTGGACGTGAAAGTTGGACTTGAATCAGACTATTGCAATTTCATTTTTGTAACCATTGATATTACTATCAAATGTCTAATATTCACAAAGTAATTTATTTTTGTTTTCCTCTAAAGCTGTTAATAGTCCTGGATTGCAAAGACATTTGAGACTTACCAGACCTTCTTTTCACAGACGGTCAATGATAAGCAGGATGACTACAAGAAGGGGAAAATAAGCTGTTGTATCTATATGTTTGTCAAAGAGAGATAGCATTGATTAAATTATTGCAGTTGAACAGAATATTAACAAAGATCCTCTGACTCATTTAGAGTATATGGAATGAGTTCATAAAGGATAGTGTAGGTATAAATAAAATGCCATGGACAAAGAGACAAAATGCAGACATGGTTTTAAAAAATTAACTAGTGAATGGGATGTTAACCTCCGACTGGGGAAGTAATTGTATTATAATGGTGATGGGAAAAACTATCAACCAAAGAAATGAACCTGAACTGAAATGCTTCTAGATGCCAGGAATCTTGGTTACCTTTTAGTGTTTTTGTGTGTCTCATTATTTATGTCAGTACCCTGTGCTCCAAGACCTCATCTGAGCCTGGCTATGAGAATTCTGAAAAATTTAGTCTGTACTGAATAAAGTTTTATCTACAAAGAACTTAGAGATACTCAAATGATGATTCTGCTACATATGAATGCTAGCTTTCTAGGGTAACTTCAAACCTAAGTATGACACTTGTTGACTCATAGATCAAAGAGGACAGTTTCCATCTATCTAGTAGTTATATTGCCTCACATACTGCAAAAGTATGTTGCCTGGTACACATGGGAATTTGCAAAGTATATCTTCTTATCTATTTTTCTGAGTTAGTGGAAGACAGTATTGGTTAATGAATCTGAGATATGAGAAACCTTCTGATATTAAGAAATTCAAAGAAAGAAGTTTCCAATTATAAACATAGTGATTATATTAGGTAGGTGGCTAGATATTAGCAGTCTTGGAGGTCGTTAAGGATTGATCCCTTCTTTACAAGCTGCAGCAACTTATAGCACAAGAACTCTAGCTTCAAGCCTTTGACCACTGTAAAATCAATGGAATCTGAGACCTTACTGTTGTTCTGAGTGAGATATGACATTCCAGACTTCCAAAGCTGTTTCAAAGATATTTAGTGTTGGTTATTTCTCTTCATACACCCTCTGCAATTTTACCTTCCCATCCTCATCATTTTACATCTCCCTGTCCCATTATTTCACTTTTCTTTTTTGTACTGCCTGCATTCTATTGCTTCTTCCTTGAAATCCTCCCAACACAGTCCTTTACTGGTTTCCTCACATGTATGAGAATTTCAATTTAAGTTCACATATCTAAAATTGTAAGGTATCATCTCTGTATAAGAGAAGACATGGAGCATCTGTATTTCTGGGTCTGGATTCCCTCACTCAGAATGATTATTTCCAGCTTGATCAGTTTCCCTGCAAAAGTCCTTTTCATTTAAAGCTGAATAAAAATCCAATGTGTTTACATAATACATTTCATTATCTATTCATCAGTAGATGAATATCTAGGGTGTTTTCATTGGATATTGTAAGTACATCACCGATGAACATGGATAGGAAAATATCTCTATAGTAGGATTAGAGCCTTTGAGTATAAGCCTAGAAGCAGTCTAGTTGATCATATGATAAATTTATCTCTAGCTTTTCAAGGAACCTTCACACTGATTCCACACTTTTTTCTTTCCAGTTTGTACTTTCAACACCAATGAAAAAATGATCCCCATTCACCTTATCCACACTGCATTTGTTATCCTTTCTCATCCTATCCCCTTTCTTTGAGGTAAGATAAAAGCTCATAGTTTTAAGCTATACGTCCCTAATGACTAAGACTGATGAATATTCTTTAAAGGATTTCAGAAATTTATATTTTTTGAGAACTCTCTTCTTAGTTACATGCCTCATATTTTTATGTGGTTGTTTGTTTGCTTAGGTTGTAGGGGGTTTTGTTGATCTTCTTTTTGTGTTCTAGACATTACTGGTAGTCACATGCATATATGAAAAACATTTTATTCCATTATGTAGGCAGCCATGTCACTTGATTGATGGTGCCTTTTGTTACACAGAAGCATTTCAGTTCAATGATGTCTCATCTTCTAATTTTTGACCTTTATTCATGTTTTACTTAAGTCCTATTCAGAATATCTTTTACTGAGGCTATAAGTTAAAATATATTTTCTACTCTCACCTCTAAGAAGTTCTGCATATGAGGTTCTATGTTGAGAGAGTACTTGATCCATTTGAAGTTGAGTTTTTTTCAGGGTGAGTTACAAGAATCTACTTTCATTTTTCTGTACGTATACATTCACTCTAACCATCACCATTTGTTGAACATGATATCTTGTGCAAAGTGTATGTTTGGCCTCATTATCAAAAATCATTTTACTGTAGGAACATGGGCTTGTGTCTGGGTTCTCAGTTCCATTCTGTCAATGGGTGCATCTGTTTTTACATTAGTACCATATTCTTTGTATTAGTATGGCTTTGTAGTATAACTTGAAATATGGGATGGTGATGCTTTTAGCAGTATCAGTGTTAAGTTACCTTTTTCAAGTTCTTGGTCACTGGGATCATGTTGACATCTCCAAACATTACAGCCTATTTCCACTGTTCTTGGTGACCTTTCAGAACATGGCTGTATTATCCTACTGCTGAAGAAACCACATATGTGAGTCCTAGAATATGGAGAAATAAAACTGATAAATACCTGGTGACCTTCATCACTCCTGGATATCTTTCACAGTTCTGGAAGATGCTGTACACACCACTGGGAGAGAAATAATCAACAATCTTAAATAATTATAAACCTGGTGAGCTGTAATAAAAACTGGCCTGGCAAGATAGCTGAGGTATCTTCAGCAATGACATATTACCATTTGGTTATGACAGACAGCTTGAAGCATTTGCAACAGGGTGTTTTGTTTGAACCCCCTCTGAGTCTTTCCTGTAGGCTTTATTTTTTTTAAAAATGGTTCTACATCAGGAAATTTGTGTCATGTGTCTAGCTAGGTCCAGGGTCCAGGTGCTCCATTATCAATATCTCCTGCCATGATGGACCACTGACTAAAATCAATAAACAAATACTGAAATATGACTAGTTTTCAGATCTTAGAAGATTTAGTAATACATTTTGCATTTATTTCTGGAATCCTGAGACATTTCCCATTTATAAAATAATCAAAATCAGAATACAGGAAAGTATATCAGAATATGACTTAATTCCTAAAGAACTCTTTCCTACTGTTCTTTCACAAATACAATCTTTCATTTTTAAGCCTTAGCAATCATGAATCTATTCTGTATTATAATAGTTTTGATTTTTCAAAAAGATAAAATATATATGATCACAAAGAATGAAACATGTCAAGACTGGATTATTTTATTCATTGTAATTCCTCTGTGACAAAAAAAATTGTTTCTGTACTTACTGAATTTTACTACTAAGTAGTAGTCTATTATATGAATATACCATAATTTGTTAACTCATCAAATAACACTTAAATTATTTCCTGATTGGGTAGTAACCAATAGAGCAACTGGGATTTACCTGTTTCTATGTAGATAAATTTCCATTTCTCTAAAGTAAATAATCTGAAATATCGTCCCTGGAAATGTAAGCTTTCACTTTGCAGCAACACCCATCAGTTCCTGATCTATGCCTTGTTAGAATCATAGACATGATGACAAAGAGATGCTTACACAGTGAAGAAGTCTTATTTTTTTGATCAGAGAAAAAGGAATAGTAGAGAATAGCTTATTTCAATCAGCTTCTAGAATGCAAAATAGAAGATTTAAATGTTAGGGAAAAAATTAGGGGGGAGATTTTTAGTAATGAATAAGTGACTATTATTCAACACTTTTTAGTTATTATTTAATGAAGAAATGAGTAGCAGGCCTACATAGCGTGTGTGTGTGTGTGTGTGTGTGTGTGTGTGTGTGTGTGTGTGTGTGTGTGTGTTGTGGGGGAGGGCGACTGGTTTTCCCTCATCTCTTCTTGTATCACAGAATAACAATCACTCAAATTGTCTAAAGAAGAAAAAGTGAAGGGAGGAATTTTCTGATATCTTAATGATGAGATGTTTTAAACTTTTAAAAGAGAGAAGGGATTGAAACTTTTCTTGTTTTGAAATACATGTATAAAGGTGACTAATGGTTGTCAGATATTATCTAACAACAAAGACAATTCAGAATGAAGATCTTTATATATTAAAAAACAAACCTGTGATTTCAAAAAAGTATGACAATGAATTAGAAATAAACACTTGATACTATTCAGTCATATAACGAAGAGGTAACTTGCATTTGACTTTATTTTGCACAGTGAAAGTCATGTTTAGAATATTTAAGTCACATAAAGGCATGCATTTGTTTTGTGTCTTGCTAATATTTGAAAGTCCTATCTGACAAGCACTGAGCTAATTATTAGAAATTAAGAAACATGAAATTTTGCCATAGTATATTATATTAAAAACTTGCCTTTGTAAATTTTCAAGAATACTTTGTGTTTTGATTTGCAACAAACAGATGCAAAGGATTATGACTCAACTGTCTTTCACAATTGTTATTCACTCTATTTTTTTGTTTTGTTGTTGTTGTTGTTTTGAGACAAGGTTTCTCTGTGTAGCTTTGGAGCTTTTCCTGGAGATCACTCTGTAACCCAGGCTGGCCTCGAACTCACAGAGATCCACCCGCCTCTGCTTCCCGAGTGCTGGGATTAATGGCATGTGCCACCACTGCCTGGCATCACTCTCTTTCTAAAACAAGTGAAAAATAAAAGATCGTAGTCACTACTAGTTATTTGAAGTAAGTTAATTAAGTTATATGTCTTATTCTAGGGAAGCATTCGCAGGATTTTCCTAGCATCTTATCAAACACGAGCCCATTGTGAAGGCAAGCTGCATTGTGTTCTTGTGCAACAATCATTCAGTTTGCAACTGCTCTGAACTAAGCCTCCTAGCCTGTGTTATCCTTTAGGCACTGGACGCTATTCAGAGTCTCTTCCAACTCCCTTAACTACATAGTTTTTGAGCCGCGATTACACTCCATCTTTGAGCAGCAAAACAATCGGTGAGTCCTCTTCTCTCCTACTCTTAGAATGTTGAATGAGTCAGATAAATAGAAAGACTTTGTGTGGAATCTCCAGTGTTCTGTACTTTTATTTTCTTTCAGTGAGATGTGATACAGGCATGTGATACTTACTTTTCACTAGTATGCTTACATTTTTATTTCCATGCTATATTAAAGTTTAATATTTCTATTTTAAAATGCACCTGTGCCTGGGGTATGGGTATGAGCTGACACCTCTGGCCATGTTGGAATCTGAAAGAAATGTCTCTGCCAGGACCATGCCAACCTCAGTGGCCTGCACTGTCATCTATAGCCAGGGTGTCCTCCAAATGCAAACAGCTCTTGAGGGCCATGTCTGGCCTGCATCAATGTCTGAGGCTCCACTTACCATGAAAAGCAGTGCAGGTTCCCCTTGCCACAGGGACCATGCAGGTTGAAGTGGCCTGCACTGACACCAGCCTCCATACTGATGCTCGGGCTAAGCTGTGGCTGGGGGCCATTTCTGGGGCTGTGGTCCAATAGCAGTCAGAGTTAACCTTCATGCCTCCTGTTGCCATCAGGACCACATGCATGCCCAGAGTCTGAACTGACACATGGGGCCAGGTTGGAGCCCAGAGACCATGCAGCTGCTGGTCCTATCCAGATCTAAGAGGCCTGTTTTGCCACCTGGAGCCATGGTGACACAGGCCTCAAGCTGCTGCCCATAACCATGTCTATCTAGGTCCATGGTCCTGGAGCAGCTGGGGTCTGTGTAAATGTCCGCTGTCCATGTTACCACAGAGGCCCATGCAAACCATGTACTGAACCATGTGTTGAAGTACTGCTGAGCTGGTCCCACCCCGCAGAGTGACCTGTGCCCCTTTCACAGAAGAGCTGACCACGAACCTCATGGCCCTAGGATAATGGGTGCTGATGACCCCACAAAGGGAATCTGTCCCAGCTCCCTAATAGGAGACACCCACACACACACACTTGGGAAAGCTCATACATGCCTTACCTCAGGCCTGGGAGATCTGGCTCCTCACCTCACCTAAGAGGAGTGCCCCTAGCAGCCTTGATTGACAAACTCAGCTGCCACCCAGGCACACATCCAGGGCTTGGAGTACGCACAACCCAGCATCTACCCTGTCTATGATCTGCTGGAGGGTGTGAGGAGACACATGCTGTGGAACCATAGCCACAGAATCTCCATGACTCCGGGGCAACAGCAGGATATCAGAAAGGAATGTTGGTGGGTGTCCAATATTGATGGTGCACCAAAGCCTTGAACCTGACCAAAAACTCATTACACAGTGAAGATTTGCAAATAAAGCTGTTTGACAAGAAGGTATACTAAATGATACACAGGAGCTCCCAAAGCCATTAAGGTGAATGAAGAAGCAACGGAGAGGTGGGAAAGATGGAGGAGTGAAGTGTTTTTCTTCTTCTTTTATTATTATTATTGTTGTTGTTGCTGATTTTTATCTTATTTTACTCTTTTTTAGCTTTCTTTTGGGGGGCCACTACAAGAGGAAAGGGGCAGATACAGAGTGAAAATGGGGTGTATAACATGAAATTCCCAAAGAATAAATAAAAAATGCACCTGTCAAATGTCATTAGAGTGGTAAATCTTTACAAACTTAAAACATTGGTCTAATATTCAAATTAAGAGACAAAACAGTGGTAGCATTGCATGAGATTTCTCCAAGCTCCTGCCCAACATTCATTTCCCATCCTCAGAGTAAATATAATCTGACTCACAGTAGTATAGTCTAGTTATATGAGCTTTCATTCTTCTTTAATCAAAGTCAGAGAGTATATGATTTCTCTTTAGCATATTGCCAAGAATCATGAATATGTATGCGTAGCTGTATAATATTAATACCTATGTTGTATCTGATAGTATAAAATTAATGCTTGTATAACATTCAGCTGGAGGTCTGTAGATGTATACACAAATGTGGATACATATACAAACATACACACATTGAACTGCATGTATATTTATATACAGCATATATATTGTGTATATACTTGCCAATTTATCCAGTCTACAGTTAATGGGCAGTTCAGTAATTTCCAACATTTAGCAGCTGTGAAGTTTTATCTTGAATGTTACAATGCACTTTTTAAATGAAAATGTCTGCTCATTTGCATTGGATGTACAAAGACCAAAATTTCTCTGTCACAGAGCAAGCATATGCTTAGTCTTAGCAAGCATTGTAAATGACTTCCTTTCAAATTGCCTTCCTTCCTGTTTTGAGTGTAATGACTTTTTCTCACAGCCTGGCTCTCAATTGCATACAATTCATTCCTGTGAAGCCAGGTTCATAGTTTTAGACTTTCAAAAGGTTTCAGTTCCACTGTTTCCCATATCATTGAGTATTTTTCTTATATTGCTTTGACTGTATGTATACATAAGGAATTTGCCTTCTCTTCCAACAATTTCGTGTGATAGGAGGTATTATGTGATTGAACAGCAGCAGTAAAACTAGAAAAAGTTAGTGTCCTGAATTATGTACTTTTCTTCACTGTAAAAAATAACATCTACTCATTTCCCAGAATTTCTTGTATCTTTATTCTTTGGTTGCCAGTAGTCACTAAGTCTCAATAGGAATACAGACTGCTAGGTAAACTACAAAATTCCATGCTGGGTTGTATCCCTACAGATTAGGATAAAAACAAACAAACAAGCAAGCAAGCAAACAAACAAACAAAATACCTCTAAATATCCTAAATACCAGTTACTTGAGTCATCTTAAAATTGAACTTGAAAAGAAATGTGTATGAAAGCATGCACTAAAGGGCAGCTGCCTTGTATCATGTTCAAGGAAAGGGTATACCTGGGCAGACAGTTAAAAGCACTACAGAGTAAAGGAGCTAATTTTAAACCACTAACTGTGAATATAAATAGTTGAAACTCACATTATTTTTAATTATATTTTTTCTCAGTCCATGTCTTAGTAAGGAAAAAAAAAACATAAAGCAAGTATCTTGGCTTAGCAATTACAATATGTACAAAGATATAAATCTTTATTAACAACTTGATATTAGATACAGGGTAAAATAGCTAAAGTCACTTTTAAGGAAAATAGGGATGAATGAAATACCTTCAAAATTCTTAGATTATATAAGACTTTAGCTCTGCAAACTCAAAGATCAAGTGTTGATGTAACAAAGACTTTGAAGCTAGTCCCCGGGAACCCCCACCCAACTCTGCCCCAGTTGCTGACCAGCAGGGAAATCTCCTGCAGGAAGCCTCCACCACTAACAAAATCCCCCATCAGACCCAGAAATCTGCAAGTCCCACACCCTGCCCCACCACCCATCTACCTGTGGCCCCAGTAACTCCCTGAGGCTCAGAAACCATACCTCCAGCCCTCATTGAACCAAAAGCCTGCACTCATTGGACCAAGAACTCTCATTGGACCAAGAGTAACTTCCAGAGACAGGGAATTCACCAGACCCCACTGGATCAAAAGTGGCTTTCTGAAATATAGAATCTGCCAGCTCTCATTGGACCAAGACAGAATTCATGAGACACAGAAACTGTTAGCTCTCACTGGACAAAGAGCCCTGATAAGACCAAGAGTGGCTCCAAGAGTCACAGAATCAACTACTTGGGTTGGTCCAAGAACCACCGCTCCCTGAGATACAGAATCTACCAGATCAAAATAGACCAAGAGCTAAGATTGGACCCAGAGGTGCCCCCTGAGACACAGATACAACAAGCACAGAGTGGACCAATAGCACCTCACTTAGACACAGGCACCTCCTCTTAGAGGAGGAAATGGGCAGATGTCAATGCAAAAAAAAAGAAAAAATACAACAACATAAAGACCAGAAACTAGCCCTCCTCCAATAGCAAGACTTTAACATCACAATAAAGAAGAAGCAGAAGAAAGCTACCTTAAAAATAGCTTCATGAAGATGCTAGAGGCCTTTCAAGAAAAAAAAAGGAAAAATTCCCTTAAAGAAACCGAGGAAAAGGCAAACAAAAAATTGGAAGAAATCAATAAATAAATTGAGAAAAAGGCAAACAAAAAATGGAAGAAATCAATAAATCCTTTAAAGAAAGCCAAGAAAATCATGAAAAACCAGTTAAAAATGTGAAGGACACAGTTCAAGACCTGAAAAGTGAAACAGAAACAATGAAGAAGAAACAAACAGAGGGAATGCTGGAAATAGAAAATCTGAATAACCAAACAAGAAACACAGATGAAAGCATAACCAACAGAATACAAGAAATGGAAGAGAGAATCTCTGGTGTAGATGATACAATAGAGGAAATAGATTTGTCAGTCAAAGAAAATACCAAAGCCAAAAAAGTCATAACACAAAATGTCCAGGAAATCTATGACACCATGAAAAGACCAAACCTAAGAATAGTAGGGATAGAAGAAGGAGAAGAATACCAACTCCAAGGCACAGAAAATATATTCAACAAGGTCATAAAAGAAAACTTTACTAACTTAAAGAAGAAAATACCTATGAGGATACAAGAAGCCTATAGAACACCAAACAGACTAGACTCCCAAAAAACGTCCCATCTCCAAATAATAAATAAACAACTAAACATACATAATAAAGAAAAAATAATAAGAGCAGCAAAGGATAAAGGCCAAGTGACTTATAAAGGCAAACCCATTAGAATAACACCCGACTTCTCAATGGAGACTGTGAAAGCCAGAAGGACCTGGAGAGATGTAATGTAGACATTAAGAGACCATTGACGCCAGCCTATACTAATATACCCACCAAAAATTTCAATCACCATAGACTGAGTGAACAAGACATTTCAAGACAAAACTAGATTTAAACAATATCTATACACAAATCCAGCCCTACAGAAAGTACTAGAAGAAAAAATTCCAACCTAAGGAAGCCAGACACACCCATGAAAACATAGGCAACAGATAACCCCCCAGCAGTAAATCCCAAAGAAGAGAAATATACACACACTTCCACCAAAAGATAATGGGAATTAACAATCACTTGTCATAAATATCCCTTAATATCAATGGACTTAATTCATCTATAAACAGACACAGGCTAACAGAATGGATATGAAAGCAGGACCCAACTTTCTGCTGCATATAAGAAACACATCTCAACTTCAAAGATACACACTACCTCAGAGTAAAAGACTGGGAAACATCTTTCCAATCAAATGGTCTTAAGAAGCAAGTTGGTGAGGCTATCCTAATATCCAACAAAATAGACTTCAAACTGAAATTAATCAAAAGAGCTCAAGAAGGACATTACATATTCACCACAGGAAAGATCCACCAAGATGAAGTTTCAATTCTGAACGTTTATGCCCCAAATACAAGGGCACACACATATGTAATGGAAACATTACTAAAGCTTAAATCATACATAAAACCTCACACATTAATAGTGGGAGACTTTAACACCCCACTCTCAACAATGGACAAGTCTACCAGACAGAAACTTAACGGAGAAATAATGGAACAGATGTTATGATTCAAATGGACTTAATAGTCATCTACAGAACATTCCACCCAAACACAAGAATATACCTTCTTCTCAGCACCCCATGGAACCTTCTCTAAAACTGACCACATATTCGGTCACAAAGCAAATCTCAGCAGATATACCAGGCAGTGGTGGCACACACCTTTAATCCCAGCACTCGGGAGGCAGAGACAGGTGGATCTCTATGAGTGCAAGGCCAGCCTAGGCTACAGAGCAAGTTCTAGGACAGGCTCCAATGCTACAAAGTGTTGCTGGAGGGCTTCTCTCCAGGTTCCCCAAGCCCCGCAGTCCCACAATCCACTTATAAAATAATCACTCAGATGCTTATATCACTTATAAACTGTATGGCCGTGGCAGGCTTCTTGCTAACTGTTCTTTTATCTTAACCCAGTTTTATAAATCTATACCTTGCCACGTGGCTGGTGGCTTACCAGCGTCTTCACATGCTGCTTATCCTGGCGGTGGCTGCAGTGTCTCCCCGCCTCAGCCTTCTGCTTCCCAGAATTCTCCTCTCTCCTTGTCCCATCTACTTCCTGCCTGGCCACTGGCCAACCAGTGTTTTATTTATTGACCAATCAGAGCAATTTGACATATAGACCGTCTCACAGCAACAAAGAGAAACCTTGTCTCAAAAAAAATTGCAATAACTTCCTATATTCTATAAGACCACTGTAGATGTAACCAACTGTCTTATTAAATAAGAAACACAGAACCAATGCAAAGAAGAAAGCCAAGAGGTCAGAGCTAAGAGCTAAAACCTTACTCTTCCTCCTGCAGTGGTCCTACCTCTCCGAACGAGAGCTACTTCCTGTGTTAAAGACTTTATATACACTTTCTGTTCTGTCTTCTCATTGGTTGTAAACCCAACCACATGACTGCCTCATCACTGCCTGTCTGTATAGACCTCCAGGTCATCTATGGTTGGTATTGAGATTAAAAGCATGTGTATCCAATGCTAGCTGTATCCATGAACACACAGAGATTTACCTAGCTCTGCCTACCAAGTGCTGGGATTACAAGCATACGCCACCACCGCCTGGCTTTCCTATGGCTTGCTAATAGCTCTGATCCCTAGCCAACTTTATTTATTAACATACAAATAACATTTTTTTTTGGTTTTATTATTATTATTATTATTATTATTATTATTATTATTATTATTATTATTTTATAACACCATTCAGTTCAACATAATAGCCACAGAATCCCCTGTTCTCCCCCTCTCGCCCACCCCTCCCCCCGGCCCACCCCCCATTCCCACCTCCTCCAGATCAAGGTCTCCCCCGAGGACCGGGGTTGACCTGGTAGACTCAGTCCAGGCAGGTCCATTCCCCCCTCCCAGACCGAGCCAAGTGTCCCTGCATAAGTCCCAGGATTCAAACAGCCAACTCATGCAACGAGCCCAGGACCTGGCACCAATGCACAGCTGCCTCCCAAACAGATCAAGCCAAATGACTGTCTCACCCGTTCAGGTGGCCTGATCCAGTTGGGGGCCCCTCAGCCTTTGGTTCATAGATCCTGTGCTTCCATTCATTTGGTTATTTGTCCCGGTGCTTTATCCAACCTTGGCTTCAACAATTCTCGCTCATATAAATCCTCTTCTTACTCACTAATTAGACTCCCAGTGCTCCACCAGGGGACCAGCCGTGGATGTCTGCCTTCAGATTCCTCAGTCCTTGGATGGGGTTTATGGCACCACTATTTGGGTGTCTGGCCATCCCATCACCAGAGTAGGTCAGTTCCTGCCGTCTCGTGACCATTGCCAGCAGTCTTTTGAGGGGGTATCTTTGTGGATCTTCGTGGGCCTCCCTAGCTCTCTGCTTCCTCCCCTTCTCACCTTCTCATGTGGTCTTCATTTACCATGGTCTCCTATTCCTTGTTCTCCCTCTCTTTTCTTGATCCAGCTAGGATCTCCCACTCTTTCCCTCGACTGTCGCCCTTCATTGTTCCCAAATACAAATAAAATATCACCATAGACCACCATGGTTTAAAGTTAGATTTCAACAAAAAAAAAATTACAGAAAGCCTGCAATTTCATGGAAACTGAATAATGCTCAACTGAATCACCACTGCATCAAGGAAGAAATAAGAAAGAAATTAAAAACTTCCTAAAGATCAATAAAAATGAATGTACTACATACCCAAACTTTTGGGACACTATGAAAGCAGTGCTAGGAGGAATATTCATAGCACTAACTGCCCATATAAAGAAATTAGAGAAATCTCACACTAGCAACTTAACAGCACACCTGAAAGCTTTAGAACAAGAAGAAGCAAGTCACCTAGGAGGCATAGACACCAAGAAATAAGTTGAGAGCCAAAATCAGTAAAATAGAAACAAGGAAAACAATACAAAGAATCAATGAAACAAAGAGCTGATTCTTTGAGAAAATCAACATGATAGACAAGCTGTTATCCAGACTAACCAAAAGGCAGAAAGAGAACATCCAAATTAACAAAATCAGAAATAAAAAGGGAAACATAACAACTGAAGACCATGAAATCTAGAGAATCATCAGGTCATACTTCGAAAACCTGTGCTCCACAAAATTGGAAATATCTAAAAGAAATGGACAATTTTCTGGATAGGTACCACATACATAAGTTAAATCAAGACCAGATAAACTATTTAAACAGACCAATAACCCCTAAAGAAATAGAAACTGTCATTAAAAGTCTCCCAATCAAAAAAACCCAGGACCAGATGGTTTCAGCACAGAATTCTACCAGATCTTCAGAGAAGAGTTAATACCAATACTCTTCAAATTGTTCCACACAATAGAAACAGAAAGAAGGTTACCAAACACCTTTTATGAGGCTACAGTTACTCTGATTCCCAAGCCAAACAAAGATGTAACAAAGAAAGAGAATTACAGACCAATCTCCTTCATGAACAGTGATGCAAATATACTCAATAAAATATTGGCAAATTGAATCCAAGAACACATCAAAAAAAATTTCACCATGAACAAGCAAGCTTCATCCCAGAGATGTGAGGTTGGTTCAACATTTGAAAGTCTGTCAACCATATAAACAAACTGAAAGAACAAAACCACATCATCATTTCATTAAATAATGAAAAGGCCTTTGACAAAATCCAGTACCGCTTCATGATAAAGGTCTTGAAGAAATCAGGAATACAGGAAACATACCTAAAAAAAAAGCAATTTACAGCAAGCCAACAGCCAACATCCAGTTAAATGGAGAGAAACACAAAGCAATTCCACTAAAATCAGGAAAAAGACAAGGTTGTCCACTCTCCCCATATTTATTCAATATAGTACTTAAAGTTCTAGGTAGAGCAATAAGACAACAAAAGGACATCAAGGTGATAAAAATTGGAAAGGAAGAAGTTAAACTTTCACTATTTGCAGATGATATGAGACTATACATAAGTGACCCCAAAAATTCTACCAGGGAACTCCTACACCTGATAAACACCTTCAGTAATGTGGCAGGATACAATATTAACTAAAAAAAATCTGTAGCCCTCCTATATACAAATGACAAATAGGCTGAGAAAGAAGTCAGAGAAACATCACCCTTTACAATAGCCACAAATGGGCTGGAGAGATGGCTCAGCCGTTAAACCAAAAATATAAAATACAATAGCCACAAATAACATAAAATACCTTGGGTTAACTGTAACTAAGCAAGTGAAGGACCTATATGATAAGAACTTTAAGTTTGTAAGGAAAGAAATTGAAGAAGGTATCAGAAAATAGAAAGATCTCCGATGATCATGGATAGGTAGGATCAACATAATAAAAATGGCAATCTTACCAAAAGCAATCTACAGATTCAATGCAATGCTCATCAAAATCCCAATACAATTCTTCACAGATCTGGAGAGAACAATACTCAACTTCATATAGGAAAACAAAAACCCAGGATAGTCAAAACAATCCTGTACAATAAAACAATCTCTGGAGGCATCAGGATTCTTGACTTCAAGCTCTACTACACAGCTACAGTAATAAAAACAGCTTGGTACTGGCATAAAAACCAACATGTGGACCAATGAATCGAATTGAAGACCCTAACATTAATTTGCACATGTATGAACACCTAATTTTTGACAAAGAAGCCAAACCTGTACAAGGGAAAAAAGAAAGCATCTTCAACAAATGGTGCTGGCATTACTGGACATCAACAATGTAGAAGATTGCAAATAGATTCATAACTGTCACAGTGCACAAAACTTAAGTCCAAGTGGATCAAAGACGTCAACATAAATCCAGTTACTCTGAACCTGACAGAAGAGAAAGTAGGAAGTAGTCCTGAATGCATTGGCATAGGAGATCACTTCCTAAATATAACACTAGTAGCACTGTTGGTGAGAATGCAAACTTGTACAGCTACTTTGGAAATCAGTATGGTGGTTTCTCAGAAAATTAGGAATCAATCTTCCTCAAGACCCAGCTATACCACTCTTGGGCATATACCCAAGGAATGCTCAGTCATGCCACAAGGATACATGCTCAACTATGTTCATAGCAGCATTAATTGTAATAGCCAGAACCTGGAAACAACCTAGATGCCTTCAACTAAAGAATGGATAAAGAAAATGTGGTACATATACACAATGGATTACTACTCTGCAGAGAAAAACAATGACATCATGAGGTTTGCAGGCAAATGGATGGAACTAGAAAATATCATCCTTAGTGAGGTAATCCAAACTCAGAAAGACAAATATTATATGAACACACTCATAAGTGGACACTAGATGTAAAGCAAAGAATAACCAGACTGCAACCCACACCTCCAGGGAGACTGGATAGTGAGGACGCTAGGAAAGACACAGGGATCAACCAGCAATGGAGAAATGGATGAGATCTACATGAGCAAGATGGGGTTGGGCGGGTGGGTAATGGAGGGCAAGGGATGAAGAAATGAGACCTTAGGGGAGTGGAAGGTTTGAGCTGCATCAAGAATTGAATGGGAGAACAAGGAAAGAGATATCATGATAAATGAGGGCACCATGGAATAGGGAGAAGCAGAGTACTAGAGAGGTTCCCAGGAATCCACAAAGATGACTCTACCATAGATTACTGGCAATCGTCAAGAGGGTGTCTGACCTGACCTACTCTGTTGAGGACACGGACAGGATTGACAGATTGATAGCTCTTTCCCGATTCGATGGCTGAATACCCTAACTGTCATCATAGAACTCTCATCTAGTGACTGATGGAAGCAGATTCAGAGATCTATGGCCGGGTCCCAGGCAGAGCTCTATGACTCCAATTGAAGAGACAGAAGAGGGATTCTATGAGCAAGAGATATTGAGACCACAATTGGAAAGAGTACAGAAACAACTAGTCAAACTAGGGGAGGCACATGAACTGTGGACCAATAGCTGAGGAGCCTCCATGGTATTGGAGTAGGCCATTTGGATAAGCGAGACAGTTGTTTGGTTTGAACTGTTCAGGGGGGGCCCAGGCAGTGGGACCTGGACCTGTCCCTGGTGCATGAGCTGGCTTTTTCGAGCCTGGTGCCAATGCTGAGACACTTTGTGCAACCTTGGTGCAGGGAGGAGGGGCTTGGACCTGCCTCAAAAGAGTATACCAGGCTCTGCTGACTCCCCATGGGAGACCTTGCCTTGGAGAAGGTGGAAATGGTGGGTGGTTTGGGTGGGAAGGCTTGGGGGTGGGAGGAGGGAGGATGGGGGAATCTGTGGTTGATATGAAAAATGAATAGAAAAATCTCTTAATTAAAAAAAAAGAGAGACAAATATTAAAAAAAAAAAAACAAAGACTTTGAGATGAGAGGTGAGGTATAAATGAATAGTAAAAAGTAAAGTATTGCCAGGCGGTGGTGGCACACGCCTTTAATCCCAGCACTTGGGAGGCAGAGCCAGGCGGATCTCTGTGAGTTCGAGGCCAGCCTGGGCTACCAAATGAGTTCCAGGAAAAGGCGCAAAGCTACACAGAGAAACCCTGTCTCGAAAAACCAAAAAAAAAAAAAAAAAAGTGAAGTATCATTCCTTCCACTTTTAAAAGCCCTAGAGAGCAAAGCACTGAAAATGTGTATAATTAATAAGCAGACTTCTTTAAGTCTAGAGGCAGAATATTTATGCCACAAGTCTAATGTCATATGTCTAGATTATAATTGTAATTCTTTCACCTCAATTTGTTCATGTATACTGAGAAGAACATAATCTTCCTAATCCATGTGTTTGGTGTGCAAATGGCTTGTTCATACAGTATTAATCTGTTGGTTATAACAAAGTTAATATATATGTCCATTCAACATTTGACATTGAGTTTTTAATGTTTAGGTTAAATATGAATAATTTTCCTCTTAAAATTCAAATAAAGATTTTTGTATGTACATGGCTTTTATTCCTTATGTGAATACACATTATAAACTAAGTAAGGCTACATATGACTTAACTTAAAAGACATTTTGGAATACACATGTTAATAAATAAAAAAAAATGGATGATTGCTAGGGTATTAATAAAGAACTAAGAACAAAGACACAGAAACAAGTATAATCTTGGGGAATAGAATCATTAAAAATCTTATTGGATTGTACTAAGTGTGGTGGTAATCTAATTGTACTGAAATATTATTTTGATTGTATGTTAATAAATAAAGTTGTCTGGGGGTCAGAGCTATTAGAGCCATAGCAAGAGTGTGGCGGTGGTGGCACACGCCTTTAATCCCATAGATATCTGTGTGTTCAGGGTCAGAGCTATTAGAGCCATAGCAAGAGTGTGGCGGTGGTGGCACACGCCTTTAATCCCATAAGATCTCTGTGTGTTCAGGGATACAGTCAGCATTGGAGACATATGCCTTTAAGACCTAGGGGGCTGTACATTCAGACAGTGACGAGGCAGTCATGTGTTTGGGTTTACAACCAATGAGAAGGCAGAACAACATACTATAAAAAAACGAACCGACAGGAAGTAGGTCTCTTTTCGCGAAGCTGGGACAGCAGGAGGAAGGGTGAGATTTTAGCTCTGAGCTCTGACCTCTCGGCTTTCTCTTTTACATTGTTTCTGTGTTTCTTATTTAATAAGACGGTTGGTTACATCTATATCTGGCGCCCAACGTGACAAGAATCCATTAAAAACTGCTTGGCTTGGCGGCAGGTCTGCTTTCCCGCAAGGGCGGCAGGCGGCCCGCAGCAGCGGCGGCGGCAGCGGCGGCGGCGGCGGCGGCAGCGGCGGCAGCACGCGGCGGCCAGCGGTGATCGGCTTCTTAGTCCGAGCAGCGGCTTCTTAGCCTGGGCCTAGTTCTGCTTGACCTCAGGCTGGACTATCGGTGAGCTGCTTGCTTAAATCCTGCTTGCTTAAAGCCGGTGCTACAAACAACTCAGACCTGCCCTGCCGAACAGGGCCCTGCCTGTAAAGCCAACGCACGTGGTCGGAGCTTAAGGAAGTCAGACCCAAGCCTTGACTCGGCACAAGAGGGAACACGTGGCTGCATTTAAACTTTAGCCAGCTACGCTTTCTTGTTCTCTCTCTCTCTCTCTCTCTCTCTCTCTCTCTCTCTCTCTCTCTCTCTCTCTCTCTCTCTTTCTCTTTGGATTTACACCTGGGACACTAGGTGGCTGCTTTAAAAATCCCCTCGGATTTCTACTGTTCTATGCAGATTTGGTAAGTCATAACATATCAGATATTTTAAAGGAAACTATCTAAAAGAGAATTTTTTCCACATTAAGAAACAAATGGGTTTTATGTGTACATTGGAAGAAAATTGGTTTTTGTTCGAAATTTTAGGCAGTCTGGCAATGGAACAACTATATAATATTAGTATTGGTGGAATTATGCACCTTATCACTATAATAATCCACATTTTAATATTTAAAAAGATAGTCAATTTAAGTGCCAGGATAACAGCTTTAGAAGAACTTGTTAAACCTGTAAAAATTCAGACAGAAGAAATTAACAGTGAAGTTGTTTCAAGTCGGGATCATAAGGTTGCAGAAAGAAAGCCTGTTTTCACACAGTCACCCTTAATTTATTCTGTAACCGTACAGCAGATGCCTGATCAAATGGCTACACAAAATACTTGGGCTCCAATTGAAATGTTGGATTTAAAAAGGTTTAAGGAGGCAATAGTATCTTATGGCATGCATTCCCCATATGTAAAGCAAATGTTAAACTCTTGGTCAACATATAATAGGATAGTACCACAGGACTGGCGGGACCTTGCACAAGGTGTTCTAGAACACAGCCAGAGACTTCAATTTCTGACTTGGTTTAAGGAGGAGGCTAAAAACATAAGAGAAACAATGGAGGGATAAAGGAATACAAGTTTGCCAGGATCAGCTTATGGGCGAAGGCCAATATGCTTCAGCACAAACATAATGTTTATATGATGTCCAAACCCTAATTTTATGTCGAACGGCAGCCTTGAATGCATGGGACAAAGTTGAGGAACCAGGAAAAAAATCTGAGTCATTTACAAAGGTGAAGCAAGGCCCAAAAGAGTCTTTTACAGATTTTTTACAAAGACTGGCTTCAGCAGTAAAGAGAATGGTCTCGGATTCAGAAGCTGGTAAGGCAATAATTGAATCTTTGGCCTTTGAGAATGCGAATGCAGCATGCAAAAGAATAATCAGGCCATTAAGGGCAAGATCTGCACCTATGGAAGATTGGATTAGAGAAACAATTAATGTTGAAGCTGATGAGCATGATGATACATGGGTAGGAGAAGTAATTTCAAAAGGTTTGAGGAGTGTTAGATGTTTTGGATGTGGAAAGCAAGGACATTTGAAAAGGGACTGTAGACAGGTCATTCCGAGAAACAATGTTTCTTCAAGGAACAATGGCAACAGAATGCCCCTTCCTTCTGGAGTATGCAGAAGGTGTGGTAAGGGAAAACACTGGACCAACGAATGTAGATCAACAAAGGACAGACAGGGTAATCCTTTGCCTCAGTCTTCGGGAAACTCCCAGAGGGGCCTCACGCAGGCCCCCAGTGCAAATCCAGTTCAAACCTTTCCTGCAGCCATAGAGGAAATGCCTGATCTGGAGAGCGATTAAAAAACCAAATGCCTATTGGAATAAATCATGCTGGTCAGGATGATGAAACAGAGAGAATAGAAAATTCAGGAGAAAACATAAAGAAAATTTTTTGGCAAACTTCTATTAATGAACAAAGACCAAAATTAACAATAAAAATAAATGGTGTTTTGTTGTCTGGTCTGGTAGACACAGGTGCGGACGTTACCATAATTGCACCAGAATTTTGGCATCCAACTTGGCCTCTTCAGGAGGTAAACGTTCAACTGTTAGGAATTGGGACATTATCTCAGGTGAAACAGAGTGCAAGATGGCTCGAATGTATAGGTCCAGAAGGACAGAGAGGAAAATTAAAACCATATGTGGCTAACATACCTATGAACCTGTGGGGTCGAGACTTGTTGCAACAATGGAATACTCAGATTAACATCCCTCCAATCTCAGAAACAAATCATAAACTAGCACATGTTACTGAGAGAAATATTAGAAGATATTGTTCTAATGAGTGGTCACCAGCCATCCATATTATACAAGAACAGGGCACAATAACTGATGATCTTCCAAAGACACCAACAGCTCTACCTTTAAAATGGTTAACAGACAAGCCTGTATGGATCCAGCAATGGCCTTTAACAACAGAGAAACTCCAGGCTTTAGAAGAGCTGGTAGAAGAACAGTTAAATGCTCAGCATACTGAAGAATCAACCAGCCCTTGGAATTGTCCTGTATTTGTTATTAAAAAGAAATCTGGTAAATGGAGAATGGTAACAGACCTTAGAGCAATTAACAAAGTAATTCAGCCAATGGGCTCTCTACAATCTGGGATGCCTTTGCCTACTCTGTTACCAAAAGGATGGCCTCTCATAGTTATTGATTTAAAAGACTGTTTCTTTTCAATACCCTTACAAGAAAAAGACAGAGAAAGATTTGCTTTTACAGTGCCTACTTATAATAATTCTCAACCGGTTAAAAGATTTCAATGGAGGGTCCTCCCTCAGGGAATGTTGAATAGCCCAGCTCTGTGCCAATATTTTGTACAACAGCCATTGGAAGTGATACGTAAAAAATTTCCTAAATCTATAATTTATCATTATATGGACGATATTTTACTAGCTGACTCAAATGCAGATACTTTAGAAATAATATTTGAAGAAGTAAAGAAAATTTTGCCTTGCTGGGGATTACAAATTGCTCCTGAAAAGATACAAAGAGGAGATTCTATTAATTATTTAGGATATAAAATAGAGCTACAAAAAATTAGACCCCAAAAGGTGCAAATTCGGAGAGATAGACTACAGACTCTTAATGACTTTCAAAGATTATTTGGAGATATTTCTCATCTACGAACTATTGTTGGGGTAAAAAATGATGAACTGACTAATTTGTTCAGAACCTTAGAAGGTGACAAGGACTTAAATAGTCCAAGAGAATTATCACCTGAAGCTGAGAAAGAATTGGCCTTGGTAGAAAAGAAAGTGCATGAAGGACACGTGGATCGTATTGATCCAAAGCTGGATTGCATTTTGGTTATTTTACCTTCTAGGCATTCCCCTACTGGAATATTAATGCAGAGGGAAGATATTATACTGGAATGGATATTTTTACCAAATAAACCAAATAAAAAATTAAAAACTTATGTGGAAAAAATCTCTGACTTGATTTACAAAGGAAAACTGAGACTTTGTCAATTAGCAGGCATAGACCCAGCAGAAATTGTCGTACCATTAACTAAGGAGGACATTGAAAAATTATGGACAGAAAGTGAACCTTGGCAAAGAGCTTGCAGTAATTTTTTGGGAGAAATTAACAGCAAATATCCCAAAAGCAATAGAATTGATCTTATAAAGAGAGTTGATTGGATCTTGCCTCGAACTGTACGGCAAAAACCCATATCTGGAGTTCGTACATTTTATACAGATGCCAACAAAGAAGGAAAGGCAGGTTACAAATCAGAAAATTTAAGTAAAGTGGTTCAAAGTCCGTATAATTCAGTTCAAAAATCAGAATTGTATGCTATTCTGTTGGTATTAATGGATTTTTCAGAACCTCTCAACATAGTAACTGACTCTCAGTATGCTGAAAGAGTGGTGTTACATATTGAGACTGCAGAATTTATCCCTGATGCTTCAGAATTAACTTCACTATTTATTCAATTACAAGATATAATCAGGAAAAGGAATCATCCTTTATATATAACTCACATTCGATCCCATACTGGTCTGCCAGGCCCTCTAGCACAAGGCAATGATGAGATTGATAAATTATTGATAGGAAATGTGCTGGAGGCCTCAGAATTTCATAAAAAACATCACGTCAATAGTAAAGGTTTAAAAAAGGATTTTTCCATAACCTGGCAACAAGCCAAAGAAATAGTAAAGAAATGTCCTACTTGTTCCTTCTACAATCAAACGCCATTACCAGCAGGATGTAACCCAAAGGGTACTCAGAGAAATGAAATCTGGCAGATGGACGTGTTTCACTTTGCAGAATTTGGAAAACTGAAATATGTACACCACACTATTGATACTTATTCAGGATTTCAATGGGCAACTGCTTTGAGTTCTGAAAAAGCTGATTCTGTAATCACTCATTTGCTAGAAGTTATGGCCATCATGGGTATACCTGCACAAATCAAAACTGACAATGCTCCATCATATGTCTCTGTTAAAATGAAACAGTTTTTTGCTTATTACAATATAAAGCATATTACAGGCATACCACATAATCCTACAGGTCAAGCAGTTATAGAAAGTTCAAACAGAACTCTAAAGGATATGCTAAATAAACAGAAATGGGTAACAAAAACCCCCAGAAATAGACTGCATAATGCTCTTCTAACTTTGAATTTTCTGAATGCCAATGAGAAAGGAACAACAGCTGCAGAGAGACATTGGATAATAGAAAAAACTACAGAATTAAATCAGCCTATATACTTTAAGGATGTGCTGACCTCAGAATGGAAACCAGGGTATGTATTACATTGGGGACGAGGTTTTGCTTTTGTTTCTACAGGAGAAGATAAGCTGTGGGTACCATCAAAATTGATAAAGGTTCGATTTGAACAAGAGAGACCTCTTAATTGAGGAGGTGATAGTTCATCAACCAGCATGAACATCCAATTTAAACTAACTTGTATCAATAACACATGCCTTTTCATTTAATCAGATAATAACTTGTCAAAAGGAAACATCCCCAAAATTAGTCTTGGGGAAAGGTTTTTGTTTTTGTCTTTTAGGAGAATGAAGGTTAAGGAATCTGAAGAACACTGGACAAATGAGACAACTGAAGAAAAGGGACAAATCATCTATCCCAAGAAACAGAGTGAAACGGTGTATGGGTATATATTATCTAAAAAAAATTTATGTCTTCCTAAATGTTTGTTTCTGCTTTTCTCTAAAGATTTAACACTATTGGTCTTCTAACAGTCCCAGTTCAATTAAAATTTAAAGAAGACTTTGGAGTTGGAGAATGGCTCTCTCCTTCTTTAAAATCAAGCATGTTGTTAAAAGGTAAATGCAAACTCCCTGTATCATGCCAGAATAAGAGCCATCTTCTGCTATGGTACAGGACAAAAGCAAAATTAATTAAGGGACTATTCTATTACTAATCTCAACTCTTTGATTCTATTCTGATTCTTTAAACTTTTCTCAAAGTATAAATTTTATATCAAAATTTACAAGATTAATATATATATACATTTTAAACTTTGTTAAGATATGAATGGTCACATAGAGTACTAACTAATTCTAGAAAAAAGGCTAGCTGCATATATATGTTTTTGTGTTCGAGTCTCTTATCAGTTTTCTGCAGGAAATCATGGCCAGGCCTAACATCAACTGAAGTCTCCAGAAAGAAGATGGGGCCCCACAACAACAATTCCACGTGGACAATAATAATATCATTAAGCTGACAAACATCATCCATAGATCGGCTTTGAACTACAAGGTGCTCAGAGCAAATTTGAGATGACTAGCTGAGATGATCCAGTCTCAAAGACTACTTGAATAAGGACTTGAGATAAACCCTGAACTTTGGCATTATACACAGACTGGATAATGAAGGATATAGTTACCTCTCCTAGAATTTGACAATTAACCTAAAATTTTTCTTTCAGGATAAAGAAAACTTCGCCCATACCCAGCAGGAAGCAATTTTAAGAATACGACGCCCACATTCCCAAAGAGGTGGTGTGGGGCGGGTGGTTTTTTGGTCTTTTTAATGGGTTTTGGGTCTGGGATAATTTTCAGTATTTAGGGGGGTTGGTTACAAGTTATTGTCAAGGGTTAGGAAAAAGGCTAAGCAAAGGAGATTAGATTTAAGGTTCTTGTTTAAAAAAAAAAAGAAGAGAAAGAAAGAAAAGAAAAAGACAATTACTAGTTTTAAATACTTTACATTGGATTGAATTGTTTTATATTGTACACAAATTTGAAACTGATATTGTTAGAAAATGCTATATGTACATTTCTAATTGTATTATTCCATCCATTTAACAATGTAATGCAAATTTCTGATCCTTGAATGTTATTATTATCAACTATTAGGATATAAAGAAATGAAAGCTAGTAGTTAGACATTATCATAGAACTTGTAGTCATATTAGATATGTTTTAAAAATTGAGCAGAGATGTTTTAGACAGGTCATCTTTAAACCCTTCAGAGATCTACAGAATATGGCATTTAAAATGTTTTAATAACTTAGAAAATTTTTCTTTTTTGAGACATGTCGGCTCCTGGCAGTACCAATCTACTTTAGAGAAAATATGGGCATTGAAGAAACTGCATATGGAGTCAACTTTCATTCTGGCAAAAGTTAGCCACTGGACAACAAAGTATCCTCGAATCAACAGGACAAAATGGACAGACAGATCACGAAACAAGGGACTACTGATTCTTGCCAAAACAAGTGTGGTTATGACTTTATCAAAAGGCATCTTCTGAGGCCAGGACAATATGGCCCCATCCCTGAAGAGGCCTTCGCATCCGGAAAAGGTACGGTGCCCTTTTCTTCGAAGGCAGCTTAACAGGCAGAGGGCCGATGGATTCTGTTGTACAATGGAACAGCAGCTGAAAGCTCATGCCTCTCAAAAGTAGACTGGCATTTAATAGAGGGATGTGGAGAAGAAGGGGATGCTGAGATGAAGCCATATATACACAGCCAAGAAGAATGGACAGCTGAATTAAAAAACTGTCAACAATTTCCAGAATTTAAAATCCTGAATCATGACATGACACTAGTGGAATTCAGGTGTTTCTGGTACGTGGACTGCTCTCACCCAATGTGAGGTTGAACTGTTGACCTTGTGTACATCCTACTTCACAAATGAGTCTGTCAGATACACTAAGCCTATAGGCTGAAGATGATGCCCCAACACTGCGGAGAAACCTCAGGTGACTGCCCAGGCAGCTGGCTGTTTCTGTCAACTCACAAAATTTTTTGGAAGTTGCTTGCATGCACTTCCTGTTTTTTATTTTTGTTAGCTAATTATTCCCTTCTTGGGTCTCTGAGGGAGTTGAAGATTAGTTAGTTATGGTTGAAGATTAGTTAGTTATAGTTGAAAATTAATTAGGATAGAAAGTACATTAGATACATCTTGGAATTACCAAAATAGGATAGATAATGGAATTATTTTCTCTGATTTTTCAAATACCTGTTTAGGTATTCATTACTTGTATATATTGTATATAGTTATTGTACTTTTGTATATAGTTTTTCTTTTGTTAGTTATAACCTTTTGCTTTTTTTCTTTTTATTAAAATAGAAAAGGGGAAATGTGGTGGTAATCTAATTGTACTGAAATATTATTTTGATTGTATGTTAATAAATAAAGTTGTCTGGGGGTCAGAGCTATTAGAGCCATAGCAAGAGTGTGGCGGTGGTGGCACACGCCTTTAATCCCATAGATATCTGTGTGTTCAGGGTCAGAGCTATTAGAGCCATAGCAAGAGTGTGGCGGTGGTGGCACACGCCTTTAATCCCATAAGATCTCTGTGTGTTCAGGGATACAGTCAGCATTGGAGACATATGCCTTTAAGACCTAGGGGGCTGTACATTCAGACAGTGACGAGGCAGTCATGTGTTTGGGTTTACAACCAATGAGAAGGCAGAACAACATACTATAAAAAAACGAACCGACAGGAAGTAGGTCTCTTTTCGCGAAGCTGGGACAGCAGGAGGAAGGGTGAGATTTTAGCTCTGAGCTCTGACCTCTCGGCTTTCTCTTTTACATTGTTTCTGTGTTTCTTATTTAATAAGACGGTTGGTTACATCTATAACTAAGAATTAAACTTGAATATTTACTTACTAAAATACTTAGAACTGAATATGGAGAAGTAAATTTTATAATATATGTAAATTTTACAACCAGTGAATAACTAAATAAATATCTTACCAAAAATGCACCACTAGATATGTCAAAAACAACAGGAAAATGCTGGAGATGTATCTTACTAGCTCATGTTCATTCCATTGAGAATAAAATTCTTCATCAGATGTTGTCTTGCTTGTGGTGATATATTGTAGATCTTAATATAATTTGCCTAAAGATCAGAGAACAGAACAAGCTGCTAGATTAAACATAGATGATGGGCAGTGGTGGTACACATCTTTAATCCTAGCACTTGGGATGCAGAGATCTGTCTGGATCTCTGTGAGTTCAAAGCCACCCTGGACTATATGAGATTGACCCAGTCTAGGAGAAAAACAGAGCCAGGCAGTAGTGGCACACACCTTTAATCCCAGTATTTGGGAATCACATGCCATTAATCCCAGCACTAGGAAGTGATGTCTGGGCAGATAAAATTATGTAAGTTGTGAGGAGACAGAAACTAAAGCTTTTTCAAGCTGAGGAGTTCTAAAGTTAAGATGTGGTAGTGGCTTGATCCTTTGTCTTGCTCATCTCTCAGCATTTACCCCAATATCTTGCTTCGGGGGTTTTTATTAAAAGACCATTTAAGATTGTACAACACTTGATGTATTGAATTCAGTATTAAATGAGCTTTTATTAGAAGTTACCACTATTTGTATTATAACATCTAAAGGAAAATATTTACTTTATGTATGATCATATAGAATTTGCCTCAATGAGACACTATATCTCCAAGGTCATTCTGTAATCCAAATTTGGGTTAACTGAGGTTGTTAGCAAGGGGCTGAATAAATCAATTCTTTCGATTTGTTAAATTGTTTTTAGAATCATATTTTTAATATTTAAAAATTTTAATTACATCTATTCTAGTATTCCCATCTGTTCCCCATCATGTCCTTAAGATAGCAATGAAGGCTCTAACTCCACAAGGCATCTTTCCAAGAATACAGGTTGATATACGTACCCTCCCTCCTTACAGTCAATTAATCAATAAGTGCGTGCAGGCAGTAAAGTAACAGTGATGAGGAGTCCCACCAATGCTAAAGTTAATGGTCCTTTTCATCAAACGCTGAATAATCAGGAAATTACTCCTCCCTGTAATTGATAACTGTTATTATAATTCCCTTGAGATTTACTGAAATTAAGAGAATGGAATTCCTCTATTATGTTGGACAGCAGTTTCAAAACCTAAATGATAAAATCAAAACATGAGATCAGAATGTAGCAATGTTTTCTATCACAAATTGTTTAGAAAATGAACATGCAGATTATTCTGGGCTCACATTGCTTACTTGGATATTTAAAACCACTTAAAAATTCAGTACTTACAAATTATCTATAAATACATTAAACTCTCAGAGAACCTGAAATATTAATTGCTGGCTGGGGATTTCATCGGGCAAACAAATTATGCAGACAGAATAATGTGTGTCCTTGTTTGCTGTATTTCCCCAGGAGGTAAAACAATAAATTCCAAACCTTAAAGTCATCAGATTTATTTATCTTCTGCAATAAGTACTTTTTCTCCCCTGATTCACAATAAGCCCACATGAACAGCACAAAATAAAGTGTTTTAGAGTATGTTGTTTTAAACAAAAGAAACTTTCTTCATTAGAATTGGAATGTTATAGTACAATGATCTAGAATGGGTCTAGAATGGAAAGAAAATGCTTATCATCTTCTGAATTTCTGCTGTGGAAAGCAGAGTGGGTTTCTAATATCCATTGCTTGTTTGGGCTTTCTAGAGAGATGTTCTGATTATACATTGTAAATAGGGTGCCTTCAAGAGAGCCAAAGCCTCTTGGGAAAATGAGGTATAAATTGCCAACAGAGAAGATGAGGGAACCAGGGCACATTATTTCAAATTCCCTGGCCCTTTCATTATTAATATACAAACTGGGATTGGAACCCTTTTTTCCCCGAGCAATGTTCCATATAGCACGTTGTTGCCTCAAATGAGTAACTTAATTCATTCTAATAATGACAGTTTTTCTTAGAGAGTTCAGTGCATTAGCTGATAATTTGCTGACTGCTAAATTTCTTTATGGGCTTAAATATCAAAGTTAGCATTGTTAGTCTGCTTTGGACTAAGGGCTGCAACATCAAAAACCAAGTAAAGGCTTGAGGATTAGACAGAATAATTACAAAGAACATAGAGAAAGACATCAGAATTTTGCAATTTTAACTAGCATCAGGAGTGGCAATGTCATTTGAATTAGTCTTGTATTTTAATCCAAACTGGTTTGGGGCAAGTTGTTTAACATATGCATAGCAGCCCCTTTGTGCTTGTTGAGTTTTGTCTGTCAGCGAGGCAGCTAGAGACATATGAGACATGTTGGCTTCATCAATTGGCTTGTAGTTATGTCTATGGGGCATTTTCTTCATATCAATTGAATGATATAGGAGAGCCAAGCCCACAGTAGGCTGTGCCACTCCTGGGTAGGTGGACCTAGGCTGTATAAGAAAGCAGACTGAGTAAGCCATGGAGAGCAAGCCAGGAAGCAGACCTTTACCTTGGTTCCTGTCTCTGTTTCTACTTGTGTTTCTGGCCTGCCTTCCCTCAATGGTCAGGATATAAAAGCCTAAGCCTTTCCTTCCCAAGTGTTTTGGGGGTCAGTGTTTTATCATAGCAAACAACAGCAAACGAGGACAGAAATCTGTACCAGAGGGTAGGATAGTACTGTGTTGTAACTCACCATGCTGTTTTGTGGGAGCATTGTGGAAGCATTTAGAATGTTGGGCTGGAAAACCCATTGAGTGCTAAGAGCTTAATAAGCTATTTTGATAGTTTAGAAAATAGGAATATATGAAGAGATGCTGATGAGTAAGTGGTGTTTCTGAAGGAAGCAAAGTCTCTGTTGGGGCATTTGTGTAATATTTTGGATTTAGAATGGTAGAAGTGAACCTTTTGCTTTACTAGTTAACTATGGCTAGAAATTGCTATGATTAAGAAGAAACTAGCTTGTTTGGAGGTTCTAGCAGCGAAGCGCAGCTACTCATATACCCTTGACCGAAGACCAGCCCTCCTGTATTCCGGGAAGGTCGTCCTCTTCGACCCAGCGCGCAGCTTCGGGAGAGAAGGACGCACATGGAGCAGGAAGGACAGACACACATGGAGCGGTGAGGGAGGAAGGGGACACCCGCCTAGCCAGCCAGAATCAACCCTGGTCATCAATGGGGTGACAGATGTCGCAGCCAGATCGCCCTCATATCCAATTTCAAAATAATTAGCATAGAAGACTTTGAAGATTCTGAACACAAAGAAGAAACACGGTCTGAGGTAAGAGATATGCCAACTGCACTGACAAGATCATCACACGCTGCATATGAGTGCTAAGCTGTCGTGTTTTGACCTCTCATATGTACAGTGTGATGTGTCAGCTGAATAGAATTCAGATGGTTTTATAAATGACAGTTATACATACACGATAAAAGTTAAACTCTTAACTGTCAATAACATTCTTTGTGGCTATGTCTTTAAAGTTCTTTTCTTCCTCTCAAAAAATAGATAATTTTACTTTCTTTGTCTTTTCTAATAAGTACCAGATTCTCTTTCTTAATATATGTTCATTCTACTTTTGTTTAATGTTACTTATCCAGTCAGAAAGTTGACGTGGCTCATCTACAAAATGCATAGTTTAATTAATTCATTTGTGAGTACAAGGATGGTTCAATATTTTGAAATTGAGCTGAAATACAAGTGACATTTGTCCTCCAAATGGAGATGGCTCTCTTAACAACTGTCATAAAATTCCTATGGAAGCACAGTAGACCACGAAGAGGCAAAGCAATTCTGAACTCAAAGAGCAAAGTTAGTTTCTGACTTCAAAACACACCACAATGCTATAGGAAAAAACAGCTTGAGACCAGCATGAAGTCAGACACTTCACCCAATGGAACAGACAAGAAAACACAGAAATAATCCATCTATTTTTATTCAGATGTTTTTGCAGGCCCACCAAAGATAGGTAGCAGAAAAAGGATAGTCCTATTTTGGTAAATGAATACTTGAATAATGAAATTAAGCAAATTTCTCATCACAGAAAAATAAAAGAACTCAAAATGGATCACAGATAATATATAGAGATGAATTTATAAAACTACTAGAAGAAAAGAAAGAATAATTCAAGGAACTGTTGTAAAGATTTCTTCTTTAGTGTGACCTCAGCCTTTCAGGCAATAAAAAAACATGAATCAACAAAAGAAGAAGGAGAAGAAGAAGAAGAAGAAGAAGAAGAAGAAGAAGAAGAAGAAGAAGAAGAAGAAGAAGAAGAAGAAGAAGAAACAACTAGCAACATTGAGGTGGCATCTTATGGACAGGATTTATTCAGGGTCACTACACCAAAGCTGTATTTTAGAGTGTCTGAGGTTCCATCTAAACTGACATATGAACTTGGTAATTTATAAATATTGCCCAATGCTGCAGGTATTGGGGTCATGCGAGTTGTATGATTGAAGGAGTCATGGAGAAGAGCTGAGACTAGGCACTGAGAGGTCTCATAAGAGGATATTAGTGAAAGTGAAGACTCAAGTACAGTGGAAATCTCAAGACTGGCACCATCATGGAGAGAAGTTGGGATTTGGCACCATGTTGTAAGGTCAGAGTTTCTAAAAAGTTCCCAGGAGGCCATTGGTAAAGGTAAAGCCTCTATTGAAAAAGAGATCCGAGCATATTGGAAATGCCAAGCCTGGGGAGGAAGAACCAAGATCAAAAGCATGTATGGAAGCAATAATGAGCCCAAGAGATAAGCAATGTGTTGCAAATGGCAGAGCCAGAGAATTTGGGCTACTGAAGCCCCTTTAACCCCTAAGTTAGGGAATAAGTCACAAACATTGGCCACTGAGCAATTTACAAGTCATATTTTAGTTTTGTTTATGATTATTATTATTGCAATTATTATTATCTCATATTTTTCATGTTTTCCCTCTTGAAATAATAAAGTATATAATTTATGGTAAACATTATAGGAGCTCACAGTTAAGAGAGTTTAGATAGTAAAAATAATAGACACTGAACTTGTAAGTTGGTATTTTACAAAGACTTTGGGACTTCAAACGTACTACATTTTATATTGTGATATTAATATGAGATCTTGGAGATACCCAAGAAAGGAAAAAATATGGTTTAATAGTGATATGTTTGTTTGTAAAATTGACAATGAGTCAGTCACACTGGTTAGTTTCTGTCATTTTTGACACAAACTAACAATACCTGGGAAGAGAGAAACCGAATTAAAGGATTGCAGCCATCATATTGGCCTGCTGGCATAACTTTGAGGCATTTTCTTGATAAATGATTAATGTGAGCAGGTCCAGGTAATGTGATGCAGGTGGTCCTTGCTGTATAAGAATGCAAGGCGGGCGGTGGTGGCGCACGCCCTTAATCCCAGCACTCAGGAGGCAGAGGCAGGCAGATCTCTGTGAGTTCGAGGCCAGCCTGGTCTAAAAAGCGAGTTCCAGGAAAGGTGCAAAGCTACACAGAGAAACCCTGTCTCGAAAAACCAAAAAAAAAAAAAAAAAAAAAAAAAAAAAAAGAATGCAAGCTAAGCAAGCCATGGAGAGGAAGCTGGAAAGCCAATTCTTTCCATAGTTCTTGCCTCTGTTCTTGTCCTAACTTCCCTCAATGATGGGCTATGATCAGATTCAACACATGCGCCAAAGAAACCCTGATCTCTCCAAGTACATTTTGGTCTATATTTTACTACAGACGTGAACAGCAAACTAGGACATTCCTCCTTTCTAAAATGAGAGTAAAATAATAGTAAAAGTTCATGAATGTTGTTTCTATATATTAGGTGTAATAATTAACATCTTATATGAATTTCACACACTTACATGTTAAGTAGATGCTGTCATTATCCCTCTATTTTGTTTTTGATGTTGAAATTGACACAAAGAGAAGGGTCTCTGTGAGGTCTCAAAACTGATGAAGCTCTGAAAAATAGAGGTGAGACTAAAAACTAGACACCCTGGACCTGTAGACAAAAGTGTTGTCCTGTAGGACAGAATATCTAAAATGAGATAATAGGTAATGCACTCTAGTAATACTCCTGTGATGTCTAGTGTACAACAACTCAGTTGTATACTAAGATTAACAATCAAGGTAGTCAGTCATCTGTAAGCATGGTGTAAAAGAAAGTGTAAATTTGATTTTAAGAACCAATATGCTGCAAAATTGCCTCTGAATGTTTGGGACTCCATGGATCCTTTCTTTAAATTTATTAATAGTACTGATACTCAGCAGGCAATTTTGTCCTCATCCCTTGTGACATTTGATAGTATGCAGGGATAATCTTGACTGTCATGAGTAGAGAGATATTATTAACTTCAAATGTACAGGGTCCAGCTATCACTACTCATGAAAAAAGAATATATAAGAATGAAATATTAGTAACACCGATGTTGAAAAACACTGCTGTCTCAGACCACAGTTTTAATCTATTATATTCATAAAGGAGCAGGTCCTGTCTAAAGAAAGGTTGGTTAATATTTGTGTTTATTAGGAATTCCGATTTGGAAGACACAAATTCATCCTGAGATTCTACATCTTCAACAAGTCTCACACAGCTAATTCTGATGTGTTGGTGAGGAGAAGGTTCTTCATATTGCTATTGTACCAAGAAAATCTCCAGCTATACCAGCTTCATCTGATACTGAGGACTAGGGAGCACACAGAAGAAGCCAGCTTAATGATAACTATCTATCGCCTTAAACTCTTAGCATGCTTATATTCTGTGCCTTGTTCTCAGCCAGCTACCATATTAGATTCGCACCCTGTGGCCAGGAGCAGAGAAGTATTATAGGCAAGGATGTGTGAGATATGGCCTGACAAGGAGGTGCTAATAACTCTGTTGGAACTCCAAATTGTTGCCTTCTCCCTGTGCCCAGAGGGGAGGGGAGAGAGTGAAACAGGTGCTAAAAGAATTCAGTGTGAAGCCAAAGCCTGTAGGAAAGCCAAGACAATATGTATGCATTGAAGGGACAGCAATGATAGTGCAAAAAGAAGTAGAGTTAGAATTTTATACAGCCTTTAGAAGTAAGAATTGTTATATGCATTTCGAGAAGGATTACAGTTCTGTCAATGCAGGGAACTTTCAACAGGTTTTTGAAAGTCTCTAAGCCAGAGGTGATGCAAGAGAGAAACACCTGGGAGACTGAATTAGCATCCCTGGTCCCTGGTGTAGCTAGTTAAACCTGAATGTTGAGATGGGTGCAGATTGGCAACAATTTGTTGTAGCCTTGTTCTAGTTCCAATGTATAGCTGGGGTTGATAACCACTGATTTAAATATTATTTTTGTCTTTATGGTAGAATAATTAGACAATCAAAAGACTTTATATATAAGTATTTTAATGGGGTAACTAGGACATAGTAAGTGTGACTAATTTGTTAGCTGCTGTTGTTGCTATTACCATTATCATTAATATTTTTGTTTGATATCCAAAATTTATCTCTTGTCTTATGGCATCATACAACTAGAAGTTTAAGTAAAGACTAAGAAGGTCATACCTGTTGAACTGGTTGTTTTATTTAAGCTATAAACATAAATAGTTATTCTCTAATCCTAGCCCTTTGGAGGCAGAGGCAGGCAGATTTCTCTGAGTTTGCGGTCCGCCTAGTCTATGTATCGATTTCCTGGCAAGGCAATACTTATTTTAAATTCTATTAATCTCTGTGCATCTGGAGGACATCTTCTCAATATTTGACACTGAGATTTCTTTTTTTTTTGAAAACACAATATAGATATGATCTTATAATCTAATCAATCAAAATAATATTACTATTAGAAATGTTTGGAATTGGTACCCCATTATTCTGTCATAAGTACCATCCTAGGGTTAAATCCGCAGATAACATTTACAAGACCTAGAAACAAAGCAGCTCTCCCAGGATTCTGTAGTGCTAGGCAGTAACATGCAACTCCTCAATAAATTTCCCTCCCTCCTCTCGAGCTTGAACCCTTCTTCTCTTCCGCTTAATTCTCTCTTACTTCCATGCTTTCTTTCTGTATGTGGCCCACTAAGTGTAGAGTTTTTACCAAAGCATTGTGGCTATTGTACTCGTGAACTCAGTGCTTACCTTCTTAAAGGGGTTATGAGATCTGAACTTGGGTCCTCATGTTTCTCCAGCAGGAAGTTTAGTGACTGGACCATCTGTTAAACCCTCCATATGCATCACACAGCAAAGCCCTCAAAAATATGATACTGCATTAAGCTGCCTATTCTCTGCTACCTTAAAGGATATTACCCTACTTATAAAAACCTATCCTAAGAGAAGATTCAGCATTAAATAACTATGTTTGCCTATATATTCTGTTTGCTTGAACAATTATCTACATCCATAATTGAAACTTCTACCCCATAGACAGATTGCAAGATGAATAAGACAAAGCCCAAAACACATAACTCATTGTATAGAACAAATAACAAGGGGAATAACAGTTCACCTTATGAAATATCATACATAAATAAGGTGTATATTAATGGGTTTTGGATACTGAAAATATTATCTTTACTTTGTGTGTGTTACCGTGTTGATGTGAATAGGTGCCTGTGTGCCATGGGTGCTCACAGCAAGTCACCTTTGGGTGTCACTTCTCATCTTACTTGTCTGTTTGAGAAAGGAATTTTTTTATGGGTAAGCACAGGTGGTCCATGAGCTTCTGAAGATTCTCCTGTTTCTGTATCACATTTCCCAATACTGTGTTGAGCTTGTGTGTGAGCTCTGGTAATCAGAACTCGGGTCCTTGTGTTTGTGCAACAAACTCACTGTTCTGAGAATAGAGTTGTAATGGAGACTTTCGAATTCCACTTTATTTTTCTGTATTTAGTTGTTGTTGTTTAAGGCAGAGTCTCACTATGTGTTCACTATGCTGTACTTAAGGTCCAGGATATGACTCTATATGTAATGCCTCCCTCATCAACAGTTTTTTTGATCCTTGAAACAACTCTTGGAATAGGATAGGTCAGAAGCCTGATTCCTTAGATAATGGAAATTGAGGTTCCAAGAGGATATCAATTTGTTGAAGTCATTGAACTCAGAAGAAAAAAGCACAAGGAAATAATGATTACTCTACATATGGAAACATGATTTCTAAAAGTGGTAAAGCAATGATCTACCAGTTGTGTGCAAATCTGTATTTATTATTGTCATGAAATGGGAAGTGTGAATAAACTGCCTTCCTTCCACCTCAGAGTAAGAAAGGTGACAAAGGCTGCTTAGCTCTATGTTGATCTATTATCTATTATTGCTTTTTCTTCAAAAAGGATGACACATTATGCAAAATGAATAGAATCTCAGATTCCAAGTGCAAACAAAAGATATTAAGTTCTGATTTCTACTATTTTGAAATTGCCTTTCCTGGTGCCAAATAGATGTGTATAGATGTTTGCATTTTAAACCTTCCCCTTAGTGAAATGTTATAATGTTATAGCCATTTTAAACTGTCATAAGCAGCTCTGAAAAAGGAAAAAGAACACACACACCAAACCTAATAATTTCATCTCTTAAACCACACCTGAGGAACAGTTACATACTGGATTGTGTTGATTGCCAAAAATGATTAATGAAGTCTCCTAGTAAACCAATTGGGTCACAAAATTAAAGTGGGGAGTAAGAAAAACATGAAGTAAGCACAGGAGGAAGCCGCCTTCACTTTGAACTCTACTGATATTTTCATGACGTAGTTTTCTTCATCATCTGATAAATGTTATTTCTTTCATAGCATCTTACAGTTTTTCTCACTGGCATATGTGGTGGTTTTCTACTTATTTTGGATGTTCTCATTTATTTTAATTTTCACTATACACTGAAGTGTATAGTTTCCCTAAATTGTGCTTGTATTAATAAAAACTCAAGAGTCAAAAATTGAGATTAAAAAGCTGATAAATCCAAAGAACAATAGAGGGTTGATTGGCTGACCCTACTCTCCTTCCATGTTTTCCTGATCCCCAGTTCCCAAAACTCCCCCTCCGGCCCGACTCTCTTCCTGTCTCTCTCACTCCCACTTCCTCACTCCTCCAACAACTCTACAGCTAATCCCAGTCAACCAATCACTGACTCCATCTTTGATTCAAGGAAGCTTTACTGACACAGTGGAGTGTCTCCCACAACATTTCCTCCTTTTTATCTAAATAAAAAGGAGACAGACTCCACCAGCTCAGATTGGACCAAGAGGTGTGTCTTTGTTCTCCTAGGTGATCAACCCAACCTCTCTTGCCTTTAGGCCCAGGGGCACAACCGGTGTCCCCATAACCCCCAAACATTGCAGCCCCAGTTGCAGGCCAGCAGGCAGAACTCCTGCAGGCAGGCCTGACTACCCCACACCAGACCCTGTAACCTACAAACCCCACCCCACCCCCCCAAACTCACCCATCTTCCAAGACAGCAGCTACTCCTTGAGATACAGACTATAAGTGGGCCAAGAGATCTGATTGGACCAAGAGTGGATCCCTGAAACACAGACACCATTTGCACTGATTGGGGGAAAAGATCAGTAATGGCCAGTGCAAGAATACATTCAATAGCATAAAGAGAAATATGGCACCACCAGAACCTGTGGTCCTACTTCAGCAAGACCTGAACATCCCAACATAGAAGAGGCAGAAGAAAATGACCTTAAATATGATTTTTAAGATGATGACAGATGCATTTAAAGAGGAAATGAAAATTTCCTTAAAAAAATAAAGGAAAACACAAACAAAAAATTGGGAAAATCAATAAATCCCTTCAAGAAAACCAAGAAAAAGCAATCAAACAAGTGGAGGAAACAGCTCAAGACTTGAAAACTGAAACAGAGGCAATAAAGAAGACACAAACCAAGGGAATGCTGGAAATGGAAAATCTGAGTAAACAAACAGAAACTACAGATGCAAGCATAACCAACAGAATGTAGGAGATGGAAGAGAGAATCTCTGGCATTGAATATATGATAGAGGAAATAGAAAACATTAAAGTAAACAAAGTTATAACACAAAATGTCCAGGAAATCTGGGGCACTATGAAAAGACCAAACCTAAGAATAATAGAGATAGAAAAAGGAGAATACCAGCTTAAAGACACGGTGAATATATTCAACAAAATCATAGAAGAAAACTTTCCCAACCTAAGGAAGAAAAAAGATATAAGAAGCTTACAGAACAACAAATAGACTGGACCCAAAACAGAAGTCCCCTTGCCACATAATAATCAAACCACTAACATACAGAATAAAGAAAAAAAAATAAGACCTGCAAAGGAAAAAGGCCAAGTAACATATAAAGGCAGACTCATCAGAATAACACCTGAATTCTCTCTCAGTGGATACTCTAAAATCCATAAGGTCCTGGACAGACTTTATGCAGACACTAAGAGATAATGGATGTCAGCTCATACTCTTATACCCAACAAAACCCTCAATTGCCATAGATGGAGTAAAGAAATTATTCGATGGTAAGACTAGATTTAAACAATACCAATAGACAATCTAGCCCTATAGAAAGCACTAGAGAAAAAAATCCAACTTAAGGAAGTTAAATTCACCCATGAAAATACAGGTAATAGATAATCCCACACCAACAAATACCAAAGAAGGGAAACATACAACACTACCACCAAAAAATAACAGGAATTTACAATCACTAGTCATTAATGTCCCTTAACATCAATGGACTCAATTCTCCTATAAAAAGACACAGGTTAACAGAATGGATATGAAAACAGAATCCATCCTTCTGGTGCATACAAGAAACACATCTCAACTTCAAAGACAGACACTACCTCAGAGTAAAGGGCTAGGGAAAGTCTTTCAAATCAAATGAACATAAGAAGCAAGCTCATGCAGCTATCCTAATGTCTAACAAAATAGACTTCAAACTAAAATTAATCAAAAGAGATCAAGAAGGACATAACATATTCATCACAGGAAAAATACATCAAGATGAAGTCTCAATTCTGAACATTTATGCCCCAAATACAAAGGTACCAACATATGTAAAATAAACATTACTAAAGCTTAAATCACACATCAAACCCCACACACTAATAGTGGGAGACTTCAACACCCCACTCTCAACAATGGACAGGTCTACCAGATAGAAACTTAACAGAGAAATAAGGGAACAGACATTATGACTCAAATGGACTTAATAGACATCTACAGAACATTCCACCCAAGCACAAGCAAACATACCTTCTTCTCAGCACCCCATGGAAACTTCTCTAAAATTGACCACATACTTGGTCACAAAGAAAATCCCCACATATATTAAAAAATATTTTAATAATCTCCTGTATTTTATTGGAGCACTATGCATTAAAATTAGAATTCAAAAACGACACAAATTACAGAAAGCCTACAAATTCATGGAAATTGAATAATGCTCAAGTGAATCACCAATGCATCAAGGAAGAAATATAGAAATTAGAGACTTCCTAGAGTTCAACGAAAATGAATGTACAACATACCCAAACTTATGCGACACTATAAAAGTAGTACTAAGAGGAAAGTTCAAAGCTCTAAATGCTACATAAACAAGTTGGAGAAATCTCACACTAGCAATTTAACAGTGCACCTGAAAGCTCTAGAAGGAAGAGAAGTAAACTCACTCAAGAGGACTAGACACCAGGAAATAATCAAATTAAGGGCTGAAATCAATAAAATAGAAACAAGGAAAACAGTACAAAGAATCAATGAAACAAATAGTTGGTTCTTTGAGAAAATCAACAAGATAGACAAGCCCTTATCCAAACTAACAAAAAGGCAGAGAGGGAATATCCAAATTAACAAAATGAGAAACCAAAAGTGAGATGTAACAACAGACAATGAGGAAATGCAGAGAATCATCAGGTCATACTTCAAAAACCTGTGCTCCACAAAACTGGAAAATCTAAAAGAAATGGACAATTTTCTGTATAGGTACCATATACCCAAATTCAATCAAGACAAGATAAACAATTTAAATAGACCTACAACTTCTATGGAAATGGAAGCAGTCATTAAAAGTCTTCCCCCCAAAACAAAACAAAACAAAACAAAAACAAAAACAGAGCTAGATGGTTACAGTGTAGAATTCTACCAAAATTTTAAAGATTAATTAATACCAATACTCCTAAAATTGTTCCACAAAATAGAAAGAGAAGGAACTTTGCCAAACTCTGTCTATGAGGCTACCCTGATACCTAAACCACAAAAAGATGCAACAATGAAAGAGAATTGCAGACCAATCTCCCTTATGAACATTGATTCACAAATACTCAACAAAATAGTGGCAAACCAAATCCAAGAACACATAAAAAAAAATCATCCATTGTGATCAATAGGCTTCATCCCAGAGATGCAGGAATGGTTCAACAAATTAAAATCTGTCAATGTAATCCAACATATAAATAAACTGAAAAAAAATATCATTTCATTAGATACTGAAAAAGCCTTTGACAAAATCCAACACCCCTTCATGACAAAGGTCCCAGATTGATCAGGAATACAAGGAACATACTTAAACATAATAAAGGCAATTTACAGCAAGCCAACAGCCAACATCAAATTATCTAAATAAAAAGGAGGGGTTTAACTCTAACACAGTAAAACTATATATAATAAGAACAGTTATCAAGTAATAAGTACATTCAAAATATGCAATCCATTACTATTGGAAAATTCAAAGAAAATACTCCATTATCTATTCTATCATGGAGAATCCAAAGTTTTGTATCTGATTTACTTTCTGTCAAAAATAAGGAAAACTGTAACTATAACTATCTAATATCCAACCCTATCAAAGACCTCAGATGAATATAACACCTGATTAAACAGGAAGTACACAGCAAGCAACTTCCAAAACTAAGAAACAATAGAGACATTGGGTTTTCATTCTTGTATGGTAACTGGGTAAACTAAAGATGATTTTCTAGTAACTGTGTGCTATTACTCTTCAATTTCATAATGCAATGGTGTGGTAGGTTCTGCTTTCAATTCCTCTGTGTGTGTCTGAATATTTTTCTTATCTTCATTAGCAGGTCTTTCTAAGACTTTTATCTGTCAGATTTTCATTATTTTCATTAGTAATTCTTTCTAATGCTTGTATCTTATAGGTAATTATTTGTTATTTTCTTTGGTAAGTTTTTCTAAAGCTTGCATATTATCAGTAGTAAGTCTCTCTAAGGTTTGTGTCTTATCAGTCAAATTTTCATCAGTAAGTCTTTCTAAGGCTTGTGTCTTATCAGTAGTAAGTCTTTATAAAGCTTGCATCTAATCAAGAGTAAGTCTTTCTAAGTTTTGCATCTTACCAGTCAAATTCTCATATTTGGCATGGTTATCAAACCATTTTAAAGATAAAATATGAACTACCAAACTGATAGTAATTAAATCAGTATTATGTCAGTCCCATCTAAGTGATAAATCCCCTCATTTACTTTTTTCCATTTGCAAGTCATCTGTAGTAGCAGTAAACAGGTTCCTGACTCCCTGCATTATGATATTTCTGATTTTTAACATGAGAAATACATCCCCCCCCTCTTTTTTTTTTTTTTTTTTTTTGGTTTTTCGAGACAGGGTTTGTCTGTGTAGCTTTGCGCCTTTCCTGGACCTTGCTCTGTAGACCAAGCTGGCCTCGAACTCACAAAGATCTGCCTGGCTCTGCCTCCCAAGTGCTGGGATCAAAGGCATGTGCCACTACCGCCCGGTCCCCCTTTTTAAATAAAACCCAATTCCACTTTTAAGAATTCCCTGGTATCTCACCAGATCTGATGACTTTTCACTTTGTCCACAGCAGAGACTATGGTGATAGCACATATCACCATATGGGCTGGTGGGGGTGGGGGGTGGTAAGTCAGCTATAGCAGCAGTGGATTGCCCAGGCAGTGGATTGCCCAGGCAGTCAGACTATTGCCACAGTGATGGGGTGACATCAGGCTACCATTTTCCAGAGGAGCCAGGCTGAGCTGCCAGCCAACCTGCAGCTGCTTGTGAATAGCGGGGTTGTGGGGTGGGTGGGAGGGCTGAATTTGTGCCTTGATGGCATTAGCAGTAGAATCCCAAGTGGGTGTAAGCAGGTGTCAAGGTAGCTCAGCTGGTCTGGTTTGATAGCCTGTGGAGGCGGTTCAAGGAAAGCGCTCATGGTGGAAGTGAGAGCAAGGGTAGATGGTGGCTCACCCCAGCGGCTTTTGGGTCCAGGGGCGGGCAACAGCTGAAGGCTTCTGTGGAAAGACTGCAATGGAAAAAACCCTGTACTCACACAGGGGATCTATGGGGAGGAAGACAAAGCCAGCCTGCAGCATGGTTTAATAATTCCATGCATTGGATGCCAGATGTATTGTTTATCTAAATTGTGCTAGTATTAATAAAAACTTAGGAGTCAGAAGTTGAGATTAAACTCGATAAAACCAAGAAACCAGGGATGAGCGATCAGTTGACCCTACTCTCTACATTTTTCTGATCCAAAAGCCTAGAAGTCCCCCTCAGCCCTTCTTTCTCTCTTCCTGTCCCTCTCTCCAACTTCCTCAGTCGTCCAACACCTCTTCTGCTAGTCCTGGTCAGCCAATTGCTGACTCTAATCTTGATTCAAAGCATCTTTATTAGCAACAGATAGTGGCCCTGTGAACAATTCTCCTGAAACACTCAATGAAGTCATTGAGTTATTATCAGAGAAGGAAATATTTGTAATTCACATTTTTGTAGAGAAGGGAATATTGAAATTCACAGTTGGTAGTGGGCTATTTGCATTTTGTTCCTGGATCTGCTGTTTATACAATAGACTGACCTACAAGAAAACTCAGTAGCTTGTATTCTTCATGTTGCTTGTGTTTTCTGCATATTAATGTATTTTATATGGTTTAATTATAAGCTTCTGAAGTATGCATCTTGGTTATAGATAGATAGACAGACAGACAGACAGACAGACAGACAGACAGATAGTAATAGATTATAACTCATTTCAAAGACAGAACAAAAGCATTTGAGGCTGCAATTTTTATAGCCATTTTTATCTGTTCCTCATAAAATATTCATTTTATTCACATTAGTCAGTTTGTTGAGTCATGATAAAACTAAACAACTGTATTTTTTAATTTCTCTATTTATATAATCATCTCTTTATAACATGGAACATCATTCACCACCCTCACCACGCCCACCTCCCCTACCCCCCATCCCCTGACCCCCTCCACCCCATCTATGAACTGTTGGGGCATGGGAAGGGGCCAATTCTGCAGATCCAAAGCAGCAGGATCTCCATGATACAGGACAACAACAAAATATCCAAGAGGAGTCCCAATGAAGATCCAGTATCAAGAGTATAGCACCAGTCAAATGCGTTGAACCAGAAAAATGATTCATTACAGCGAATATTTGCAAACAATTTGTATGGATGTGACTAACTCTGTAACACTACAGCTTCCATAACAAGATGTTTTTCTCTCAAATTTTATTTTATTTTATTTTATTTTATTTGGGGGGAGGTTGCAAGGGCAGAGGGCAGATATGAAGAGATGGGGAGATGAATGAGATCAGGATGCTTGTTGTGAAATCCAGAAAAAAAAATCAATAAAATGTATAACTAAATAAATAGATAGATAGATAGATAGATAGATAGATAGATAGATAGATAGATAGATAGATAGATAGATGATAGATAAATCATGGAATATGTAAAACTCAACACAAATGAAATAGGATGTTTTATAGGTGAAACTTGGGGGTTATGTTTATTTCCATATGATTAGAAAGAAACATTTTGTAATTGTGTAGGTAGAGAGGTATGAAGATGTCTGTAAGTACATTATTGTTATTCATGAGATCATCTGTTTCTTAAAATGTAATATAAAAAATGAAAAAAGTACTTCAAATGAATCAGATAATAATGGTGATGAAGGAAGTAAAGACACAGAGGTATTTTCAGACAGAGCAGGTGTTAGGAAAGAAAAGATAACTGCTAAGTTAAGTAGGTACTTTTGAAGAATGCCCTTCTCAGTGTGGCAGGCAATGCCAGCATCGACTTGACAGTCACCTTGAGGAAGTCATTTTTCTCACACAACTCACTTAAAAGGATCGTGGAATAGGAGTCAGCAACTTTCACTTTGACATGCTTTGAGGTTCTTATGCAGTTTGATGAGATCAGGGATTCATGGTTATCATGTTATACATTACTCCTGGAAATATCTATGAGGAATTTTTGGATGAGATTCACAGTTCTTATCAGTGGACTTAGTGACATACCATCTCCAAATATACTAGCATCAGTGGAGTCTCTAAAAAGAAAAGAAAAACAAAACAAACAAAAGGTAACAAGGGAGAGAGGGCCTGTCCTTTATCTTTCTGACCATATTGTGTCCTCTTCTACTTGTAAAGGTGACTTCTGCCACTGTCTTATTTGTGGTCCTCGGGCTTACAGCTTCACATTGAACTCTACTGCTGTGTTTCTGCATCTCCATGTTTTCAGATGGCAGATGGTGGGAAATTTTCATGGGATGCCTCTGTGAAAAAAACTTCAGTTACCTGAGATAAATTCCTTATGGTGAGAGTACAAGCAATGATTTGGATCAGGTGACTTAGGATAAGTAGAAAATAAGAATGGTATGGGGTTATCCATTCATTAAATAGTGTTTGAATTTAAAATAGGGACCACATCATATTTAATCATTTGCTTTATGAAATGTCAATCAGAACAAAGACTGACTCTAATGGGGCCCTGTATGATCAGTTTGAGAAGTTTATTCTAGATCTTCTCATCATGTTAAATATGTAGGACTAAAAGGAATAATGCTCTGCTTTAATATAGTGTCAAATTATTATTTATTTATTTTTCCTAAATACAAATATTTCTACATAATTGACTCAACTCTCTAGATAAAGGGCTAATCTTTATATTTTAGTATATAAGGCAAATCTTTAGGAGAATAATCTATTTAAAATACTTGAATATTTTAATGGAAAATTGCTAGTTTTCAAAACTTCTTTTTTCTTCCACAGAAATAACCCTTTCACAGGGACAAACACTACTTGTTTTTCTTATGTATTTTCTTGACATGGGATTTTATTGAGTGAAAATGTGTGTGTTTTCTCTGTGGTGACAGTAAGAGTCACTTTTTATTTATGAACTCAAGAGAACCCGCATTTTGCAATTTGTTTTGATGTCTGAGATAAATAAGAACTGCAGAAAATGTAAAAAGAATACTATAACTTTATTAACAGAACCATTGTTGTTAATAATCAAGGGGGAAACTTGGAAGAAATACATTTGTAGAACCATTTTTACTTCATTTAGAAAATATCGATTAATATACTTTCTGAAATGTGCTTTGCAAAATCCCAAGTGTTATTAATATTCTCATAATATGGACTTTTTGATAGTCAAGTTCATACATGAAATTCTTTGTATGTGATTTGAATGGAAGGCAGAAAGTAAGGAAAGAAAGGATTGTGAAAAGAAAGGCTTGTTGGTAAGCATTATGGATCATTTGGACCTTTGGGCTTATGTTTTCAAACTGTTATTACAGTAAAGATTACTATGATGTGAAATTTACTCTGAGTCAGTTTGAGGAGGCCATGGAGCCTCTTCTACTCTGCCTTTCATCATTCTTGTGTTTGTGATGGTCCTTCAGGATAGAATTCAACATTCATAGCAGTACATTGATACTTCCCTGTTGTGAGGGTCTGTGACACTCGGTTGAAAGCATAAAGAACATAAAAAGCTGACCTCCTCCAACTCCATTTCCCAATCAATGAAGATCTGAGCTGGGACAGTAGGGAGTGGTTTTGTTTTTGCATTTGAACTTTGAAAGACCAGCTCTTCCTGAGTCTCTAGGCAGAAGCCTCTGGATTAGAAACAGTGCCTTTGGATCTCCTGATCCTCAACTTTTTGACTCTGCCAGCAGCCATGGTATCACCTCTTTTAGGTCTCCAGTTGCTGGCAAATTATTTTAGGACTTGTTATCTCTTAATATCCTGAGACAACTCCTTATGGCTTAGGACTATTCTTAGCTATATCCATATCTGTATATAATCTACATGGACTAATATTGACTATCTACTTACCTACCTATACATAAGTAATTCTTATTGGTTTTACTTCTGGGTGTCACTACCACTAGTTTCCAGAGCTATGAAGTTCATGTTTAATAGTGTATAGCATTAACATCAACATACACACATAAAACTGTGTGTTGCATGATTTATGATTATTTCTTCAATTTTTCCAGAGGCCAGAGAAAGGACACACTCCATGTCTCAGGTTCTCCTTCTGTCCCTCCCCTCCCTAATTTTCCTCACTAGTGTTCTCTCTCTACTCCCTCCTGTAACACGAATCTTAAATGGTCTTATTAATATAAAATTTGAGAGCCAGGTTTTGGGGTGAATTCTGAAAGATCAGAGAAGCAGAACAAGCCACAGGTAACCTCACCTTGACAAATCCTCATCGGATTCTGTTTCCATGAATCTTCAGACTATAAGTTTCTGAGTTCTCACCTGAATGGATCTCAGCTGAACTGCTGCTGAAAGCCTAAAAGCTCAAAAGCCTAAAAGTCTCTAGTTCTTGGTATTCATGCCTCGTATACCTTTCTCTTTCCTGCCATCACTTCCTGGGATTAAAGGCGTGTGTCTTTCCCAAGCAAGACATGAGGTCTCAAGTGCTGGGATTAAAGGTATGTGTCACCATTCCTGGCTGTTTCCAGTGTGGCTTTGAACTCACAAACATCCAGATGGATCCCTGCCTGCCAAGTGATAGGATTAAAGATGTCTGCTACTTTTGCCTGACTTCTATATAGTGGCTGGCTTTTTCCTCTGATCTCCAGGCAAGTTTTATTTTATAGGGAGACACAGTATATTGGGGGACACAATACATCACCACATCATGCACAATTCTTTGCTAAACAATCGTTCTCTTTGTATTATTTGTAACATGAAAACCTTGTTTTGTTATGGTTTTGACAAACTTTTTTAAGGAAAGATCTAATGACTTTATTGCTCTATTCTGATTAAAAAATCCTCAGTGGTATAATGAAAGGATTCATATCTGATTTCATGACTTGTTCAGCATAAAATTTGACAGTGTGAGCAAGTGCACATATGTGTTGGGGGTGGATCTTAGTCTTTGGTCTTTTTTTTTTCTAGTACTTTTATCTCCCTTGAATCTGAAAATTCTTAAGAGTATAAAGTTTAAACGAACTTATGCACTCATTTCAGCAAGTTTTATCTGCTACTAACTCACTTTGATCTACAGGGAAGTTCTGTTTTGGATAGTTTTACAGGCAAGTACAACCTTGGCTATACTATCACACATAAGCATTCTCAGGGTACTTGTGGTAGTTTGAATGTAATTGGCCCCCATAAGCTCATAGGGAATGGCATTATTAGTAGATGTGGCCTTGTTGGAAGAACTGTGTGACTGTGGGGTGAGCTTTGAGGTCTGCTATGCTCAAGCTGCAGTGTGGACACAGATTCCTTTTGCTCCCTGCAGATCATGATGTAGAACTGTCAGTTCATTCTCCAGGACCATGTCTGCCTGCATGCTGTCATTTCTCACTATTATCACTGTCTAATAGACCAGCCTCTTGGAAGCTCTGGGTTTAGAAGGAATCCATGGTGCTAACAAAGATAAGACTTTTCTATCTGAGGGAGTTAGGGAAAAAATACTCACACATTCACTTGATCATTTCCTTCTTTTTTCATCTGCCTCTTCTGATGGACTGACTGGGCTGGACTTAGCTGACATGGGTTTGGCTGGCTTCGAGTACTGAACATCCATACAAAAGTGTATTTACAGATTGTTACGTAAAGTATTTCCTCATACCAAGGTCCCTAGCCTTAATTTACATGTCTTATTGAAGGGGACCATCACCTGCCTCCACGACTCTAGTCCTTCATTCAGCACTGTGTACAATAAATACACAATAATATAAGAGCCCCAGGTGTGCCTGAGGTATCTTGTGACCAAGGTCATGGGATGGCTGCAAGGCCCCCTCAGTAAAACAATCATTGTTTTCCACAAGGATTCTTCAAAGTCAAGGTCCTTCTAAAAAACATCTGTTCATTCTAATCTCTAGCCCATACAGTAATTATGCTAAATTCCTACAGAGTACCAGTAACATGTTTTTCCTCTCCCTTACATGATTACAAAGTCATTCCAATATCCCATAAACATTTTCATCTAAGTAACTTATTGCAGATCAACAGAACATGAGCAGACAGAAAGCATCTTTTTTTAAGAAATATTTTCCATTCATTTTACACATCAATCAAAGATCCCCCTCTTCCCTCCTCCTGCCCCCCAGCCTGCCCCTCCCAACCCAACACCCACTCCTCCCACAAGAAGGCAAATAATGAGGAAGTATATCAAGTAGAGGCAAGTCCAAGCCCCTCCCCCTCCCTGCCTCAAGGCTGCATAAGGTGTACCATCATAGGTCCAAAAAGCCCACTCATGCACCAGGGATGAATTCTGATCCGACCGCCAGGGGGCCCCCCAAGCAGATCAGGCTATAAACTGTCTCACCATGCAGAGGGCCTAGGGCAGTCCCATGAAGGCTTCACAGCCATTGATCCAACTTTCATATGAGTTCCCACTAGTTTGGTTTGGTTGTCTCTGCAGGTTTCCCCATCATGATTATGCACTTGCTCATAGAATCCCTCTTCTCTTTTTGACTGTACTCCTGGAACTCTGTCTGGTGATTGGCTGTGGATCTCTGCATCTGCTTCCATCAGTCACTGGAGAATAGCTCTGTGATAACAGTTAGGGTGTTTACCGATCTGGTCCCTTGGGTAAGTCAGTTCAGTTCAGGTACCCTCTCCACTATTTCAAGTAGTCCAAGCTGTGGTCATCCTTGGGGATTTGTGGGAACTTCCCTACCTTCTGGTTTCTCTCTATCCCCATGATGTCTCCGTCTGTCATGGTATCTCTTTCATTGCTTTCCCACTCCATCCCTGTTCCAGCTCGACCATTTTGTTCCCTTATGTTCTCATCCCCTATCCCCTACCCTCCATTGCCCACCCTCATCCCTGCTTTACTCATGGAGATTTCATCTATTTCCCCTTCCCAGGGTGATCCCTCTTTGGGTCTTCCTTGTTAGCTAGCTTCTCTGTAGTTGCGAGCCGCAGATAGGTTATCCCTTTCTTTACATCCAGTATCCACTTATGAGTGAATACATACCATGGTTGTCCTTCTGAGTCTGGGTTACCTCACTCAGGATGATATTTTCTAGTTTCATCCATTTGCCTTCAAATATCATGATGTCATTGTTTTTCTCTGCCGAGTAGTACTCCATTGTATATATATACCACATTTTCTTAATCCATTCTTCAGTTGAGGGGCATCTAGGTTGTTTCCAGGTTCTGGCTATTACAAATAATGCTGCTATGAACAGAGCTGAGCATGTGTCCTTGTGGTAAGATTGAGCATTCTCTGGGTATATGCCCAAGAATGGAATAGCTGGGTCCTGAGGAAGATTGATTTCCAATTTTCTGAGAAACCACCATACTCATTTCCAAAGTAGATGTATAAGTTTGCACTCCTAACTACAGTGGAGGATTGTTCGCCTTGTTCCATATTGTCTCCAACATAAGCTGTCTTCAGTGTTTTTGATTTTAGCCATGCTGACAGGTGTAAGATAGCATCTCAGAGTCGTTTTCATTAGCATTTCCCTGATAACTAAGGATGTTGAGCAATTCCTTAAATGTCTTTCAGCCATTTGAGATTCTTCTGTTGAGAATTCTCTGTTTAGCACAGTAGCCCATTTTTAAATTGGATTGTTTGTTATTTTGATGTCAAATTTCTTGAATTCCTTTATATATTTTGGAGATCAGCCCTCTATCAGATGTGGGGTTGGTGAAAATCTTTTCCCATTTGGTAGGCTGTCATTTTGTCTTATTTACTGTGTCCTATGCCTTACAGAAGCTTCTAGGTTTCAAGAGGCCCCATTTATTAATTGTTGCTCTCAGTGTCTGAACTACTGACGTTATATTTAGAAAGTAGTATCCTGTGCCAATGCATTCAAGACTACTTCCTTCTTTCTCTTCTATCAGGTTCAGTGTAACTGGCTTTATATTGAGGTCTTTGATACACTTGGACTTGAGCTTTGTGCGTGGTGATAGATATGGAATTATTTGCAATCTTTTACATGTTGACATCCAGTTATGCCAGCACCATTTGTTAAAGGTGTTTTAGTTTTTCCATTGTACAGTTTTGGCTTCTTTGTCAAAAATCAGGTGCTCATAACTGTGCAGGTTAATGTCAGGGTCTTCAATTTGATTCCCTTAGTCCACATGTCATTTTTTATGCTAATACCAAGCTGTTTTTTTTTTTCTGTAGCTCTATAGTAGAGCTTGAGGTCAGAGAAGGTTATGCCTCGAGAGATGGCTTTTTCGTACAGGATTATTTTAGTTATCCTGTGCTTTCTGTTTTTCCAAATAAAAATGAGTATTATTCTTTCCAAGTCTGTGAAGAATTGTGTTGGGGTTTTAATGAGAATTGCATTGGATCTGTATATTGCTTTTGGTAAGATTGCCATTTTAATGATGTTAACCCTACCTATCCATGAGCATGGGAGATCTTTCCATTTTCTGATATCTTCTTTAATTTCTTTCTGCAAAGATTTAAAGTTCTTGTCATACAGGTCTTCCATTTGCTTAGTTAGAGTTACCCCAAGGTATTTTATATTACTGGTGGCTATTGTAAAGGGTGATGTTTCTCTGATTTCTTTCTCAGCCCTTTTATCATTTGTATATAGGAGGGCAACTGATTTTTTTTTAGTTAATCTTGTATCCTGCCACATTACTAAAGGTGTTTATCAACTGTAGACATTACCTGGTAGAATTTTTAGGATCACTAATGGATACTATCATATCATCTGCAAATAGTGAAAGTTTAACTTCTTCCTTTCCAATTTTTATCCCCTTGATCTCCTTTTGTTGTCTTATTGTTCTAGCTAGAACTTCAAGTACTATATTGAATAAATATTGGGAGAGTGGCGAGCCTTGTCTTGTTCCTGATTTTAGTGTAATCAGTTTGAGTTTCTCTCCATTTATTTGAATTTAGCTGTTAGCTTGCTGTAAATTGCCTTTATTGTGTTTAGTTATGTTCCTTGGATTTCTGATCTCTCCAAGACCTTTATCATGAAGGGGTGTTGGATTTTGTCAAAGGTTTTTTTCAGCATCTAAGGAAATGATCATGTGCTTTTTCTTTTGGTTTGTTTATATGGTGTATTACATTGATATATTTTCATATGTTGAACCAACCTTGCATCTCTGGGATGAAGCCTACTTGATCATGGTGGATAATTATTTCATGTGTTCTTAGATTCAGTTTGCCAATATCTTATTGAGTATATTTGCATCATTGTTCATGAAGGAGATTGGTCTGTAATTCTCTTTCTTTGTTGTATCTTTGTGTGGTTTGGGAATCAGAGTAACTATAACCTCATAAAAGGAGTTTGGCACTGTTCCTTCTCTTTCTATTGTGTGGAACAATTTGAAGAGCATTGAAAATCTGATAGAATTCTGTGCTGAAACTATCTGGTCCCAGGCTTTTTTTTTGGGGGGGGGGTTAATGACTGTTTTTATTTCCTTGGGGGTTATTGATCTATTTAAATTGTTTATCTCATCTTGATTTAACTTTGGTATGTGGTACCTTTCCAGAAAAATGTCCATTTCTTTTAGATTTTCCAGTTTTGTGGAGTACAGGCTTTTGAAGCATAACCTGATGATTTTCTGGATCTCCTCATTGTCTGTTGTTACATCTCACTTCTGGTTTTTGATTTTGTTAATTTGGATGCTCTTTCTTTCTGCCTTTTGGTTAGTTTGGATAAGGGCTTGTCTATCTTGTTGATTTTCTCAAAGAACCAACTCTTTGTTTCATTGATTCTTTGTATTGTTCTCCTTATTTCACTTTTATTGATCTCAGCTCTCAATTTGATTATTTCCTGTTGTCTATTCCCTCTGGGAGACTTTGCTTCTTTTTGTTCTAGAAAAGTTTTGTTAAGTCACTAGTGTGAGATTTCTCCAACTTCTTTATGTGTGCATTTGGAGCTATGAGTTTTCCTCTTAGCACTGCTTTCATGGTGTCCCATATGTTTGGCTATGTAGTACATTCATTTTCCTTAAATTCTAGGAAGTCTTTAATTTCTTTATTTCTTCCTTGATGCAGTGGTGGTTCATTTAAGTATTATTCAGTTTCCATGAGATTGTGTAATTTCTGTAATTTTTGTTGTTCTTGAAATCTAACTTTAAGCCATGGTGGTCTCATAGAATACAGGAGGTTTTTCTAATTGTTTTGTATCTGTTGAGATTTGCTTTGTGACCAAGTATGTGTTCAATTTTAGAGAAGGTTTCATGGATGCTGAGAAGAAAGTATATTCTTTTTTGTTATGATAGAATGTTCTAGATTTATCAGTTAAGTCCATTTGAGTCTTAATACCTATTAGGTCCCTTATTTCTCTATTAAGTTTCAGTCTCGCAGATTTGTCCAATGGTGAGAGTGGGGTGTTGAAGTCTCCCACTATTAATGTGTGGGGTTTGATGTGTGATTTAAGTTTTTAGTAATGTTTCTTTTACATATGTGGCTGCCCTTGTATTGGGGGCATAAATGTGTAGAATTGAAACTTCATCTTGGTGAATCTTTCCTGTGATGAGTATGTAAATGTTCTTCTTGATCTCTTTTGATTAATTTTAGTTTGAAGTCTATTTTGTTAGATATTAGGATAGCTACACAAGCTTGCTTCTTAAGGCAATTTGATTGGAAAGTCTTTTCCCAGCCTTTTACTCTGAGGTAGTGTCTGTCTTTGAAGATGGGGTTTATTTCTTATATGCAGCAGAAGGATGGATCCTGATTGTGTATCCACTCTGTAAACCTTTGTCTATTTACAAATGAATTGAGTCCTTTGATATTAAGGGATATTAATGACCAGTAATTGTTAATCTCTGCTATCTTTTGGTGCTAGTGTGTATGTGTTTTCCTTCTTTGGGATTTACTCCTGTGGGGTTATCTATTTCCTGTGTTTTCGTGGGTGTGTCTGACTTCCTTAGGTTGGAATTTTCCTTCTAGTGCTTTCTGTAGGGCTGGATAGGTATTTTTTAAATCTGGTTTTGTCTTATTCACTCAGTCTACAGTGATTGGAAGTTTTGGTGGGTATATTAGTCTTGGCTGGCATCCATGGTCTCTTTATATTATATCTGCCCAGGATCTTCTGGCTTTCAAAGTTTGATTGAGAATTCGGGTGATATTTTGATTGGTCTACCTTTATAAGTCACTTGGCATTTTTCCTTTGCTGATATTAATATTCTTTCTTTATTCTGTATGTTTAGTGGTTTAATTATTGTGTGGCAAGGGCAGGCTTTTTGTGGGGTCTAGTCTATTTAGTGTTCTATAAGTTTCTTGTATCTTCATAGGTATTTCCTTCTTTAAGTTGGTAAAGTTTTCTTCCATGATTTTGTTGAATATATTTTCTGTACCCTTGAGTTGGTATTCTTCTCCTTTTCTATCCCTATTATTCTTAGGTTAGGCCTTTTCATGGTGTCCCAGATTTCCTGGACATTTTGTGTTATGACATCTTTGGCTTTGATGTTTTCTTTGACTGTTGAATCTATTTTCTCTATTGTATCCTCTACACCAAAGATTCTTTCTTACATCTCTTGTATTCTGTTGGTTATGCTTGCATCTGTGTTTCCTGTTTGGCTATTCAGATTTTCTATTTCCAGCATTCCCTTCTTCATTGCTTCTATTTCACTTTTCAGGTCTTGAACTGTGTCCTTCACATTTTAAATTGCTTTTTTATGGTTTTCTTGGCTTTCTTTAAGGGATTTATTCCAATATTTTGTTTGTTGTGTCCTGAATTTCTTTAAGGTAATTTTTCATTTCCTCTTTAAAAACCTCTAGCATCTTCATGAAGTTTTTTTAAGTTAGTTTTCTTCTGCTTCTTCTACATTGTGATGTTTGGGTCTTGCTGTTGTAGAATGGCTAGGTTCTGGTGATGCCATATTGCTCTTTATGTTGTTGTATGTATTTTTGCATTGGTGTTTACCCATCTGTTCCTCCAGTAGGTGCAAGAGGTACTTGTGTCTGAGCAAGCTGCTATTGGTTCAACTGTGCTTGCTGTGTCTGTATCTCAAGGGGCCCCTCTGGGTCCAATATTAACTCTTAGTCTAATTGGAGCTTGCAGATTCTGTATCTCAGGGAGCTTCTCTTGGTCCAATTCAAGCTAGCTGATTCTGTGGCTCAGGGAGCCTCTGTTGGTATTATCAGGGCTCTTGGTTCAGTCAGAGCTGGCAGATTTTGTGTCTCAGGAAGACACTGGGGCCACAGGGGGATGGGTATTGGGGTAGGGCTTGGGTCTTGTAGATTGCAGGGTCAAATCGGGGGGGTTAGTTGGGGAGCTTTCTGAACAGAAGTCTTCCCTGCTTGCCAGCAACTGGGGTTGAGATGGGTGGGGGTTCCCAGGGACCAGTTGTGTCCAGAAAGCATCTTTTTATAGCCAAATCCCTTGCTGGCAGGCGGCATGCCGAGGCTACCGAGAAAGAATTCTACTGTCTATTTTGAAAGTTAATCTTACCAGGAATCCTAAAGGAAACACAAGCCTAAACTTTTGTACATAAAAGACAGTCAGTCGGCTGTGCTTTAGATCCTCAGGCTGTATACCCATTTATCATTAGCCTCTTAGATCAAGATATTGAGGGCAGGAATGGGTACAAGGCGTTAATCATCAGAGTTAATCATCACCTTCAGTCAACAACCAGCCTTAACAGTGGGCTGCCTTGTATTTCTTAACCTCAGCTGTGTATACTTATGGACATCATGTTGTTCTCTGTGGTTTCTTTATCTCAAAGTTATTGTCAAAACACCTGATCTAACCTGAAGTTATTATAAGGCTTTGTATTGGCTAAATGATGCACTATGAAAACTCATGACTATATCTTTTTAGGATTAAGAGAATTAGAATCAGTTGGGCTCCTGAGGAATTAAATTGTTCTCCTTAATCATTAATCTGAGCTGTTATCTAAAGCAGCTCCTTAGGTGGAACTCATGGGCCTAGCTCTGAAACATATACTTGTATATACTTTTACTCATCAAAGCTCTGCTCTGTATAAGCTAACATTATTATCACTTAGATGGTATAGCTTAGGGAGGAAGTCATCTTCATAACAATTTGCAGGTAAAACTGCCCAGGAGAACAGGGTGTTGCCATGAGATAAATACATTGCCTTATAGGCAATGGGGAATTCCCCTCCATCCAATTCATCCATGCCAGATACCAAAGAGAGATGGCAACAGCAAAGATGCAAAGTCATAGCAGAAGGAAGAGACATTCCAGGGTCTGTGGGATTGGGGACCTTAACCTACTGGAGAATTATCCAGCACGGGGATGTCTCTTGGTGCCTGACAACCTGAAACTCAATCATCACCTGCTGTCTGCCTGACATAGCTGCTGGCATACCATGATGATGATGGACTAACTTCTGATGCTGTAAGCCACCACAATTAAGTTTTACTTTATAAGACTTCCCATCGCCACAGTGTCTCTTAGCAGCAATAGAAACCCTAACAATGACAATGCTGAAGTTACTAGGAATGTTCAGACCACTTCCTACATTAGGGGAAAACAAGTTTTTAAAAGGTCAGAGATTGACTCTGAAAATAAGACGACCGGGAACAATTCTGAGCAATATCTTCAGTTGCTATTGGAAAGACCACTGGAGCCTTCTGTATTTTTAGCTCTAATCTTCATTAATATTCTATCAAATGAGGGATCAATGTTCTATAGTTACAGAAGTTTAGTGGACAAGATCACACTTGTGACACTATAGCTACAATGGGAGCTCATATTTCTGCTTCTCTTATACTTCCTTTTGCTCAATCTCTCAGTTACAAACATTTTGTAAGCACATATTACATTTATAATTTTAAATATTGGTTTGTAAACAATGCCTTCCCTTAATTTTCTGAGGCAAAAAAAAATTATTACATCATGTTCATACATTCTGTTACTAATTACAGTATTAGAAACATTTAATATGTCTTCTATGGTTCTCTTAAACATTACTCCAAGGGTAAACAATCTATATCAGGCCATATTCAATTTCCATCACATTACAGACATTGTGTTCTAGACCTAGTGGCATAATTTGCCTCTAGATTATCCATATTTCAAGTATTCTATATTAAAATTTCAGATCAGAAAATACAAATAATTAACATGGGACATTTTATTTGGCTTCCCCTAATAAAACAAAGTCACTTCATGATATATTTTGATAAAAATTTCCTTTTCCTTTCTTGAAATATTTGAAGTTCTGACAACAATAAGCTTATGGTTTTCCTAGAATATGACACTGAAATTGAGTAGATATTAAATTCACTTTCCCTTAGCTGCAAATCTTCTCCAGTTTGACATAATCCATACATACTATTCCCCATTTTCAGAATATAGTAAAAGAGATAATGAGCAGTTGCTGGAGTGTGTGTCTTACATGCAGGAAGCTTTGGGATCATCCCCTTAATATAAGGGATAGGGTAGGGCACACTAGAACTTGGCATGTGGAGGAAGGAAGACCAGACTTTAAGGACAGCTCCAGCTATGCACTGTGATCTAGAATGACCTGGGTTAGAGACTTTGTCGCAAAAATAAGAAAAATTTAAAAAGAAAGATAGTTGCCATTAAATATCATTAAATTCTTAGATTCTAAAATAAACCTCTCTTCTGCACTGATGAAAAATGCTACATTGGAAAACAAACTAGAAAATGGAGAGAGAAAGTACCCTCCTATTTAAATTGTGTCAATTGTCTGATCTTGGCAGACATTTACAATGGGTGAGGGGCAGCCTTTGTTTCATCCATGCACCACGCATGAGTATTTAACTGGGTTGATGAAATCTGTACCTATTTCAGGTAAAATAATTTGGGAATGAGTTTCAAATTATAAGACTGAGGTAGATAAAGTGAATGTTAATTCTCACATTGAGGCACTAGGAGAAGAAATATGTTTTTCAAATGTCCAAGTGTAGTTATGCTTTATCTTAGCACAATTTTAACTCAACTTTAAATTTTAATGTTAAGCTTAAATTACTAAGAATTCACTTCAAGTGAGTCTATGATGATACTTTTCATTTCTTTCCACAATAACATTTTGTGTGGATTACTCAGTGTCCCTATGTACTTGCCTTTATTCAGAACACTCACATTTAATCATCTTTGCTTTGCTTCCTACAAAGCATTTGCCCATGAAATTCAAACCACATTTGGGGAAAACAGAACTAGTAACCCAGTGGAAATCAGTAGGCTTTATGCCTCAGGAGCCCACGCATTTGTGTTAGATAAATGTCTCCCTACCTGGTTTTTGTTCAGCTGTCCACCCATATAAAAGCTCACAGCAGCCACATCTGTATTCAGCCACAACTCTTTGTGAAAGGGACAGCTTGAAAACCTATTAAAAATACATTGTTACTATGAGTATTTTGTTCCTTTTGCTATATAATAAGCTGAAAACTACAGTACGTGAGCATTCTATGGGGAAGACTGCTGTTTCTTTTATTGACTTTATAGCCACACAAACTAATAGAAAATGCAATTTATATCATGCAGGTGAGCTCAATCACACTGGACTCAACAGGATGGAATATTTTCCCTGCATTTAAGTTGTAAATGGCAGATTGGTTTACAATAAATATCTGGGAAAATAAAATGTCACTTCTTTGTAGAATTTTACTATAAGAAATATCCCTGTTGTAAATGATATATTAAATTTCTGCCTATGAAGCTAATGTTCATTACAGGCATTTTGCAAGTTCTTAAGAAATAAGAAAAAGTAAATATAGGGCCACAATTTCATCATTTAGAGATGGCTATCAGTATATGGGAAATGTAAATTTCTTTTTTCATATTAACTTTGCAGAGGCAAAGGTATTTCTGCTATTATTACTTTTCCATACAAATTCGCTGTCCATGAGCACAAGTTTTAATGATTTGTTATAAATTTATTCAATAATTCTATTTGAGACTAGTTTTATCTGTAGTTCAGCAGACTTCTTTTTCTCTGTATCTTTTTTTTTCTTTTTTCTCACTCACTTTCCTTTTTAATAAATATTTACTGTGGTTTACATTTCCTCTTAAGACTACCCAAGCAAGGCTCCAGTTACCCATGAAAAACTATGGCTAATTGCTGATCCCAGGCTGTAATTGTCATAACTATTTCTGTGATGTAGTAGCATTACACCTTGTAAATAAATAGTATCCCACATGTGGAAAAGTCCTTTGGGAAAGATTTTCAAACATTCTGTTATATTGTAAGTATAACTATGCCTCTGAAACAAGAGAATTTAAATGCATTATTTCTCAACAAAGATGTCATTAAAGTCTCCACAGTACTGACCACTGAGCACCAATAAGCTAACATAAAAAGTAATTATAAAACTAAACTAAGTAGAGCTTGGAGAGAGTACTCATGGTTTAGGTGTGTTCTTGTAGAAGATTCAAATTTGGTTTCCAGGAGCCACATCAGGTAGCTAACAACTCTGTGAACCTCCCTCCAGTCCCAGGATATCTGACACTCTTTTCTGGTCTCCAAGGTAACCTGGAGAGAGAGAGAGAGAGAGAGAGAGAGAGAGAGAGAGAGAGAGAGAGAGAGAGAGAGAGAGATTGAGAATTTGTAAGAGTGTCTGCTTTCTGGGTTGAGCCCCCTTGCATATGAGTTTTCTCAGTTAGACCTTAATGTGCCCAGGACACAGAAGTGTATTAATTCTACATGACCATTGTTGTTCTATCTGCTTCATGCTGTTCCTTGCTTCTCACAATCAACTCCAGACTAAAATATACTAAATTGTAACACATCAAACTGGTATAGTGAAATATGGGTTGTAGTGAATATGAGAAGGATGTGCAAGTTGAATTACATGTCAAACAATTTAGAGGTAATCACTCCAGACAAAGTCAATTGAAGAAAATAACTTCAAATTTAAGATTCCTTCTGAAATAGATTGCTATGTATATATCTTTATATATTTGGTGCCCTTATCTTTAACATTAAAACCATATTCTCACATATATAGAATCTTTACATTCTATTTTGCTCTGTCAGTCTTAGTATCATTTTCTGTCCCTGTCATAAAATACCATGACAAAATCAACTTAAAGAATAAAGTGTTCATGTTAGCTCACAATTCCAGATTATATTCTGTTGTAGCAGGGAAACCAAGGCAGTGGAAATTTGAAATAACCAGTCACATTACATTTATAATCAAGATCAGGGAGAGAGAAAGTGACTTCATGTGGACTAATGCTCAGCTCATTCTTCATTCATAAAATTCATGATCATCTGCATAGGGGGTGATGCCAATCCCAGTGGGTGGGTTTTCACAACTCAAATAATATAATCAAAATTACCCCCCATTGACACTCTCACAGACAATCCTGATCTGGCAGTTTTATTTTTTTTTTTTTTGAGGTGGTTCTAGACTATGTTGATTTGGTAATTAAAACTAATAATCATGATTTTAAAATAGTCTAAATAGTTATTGAGCTAGATGCTGATGCATAATTGGTAATTGGAGACATTTTGAGAATGAGAAGAACCAATATTATCAATTGGGAAAATGCACATCAACCGGAACTATTCCATGACAAACAATAAGAACTCATACAAAAAAAATCATAGTGTAATGTTGTCATTGAAAGTTTCTGTTTTTTATTATAAGCAAATGCAATGAAAAAGCCACAAAGAACCATTTTGGCGTCCACTTCACTACTTTACCTCAAATGGTAGAGCCTGAATTTCTTCATTGGAAAGGTGATTTTTGAAAAAGGAAGTAAATTAAATTATTTTATGTTCAGGACACAAACAATCCTTAACTTTATTATTATTTAATTCATTAAAAATATTTGGATAAACAAAAAGTACTCATTTAGAAAATAAACAATAAATGGTCAGTGACCTAAGGATAGCACTTATAATTTTATCTGATATTAACCACAGAAGTGTTTGTAGCTGAAAGATAGAGACATTTGTCTTGCCAGCATTGCAAAATGTGGATAATTAAAACTCTGGACTAAAGTAGTGCGTGGCTTATAGGTGAAGTACTTAAAACTCAAGCACCATAAAAACCAAAAGCAAAACAAACAAACAAAAAACCCTCAGGCAGCACCAATGTTTCCAAATTTGTCATTCATTTCTGAGAACTCAAATCTTGAACTCCAGTCCAATTATCTATACTTTTACCAGCTTCCTCTTGTAGCCCTTCATAATTTCTAGTTACCAAATCCAAGTTTTGGACAAAGGTAATTTTCTCATTGGGGCTTTCTACTCTTTCTTTAATTTCTTCTATAAAACTTCTGTATCCAGAAACACACAGAAGAGCACAGCTATCCAAAATACAATATTTAGAGCTAACAGTAATTTCTGTACCAGCTAATTATAATATCTGAGATAAAAATAGCAATAATAATTTGGCCTACTGTTACATTTCCTTCATATGTTTCTTTTGTTTTTTTGTTTTGTTTTTTCTGTTCTAAGCCACTTTTAGTAAATGGGATGGAAATAACTAGGTAGAAAAGTAGAAAAAACTATTTCTCTCTCTCTCATAAACACTGAGATATGTAATTCAGAAAGAATTACTGGAAAGTCCTGGCATTTACCTTTAATTCATACACTAAAGAATCTTTATGAAACCAGCTGTGATTTTTCTCCTTTGGGTTTAGAGATACTCTGGCAAGGAGCGACAATCAGACAGAGTGTCTTCCCATTTTATGCTCTAGGTTAACATCTTAATTTCAAATAGCCTAAGTTGCCTGAAATGTCTACCATCTGCCAATTAACCTTCTGTAACTAAAATGAATGATAGCCTTTGAAAGGTACACTACAAATGCTTTTGGAGGAGGGGATGGGAGTAGTTGGGTGGGGAATGCTGGAAGGGAGCAGGAGAAGGGATGAGAAGGGGATCTGTGGATGGTATGTAAAATGAATAAAAAATTTTCTTAAATAAAAAAATTCTGAAAAAAAAATTAAATGCTTTTCATTCACCATTTTTGTCCTTCACGGGATTGTCAATGTGTATTTTTATTCCGAGAACAAGAAAGAAAAAAAAAGGGTGACATCTATTATTTGTGCTAAACTATATGTATTATTGTCCATGTTGCTGTGACCAACAGAATCTGCTTAAGCGAGTTAGGATTTATTATGGTTCCAGAAGATTTCTCATGGTAAGGAAGGGTTGGGAGGGCAACTCGATGGCATCTGGGCACCTAGAGTATCTGGAACCTGTGTTCACTGCCTCATGTCTTAGTAACAACAAGCACAGGTCAGAAGCAGAAATGGATACTACCTTTAAGTCTCACCCCCAGTGTCCCCACTTCCTCCAGCTGGGCTCTATCCCCTAAAGGTTCCTCAAGCTCTCAAAACAGAGCCAACAAGTAGACACTAAGACATTAGAGAATGGTTCACATTCAAACCAAAGTATCGTTGCTATTTCAAAATGCACGAATGTTAGAAACACCTTCATTTAAAAATTACTCAAGGTTATGATTAAAGAACTAAGGCTACTCTTAACAATTCCATTTGAATCTTTCCTTTCCACAAGCATTCCCTATCCTGTATCAGGTGAATCATCAATTGAATAGTTGAATTCAGCACTTCTAATCAGTGTTGATTTGCTAGTTTTCATTTATTTTTTTCTGGATAGTGTTATATTGATATGGTTTTCAAAGTAAATAAAGAGTTCAGACATATATGTGTGTGTGTGTGTGTGTGTGTGTGTGTGTGTGTGTGTGTGTGTGTGTGTGTGTGTGTATTCTCACCACCATAGTATATAGGTCAAATTTGAGCTGTAGAGAGAATTTGGGATCGAAGCTTTTGTACCAGAATAATTTGAAAAATTATTTCATCATTTTCTGGCCTCTAGTAGTAGAGACGAAAAGACTGAAGCAAGATCCATCCTCTATCTTGAATTAAATATTCTTATCATGATGTAAACATGTAATAGTCTATTTCCTTAGTGGTCCTCAATATCCTGGATGAACTTCCAGTTTGTAGATATCAGCTATTTTGTAGCTAAGGGATGAATTTTAATGTAAATGGAAACTAATTATTACATTTCCAATCACAAAATTTTTTAATAAGACAAATTTACAATATTTTTTATTTTTTTAAATTTCTGATTATTTTCTCTGTACTTGAGATCCTTCATCAATGTTTTTCTACCTTCCTAAATTAAATATTTGGAGATATTGTGCTCAGAGTAAGAAGTTATAGATATACCTACTATTATAATAATGTCCTTTTTTTTTGTTTCTACAAATGTCCCACTTACTGTTTATGTTTTTTTATCTCAAAAATCCCATAATACCATATATTATCTTCCAAGGTTTTTATATTATTACTTTTTGTTTCATTTTACTTCTGAGACACGGTTGTTGCTAGAGGGCTTCTCTCCAGGTTCCTCAAGCTCTGCAGTCCCACAATCCACTTATAAAATAATCACTCAGACGCTTATATCACTTATAAACTGTATGGCCGTGGCAGGCTTCTTGCTAACTGTTCTTTTATCTTAAATTAACCCATTTTTATAAATCTATACCTTGCCACGTGGCTGGTGGCTTACCAGAGTCTTTACATGCTGCTTGTCCTGGCGGTGGCTGCAGTGTCTCCCTCCTCAGCCTTCCACTTTCCAGAATTCTCCTCTCTCCTTGTCCCACCTACTTCCTGCCTGGCAACCTACTTCCTGCCTGGTCACTGGCCATCAGTGTTTTATTTATATAGAGCAATATCCACAGCACAGGGTCTCACTGTGTAGCTTTGGCTTGTCTAGAAATCACTATGTATAAAAGGCGAGCCTTGACCTCAGAGATCAGCCTGCCTAGGCTCCATCTTCTTGAGTGCTAAGATTGAAGCATGTGCTACTGTGTCTGGATAGCTTTCAACTGAGCAAAACCATGTTTTTCTGGACTTTTTTTTTCCTCTGGTTTTGGGGACCTACCATAGGATTTGTACGTACTAGGCAAGAACTCATTTTTGTGGACATCCCTCCTTCTTTATATGCCTCAATTTAGAATAGTTACAGAAATAAAGAAATTTGTTATATTTTAATTATTTGTTTCCCTCTACGTTTTTTTTTTTCCAGAATTCATATATTAATTAACCAGCAAAGAGACATTATACAAGGAACAGGATGCTAATGCTGGAAACCAAGCACAGTTTAATTTACATTTGTTTATTATTTATTAATCTGTTTATCATGATCTACATTATTAGTTTGTGGATAAAAGCAGGCAGAAAGGATTATCTTCATTGTCCATCAAAATATAAATATCTCTTTTGTCTTGTTAACCCTCTGTTTGTGAGTTGTCTGTGCCTGACACCAGAACTAATGAGCCAAAATGACTTTTCTGATATTTATACAGCATTGCTTTTCAGTTGCTGTTTTTACAACATTGGACTTTAATATTTTTTCAGTTAATTTTGTGAATCAATTTTTTGTTGTTGTTGTTTTTTGTTTTTTGTTTTTCGAGACAGGGTTTCTCTGTGTAGCTTTGTGCCTTTCCTGGAACTCACTTGGTAGTCCAGGCTGGCCTCGAACTCACAAAGATCCGCCTGCCTATGCCTCCCAAGTGCTGGGATCAAAGGCATGCGCCACCACCGCCCGGCTGTGAATCAATTTTTCATCCCAGTGAAAAATGCCAGATATGTACATGCCGTGTGATGTTGTCCTGTATTCTGTGACTATGTGTTGCTCTGATTGGTTGATAAGTAAAACACTGGTCAGTAGCCAGGCAGGAAGTATCAGTAGGATAAGCAGACAAAGAGAATTCTGGGAAGAGGAAGGACTGAGTGAGGAGTCGCCAGACACAGAGGAAGCAAGATGTAAAGGCAGAACTGAGAAAAGTACCAAGCCACATGGCTAAACATAAATAAGAATTATGGGTTAATTTAAGTGTAAGAGCTAGTCAGTAATAAGCTTGAGCTAATGGCCATACAGTTCATAAATAATATAAGTCTGTATGTTTGCTTGGGTCCGAGCAGCTGCGGGACTGGTGGGTGACAGAAATTTCTCCTGACAGCAGGTCAGGCAGGACACAGGAAAACTTCAGCTATCACAACTTAAGTGAAGATGGTGTTTGGGGTTTATGTCCATGTTGGTTGGCTCAATTGCTTCTGGACATGTGTTGAGGAAGACCATCCTGGTATACAAATGTTGTAATGCAAATTTGCTCACCTGACAGACAGACAGAAAGTGGAGAGAATGATACAGGCCAGTGGCAAGAAATACTCTCCTGCACACCCACTGACCCACTTCTTCAACTACACCTCACCTTTAATGTTTCTATCACTTTCACAAATACCATCTACCAGGTAGGAACAAAGACTTATGACATGTGTCTGTGGGGACATTTTATATACAAACCACAATTGTTGTCTCAAATTATTCCACCTAAAAGAAGTCCCACAGTTTTGATACTTAACACAAACAATTCACAAAAAGAATCTTCAATGTTAACAACATGTCTTTGAGAAACCCCTTTGTAGTATCTCTTGTCACTGATCATTTCCAGCTTTTGGTGACAACTGATAGCCCAGTATTTCATGGCCCTATTTCCTGAGGCAGTCACTGCACATATAAGAGTATTTGGCACCAAGTTCTACTTTATTATGGTCATCTGAGACTCCAAATATCTGTATTGACTAAAGAAGAGTCAAATCAATTAAATGTTCTACCATGCTCACCTGCAGTCATCACTTTCCTGTGGCTGTGTGCTATGGCAAATTATACAAATTATCTTGTTTACACAAAAGTGCCCAAGCGTCACTTTTGTAGAAGATATATAGTTTCTTGTTGGTCTTTTTGTCATACATTTAATCAGAATGAAACAGAGCTATTCAAAGGTTTTCAAAATAGTTGAAAAAATTCAACTTATTTTTTAGGTTTAAAAAAATCATGAAAAACTACTAACAGAGCAAAAGTACAATGTATATTTCTAGTTCCTTGGAGAAATGATTCAAATTTTCTGCTACATGTTTGTCTATGTGCATGTGTATACAGATATTTTTTACTATTATTGATTTGTTAGCTTGAAAAGTACTCAAAATGTTTTACTTTTATGAAAGTACTCTATACTCAGTGTTGTTTATGATTCACATTAGTTTGGAAACCTTTGCTCCCAAAAGAGTTAAACAACAAATGTATTCTGGAAATCTGATTTTTCTAATGTTTGTCTTCCATTAATAGTTTTACATTCCTATTTTTAACCATTAAATCTACCATATATGTTTCATTATGTTTTTGTAGACAATTATGTGTCTTCAAATTACTTATGTTTATGAGGTCCTCAATTGAAAAATTAATATTCTAAGTAGCATATCTTAATTAAAAGAATATTGTGATACTGAGAAAAAGCTTAGTTCATAAAGAGATCCTTGCTGTGGTGGGGAAGCAATAGAGAGAGAAAGAATAGGGTACAAGTAATCTGAAATAGGAAATGGGGAAATCAGGGAGGAGGGGTAATTAGGAGGAGGAATATAAATACAGAAGAAGGAGGGAGGAGGGTAAGGATCACTGTAAGGATGTCTGTTGTGATTTTTTTTTCTTGTTTTTTTTGTTGTTTTTTTGTTTTTTGGGGTTTTTTTTGTTTTTTGTTTTTTTTTTTTTAATTTTCCAGACAGGGTTTCTCTGCGTAGCTTTGGAGCCTGTCCTGGATCTCATTTTGCAGACCAGGCTGGACTCGAACTCACCAAGATTCACCTGGCTCTGCCTCCCCAGTGCTGGGATTAAAGGCGTGCGCCACCACCGCCCGATTTTTTTTTCTTTTTTGCTTTAATAAATTAAACTTGCCTGAAGATTAGAGGGGAAAAAAAAACTAAGCCATTATAAGTAAACAAATAACTCAGACAACAGTAGCACACCACCTTAATCCTATCACTTGGCATGTAGGGATCTGTCTGGATCTATGTGAGTTCAAGGCCACACAGGAAACAGAGCCAGGAGTGGTGGCACATACCTTAAATTCCAACACTAGTTAACCATGGAGGTCTGGAGGTCTGTGCAGACATAAAGTAACAGAGTTTGGGAGGAAGAGGAAGAAGAAGTGATGTAGCTGGATGGAGAGAGCAAATCAGATGGCAGAACAGCAAGGCATACAGTCATAGGTAGACAAGAAGTAACTCACATTTGGAAGCTGCTAAGTTGGTGAGGTAAAGTTAGCTGTGTCTTTCCCCATTTCCCTGATCTCCCTATATCTGGCTCCTTGTTTTTTATTTAGTCAGACCGTGTGGAAATTCATCTGGGGCTAGTCAGTAATAAGCCTGAGCTAATGGTCAAGCAGTTATAATTAATATAAGCTTCTGAATGATTATTCTATAAGTGGCTGTGGGACTGAGGGGCCAGGTGGGATCATTGGACCAGGCAGGACCAGAGAAAACCTCTTACTCCAGATGTCTGAAACAGTCATAGGCAATCATGCTATTAACTATCTACCTAAGAATATCTATACCACATGTCAGTTGGTGTATAAATATATATTACAGTTTTAATTTTTTTCTTAAATTTAGACTGACAAAGTCCCCATTGCAGAGGATACCATGCACTTCAGAAAACCATTCCAGATTCTTCTGAGATAGAACTGACCTAAGTACCCCTTTTTTCTGAGGACTAGCCTTCCTTGTACCAGAAAGCATCGTGAAAACTTTCAAAGGAGGGATGCAACCAGCAGTCCTCCCAGCTATGATGCCTTTGAACCACATCAACCAGCATGGTACGATAACCTTAATGGTAGAGTAGTGTCACTTATAATTTTGGCTAACCAATAGCTCTCCAGTGTTTTAAAAATTCACTCAACAAGAGGAAATGCATACCTGGTACTGAAAATCTAGCTAACTATTCAGTGCCAGTAAATTTATGGTTATTGGATGAGAATCTACCAACTCTAATTTACTAAACCAGTATACTCCCCCCAAACAATCTATCAACATTTGTCCTTTTTATCCACAGATAATTGTTGTCCTCACTCCTCATCAAGGAGCCTTCTCTTTACAATAGATGACCACTACAAAAACTATAACCAATCAAATTATAGAGATGTGGAATCCAGTCCAAATGGATACATCTACAAAGTACCCATATTCCTAAGGGTATATCATAGAAGAGGAGGCAGAGAGATTGTAAGAGCCAGAGGATAAGAGAGTTTGCTGAGAGACTGTGTTTCCTAGTCATATCAGAAGCTATACCCACCCATAAGTTCTCACCGTCATGACTGAACAAACAGGAGCTGAAGATATATGACATCAATAGACATGCCAAACTGAACTTGGAAAACCCTGTAAGGCTTCAATACTACACAAAGAACTACAGGTAACTGAGGAAACCTGGAAGCTAGAAATATGGTGTTTTCCAGGGAAGAACATACTAATTGATTGTCCTGTGGCAAATGATCAACCCTGAAAGCATACATACAAGTAACACCATACAGACTGACAAGATTATATTTAGGAACACACACATGCATGCAATAACACTTAGTGAAAGAAAAAGAGGCCATATATTTTAAGAAGAGTGGAGATGGGTATATGGAAGGGTATGGAAAGAGGAAAGAGAATGGAGACTATTGTAATTGTAATTCAAAAACAATAACAACAACAAAACCAACAACAAAAGAACACTAGTCATGAGAAGCCCTCTTTTGAATTGTTGATTGAGATTGTCCTAGAGACTTCCCAAACCCAAAACATTACAGGCTGTTGCTATTTTCTTTGGTTGTGCTCCCAATGTGGAAGGTGATTCCATATTGCTGATGACACTATGTATGGGGCCCAAAGTCCCCTGAGCTAGATCTGACTTGAAAGCTTCTTCCCTGAGAATTAACGTTCATGGTACAAGATGTCATCATTCAAGCTTTCTTTCTTTCTTTCTTTCTTTCTTTCTTTCTTTCTTTCTTTCTTTCTTTCTTTCTTTCTTTCTTTTTTTTCTTTTTTAACATATCAACCACTATTCCCATTCTCTCCCCTGCTCTGGCTCCCTCCCACCTACTCCAAACTACCCCATCCACTCCTCTGAAAGGGTAAGCCCTTTCATGGGAAGTCAACAAGGCTTGGCATGTTCAGTTGAGGCAGGACCAACCCCCACTCATCAAGTTTGAGCAAGGCATCCCACCATACGGAATGGGCTTCAAAAACCAAGTCATGCACGAGAGATTTATCCTGACCCCACTGCCCAGGATCTCACAGATAGACTAGGCTACAAAACTGTCACCCACATGCAGAGGCCCTAGTTGGGTCCCATGAAGGCTCCCCAGCTGTTGGTCTATGGAGGGAAGCAACCAAGAGTCTTATCCAGCTATGACACTTAGGAAACACAACAACCAGCATGACATGATAACCCTAAGGACACAGTAGCTACACTCACACTTTGGTAGTAGCCAATAGATCTCTAAGTAAACTTAAGATCCACTCAGAAAGAAAGAAATCCTATCTTATTTCCAGAACCTAGCAAACTACCTAGGCCTAGTGAAGTCAGGAATTATAGAGGAAAACCTACAACGACCACTCCACCGCTTTTCTAAAATGGCATAATCTCTACCTACATTCTAAATATTTATCCTTCCATCCACAGTTAACTTCAATTTTCACCTCCTATCTAGGAAATTTCTGCTTGCAACCGAGTGAGATAATTACAGAAAACAAATAAAAATACAAAGTTGTGGAGTCCTGTTCCAACTGATGCATCATAACAAATTGCCTACACTTAAAGCTCAGGGATCATGTGGAAGACAGGGTAGAAAGAATATAAGAATCACAAGAGCAGAATGTTTGGTGTGAATCTGTGTCCCCTAGACATATAAGAGAAGCTATATCTATGATATCTCAACAAATTAGATGCCTTAAGCAATAATTAACAATTAAAGAAAAAGGCTACACTTCAATGCCCAGAAATAGGTGCCCAACACAAAAATAACTCAGTGGTATTTTTGTGGGGTTTTTTCCCCCTTAATATCTCATTGCTTTATTTGACTTTTTTTTTATTATTATTGCCTTACTGGTCTTTGGTTGCATATTATTGGTTTTTGATTTATGTGTTTTTATGTTTGTGCATGTGTGTTGTGCTTTTTCCTTTTTTATTTTTTGTTGTTTCTTGTCATTTTGCTTTGTTTACTGTTTGTTTTTTAATGAAAAAAAGAAACAAAGAAAAAAGAAACAAGGCATGCAGTTGTATAGGTGGGAAGGTGGGGAGGATCTTGGAGGAGATGGGCAGGGGAAAACTCTAATTAGAACACATAGTATGAAATTTGGATTTAAAAAACAATAAAAAAAAATAAAGAGGCCATGAATGTGAAAGAGAGCAAATAGATTTGGGTTCATCGGAGGGTTTGGAGGCTGGAAAGAGAAAGAGGAAATGATGTGGTTAAATTATAATAGAATTTTTTTTTTTTTTTGAGTTCCTGCTACAAAGCATTAGGATGTGAATTCGGTCCCAGTCCCCACATAAAAATGTCAGACATGGTGATATGTACTTATATACTTAGAACTAGGAAAATGGAGAATAGGTGGGTCCCTTGACCTCAGTGGACTGCCTTCCTAGCCCACCTAGGGGGATCTAGATTCCAGGGACAAATTTTTCTCATAAAACAAGGTGGATGGCTTCTGAGGAATGACAACCAAGGCATGTGCACAATCATGCTGGCCCTCCGCCACACAGAAGGATAACATGACATTTGAATTCATAGATTGTTTTACACATAAAGATTGGATTATTTCTTCTAATTTCAATATAATATGACTATTAAATAAATACACAATCTAAAATCTAAAATAAAAATATCTTCTCTATGTTCCTAACTTACAAACTAGACATATTAATCTTCACTGATCAATTATTCATTGTTTTACCAGACAGAACAATGACTAGAGGAATCATGATCCCAAGTAAATCTGAAATATGAATTACAGGTTGGTAGATGTTCATTATTAGGAGACCCAAACTCTTACAGATCAATCAGATAAAATGCTACATAGATAAATTGGGCAATAGCCATGCATACCTTATAATTTAAATTTCACTGTGTAACACACATGTAGAGTAAAAATAATCTTAATTATATTTATGTTTATAAGAAGTCATACTAATCTTGTACTGTCATAATGAAAGTACAAAAAAATCGCACATAGGATTTATTTAGTTAATCTCTTTTCTTTTCCTTTCTTTCTTTTTCTTTTTTTAGAAACAGTATTAATATGTGTCCATATCTGATCTTAGCTCAAAACCCTCCTGTCGCAGCTCTCAAAGTGCCTATACCAACATGTGTAGTTAATATTTGATTTTAATTCAATTTTATAATGAATAATGAGTTTTCATGCAAATAACCTTATATTCTACAAGAACTTCCCTCTAACTAACTTTGGAAATAATTCACCTTTTATGCCAAAATATTAAAATCATATTAGACTTTCAAAGATACTCTTAATTTCTGTGGCTAGTTTGTATATAAATAAGTGATATTTGAAACCCACATTTTTCACAGACTGCCTTAAACCACTGGGGACTAGAAAGTCCTGCTCTACTGGTGATTCTGGTATGCATAGCACAGGACATCTGCTATTTCACTGTTTTGTCTTTGTTGACATGCTGTATTCTACATTTCTAGAGCATCCCGGGGACTGTGTCTTTCTTAATTGTCTATGAATCACCAATGTTTGCATATCAATTGTGTTTCAGATTTTTGCACTGAATTGATGTGCTGCCTTTGAAAAAAGAGACGCATATTTTCTGCATTCTATCATATTATCTCTGAGCTGCAGGTAGCACTTTATAATGAACCCCACTCATTTTGAAAGGGTATTTGAGTTTTGAATAAAAAAGAGTAATATAACATGTTCTGGGGAAAGGCAATTTCTAGGGGATTTGGGCATATCGCCATACTTTTGTAGTTCTTTTTTTTTTTCTTTCTTTCTTGAAAAAAGAAAGTAGCTGTAGCAGGTAATTTGAATTATTTTAAGTTTTATTTCATAACCCACCCTGGAGATTGGCATTTGCTAAACAACCATCAGTTACAAGGAAGGAGTCCACAGAACAACTTTGTATGTAGCAGGTGAAAACTCAGTTTTCCTCAATTGTGGAGTCCTGTGCTCTCAGTGACAATTGAACACCATGGAAAGTACTAATGCTTCTTCCTCAGTCAGCATGTGTACCGTGCATCCATCTTATCCTCAAATTCAACTGTGCTATTACGATACCTGAAAACAGGTCATCAAACTACACAATGAAAGACAAAGTTTTCAGTTACAAAACTTAACTGAATCTCTAGTTGCTTTCAACTAGGATAGCATTTCAGGTGGTTGTTAAATGCAAGCAATATATTTCATTATCTTGACATTTTTATTATGAGCTTTTGTGTGATTTCCATTGTGCGCAGGTTTCCCTCATATTTTGCACCATATTTTTTATCTGTCAGATAACACAGACATGATCAGAAAATATTTACAGCCATATACAATATTTACCAAACTATCGAATAATGAGTTTACTCTAGCTTCCTTTTTACACTAGCTTCCTGGTTGTGTTAGTCCTTCCACTACTTATATCGAGATACGTACCTTCCGTATTTATAGAGTTTTACTAGGTATTTTCTTATGAGGCAAGATATTGAATCCTCAGAAATTCCATTAACTCAATGAATCATTTTGCGTGACCTGTGAGCTTAATCTTAGGCACATTCTCCTACAGAACAATGACTATTAATATTAGAAAGGGAACAAGTAAATGACCAATGGGAATCCAGTATGATTATATTATGACCTACAAGATAAATCAGTTGATTAAATCAAGTACAAATACTGGAATTGAAAGGAGGGGTATGCACTTTAAGGAATTTTTACAAAGAGAAAATACTTAGGTTAACTAACTATCTCTACAAACAAAACTCAGGTCTCTGTGTCTGTGTTTCCCTAGTTTTTTCTTTGGTTCCTTTTCTTCTGTTTTTGTGATATTACGGTCTGTCTGTTTTTATTTCATCTTGTTTTAATTTTATTATTATATTTTAGATGCCAATTTATATTCTAATGAGGGGGAGGGGCTGGATTTGGTTGGATGGGAAATTGGGAGGATCTAGGAGGAGTTGGGGGAGGGGGAACCATAATTAGAAAAAAATTATTTTCAATAAAAATTGTAAAAAGAAAAATGATTCAGGACATTATCATTACCCATCATACCCTACAGCATCACTCTATGACTATATCTCTCTTTAAAGGTAATTCAGTTTCAGGTCCACCATGGTCCTTTTGGGCTTGGTGTTGAATGTGGTTGCAATAATGGACACAGTGTATAATCCTTTTGATCTTGTGTCTTCAATTTTACTTAGTTTATTCACATTATTCCATAAAATAGAGGTTTGTTTATTTCTCCTCTTTGTAGTAATCAAGTATGTAAGTATGTAAATAGTCCCCAGTTGTACATCCATTATCTTGCTAATAAGCACTCTTAGAAGTTTCCAGTTTGGACTTATTTGAATCGGCAACAAACTGCCCTGGCACAAGTTGCATAGGTATCTGTTTGGAATAATTAAAAGAGAAGGATAACTGAATAATAAAGTTCAATTAGTGTCTTCTTCCCTTTGTTTCTTTCCTATTTATAATTTACCTATCTTTGCATATGAAAAATTATGTCATCGATGTTAATGAGAAGGTTTTCAAAAAGTTTTTGGTTACTTGGATATTCTTTTTGAGACATTACCTACTGAAACCTTTGATGCTTAAAGAAAAATGAATTGCATCTTTAACTGAAATACAGTTCTTCATAGTAGATACAAATTGGGTTACTTATTTTTTGTGTATGTGATGGGGTGGATTATGTGTTTGTTATCTGGAGTGTGCATGTGTTTGTGTGGTGTGTGTGTGTGTGTGTGTGTGTGTGTGTGTGTGTGTGTGTGTTATCCTAAGCATAGGGCAGGTTTGCTACCACTTTTTGTTAATTAATGAAAATGATATCTCTGCTTACATTGACCCTTATCTCTTGAATTGTTCTCATTTTCAAAATGGCGTTGAACAAATTTGCAATGATGGAAAGTGTTAACTGGAATTTCTGATTCTCTAGAAATCCTTGTATAGGTTTATCATTAATTTTCCCAGATGTGTGGATGAATACATAAAGTCATTTGTATTCAAGTTTTATGCTTTTGAGAATGTTATATATTTACTTGCTACATGGATCATTGTAATATTATATTACATACTTTGTCATTCATAAAACTTTGGTGGCAGTGACATATCTCAGAATGTAAAGGGCCTTGCCACCAAATCTGATGACCTTGAGTTCAACTGCTGGAAGCCACACAATAGAGTGGGAGTCAATTTTCCTGTAAGACATCTTCTACCCCACCCATAAGCACTAAGACATGTGGACTTCCCCATGATTACCTCACACATACTGACATGAAATAAGGAAATAAATGTAAAAAAAAATGTCTCCTTTATACAAATTCAGTAAATTATATATTTCAAGGAACTTATCAGTTTTACCTATTATAATATAAAACACAAGTTAATGCATACATGAGTTGAATATTCTCTTCTGTTTTCAGTGACTGCCGTATTTTTAGTGAAAATTTTATTTTGTTCTTCAGGTTGTCTTTACTGATGTTTTCTATTGTACGAACATTTCTCATTTGATTGACCTCTGTACTTTTGTAATTAAAGTATGATTTCTTCTTTTTCCAGCTTTTCTATGTGGAATCTTAAGTAACGGACAGCCAGTTCTGGTTTTGTTTTATAAAGATGCACATTTGGGATACACGTTTCCCTTTACTCTCTGTGTGTGCTTCATGTTACTTTTCTTATGTCATCTTACAAGATTGGTCAATTTCAACATAATTTTTAAATGCCACCTAAAATCTTCTTTCACTCTGTGGTGATCTTATATTAACTGTGTTCCCTTGTTGGTGGCCCTCTGTCTGAATAGTCATTTAGTTCCAAATTAATTCATGGCCCTTTCATAAACTTTATAATTATATAATATAGTATAATAGTGTTCATACTCATTCCATTATATGATTCTTGTTTATTGAGAGCGAATAGAAATAATTTCATCATTAACAATATAATGCCAGGACCTCTTCACCCTTTCTTTGTCTGCATAGGGCCTCTTCCTGTCTCTAAGTTCTTTCAATCATACAATTAAGATGTAAATTTTGTAAAATTACATTTTATAGTTGATACTCAGTAGTTGCTGTTTGTCCTTTTCTGCATCCCTCTCTTTTTCCTGTATTTCTACATACACATCAAATCTATCTGAAGAACTGCCCTTAATAATTATTTTTATCTTTATTTTCTTGAAAAAAAATGTAAATTCAGGGATATTGGGAAATATTTTTATATTGCATCTTTTCTAGGCAGACATTTTTCTGTGTGTACAGTTATAAACTTCCAGCTACTCTTCTTCTAAGTTAAAATTTTTTCATCCCTGCCGGGCGGTGGTGGCGCACGCCTTTAATCCCAGCACTTGGGAGGCAGAGCCAGGCGGATCTCTGTGAGTTCGAGGCCAGCCTGGTCTCCAAAGCGAGTTCCAGGAAAGGCGCAAAGCTACACAGAGAAACCCTGTCTCGAAAAACCAAAAAAAAAAAAAAAAAAAAAAAAAAAAAAAATTTTTTCATCCCATTGTACCTGGGAAACACCATTTTCTGTACTAAATGTTGAAGGCTGGTTTTCCTGTTTATTGGAAGGCATTGCTGACTGGTCAAGGTTACAGTCTCTCATGGTCTGGCACCTTTTCCAAAAAGTTTGGCAAGAAGGAAAGTCTCTCCCTCCTCAGCAAAACTACCTGCCCTTATCTGAAAAATGTCCCTGGGCCTGGAGGATTTACTTGAACTGACAGCTGTCTCTAGGGAAGATGCCTGATTTGTCTTTAGCTTGAACCTTGGCACAGCTTCCAGCTAGAATACTTGTATTAAGAGCTCTGCTATAGGACCCTACTGCCACACAGTAAGCCTTTTGATAGAAGCCACTTAATGCAAATTAGGGTTTGTCCCCAGGCTCCTGAATCCTATATATTTCTTATATGCTGGAATGAAGTTGAGCTGTTTCACAAAAAGCGTATCCTGAGGGCTGTCTCCCTTCAGGCTCACAGCTCCATTCAAAGCTTCCTGTTGCCACTTCTGCCCCTTTGCCCTTGCAGACTGGGTGGCCAACAGGTTGAAAGGGGGAAAAGCCACGCCCACAACTGTTGCTCTACATTCCCCTGTTGCGCTGGCTTTGTCAGTCTTTAGGATTTACTTTTTGTCTTTGGTGCTTATCTATATGACTAGGAGCAGTTCTCCTGTTCAAACCACTTCAATTATCCAAGTTTCTTAAATCAGTCTTTAAACAGTCCATGAAATTGTTGTGGGTGTTAATTCTTAAAATTTGCCTTCTTTATGTAACTCTCTCCATACGGGCTTCCAGTGATGCCTAATAGGGCTTTTTACCACGTATGATAGCTGTCACATAAATTCCTGAAATTTGCTGTAGTCTTTTATTTTTATTTTTACTTTTTCTGAAACTCTATCTATTTAAATTCTATAATTTACCCTTCTAGTTCAAGCTCCCTCCTTGTTTGGTTCTATTATGCTGTTTTATTGATTTTTGTTGTGGTGGTATAATGGTGGTACCTAAGTTTAATACTAGGCTGTTCATTCCTGGAATTTCAATTTTATTCCTTATTACTCAAATTCCAGTTTTTTTTTTAACTTATCTCCACCTTATCCTTTTCTCGAATATTCTAATTAATTTCAAAGTTCATTATCTACGTTGTATGAGTGCCCATTTTTTTCCCCTTCTCTCATCTTGGTCTTATTTTCGTTAAGCCTCGTAAGTTTTGATGGAGTGCCAGACATAACGTTTAAAATATTGCACAGGCTTTGAATGATGTTGTCTTTCTCAAAGAGGATTCGATTATCCTCTGACTATCCTCTGGCAAGCAGGGGCAAATCAATACAGTCTAATGAGGGACTGAGTTGACTGGAGGCAGCATTTCAGACTTGAAAGGAAAACATGTCTGTTAAACGCTGGTTTGCTCCATCTCTCTGAGTATTTTTCTGAGCTCCTCTTCATTGACAGATACTAAACTCCAATGATTGTCTTTCCAGTGTACTAAGACCACTACAAGTTATACTATGCTTCCAGGGTCTCTTGGCTTAATTTCTTAACTAGCATGATCTCCAGGTGAAACCTGTGTGAGCATCATTAATATAAATGCAAATGGCAGTGTTCTGATCCTTCTGTGCCTTCCATCTCTCTTGAATTTTTTTCTCTCAAATCCTAGGAATGTCTAATGTCTAAAAGATATTTTTGTTGTTGTTGTTACTGATAACTGTGGTCTACATTTGCCATATAAAACTACTGACATTCATGGCATACTCCGATAGTCAACTAAAGAAGCCCATGGTCCAGTATTCATTAAAGATGTTAATTGATTCTATATTTTTTTCTTTCTTTCTTTGTTTCTTTTCTTTTTTGGGATAAATGAGTATCTACTTGCTCCATTGGCTACTTATTTGAATTTGGGCTTTTCTCATAAAAAGTAAATTTCACACAAGTGTGCCTATCTCTGCATGTGGTTATGATTATGATCAGTGTTTTCCTGAACAGTCCATCCCCATTTTTGTTTTTGTTGTTTTTTGTTTTTAAGCTGAGTATGAATTGGGGACTTCTAAATGTTAATTGTCAACTTTAGTTAAGTTCTAAAACACTGCCACTGTGTGGTAGCTCTTTGACATAGCAACACCTGTATTTCTAGAGACAAGGTTGTCCATAGCAAGCTGATTTTCCTTTAGCTTCTGTTCACATCACTGAAATGTCTCTGTTTACTCTAAGAATTCAGCTCACCACATTTAGCCCCACACCTCCATTCCTGTTCAGTTTTTCAGAGTCTAAAGTCTGCATTTGCCTCTCCTACTGAACCTGAAATAAAGTGATAACATTCTCAAGACAAAGAAGATCACATTTAAGGTTTGTCTGTTGTGGCTGTAGAGAGTCTAAACTCATCTCCCTTCTTTTGGCATTGGTTTCATCATCTAAAGAAACTTTCAAAAATGTTTATGCACTTTGTGTAAATTTGTTGGGCTATACAAATTTTACACACAGAGCTTAATATAATTAAGCTTTAGTGAGGTTAATAATGCACCTTTAAATGCATCATTAAAGAATTATTCTGAGCATTTGAATATATAAGATCATCTATTCAGAGAGTTTATCCTGACATTCTAAATTTGAATCTTCCCTCTTCACCCCCCTCCACCCATATTCACAAGCACCATCTACTCTATTGTGTCCTGATTTCTACTGTTTTTTTAAAGCACTTAGCATATTTGAAAATATAACTGACAGATGATGAACTTTGTCTCTTATTTTTATAAATTGTAGATTCCTTATTGCATAGGTCTTTCCTGTTATTGTCATTGTATTATGTTATTTTATTCTTATTTAAGACAAGGTCTCCTGTGTACCCTGGGCTGGCCTCATTCTGAGAGTGTAGTCAAGGATGGCCTTCTGTCTGACCTTCCTGCCTCTATTTTCTGTGTTAGGATTAGAGACTTATGTCTCCACATCCAGTTTTGAAGAACTTTCTTTGAATCACCAGTTTTTAGGTACCTGGTAAAGAACAATTAGTTTGAATACACGACGCCACGTTGGGCGCCAGATGTAGATGTAACCAACCGTCTTATTAAATAAGAAACACAGAAACAATGTAAAAGAGAAAGCCGAGAAGTCAGAGCTCAGAGCTAAAAATTTAGCATTGTTGTTGGTACATGATTCTCATGGCTTTCTCATCTTGCAACATGGCAGATGAAATGTTAAGAAGCCAGAAGGTAAGAAAAATAATTCTGAAGTCCAGAGGTCTGATGCCAATAGCAAAGTTAAAATGGAGTAAATTTAAAGCTGGAAAGCTCTAAAAGGGGAGGCCCAATGTAGTTTACATGTCCACATCAGAGAGATTTGCAGACACTGCAGATCTGACAAGTGTTTTAGAATGGACATATCCAAGATGATGTACTTAGTTGATGTCTCTTAGACTGCAAAGTAAAAAGAGAAGGTTCTTGGTGGTGCATAAAATAAGTTAGTAGGAACAATCACAGTGTAATCTGGTGCATAAGCATTACAGAACAGTAGATATCATCCTACTGAAGATGTGCTTTTGAGTCTGAGCTGAGGTGTCCAGAAAAAAATGGCCTGGCATCACTAGTGGGAAGGGTGAGAGAAAGCATCATTCCCTGGACCAATCTGTAGGTCCTATTTGCACCAGAGAGGCAAGAGGGCAGTGATGTGTTACCTAGGTTTGGCTCTACCTTATCAGCCAATACACTCTTTATAAAACACCTCAGAATCTGTCATTTCCACTTCTAGAAAAATCAACATTAGTATATGGCTGTAACTTGAAGTGTTTCCTTTGAATTTCCTTCCAGCAATTTCAAATTTTCAGGCCTTCCATTAAGGTCTTTGGTCAAAGTATGTTAGGTGCATGTATGAAATGTCTGATGAAACCCATTTAATGTATGTAAATAAAAATATGACATTAGCTACATGAAAATTCTAGAATTGCTCACTGATGCTTAACTTCAAGAAGAGAGAAGTTAAGAAAATAGAGGCAGTACTGAGCTGGGAAATTCTAACATGGCAGAGATGAAAAGAAGATATTTCAAAGAGAGAAGAGCAGTTTTACCAAAAACTGAAGCTTTTCCACAGACATAGGACTTTGTGCTATCTGTTTGTCTCTCTTTTCTAAAAAATGGTAGTCAATATTACAATTGATGATGTATTTCTTTCTCAAGAACCTAAATAAACAATGAATACATTTAAGCAAAATGAATACAACAGACCATCATCTATGGCCATCAGTGGTTCTGCTGGAAGCTTTTTTTTTTTTTTTTTTTTTTTTCAAAAAATCTTAACTGTGTCCTTCGGGAAGGAGGATACTGATAAGTAGGTGTCAAACTCTTAGAAACTGCCAGAAAGGGGGAGTTAAAATTACTGAATTTTGTGTTACAAGATACTGGTAAAGCATATTCTTTAAAAAGGTGGATTTGATGATATGTAAATTGTGTCTCAAAAAAGAAAAGATGTTACTGCCAAAATTAAAAAGTAGATGATTAGCTCTTCAGAGGAGAAAAAAAAAATTGAACTCTGGGTAATGAAACAAACTCACTTCTGATTTTGTGAGGCTATTTCCCTCTTGTCCTTAGACCTCTTCTCATATATAAATCAAACGTATTGATTAGCTCAATTCTAAAGATCATTCCAGCTACAATATTCTGCCTTTGAAAAAAAAGAGAGACTTCTGTTGAGATAGACAATAAAAAAGATAAATGATTCTGTACTTTCACATTGTTCTGAGGTGGCTTTGGTGGCTGAACCATTTTTACTTCTATAGAGGTATACACAAATGTGTAAATCCATATGGATTCACATGGGTTTGTAAAATGATTAATTGCCTTAAGTTTATTATGGAACAAGAAAAGATGTTTTGATTCTAAATAGTCCTTCCAAGAAAATCTGTGTCTACCTCAAAAAAGTCTACAAACGATTAGAAAGGCATGCATTTATTTCCCTGCAGAGAAGGCTGCACTTTAGGAACCACTTGGAATCTCAATGCTTAAAAAAATATATTGGGTCATAATTTGAGTGAGTTAAACAACTTTTGTCATAGGATAAAAAGTTCCTGTTACCTTAATAACAGGTCTTAATCAAAGGTTATCAGTAATAAAGTCATTTGGATAACCAGTTGGGTAGACGATGTGTACCACAGGTCGAACAGGTCTACTTGACATTGTTAGTGGTTACTTTTCACTACCCCCAGTTTTCACCTGAGCCCACTCCAAAATACCTTCCCTGAGTTTTGATGAGTTTTGTATATGTGGAGCTGAAGACTTTCAGAAGCAGAGCCACCCTGTACTGGACACATGCTTGCTGTCCAGTGTTTAACCCCTGTTGCTACTTCTTCAGGTGCCTTTCTGTTGTCTCCTTTAACATTGCCAGTCACCTGATGGGTAGCTGTGGCACCTGGCTCTTTGTGTCAGTGTGGTGCTTTGATTAATCTTTAGTGAAAAAAACATTTTTTCTTTTTTCAATAGTATTTTTATTTTATAATTAACTCAATTTCACATATCAGCCACGATTCCCCCATCCTCCCTCCTCCCACCCCTCAGCTCTCCCCCACAATCTACTCCCCACTCCCACCTCCTCCAAGGCAAGGTCACCTCTGGGGAGTCAGCCCAGCCTGGCAGACTCAGCCAACAAGAAAGGAGAACATGTATATTTTCCTCATTAAATCAACAGGCAAGTTCTGTGTTAAATGATGTTGAAAGTCCATTCACATGCTACATGAAAAATCATGCATGGATATTTCAAAATTATTACAAAGTTACTTTCTTTACTACCTTATTGCAAGGGTGAATTTTACTTTCAATGGCTAAGTCCTCTCTGTGTTCCATGCTTTGGGAATAATGCAGACACCAAGGAAACTGGACTGTCTAGAGAGTCAGATCACCTCTTCTTGATTTTAAAACTCATAACACAAGTTTACATTTAACTTGTGTTTTGTAGTATGAATGTGGTACACCTGCTGACAAACACCTGAGAGGTAGTTGGCCTTGGCATTCTTTACCCCTATTTGAATAGGGAAAACTGGGATTATCAGAGCTGATTTCAAGCCATACTGATTTTAGAGTCCTATTAAACATGTCAGCATCCTGCAATCCAAAGTACTAAGTACACAGCATAGGGACAATAAACACTGTTTTCAGTGAGCACTTTAGAAAATTTTTTCTTAGATTAGTTATTTGTTCATTGTTGGCTTAACAAATCAATGTTTGAAGAAGTCAAAAGAGAGAAAAGAATAGAATATGAAAGGAAGATGCCTTTGTACAGATTTGGAGAGCAACCTTGTCTGCCTAGTAATTGTAGCATGTTGGGAGACTACATGGAGAAAAAAAAGTGTTTGAGAGAGAGAGAGAGAGAGAGAGAGAGAGAGAGAGAGAGAGAGAGAGAGAGAGAGAGAGAGAGAGAGAGAACAAAGACACATATGCACAGATTGAGAGAACAGCCTTATCTGTATAACTTAAATTCAAATTTACTCTCCTGAAACTTCCAAAAATTGAAGAAAGGGAGAAAAGAGTTCTGATTTTACCAGCACTATAAATACATTTTAATTTTTTTCAAAAATAGTATCAAAAGGAGTTACTTTAAAAAAATCAAAACGTGTTTTCAATTTAAAAATCACAGTGTTAAATACCAAGTCTGTACATGTGATTCTTGACATGAGAAGCCCTTGTGCCTCTTTGTCCTGACATCCTACTGAAGTCAACAAACCTCCTAGAGCTACACAAATTTTTGAAGTTTCTGAAGTTTGGGCAGTATAACCAGATAGTGTTTTGTATGGGTATTTCACTATTGGCCTTAATTAAATATGGAGTCAAGCTGTCTACATGACAAAAGTCTTCTTTCTTTTTCTGTTTGTTGCCATCTCATATCTAATTATAGGAGACACACTATAAGAGAATATATTAGACCACATTTGCAATTTGAGATATTGAACACACATTTTTGTAACAGCTTTGCTTATTATTTCATTTACAAAGAAGACAGTAGCAAAATAGCCTGATTTATTTGTTAGTAAATTTTTAAGTGTACATACAAAGACTGGTAAAAAAAAGAGAAGCAACCTATTGATTCCAGAGGTCAAATGTTACTGCTTTGAGTAACCCAGGAAGTATTTTTCTAAACTTAAGGCTCAGTGGACCTTTAAAGTTCTATGAGAATCATAGTTTTATGGCTTTAGAAGAGACAAATCTAAATCCTTTTCAAGGGTTTCTGTTTATTTCTTACTAATTTGCATACAAGAGCAATTTTGCCAGCAAAAGTATTCTAAGTCATCATTTTCCTGTCATGATAGTGTTTGAGTTTGTTTTCTGTAATGCTTTATTTTTTAATGCATTGCTATAATTACTATATCATCTTGAGAACCTTCTTGAAACTGAGGACTACATTAGTTTCATCTCAAAACCTACAGTTCCCGGTATTAATGGACACAGTTAAGCCTGAATAACTGGATAAAAGATAGAGAGGTGACTTACCTTGGAATATACTCGAGACAAAGAGAACATCTCCTAGAAGTTATTGCTGAAGATAAAAACTACTCATACAAAAATTTAAATAAAAATAACAAAGTAAATTTTGGGATTTCATAATGCATGATAGAAAAAAGTCTTGTCTTCTGATTGGCCAAAACTCAATAATTTGTCCCATTATATTCTGCAAAGCTATATAAGAATATAACTTTATTCCACAAATTTGATAGGCACCATAGTTTTAAAATATACCAAGGAAAGACAATAAATGCTTTGTATCTATTATAAATTGCTTATATTTATACTTGGAATATATATATTGTATCATTATTAAGAGGGCACTAAAATATGTATGAGAACAGTCATTCCCCCATTTTTGTTACTTAACACAAAACTTTCTCCCAAATGCTTCCAATTTGTATTATGTACTTAAGGAGATAAAGTGTTGTTGTTTGTTTTTGATCTTTTGGAGTTCCTGCCACCCAGCTCCCAAATAAATCACATAGAGACTTATTATTACTTATAAATGCCCATTCTTAGCTTGTCTTGTTTCTTGCCAGCTTTCCTTAACTTTAAATTATCCCTGCTATCCTTTCCTTTTGGGCTTTTTCTGTTCTCTTACTTCTGTAAATCTTACTCTTCCTCCTTGGCTTGCTGTGTAGCTGGGTGGCTGGCCCCTGGAGTCCTCCTCCTTCTCTCGCTCCTTCTTTCTACCTTTTGGATTCCTCCTTCCATATATTCTCTCTGCCTGACAGCCCCGCCTATCCTTTCTCCTACCTCACTATTGGCTGTTCAGTTCTTTATTAGCCCATCAGGTGTTTTAGACAGGCATAGTAACACAGTTTCACAGAGTTAAACAAAACAACATAAACAAAAGTAACACACCTTAAAATAATATTCTACAATAAAGACTATGTATATATGTATATGCATATATATATATATATATATATCATAGCCAAAAAATTAAAATGTCATATGTTTTATTGCAGTTTTGTACAACAAAGTCTCCACTGGAACCCCTTATGCTAAAATAACAATTGTCCACAGGGGTGTATTCCTCTTCAGAAGACAGGAAGCAGACCTCTATTGCACTATTTTTTAATCTCTTAAAGGCTATGTATAACCCTAAATGTTGGTCCTCTGTCCATCTAGAAATTTGTAATAATTCATCTAACATTTGTACTGCTTCCATCTCTTTGGGTCTCTGAGAACAACTTTGAGAAAATTCTGTCCTTTCAATATGTATATAGTTTTACTGAAACCAGGTCTGGTGGCACAGTTCTATATCCTAGCGACTTGGACACTGAGGAAGGAAACTCTCAGGTTTAAGTCCATTCTTAGATACAAAGAAAGTTGAAGTTTAGCCTGGACAACTGAGTGAGACCCTATTTCAAAATAAAAAGTAAAGAAGGGAGTGAGGGTATAGCTCTGTGCAATAGTGCTTGCCTAGGATGCTTAATGTCCTTGATTCAACCCACAAATAAATATAAAATTTAAATAGTCATATTTAGATAGTCTAGAATACTCTCATTTTTTTAAAAAAAAATAGAATCATATCTGAAAATTTTTCCTTATTACATAATGTATTCACAATTTTCAGGAACAGGCCTTTTCGCAGCCCATAATTATTCTTCCCATCACATAAAACCATATATGTACATATACACAAACACAAGTCATCCCTTGGTATTTCCAGGGAGTGTTTTCTTGGAGTTCTATTAAAAACAAAATACATGGCTGTTGAAATATTTTATATTGAAGATTTTGGAATTATCACAAAACCTAGAAACATAGTCCCATTTTCATAACATCACCTCTTCATTACATCTAATATCTAGTAAACCAAAAGTTATATAACTAGGTATTATCATATATTATATTGCCCAAACAATATACGATAATACCTAGTTATATAACAATATGCAATATAGTTCAATATACAATAATGAAGATACTTTTCAGTATCTTCAGTATGAATAAATTTTTTTCTGTTTCAATCTATAGTTAGTTGATTTGCAAGCATGAAGTCCATAAAAAATGAAAAGATATATATATATATGAATTAATACATTTAATCCATGAATTATCTGTGCCAAAAAATTGTAGACAGTTTCACACATGAGTATCAATTATACGATTAAGTCTAAACTATATCCCCAGTCTAATTTTATTTGAAATTGCATTTCAGAAACATACTGTATGTTGAAGAGATACAGTGAATCCAAGAAGATACATATTTGTTCTATAAAAGAAAATAGAATTCAACACAAATATTAACTGTTCCTCAGGACATCAGGGTAACTCTGGGAGAAAAAAAAATATTTAAAATCTACCGAGTGAGTAAATAGCGACAATGTCTCTTAGTCATAGATATATAGGGTCCATATTGATTTCTTTTAACAGCGTTTGTTTCTAAGCACCATGAGGTCTGAATAGACCCAATCTTCAAATCCAAACTACATATTTCTGTAAACATTGCTTTAGGTTGATCATATTTTGTTACCAGCAGGAGAAAAGCTTCCACTTCTTTGTGCAATGAAACTATACCACAGGGGATGGCTGACTATAATTAAGGAGTTAGTGTCAGATGAAACCAAAAGCTGAGATGTCTGAACCACGAGATGGCTGGATAGGGATTTACATAATATGCAGGGCATCATAGGCTCTATGATTTGATGGTGTCCCTAGTCATAGTTCTGTGTCCATGTCACTGGGCACATTCATAAATGTACCCTGACAGCCTATACAAGAGGGAACTTTGGAGTAAGATGACATCTTTCTGTCTTTAAAACAATCATTCTTGTTTGCAAATCCTTGGAGTTTGTTTCAACTACATACTAAATAGCCCACATTAAAAAAGATTGTGGGTTATGGGGAAATACTGCTTTCAGCATTTGAAAGCCTTTTCACCAAAAACTCTGACTACTTAGATTTCAAGCCCTATGCAACTAAGAAACTCCAAAAGAGGTAATGAACCATAAATTATTGCCGTTAGATATTTAATACTCAATCAGTATGTGCTCTCTCATGCACGTCCCACTGGCATTGCATTCTGTCTGACAGTGTGGTATGGGTTCAATTACTTTGCTCATTTACAATAAAAGATTAATGAAAAGAGGTATATTTTAGTTCACAAAGATTAATTGCATCCCTTGCTTTTCCTACACTAGAAATATTCAACCCATAATCCTGATAGCTTTTTGCATCAACAAGTACATGGAGAATTAATAGACTTTCTTCAGCTGGAAATCTCAGAGGATATAGAGATGGAAATATCCAGGGAAAACAAGATTAGACGTTGGCTTCAGCCTGAAAGTGAATTAATTTACCAGCTTCTTTAAATTTACTCTTATGGCATTCTGAATTGGCCAATATAAAGATGTGTGTACTATATGTTTCTCAAATCAGTATCTTTTCTGTTGAATACTTGCAAAACAAATTCCCTTTCAAGATCTAATTCCTGTATAGAGACCTAGGTATATCCATACATGGAAGATGTTTCAACATTTGAAGATATGTTGACTGTTAGCATTTGACAAATCTTTTCTTTTCTGAGAGAAAATAGACACCAAGTACCTTAGCATATATATTTTGAACATTTAAAGCATGAAGTTATTAACCATTGGGAAATCAGAGTTTCAAATTTCAAATTGCCTCAGCTGGGTGGTGGTGGCTCACGCCTTTAATCCCAGTACTCAGGAGGCAGAGGCAGGCGGATCTCCGTGAGTTTGAGGCCAGCCTGGTCTACAAAGTGAGTTCCAGGAAAGGTACAAAGCTACACAGAGAAGCCCTGTCTCAAAAAAAAAAAATTCAAAGTGCCTCACTGATAATTTCTTAACCTTCACAAGTTTGTGAGTGTGATGCTGTGATTCCCAGTGTGTTGAAGATAACAAAGGAAGGTCCTTAGCGAGCACGTAGTTCAAATGAAGTAAGAATTTAAATTTATTATTTTTTGCCATTTGTAACAATTTTATGACTCCTTGTTTTTCACAATCCTTAAGGAAATTTGGTGATATGATATATAATTTTCATTGAAGTAACTGAGACTTTAGGGAATGCAGAGGTATGTGTATATGTTCACAGCTGGCAAGTAGCTAAGCTTGTAGTCAAACCACTGCCTTTCCTATCAAATAGATTTCATGTGGTAAAAACTAACTTAAAATAAGGAAATCTCTGTGACCAGGAATAAACTCTTCTTTAGGCTTGCTGGTACTTGCCTGTCAAATGAGATTTACTTTGATGATGGAATGTGTGAACAAATTATGAATGAAAAGGAGGAAATCAGAGCTGCTTATACACATGAAAATAAAATATAGTTGAGTTGGAGTTTTACACAGAAAATATGACCCAGTAATTCCAATGAAGCAATAAGCATAAAAGGCCAAACGGTTTGAGAGATAATTCAATTGTTCAGTGTTTTTGAAGGAGGTACTTAGTAGATCAGTCATAAATCTACCAAGTCTGAAAACATATTAAAAAATAATAGTATGCTCTAGAAGCAGAGGCAGGTGGATCTCTGTGAGTTCAAGGCCAACCTTGAGCAAGTTCCAGGACATCTAGGACTGATACACGGAGAAACCTTGTCTCAAAAAAATAAATAAATAAATTTTTAAAAAGGACTGGAGAGATGGCTCAGTTGGTAAGAGCACTTCCTGCATGAGCATGAGAACACAAGATCAGCTCCTCAGCATCCATGTAAAAACTGAGACATGACCACAAGCTTATAACAGCAACAATGTGGGGATCAGGAACAGGAAGATAACAGGGACTTGTTGCCCATTTCAGATTCAGGGAAAGCCCTTATCTCAAGTGAATTAGGAAAAGATTGATAGAGCAGGACATCTGGTTCTTCCTCTGTCCTCTACGTGTGTGCACGGTGTATACACTTGGGTGAACATGTACACATTCACCACTCATACCCCAGCTGTACCCATATGCCCACTAAATTAATTAATTAATGGAAAATGAATAAGCATACCAAAATGGGGGCATTCCTAAATGGATCTTGTCTGAGTTGTGCTGTGGTCAAACAGCCTTCATCTTCTATCATCCTTTTTGGTTTAGTCTATTAATCTTTCCCAATCAGGACTATTTGAGAAAATGCCATAACAGAAATGGCTAATCTGTATTTTTCTTACAGTTTATACATTTATTTGTTAATTATTTGTATTATTATACCATATACATGCATGCACATGGTGTAGTGCATGCATAGAGGTCAAACGATGGCTTGATTGACTTGGTTCTTTCCTGTTTTACTTACGGTTCTATTGATGTAAAAAGACACCATGAACAAGAAAGCTCTTAAAATAAACCATTTAATGGGGTCTTGCCAACAGTTTCAGAGAATTAATCTCCATCATTATGGCTGGAAGCAGACAAGCGTGGCACTGGGGCAGTACCTGAGAGCTTGACATTCTGATTCATAGGCAACTGACACACAGAGAGAAAGAGACTGAGACTGGCTTAGGCTTCTTAAACCTCAAAGCCCATGCCTAGTGACACACCATCTCCAATAAGACCATGCCTATTCCAACAAGGCCGTACATCATAATCCTCCCCAAACAGTTCTACTAACTTGGGACTAAACATTCAAACATTGAGCCTATAGGGGTCATTCTCATTCAAATCACTAAATCTCCTTTCATCATGAGGATCCTAGGATTCAAATCCAGGCCATCAATCTCAGCAACAAGCTCTCTTACTAGCAGATCCATCTCCCCAGTCCTAATCTGTACTTTCTAGAGATAGTTATCCTATAACTACAATCAAGATATGTTCCTTTCACTGGATACTTAAGTTAAAGAAGGTGAAATGAGGACTTCCTAATTTCTACTCAATCTCTATTATAATAGAAATTATGTTTAGTGATAACAACCTATTGAAAAACACAAGCATTTGTAGACCCTTCAGTTTTTCAGTTCTCTAAGGAAGAACCCAGTAGATCAGAGGCAAGTGTATATATATATTAAAAACAAAAATAATAATTTACAGGGCTGAGTCATCCCAGGGACAATTTCAACATTTTTTGGTGGGGGGAAACATTGCATTTGTAGCAACAAGCTTCCCTTCCTGTGATTGATTTCAGCATATTCATTTAAAGAGGAGAAATGCATACATTGTTAAAAAAAAAAAAAAAAAAAAAAAACTTAGCCCATCACTATGTTTGGATGAAGCTGCCTGTACTGTGGCAATTTCAAACTGGATTTGTTTCATGATGACTAGTGAGCTCACTGAGAAACATGCATTTCCTTTAAAGAATCTAATCTAGAAACAATGACCATGGATCAGGTATTTTCATATTTGCGTTCCTGCTCACAGAAGAACTAGGTGAAGAACAGATTGTGTTACAATTATTTTGTTGCTTATCATATAAATGATTGTACTTTAATCCCCCATAGAATCCTCCACTATTTGGAATTTCTTATACAACTTGCATCTGTACAAATAAGATGTCTTCATATACACCTGCTACATTGCCTTCCATTTTTTTCTATTTAATTGGTACTTCATATAATAACCTACTGTGTGGCCTTAAACAAGTCCTTCAGTTCTCTTCGGTCTTAATCTCTTATTTATGACATAATGTAATTTGTATAACAAATGAGCCTGCCAATATTATTTATCTCTTAGGATGTATTCTCATGGGCCAAACGCTTGGAAATTAATGAGATAAAGAGGGTGCTTTCAATAAGTTCAACACATAATGAGAGATTTAGGCCAGCAAAGAGCAAACACAAGGGTGAAATCATCACTGCAATGGAGAACATGAGCAATGGTTCATCTTGATCTGGTCAATGGGACAGGATTCAGGAATGTAGAGAAAATTACTGAAGTATAGCTCTGGGTTTGCCTGTAGGCAAATTTCCAAAAACAATTAGAGCATGAGGACTCTTACCTAAATAATGATTTAATCCACTGATTGATTCAAAAAATTAATAAGCTATTTGTCTGTGACAGAAGAGAGGAAGATATGGCTGCTTAGAGGAATAGATGGCTGGGGAATGTCTTTGGAGGCCATGTTTTTCCAGGTCCCTCCTGTTACTGCTCCATTCTCACTGCGCTTTAACTTGACATGAGCCCTATTTTGATGGACACAAGCCTTATAAACAGTGAGCAAAATAAGTTGTTTCTGCCATTATTTTTTATAGAAGCAATAAATCCAACTAACAAAAGGTCCTACTGAAACATGATGGTCAATGTATCTGTCATTAAAATGTGGTACAATCAAGAAATGTATCACAGAGCCTGAGTCGCCTGACCTATAAAGAAATAATAAAAATAGTGAGTGGATAGTCTAGGAAATAAAATCCACATCACTTATCAAAAGAAATCATTTTATAAAATGTGAAGGACCAAAGAATTTTTAATGGTCTAGCCTATATGGAGAAAGATATATAGAGGAAGGGAAATATCCCAGCATGGGTCAATCTTATAGATTTCTTAGACCTCTGAGTTTCACCATAAGAGTAACAGATTTTATCACAATTTAATCATCATGGTAATTTTAAGACTTTTAGTATCTCATGTTTAATAAATGCCCAATACAAATGGAAGTCAATTAGAATGAGAAGTTAAGTATGTTTAATATAATGTAAGCATGTAGATTGTGTTATTCACAGGTCTCAGAACAAACTGAAGTAGAAAGATGGAGACAGAGAGAGAGACACACACACACACAATACTCACACACATGCACAATGTACACATTCATAATACACATACAGAGAGAGAGAGAGAGAGAGAGAGAGAGAGAGAGAGAGAGAGAGAGAGGAGAAAGAAGTATTAAAGCAAATTGGCTTAGATGATTTCAAAGACTGAGACATTCCACAATCTGCTGTCTTTAAACTCGAGGTTAAAAGATCTAGTGGCACAATTCCAAGCTCTTTATAAAAGGTTTAGAACTATAGGATTCATTGGTATAACCCCAATCTGGAAGTATAGACTGTCACTCTGGTTCAAGAAAGCATGCAGGATGGTAAAAGAAGTGAATTCTAAGCCTGAAGTATGCCCATGAATGCTGGAGAGGGAAGGAGCTGTGCATTTTCAGAGTTCCCAAGTTCAAATGAGAGTTTCTTCAGCTAAGAGATTCACCTAGAAAGGCTATGTAATTTGTCCACCCCACAGCACATTCAACCTAACAGACAGAATACAAATAAAATTAAGGATGCATTCCATGCATCTCTGATGGCACTTTAAAATATTTCATTAAACTTTAGAAATATCCATTAGGTAATTTTGTAACCAAACACACAAAGTAAATGCGTAACAGTGTAAAAACCTCTTATATGACATGCTTTTAATATATATAATAATTCTATGCAATTTAAAGTCTTTTTCTAAAATTTTATTGGAATACACAAGACTGATATACATTGTGAATTCTCACTGTGATTGCTAGGAACTAATAATACCAAGCAGCTGAATTGCTCCAGATCAGCTCATGTCTCTACATACTTTTGCCTCCTGAAGGCATTATTTGCCTTCTTAAAATATGACTATCTTCATACTCTGAATGGCTCTGTGAATGGCAGAGAGTCCAAAGTCTTCCCAACTGCAGTAGGAATACCTCTTGTGTACATATCACCTTCATTCTTATGTTTCGTGCATCAGTAATTTTTCTTGGTATTTTAACTCATTTTATTCTCCACAAATGTTCCCATCCAAGTGATATATATATATAGATATAGATATAGATATAGATATAGATATATATAGATATATAGATATAGATGCACATATATGTAACAATAATAATAAAAGAGGGCATCAGTTTGATAGGGAGTAGAGGAGAAATTTGTGGATTTGTATGGAGGGAATGTGGGAGGCTTTGGAGAGAGGATGGGAAAGGGGAAGTGATGTAATCATATTTTAATTTAAAGATTGAATTTTGTTGGCCACCCCCACAAGCTCTGAGCCCTCAGTGCCCCTGCACATCTTGCAGACAGGACTGACTGTTGGATGAGTGCTTTATGGTTGGGTTGGTGTGCTAGTCCCACCACTGGATACCTTGCCCAGTTATAGAAGATGGCATGTTAAGGCTTCATATCCTCCGTTAGCAGTTGCCTTCACTAGGATCACACTCATAGTTTCTAAGAAGTTTCCACTGAGTAGGCTGCAGTTGGGATGTAGTGTATGAGAGAAGAATGAAGAAAAGAAATACATTTAATAAAACAAACTAACCCTTAACATTCTCATAGTCAATATGTTTCCTTTCATAGACATCTTTGTTTTATACCTCTGACCTCAGAGCCCCAGGACTTATTTTTAATTGTTTAATGTGATAATTAATAGTGTCATATTGTATGGTATTAATAGAAAACATAGATATTGTTTTACATTGTATACACTTTTTTCTTGTTCCATTGAATTTCTGAGAAAGAGAATTTACAGTGAGTGTCTGAGTTTCCATGTCTGAATTCAGTTAAATAAAGCCACCTGTCTATGTTCTACACTGATATTTTTAGTTAAAAGAAAGTGTAGTTCATTCTGATTGTTATAAATATATCAGAAAAGCAATTTCAAAGGTATAAAAGTCCAATAATAAACTGCATGTCATATTCCAGCAAATGAACATTAAATATGGACATTGAGAAATGCTAATTTTACCAGGTGAGCATGATGGATAAGCTTGTGAGATCAACCACAATTCTCTCATTTCTACTGAATCTGTGACCCTAGGAAATTTATATAAATTTCTAAGTTAGGTATCCATAAGATTACTTTATATAAAATGAAATGGAAGTTTTCACAGAATATCTAAAAGAAAGTTGCAGAATTTGAAAGTACCCAGGGTCCTGTGTGTGCATATACTAGAGGCTTAATGGCTATATATCCTCATTAATTGAGTCTTCACTCAATTTGTGAACTTATTGATCCTTACTTGACCATATCTTCAAACTGAAAAATAAGAAGCGAATGTGGAATTGACGACTAGGATCAGAAAATGCTCTTTTTTGGGAAGTTAAATGGTTTTCATAAAAGGAAATAGAGAGTTCATCTAGACTTCAATTGACTAAGCTTTTTGAAATACTTCCCTGAAATTGACTATAAATGGAAAAAACAAAATGCTAAAGTTTGATAACTTCAAAAGATTAATGCCTGTCCACCCCCATGTTGCTCCTGTGACAGGTTCAAATACCCAGCTCAGTGCTGATTAAGCTTAGCTGTGACATTTGTCCTCCAATTCTCCTCTGATTGTTCATACATAAAGTAATAGTGAATTCAAGTCTGAATTATGGTTAATAACAATACTTTAGTGTCACCCAGAATTTTAATATGGTATGGTCTCTAGAAGAATATGAACCTTCATTATAATATAAATGTCTTTTATATACAGCCTCAATGAGATGATTCTTTACTACTATTTCAATACATTTATTTTAGTCATAATCAAATCCTCAGAAAATTGGTTGTTATAGTCAGCAATGGCTGATTTATCCATCCTGATGCATTTTAATTCATTGTCCTAAGCGAACCTGAGATTGGAACTACCACTGAAATGAATGTGTATGATGTGGACTTAGGTATACTACCGTCTCCTTCTAAGAATATTGGACAAAGTGGTTACTAAGATGTTTTAATTTTAGAAGCATATGGTTGTTAATAGGAATGTTGTATTCAAGTGGTATGTTTTTCTATGTGAGGAGATTGATTAGGCTTTTTATTTTTTATGACATAAATGAATTACTGAATATTTAGTGGTAGTTATTATTTCATTATGAGAATTACCATTATAAATTTGTATGCTCAATGTAATGTTTATGTGTAAAAAATATAGGTAGGTAGGCAGGTGTGTGTTGGTAGGTATATATAGACAGAATCCCCAAAATCTATTAGATGATTTAAGCAAGCCTGTTTCTCTTTACTTCACAAACAAGGAAGCAGAGGTCCAGTATGGTGATAACATACTTCTAAAAAGAGATTATTCCACTGGGGAAGCATTCCTTATACAGGAGTCAATACTGGTATTCCCAAAAGGAACACCTGGACCAAATTACTCTGCTTTGACTGAGACACTACTCACAAATAATTACACTTGACTTCAAGTCATCTCTATAAATAAAATCAACATATCACTGAGTGAAATTATTTTAATTTAAATTGCACAGTATTCATCTCAAGAAAATTTAAATATGGGTAATAAACATAAATAGGTAACATTCCCAAGAAGAGCATATACAGGTTGAGTATCACTTATCCAAAATCCTTGGGGACAAAGGATCCTTGGTTTAAAATTATTTTTCCATACTTATATTTGAATATGCATAAAAAGTGATCTTGTAGATGGGACCCATGTCTAAACATAAAATAGTATTTTCTGTGTAGCATATGCTCAGTACTCTTTAATATTTTATATGATTTTTTTAATTATTCCGTGCATAAAATAAAGTTTGTTTACAATGAACCCTTGGAAAGTAAAGATGTGGCTATCACAGAATACACATTGTTGCCATCATCATCTCTCCTGCCTGAATTTACATGGTACCAATAAGGTACTTATTTACATTTCACTATTAATTAGTAAAATATGATGATGATGATGATGATGATGATGATGACGATGATGATAATGATGATGATAGTGATTGGTGGTGGTGGTAGCGGTAGTGGTATTGTTGGTGATGATAATAGCCTATTGCTATATACTAGACCCAGAATATCTCTAAAGTCTCATGGATTTGTGTTGGTCAAGTCTGATGCTACTAGGAAGTAGAGCACAGTGAGCCATGCTTTAGTAACTAAAGGGTTTCCTTAAAGAAAACACAAATCTTTCTTCTTCCTTTCTTTGGCTTCACAGTCACGGACTTATTGACATTTTTGTTTTATTGCATACTTCTACCATGATGTATTCTCTCAGTGCAAGTCCAAAGCAATAGAGCCAACACATCATAGACCTCTGAAACAGTGAGGCAAAATAGACAGAATATTTTTGTCTTTATAAGTTGACAGTCCCTGGTATTTGTTATAGAACAGAAAACTAACATTTATACCCATTAGCACAGTGAAGGTAACCTTGTGTTCTATGTCACTCCACAGCCCAAGAGCATCACCAAATAGGTTTATCTGCTGTTGGTCAAGAGCAGCAAGCCATAGAAGGTGTTCTGTTTCCACAAACAAATAAATGTTTTTCCTAAAAGTTTCCTATATGCTGTAGTTTCAGTTTTAGGTAAACAAATATCAGAAGCATTTCAAGAGTCTAATGACCTTTACAGAAAGGGAGGTGTTTGGGGGTAGACCTTTTCATATCTACCTGAGTCTTTAGCCTCATTGGCTATACCTGTATTATAGAGACTTTCCTTTGATTTCATAAATGGCCTTTTTTGTATTGTTAATGCACAAGGCTCTCAAGACACCTTAGATCTCCTCCTATACATTGCTGATAATATCAGCTTTATGGGATAAAGAACCGTTTCACCTATTTTACTGTCATGAGGTCACTAGTTGAATGAATGACTCGAGCATTACTGCTAATGCTAAAGCCTTCTCCAATGTTTTTTTTTTTTTTTCCTTTCGGATGATATGGAGGTTGAGCCTAGAGCTTCAAATATACTAGGAAAGCACATTACTACTGGGTGACACCTTGTCTCCCTTTGTAATTTTTTAATAGCAGTGTTCCACCAAAATTGCACAGAATGTCTATGTGCTTACTCAGCCCAAGCAGCCCTTGAATTTGTGATATTTCTATCTCATTCTTGCTAGGAGCTGAGATGACAGATTTGTGCCATCAGGAGCTTCAATATTCATTTCTTGAAAGAATTTTTCTAGTGTTTCATAATCAGCATATGCTTCATTACTAAACATTGTAAGTATAATACAATGACTGTTGATGTAACCAACCGTCTTATTAAATAAGAAACACAGAAACAATGTAAAAGAGAAAGCCGAGAGGTCAGAGCTCAGAGCTAAAATCTCACCCTTCCTCCTGCTGTCCCAGCTTCGCGAAAAGAGACCTACTTCTGTCCGTTCGTATTTTTAAAGTATGTTGTTCTGCCTACTCATTGGTTGTAAACCCAAACACATGACTGCCTCGTCACTGTCTGAATGTACAGCCCCCTAGGTCTTAAAGGCATATGTCTCCAATGCTGGCTGTATCCCTGAACACACAGAGATCTTATGGGATTAAAGGCGTGTGCCGCCACCTCCACACTCTTGCTATGGCTCTAATAGCTCTGACCCTGAACACACAGATATCTATGGGATTAAAGGCGTGTGCCACCACCGCCACACTCTTGCTATGGCTCTAATAGCTCTGACCCCCAGACAACTTTATTTATTAACATACAATCAAATTAATATTTCAGTACAAATCAGAATAATATTTCAATACAATTAGATTACCACCACATTTCCCCTTTTCCATTTTAATAAAAAGAAAAAAAGCAAAAGGTTATGACTAACAAAAGAAAAACTATATACAAAAGTACAATAACTATATACAATATATACAAGTAATAAATACCTAAACAGGTATTTGACGAATCAGAGAAAATAATTCCATTATCTATCCTATTTTGATAATTCCAAGATGTATCTAATGTACTTTCTATCCTAATTAATTTTCAACTATAACTAACTAATCTTCAACCATAACTAACTAATCTTCAACTCCCTCAGAGACCCAAGAAGGGAATAATATTAGCTAACAAAAATAAAAACAGGAAGTGCATGCAAGCAACTTCCAAAAAAATTTTGTGAGTTGACAGAAACAGCCAGCTGCTTGGGCAGTCACCTGAGGTTTCTCCGCAGTGTTGGGGCATCATCTTCAGCCTATAGGCTTAGTGTATCTGACAGACTCATTTGTGAAGTAGGATGTACACAAGGTCAACAGTTCAACCTCACATTGGGTGAGAGCAGTCCACGTACCAGAAACACCTGAATTCCACTAGTGTCATGTCATGATTCAGGATTTTAAATTCTGGAAATTGTTGACAGTTTTTTAATTCAGCTGTCCATTCTTCTTGGCTGTGTATATATGGCTTCATCTCAGCATCCCCTTCTTCTCCACATCCCTCTATTAAATGCCAGTCTACTTTTGAGAGGCATGAGCTTTCAGCTGCTGTTCCATTGTACAACAGAATCCATCGGCCCTCTGCCTGTTAAGCTGCCTTCGAAGAAAAGGGCACCGTACCTTTTCCGGATGCGAAGGCCACTTCAGGGATGGGGCCATATTGTCCTGGCCTCAGAAGATGCCTTTTGATAAAGCCATAACCACACTTGTTTTGGCAAGAATCAGTAGTCCCTTGTTTCGTGATCTGTCTGTCCATTTTGTCCTGTTGATTCGAGGATACTTTGTTGTCCAGTGGCTAACTTTTGCCAGAATGAAAGTTGACTCCATATGCAGTTTCTTCAATGCCCATATTTTCTCTAAAGTAGATTGGTACTGCCAGGAGCCGACATGTCTCAAAAAAGAAAAATTTTCTAAGTTATTAAAACATTTTAAATGCCATATTCTGTAGATCTCTGAAGGGTTTGAAGATGACCTGTCTAAAACATCTCTGCTCAATTTTTAAAACATATCTAATATGACTACAAGTTCTATGATAATGTCTAACTACTAGCTTTCATTTCTTTATATCCTAATAGTTGATAATAATAACATTCAAGGATCAGAAATTTGCATTACATTGTTAAATGGATGGAATAAATACAATTAGAAATATACATATAGCATTTTCTAACAATATCAGTTTCAAATTTGTGTACAATATAAAACAATTCAATCCAATGTAAAGTATTTAAAACTAGTAATTGTCTTTTTCTTTTCTTTCTTTCTCTTTTTTTTTTTTAAACAAGAACTTTGAATCTAATCTCCTTTGCTTAGCCTTTTTCCTAACCCTTGACAATAACTTGTAACCAACCCCCCTAAATACTGAAAATTATCCCAGACCCAAAACCCATTAAAAAGACCAAAAAACCACCCGCCCCACACCACCTCTTTGGGAATGTGGGCGTCGTATTCTTAAAATTGCTTCCTGCTGGGTATGGGCGAAGTTTTCTTTATCCTGAAAGAAAAATTTTAGGTTAATTGTCAAATTCTAGGAGAGGTAACTATATCCTTCATTATCCAGTCTGTGTATAATGCCAAAGTTGAGGGTTTATCTCAAGTCCTTATTCAAGTAGTCTTTGAGACTGGATCATCTCAGCTAGTCATCTCAAATTTGCTCTGAGCACCTTGTAGTTCAAAGCTGATCTATGGATGATGTTTGTCAGCTTAATGATATTATTATTGTCCACGTGGAATTGTTGTTGTTGTGGGGCCCCATCTTCTTTCTGGAGACTTCAGTTGATGTTAGGCCTGGCCATGATTTCCTGCAGAAAACTGATAAGAGACTCGAACACAAAAACATATATATGCAGCTAGCCTTTTTTCTAGAATTAGTTAGTACTCTATGTGACCATTCATATCTTAACAAAGTTTAAAATGTATATATATATATCAATCTTGTAAATTTTGATATAAAATTTATACTTTGAGAAAAGTTTAAAGAATCAGAATAGAATCAAAGAGTTGAGATTAGTAATAGAATAGTCCCTTAATTAATTTTGCTTTTGTCCTGTACCATAGCAGAAGATGGCTCTTATTCTGGCATGATACAGGGAGTTTGCATTTTCCTTTTAACAACATGCTTGATTTTAAAGAAGGAGAGAGCCATTCTCCAACTCCAAAGTCAGCTTTAAATTTTAATTGAACTGGGACTATTAGAAAACCAAGAGTGTTAAATCTTTAGAGAAAAGCAGAAACAAACATTTAGGAAGACATAAAATTTTTTTAGATAATATATACCCATACACCGTTTCACTCTGTTTCTTGGGATAGATGATTTGTCCCTTTTCTTCAGTTGTCTCATTTGTCCAGTGTTCTTCAGATTCCTTAACCTTCATTCTCCTAAAAGACAAAAACAAAAACCTTTCCCCAAGACTAATTTTGGGGATGTTTCTTTTTGACAAGTTATTATCTGATTAAATGAAAAGGCATGTGTTATTGATACAAGTTAGTTTAAATTGGATGTTCATGCTGGTTGATGAACTATCACCTCCTCTAATTAAGAGGTCTCTCTTGTTCAAATCGAACCTTTATCAATTTTGATGGTACCCACAGCTTATCTTCTCCTGTAGAAACAAAAGCAAAACCACGTCCCCAATGTAATACATACCCTGGTTTCCATTCTGAGGTCAGCACATCCTTAAAGTATATAGGCTGATTTAATTCTGTAGTTTTTTCTATTATCCAATGTCTCTCTGCAGCTGTTGTTCCTTTCTCATTGGCATTCAGAAAATTCAAAGTTAGAAGAGCATTATGCAGTCTATTTCTGGGGGTTTTTGTTACCCATTTCTGTTTATTTAGCATATCCTTTAGAGTTCTGTTTGATCTTTCTATAACTGCTTGACCTGTAGGATTATGTGGTATGCCTGTAATATGCTTTATATTGTAATAAGCAAAAAACTGTTTCATTTTAACAGAGACATATGATGGAGCATTGTCAGTTTTGATTTGTGCAGGTATACCCATGATGGCCATAACTTCTAGCAAATGAGTGATTACAGAATCAGCTTTTTCAGAACTCAAAGCAGTTGCCCATTGAAATCCTGAATAAGTATCGATAGTGTGGTGTACATATTTCAATTTTCCAAATTCTGCAAAGTGAAACACGTCCATCTGCCAGATTTCATTTCTCTGAGTACCCTTTGGGTTACATCCTGCTGGTAATGGCGTCTGATTGTAGAAGGAACAAGTAGGACATTTCTTTACTATTTCTTTGGCTTGTTGCCAGGTTATGGAAAAATCCTTTTTTAAACCTTTACTATTAACGTGATGTTTTTTATGAAATTCTGAGGCCTCCAGCACATTTCCTATCAATAATTTATCAATTTCATCATTGCCTTGTGCTAGAGGGCCGGGCAGACCATTATGGGATCGAATGTGAGTTATATATAAAGGATGATTCCTTTTCCTGATTGTATCTTGTAATTGAATAAATAGTGAAGTTAATTCTGAAGCATCAGGGATAAATTCTGCAGTCTCAATATGTAACACCACTCTTTCAGCATACTGAGAGTCAGTTACTATGTTGAGAGGTTCTGAAAAATCCATTAATACCAACAGAATAGCATACAATTCTGATTTTTGAACTGAATTATACGGACTTTGAACCACTTTACTTAAATTTTCTGATTTGTAACCTGCCTTTCCTTCTTTGTTGGCATCTGTATAAAATGTACGAACTCCAGATATGGGTTTTTGCCGTACAATTCGAGGCAAGATCCATTCAGCTCTCTTTATAAGATCAATTCTATTGCTTTTGGGATATTTGCTGTTAATTTCTCCCAAAAAATTACTGCAAGCTCTTTGCCAAGGTTCACTTTCTGTCCATAATTTTTCAATGTCCTCCTTAGTTAATGGTACGACAATTTCTGCTGGGTCTATGCCTGCTAATTGACGAAGTCTCAATTTTCCTTTGTAAATCAAGTCAGAGATTTTTTCCACATAAGTTTTTAATTTTTTATTTGGTTTATTTGGTAAAAATATCCATTCCAATATAATATCTTCCCTCTGCATTAATATTCCAGTAGGAGAACGCCTAGAAGGTAAGATAACCAAAATGCAATCCAGCTTTGGATCAATACGATTCACGTGTCCTTCATGCACTTTCTTTTCTACCAAGGCTAATTCTTTCTCAGCTTCAGGTGATAATTCTCTTGGACTATTTAAGTCCTTGTCACCTTCTAAGGTTTTGAACAAATTAGTCAGTTCATCATTTTTTACCCCAACAATAGTTCGTAGATGAGAAATATCTCCAAATAATCTTTGAAAGTCATTAAGAGTCTGTAGACTATCTCTCCGAATTTGCACCTTTTGGGGTCTAATTTTTTGTAGCTCTATTTTATATCCTAAATAATTAATAGAATCTCCTCTTTGTATCTTTTCAGGAGCAATTTGTAATCCCCAGCGAGGCAAAATTTTCTTTACTTCTTCAAACATTATTTCTAAAGTATCTGCATTTGAGTCAGCTAGTAAAATATCGTCCATATAATGATAAATTATAGATTTAGGAAATTTTTTACGTATCACTTCCAATGGCTGTTGTACAAAATATTGGCACAGAGTTGGGCTATTCAACATTCCCTGTGGGAGGACCCTCCATTGAAATCTTTTAACCGGTTGAGAATTATTATAAGTAGGCACTGTAAAAGCAAATCTTTCTCTGTCTTTTTCTTGTAAGGGTATTGAAAAGAAACAGTCTTTTAAATCAATAACTATGAGAGGCCATCCTTTTGGTAACAGAGTAGGCAAAGGCATCCCAGATTGTAGAGAACCCATTGGCTGAATTACTTTGTTAATTGCCCTAAGGTCTGTTACCATTCTCCATTTACCAGATTTCTTTTTAATAACAAATACAGGAGAATTCCAAGGGCTGGTTGATTCTTCAATATGCTGAGCATTTAACTGTTCTTCTACCAGCTCTTCTAAAGCCTGGAGTTTCTCTGTTGTTAAAGGCCATTGCTGGACCCATACAGGCTTGTCTGTTAACCATTTTAAAGGTAGAGCTGTTGGTGTCTTTGGATGATCATCAGTTATTGTGCCCTGTTCTTGTATAATATGGATGGCTGGTGACCACTCATTAGAACAATATCTTCTAATATTTCTCTCAGTAACATGTGCTAGTTTATGATTTGTTTCTGAGATTGGAGGGATGTTAATCTGAGTATTCCATTGTTGCAACAAGTCTCGACCCCACAGGTTCATAGTTATGTTAGCCACATATGGTTTTAATTTTCCTCTCTGTCCTTCTGGACCTATACATTCGAGCCATCTTGCACTCTGTTTCACCTGAGATAATGTCCCAATTCCTAACAGTTGAACGTTTACCTCCTGAAGAGGCCAAGTTGGATGCCAAAATTCTGGTGCAATTATGGTAACGTCCGCACCTGTGTCTACCAGACCAGACAACAAAACACCATTTATTTTTATCGTTAATTTTGGTCTTTGTTCATTAATAGAAGTTTGCCAAAAAATTTTCTTTATGTTTTCTCCTGAATTTTCTATTCTCTCTGTTTCATCATTCTGACCAGCATGATTTATTCCAATAGGCATTTGGTTATTTAATCGCTCTCCAGAGCAGGCATTTCCTCTATGGCTGCCGGAAAGGTTTGAACTGGATTTGCACTGGGGGCCTGCCTGAGGCCCCTCTGGGAGTTTCCCGAAGACTGAGGCAAAGGATTACCCTGTCTGTCCTTTGTTGATCTACATTCGTTGGTCCAGTGTTTTCCCTTACCACACCTTCTGCATACTCCAGAAGGAAGGGGCATTCTGTTGCCATTGTTCCTTGAAGAATCATTGTTTCTGGAAATGACCTGTCTACAGTCCCTTTTCAAATGTCCTTGCTTTCCACATCCAAAACATCTAACACTCCTCAAACCTTTTGAAATTACTTCTCCTACCCATGTATCATCATGCTCATCAGCTTCAACATTAATTGTTTCTCTAATCCAATCTTCCATAGGTGCAGATCTTGCCCTTAATGGCCTGATTATTCTTTTGCATGCTGCATTCGCATTCTCAAAGGCCAAAGATTCAATTATTGCCTTACCAGCTTCTGAATCCGAGACCGTTCTCTTTACTGCTGAAGCCAGTCTTTGTAAAAAATCTGTAAAAGACTCTTTTGGGCCTTGCTTCACCTTTGTAAATGACTCAGATTTTTTTCCTGGTTCCTCAACTTTGTCCCATGCATTCAAGGCTGCCGTTCGACATAAAATTAGGGTTTGGAGATCATATAAACATTGTGCTTGTGCTGAAGCATATTGGCCTTCGCCCATAAGCTGATCCTGGCAAACTTGTACTCCTTTATCCCTCCATTGTTTTTCTATGTTTTTAGCCTCCTCCTTAAACCAAGTCAGAAATTGAAGTCTCTGGCTGGGTTCCAGAACACCTTGTGCGAGGTCCCGCCAGTCCTGTGGTACTATCCTATTATATGTTGACCAAGTGTTTAACATTTGCTTTACATATGGGGAATGCATGCCATAAGATACTATTGCCTCCTTAAACCTTTTTAAATCCAACATTTCAATTGGAGCCCAAGTATTTTGTGTAGCCATTTGATCAGGCATCTGCTGTACTGTTACAGGATAAATTAAGGGTGACTGTGTGAAAACAGGCTTTCTTTCTGCAACCTTATGATCCCGACTTGAAACAACTTCACTGTTAATTTCTTCTGTCTGAATTTTTACAGGTTTAACAAGTTCTTCTAACGCTGTTATCCTGGCACTTAAATTGACTATCTTTTTAAATATTAAAATGTGGATTATTATAGTGATGAGGTGCATAATTCCACCAATACTAATATTATATAGTTGTTCCATTGCCAGACTGCCTAAAATTTCGAACAAAAACCAATTTTCTTCCAATGTACACATAAAACCCATTTGTTTTTTAATGTGGAAAAAAATTCTCTTTTAGATAGTTTCCTTTAAAATATCTGATATATTATGACTTACCAAATCTGCGTAGAACAGTAGAAATCCGAGGGGATTTTCAAAGCAGCCACCTAGTGTCCCAGGTGTAAATCCAGAGAGAGAGAGAGAGAGAGAGAGAGAGAGAGAGAGAGAGAGAGAGAGGAAAGAGAGAACACACAAGAAAGCGTAGCCGGCTAAAGCTTAAATGCAGCCACGTGTTCCCTCTTGTGCCGAGTCAAGGCTTGGGTCTGGCTTCCTTAAGCTCCGACCACGTGCGTTGGCTTTACAGGCAGGGCCCTGTTCGGCAGGGCAGGTCTGAGTTGTTTGTAGCACCGGCTTTAGGCAAGCTGCTCACAGACCTAGGCCCGGGCTAGAAGTTGCTACCCGGACTAGGACGCCAGCAGCTCGGACTAAGAAGCCGATCGCCGCCGGCCGCCGTGTGCCGCCGCTGCCGCCGCTGCCGCCGCCGCCGCCTAGCGCCCTTGCGGAAAAGCGGACCTGCCGCCAAGCCAAGCAGTTTTTAATGGATTCTTGTCACGTTGGGCGCCAGATGTTGATGTAACCAACCGTCTTATTAAATAAGAAACACAGAAACAATGTAAAAGAGAAAGCCGAGAGGTCAGAGCTCAGAGCTAAAATCTTACCCTTCCTCCTGCTGTCCCAGCTTCGCGAAAAGAGACCTACTTCCTGTCCGTTCGTATTTTTAAAGTATGTTGTTCTGCCTTCTCATTGGTTGTAAACCCAAACACATGACTGCCTCGTCACTGTCTGAATGTACAGCCCCCTAGGTCTTAAAGGCATATGTCTCCAATGCTGGCTGTATCCCTGAACACACAGAGATCTTATGGGATTAAAGGCGTGTTCCGCCACCTCCACACTCTTGCTATGGCTCTAATAGCTCTGACCCTGAACACACAGATATCTATGGGATTAAAGGCGTGTGCCACCACCGCCACACTCTTGCTATGGCTCTAATAGCTCTGACCCCCAGACAACTTTATTTATTAACATACAATCAAATTAATATTTCAGTACAAATCAGAATAATATTTCAATACAATTAGATTACCACCACAAATGACTTTTCTTAAACTTCTGCAAGCAACCTGTTAAACATTCAGAATCCCCTTTGCTTTTCAACTCACTATGAAATATCTTTGCTTGTTTTATGAAAAACATTCCAATAAGTGGACTGTAATCCTACAATGGTGGTAGATCCAGTCTTTCAATGCATGACTGAGACCTTCATTTTTAGCTTTATATAGTGATTTTTCTATCTTTTCATTAACTCTTGTCTGTCACTTTCAGCACAGAACTGAAACAGTTTATCTGTCTATTTCTTCAGGTCACAGATGGCGGTCTTTTCAACAACACACCCCTTTGTAAGAAGTTGCACACTAACCACTGCCTATTTTGTCAAATAGATTGGGTCACTAAACCATTGGTGGATAAATATTCCTTCTTTTTCTTCTTTATGTTATCCTTGGAGGTATCTTTTTCATCTTTTTCATAAATATCAGCCCACATCAGAAAGCAACCAAATAAACACAACACGTGGAAGTGTTGTCCGCATGTGTTTGCATTGGGCAATATGTTCATGGACGGAAAAACTATATCACAGTTCAGGGGAGTAGTGAAGGGCTAGTTTCTTTCGAGGATAGTAGGCAAATCATTTCCTTATGGCTGCATTTGGACTGCTATCTGTCACATGAAGACGGGGTGGGTGTTTCCACTTGTGGTTTCATTACAGTGCTCAAAAGTTTCAACATTTACAGCATTTTAGACTTGAGATTTTCAGATTAGTCATGCTTCACTTGTAATACCAAAGTGTCTCCATGACAGTAGTAAGAATAACATAGAATGGACAATACAACACCTCTTGCTACATATCAACAAAGGTTCCATTATTGGTTTACCCTTGCATTGTATCTGATAAAGAGGAAGAGTCACAATCACAATCATTGAGTTATTTTTGTCTCTTTGTCAATCCCTGTTCTGTAACAATGTAGTGTTAGATCTAGCAACATCATTAAATTAAATACTTGGGTAAAGTGATTCATTCAGAGCAATGAGTATAAGAACATTCTTACGATGGGAGAATGGTTAAAGTAGGCAAAAAAAAAAAAAAACCTCCATGTATTAATGTTTCATAGAAAAGGAGTGATTGGGAGATGCAATCAGAAAATTAAATCAAATGCCTTTGAAAATATTTTCAGAGGTTTTAAGAGATTTAACAGATTGTATGTTCTTTTGGTCTCTACTGTTTCATTTAATTCAGAACAAAAAAGAAATAAAAATAATCTGAAAATGTAAAAATTTAAAAGCATGAATCACCCTGCTGTTGTGTGTTGCATTTCTAGTTATCTCTGTGTAGAGATGTCAGTGGAAAATCAATATGCCTGACTTGGAGTTGAAGTTCAGACATTTGAAAATGTATTAATTTAAAGAAACATTATTTAACCCACCATGTTAGAGTTTTCTTATCCATAAATAGGGAACAATAATAATAACTGCTATGAAAGTCAAGCAAGTATATATTCCATGATTCTTAGACCAGTGGCAAACATATTGGTAGAGCAAGAAAATTTTTGTAGAGTGTAACTTCAATAATATGAGTAACAGTAAATATAGTACTGTTTCCAGCTCATCTACTCTGTTTTCTCTAACAGTGTTGTGTATTTCCCCTCACTGTAATGGGCTTACAGTAGCTACTACTGAAGAACAATGACAGCTTGGACAGATACTTCTTTGAACAAAAAAGTTTAACTAGACATAAGTTACACCATAATTATATGGACCTTAGAGATTTCAATATATTCTTATTAAAAATCTATTGTATTTCTCTCTTTCTCTCTCTCTCTCTCTCTGTCTCTCTCTCTCTCTCTCTCTCTCTGTCTCTCTCTCTCTCTCCTCACCATGGTAATGACATGTCAAAAAGAGAAATTTCTGCATTGACCTACATGCACTGGAACCAAATAGCACTCATATAAAATAAATATTTGTTATTATATTTTACTTGGATATATTAGATATTATAGTCTTCAATTAATGCAGCAAAATTTACTAATAAGATAGCTAAGCAGATAAATAAATGGAGTGAAATAAACTCAATTAACAATTAGTTAATGTTAAATATATTCTTCTTGACTAATTATATATTTAACTTTTCTAATAATTTTAATTTTTCACATACATAATTTTGCTAATTTTTTCAGTTGATTTATGATTACAATTCCTCTATATAATTAAATAGCTTTTGAATATCTTAGAGTTTCTAAATAAACCATAATGCCTCCAGGAGTGAGTAAGTGGCAATAATAATAAAGATTTAACAAGGCCATGCTCCAATAATAATACTGTTTGAAATGTGCATGATATACTTGAACCCATATGAAAACAACCATATATTTCTATTTCTGAAGAAGTGGAGAATAAAACATAACACAAAATGATTACAATAAAACTAAATATGCAATCATATCCAAAGAAGCAGAATAGTCAGTAACACATGGGTTGAAACTATCAGTGTCTGTTCAGAAAGTGCTCGATTATCAAATCAGTTTAAAGTTAAATTCTCCCTTAGCAGCATCAACCAGTGAACTATATGACACAGACAGAAACCATATAATCACAGTTTCAATTAATCAGAGTGTGAAAAATGAATTTGTTAACAAATTCACCATGGAATGTTTAAAAATTTATCTGACTTTCTCTTACAGCATCTTTGTGAACTTGAAGTCTCTTCAACACTCAGTGTGTCCATACCCTAAATGTCACACAACTTACTATAAACATGTCATTAAAGACAGTCTCTGAAACCAAACCATTATAAAGAATCTTACACAAAATTCTGAGTCAAAACTACAAAATAATCACAGCATCAGTAGTAACTAAATAAATATTGCAGTGAAATTTTATGGTCAATAAACTAATGGAAGTAATTTAAATAATGTTAGATAAAGTTCTTCATCCTAGAACTTTAAGGATTTTTAGAGAAATCAATGTGTTCTGTGACTTAGCATGAAGTATGCTCTTCCATGAAAAATTTTAAAGTAACCAATTTTAAGTACTTTTTTGTATATAGTACCTTTTAGTCTAGTGCATTTTAATCACTATTTATAAGAACATGTCTATTATATATTTATTTTGTCAAATAATCTTTTCCATGACTGTATGTTCATTAGGCAACTTTTATACCTTTGAATTCTAGTGCCCTAATCTTTTAAATGGGAATAACGACTAAGCCAATATAAAACAGAGATACCCATATGTCTGTTTATGGCAGCCCTGCTCAGAACAGATAATGTAATAATATATAGATCAGCTTTAATATCTATCAACAAATTAATAGAAGCATGATACATATACAACATAGAGCTTTATTCAGCCCCAAAGAAGTGTGAAAGTATCATTTGCAGAAAAGTAGATGAAACTAAAGATGATTGTGTTAAACAAAATAAATCAGACTCAGATAAATATCATGTATTTTCTTCTCATTGTGGGTTCTATATTTTATACAGGTATATAAAGTGATTCGTGTGTATGTCATGAAGAATAAGTGACACTATCTAGTTTGGAGGCTAGCAGGAAAAGAAAAGGTGAGAAAGAGAGACTATGAGAGATTAATATGGTCAAATTATATAATAGAATCAAACATATAAAAATATCTTTATGAAATCCATGTCTAGTAGAATAAATATATGTCATAAAAATAAAATCTTGTTCAAAAGGTATTATGAACACCAAAGGAGGCTGTCCAAACACTATTATTAGCATGAAATTGGAAGATAATGACAAATGTCATATGGCTTTACCTCAACCAAGTCATTCATTACTCTGAAGTGCCTTGAATGAGGAAATTGACACAGGAATCTTATAATTTAACCATTATAAACTGCTTATGTTTAGTTCAGAGCGTTGATTCTTATCATTAAAACAACACTGAGCAAAGTACTTAAACACTTTGTGTCATCCTTTATAGTTGCATAAAATATTTTTCATTCTAGTGGTCATCTTGAGACTGCAATGCTACTTACATTTAGAAAGCATCTAAAAGAGGGTCAGAACTCTGTGAATGTCATCCATTTCTTCTGTTGACCAAAATATACATTTCCACAATTATTGAATTATTTTTCAACATTGCTTATTTAATGCTTTTTGATAGAAAGAGTACAAATTTTATAGAATTCTATATGGTGTAAATGGTCCCCAGAAAATGGATACATACAAGCACTCTCTGTATTTCTATTGTATGATAGACATTGGATATACATTAATTTATCTGAAATTCTGCAACAGTTTTCAGAGATAGCACTGTCATCTATAGTGACATATAAGCCAACTCAGTCTTAAGAAGTTTGGACATCTAGACCAAAATGTACTTACTATCTATGGTGAAATTGGGGTCTGGATCTATTATAACAGACTACCAAAATCTTTCCCACTACACATATATATGAGATTTATACATAGTGGCAACTTGACAGACATGTCTTTTCTAATCATCCAGTTTAGCACATTAGTGTGAAAACACTTTCCAATGGAAAAGCTAGTGATGTGCCATGCTGAGAAAGTGCACACACCCATTACAGTGTCTCCTTCTTATCTTAGTATGTCCACTTATTGAAGAAAGTAACAGCTATCTCTAAGTGTTCCTATTCACATCCTTGAAGGGAGGCAGAAATAATAAGGTGTGATGACTCAAGAACAGATTGAAGACAAAATAAATAGCAGGTGATAGAAAAATGGAGAAATGGAGAACAATGACCCATTCTCTCTTTAGAAAATTCTACAGGCTTTGTAATAAATATTACAAAAATATTATTTATGAAAAATGTATGCTGTTTTGTTGTACATCTGCTTTTATGCTATATAAAATGAACGAGGAGAAAGAAGCAAAGAGGAAAAACAGGGAACAGAAAAAATGAATGATAATTATGCTCTGAATTAAAAAGAAATAAGCAAAACATTAAACAGATATAATTCTACTGTAGTGTCAAAGGACACATCCTCAGTCAATCTGAATAACTAGCCTTGAATATTTTTATATAATATAACTTTAAAAAATTAAATGATAAATCAGAGAAAGTCTGTCCTTGTATCTGTTAAAGAAACTCCACAGGCCCTGACAATCTTTTTTTTTTTCTCCTGAATAATTCTGAGTCAAAGGCCACTGACCTCATTTAAATTTTGTAACATTTTGTTAAACTTTCAAATATACAAAAAAGTGGACAGAACAGTATAATGAATCTCCAGTATTCATCACTTAGATTTAATACTTATCAATATAGTATTAAAATTGTTTTCACCTCTTTGTTTTTTCCATTTCAGGTTGTTGTTCACCCATCTTTATTCACACTTCTTTGTTTTTTCCATTTCAGGTTGTTGTTTACCCATCTTATTGTTATAAATTAAGCGCCATAAAATTAGTTTTTAAGCTTATAACTTATTAAATCAGTCTGTTTATAATGTTGTTTAACCCTAATAAAGCAATTGTAGACTTGTGCCTATTAATCTCCCATTTCCCTGTGTAATTGCTTTTCAATCTCTGTACCAGTTTCAGACAATCTGCTTCTTGGATATTTCCTATAAAATATATATGAAATAGTTCACTTTTGTGTCTGGATAATATACTTGATATACTCTGAGATATATCCATCTATCTCCTGCTCATTGGTGCTCCAATTATGTGGCTATACAACGTGTTGTTGATGGAGTCATAGCAAGTGAATGTTTTCATTGTGTCTATTTGTGGCTTTTATGAATCTAGAACATAGGTGTTTATGAGACCCATGTTTTTATGTGGCTATGTATTACTATTTTTTATTGATTCTTTGTGGTTTTCACATCAAGCATCCTGATTCCATCCATTCCCCCATCCCTTCTTATCCACCCTTCACCCTTGTTACCTCTCCCTGAAACAAAACAAAATTCAAAATAAAATAGAAAAAAAGCAAACAAAAACGAACAATTAAAAAAAAAACATAAATAAAAGTCTTACCAATGAAGCCACATAGTATACCATTTAGTTCATACATTCTTACTTGTAAGTTTTTATTGCAATGAGTCATTGATCTGGTTCAAGGAAGGCCTCTGGCTTCTGCTATACTCTCAATACTGGGCCCTCACTAGGACTCGGTTGCTGGCTCTGCAGCTGGAGTACAGCTACCTCTGATCCTGGGGGCAGGGGGTAAGCAGACGCAGAGTCAATAGCATAGACTCTGGGAGGTTTGCAAGCAATCTCTCATTTATTAAACAAAGGGCTGAGGTTTATATATGCGGATTTTTGGCAGGCTCTGCTTCCAGCTACTATGGCATTTCTTGATTGTCTCTAGGGCTGCGTGTCATCTCCAACCAGTTTGGAGTTTATGGGTCAGGTTTCCTTTGGTCAGAGTATTCTCTGTGTATGTCATAGCTCTTTGTTTGCTTAAGGTGTGGTCCAGTGCTTTCAGTCTTATCCACTTCAGGACTCCTCTTGGATATCCTGTTGTTGCCTTGTGCCATGAAGATTCTGTAGCTTTGGATCTATAGGTCTGGTCCATTCACGTGCTCTAGGAGTTCATAAATAAGGGAGATATTGGGATGGGCCAACTCCTAGCCCCGGTTTTGGGCCTGGGTGGTAGCTGGGTTTGGTCATCTTTCCAGCTGTCCATCATCAACACCTGGCTAGTTCACCCAGTGCAGCAGGAAGCTAGGATCAGGACCAGTTCTGCTATCCCTCCCTCAGGGAGATATCTTACCCAGATCCACACCACCAGGGCCAGCTCTGTTTTTCCCAGGCAGGGTGCAGGGTTTGCATTTCCAAATGCTGCAGTTGGTGAGGTGCAGTGTCAGTTCTCCCACTCTTGTGGTCTGGAGGCCAGCTCTCCAGCCTGCAGTAGGTGGCATAGAGTTTAGGGGGCATCTTTCCTTCACCCATGCTACTGCATGGAAGCAGGGGCAACCCTATTGCTATCAATCCCTCAGGGCTGACTCTCCTGTACCCCAGCCAACAGAGTCAGCTCTACTGTGTTGTCTGGCTAAGGTGCAGGGCCTGTTCTCCAGAGTACAGCACCTGGTAAGCAGCAAAGCCAACTTTCCTGCTCTCATGATCTCACAGCCAACTCTCTCACTCACCAAAGGCAGGGAGGGACAGGGGATGGGGGAGGGCATCTCTCCCTCACCTACTCCATCATATGATGGATGAGGGGTTGGGCCTGTTCTCTTACACATGTTCATAGGGCCAGATCACCTGTGCCCCTGTCAACAGAGTTAGCTCTATTGTGCTGCCCAGGCATGACAGTGCCACTCTCCCAAGGGTGTAGCTGAAGTTTTCCTGTGTCCCTGCCTGCCAGCAATTGGGACAAATCTCTCACACTAGCATCCCCCAAGTAAACACACAGAGACTTATATTACTTATAAACTGTATGGGTGTGGCAGGCTTCTTGCTATCTATTCTTATATCTTAAATTAACCCATTTCTATTAATCTCTAAGTTGTCACATGGCTCGTGGCTTACCAGTATCTTACATCATGCTTCTCCTCATGGCAGCTCGCAGCATCTCTTCACTCAGTCTTCTTCCACCCAGCATTCTCCTCTCTCCTTGTCCTGCCCACAGTATCCTTCATGGCTTGTTCCTGGCCAATTAGCATTTTATTTATCAATCAATCATAGCAACATATATTCACAGCATACAGGACATCCCACAGCACAAGGGCTTCAGCCAGTGAGTGGCAGGCATCTCTCCTTCATCCATGTCACTGAATGATAGGCAGATAGTAGACCAGCTTCACACTCTCATACCTTTAGGGCTAGCTCACTGGCATTTCTGCTCACAGGGTCAGCTCCATTGTGCTGCTTGGGTGAGGTACAAGGCCAGCTCACTCTAGTGCTGCATTTAATGACTAGTGAGAGCCAATTCCCCTTAGCGATACTTCAGTGAGGTGTTGGGCCAACTCTGCAGTTCTATCCTTATCATCTTCAGTAGTAATAGGAACCTTGACATCAACTCAGACCAAGGTTGCAGCAGGGACACAGACCCAAATATGGTCCTTGTCAATAGCCCAGGCCAGGGTGTCACCATGATCCTGGTTGGCAGTGAAGGTCACTCTGATCAGGATGGATGAAGTAGCTGTGTGTCCCTCAAAACTTTACATGGACTAGGTGCAGACCAAATCCCAGGCATGAACACAATCTTTGATGACAACAGGACATCATCACAGACTCAGGCTGTGGCTGAGTCATGGACACAGACATGGCCCTGGCTTCAGCTTAGCCTGAATGATGCCCTAGCACCTGTTGGCAGCACATGTCATTCAAGTATGTATGGCCCTGTCTGTGACATGGCCCTTGGTTGACAACCGTACCACAGGTGGAGGCCCAGATTTTGGGCATCCATGTGGCCTTTAGTAGCAACATGGACCGTGGACATCAATAGGACCACAGACCCTCACTTAGTTCCTGGCAGAAGCATGGACCAATATGTCATCATGGCCATAGCTGGCATCACAGGTCACCCTGATCAGCAAGGCCCCCATGGCAGCATGGCACTCAAGCATCAACATGTAAACAGGTGGCAGCCTGCCCCCAGGGCATCTGCTCGGCCTTTAATAGTAACAGTAGTCACAGGCATCAATATAGACCCTGTCTGTGGTAGGACCATGGACCCAGATATGTCCCTTAGCTACAGTTTGGGCCAGAAATCACAATGGCCTCAGATGGCAGCACATGCCACACAGATCTCCCTGACAGCTACATGACCCTCAAACACTAACACAACCTCAGGAGTCAACCCAAACTGCAGACTTCTGCATAGTCCTTTGTGGCAACTGGAGCCACTGACATTAACACAAAGCCTGGATACAGCAGGACTACACACCCAGATATAGCCCTGATCATTATAATGTAGTATTACACCTGGAGTTCTTAAAGAAACAGGAGCAAATAACACCCAAAACAGCATATGGGAAAAAATAATCATTTAACATCAATCAAATAAAGTGAGGGCCAGACAGATTCAGTGTAGAATTCTACCAGACCTTAAGAGAACAGTTTTGAAATAATCCTCCAAATAAAAATGATCTCTTCAATTTGTGTACATATGTGAAGTCAATGTTATCTTGATATCAAAATCACATAGAGATTCAACCAAAAAGAAATTTTGTAAGTCAGTGTGATGGCCATATACACAAGGATTTTCATTAAAATATTTACAAGCTGAACTCAAGAAGACATCAAAATGATTAATTACCATGATCAAGACATTTTCATCTAAATATGCAAAGATGGTTCAATATGTGTGAAAAAATGAACATAAACAGATTCATGGGCAGACATAGGATCATCTCATGAAATGCAGATACTCCTTTTTACAAAATCCAGCATCCATTCTTGTTACCAGTCCTGGAGTGTAAAAGACCCACTCCTACTCTTACTCCAGGGTATTCTTGAGGAGGGAGAAGTGAGAAATATTTAAATAGAAGCATAGAGGGGAGAGAGACAGATAGAAACAGATAATAGCTTGGGAGGGCCTGGATCCTTATCCACTGGCCATCTCTGTCTCCTTTAAAGGGCTTTTAAAAGGAATACCAAAGAGTGGAGAAAAAGACCTACCACAGCACAGCCAAGGGCAGACCCTTCCAAACAACTGGTAACCAAACATGTGATCAAGCAATCCTCTAATGCAGCTCTGCTGGGTAAAGCAAACTTAGATCTCACTCGGAAACCTTTGTGTGCCTCCACAACTCCCCCTTCTTGATATAACAAAGGCCTTCTCAGTCTCCTCAGATAGACTGTGCCTGTCATCCTCCTTGGTTGATCTTCCTTACCTGTTATGGAGATACACTTTCCATCAAACATACTCTGGCTTAGGTTGGAAACTATCAAGTAGAAAGTTGCCCATCTTTGACTACCATCCTGTGGCAGGAAGGGGTACAGAGCTTAACTCAGCTCTGGCTCAGGTCCTTATTGAGCTTGCAAACATCCACAGCAATCTCCATAGCTGCCACACCTGCCAGTAAAGGAGTAAAGGATAATAAAGATGGAACATCCTTTTTGGAATTGATCTAAGTTAATTATAGTAGCCTCAGCTGCACCAAGCTCCTTTTCTGGATCGAAACTCCCTCCTAACAGATGTTCAATAAAACTTTCAAGAGACTGTTTTAATTCCGAGAAGAAAACAATCATTTCAAAGTGTCCACTTAAGTAAACAAAACCCATGCTAATTATAAAGATACTTTTACAAACTAACTCAATTGTGGGAGGCTTACCCCTTTGTGGGAGGCCTACTTCTTTCTAAACAGAAACAGAAGGAGTTTTTAGGAAATTTTTAGGAAAAGCCAGAAAAACTCCCCTAATTATGACACCTTCATTAATTATATTTTGGACTATCATAAAAAGTGTTCAAATATATCTGAAGATAAAACATATTCCCTTAAAAGTAATGTTATCTAATTTTTCTGGATAAGTAGTGATGGAGTTATAAAAACAACTCTAGTATGAACTTACATTTAGTATTCACACTTTGTACAGACTTGTATTCAACATTTAGACTTACATTCAACATTTACATCCTCACAAACCACATTCAACATATACTTATTTATACTTTTTACAAACTTATATTCAAAAGGAAACTATAGAACTATTTTGCAGACTTTATATTCAAAAGGAAAATCTATAGAATTGTTTTAAAAACTTTATATTGAAAAGGAAACTCTATTGGACTATTTCATAAACTTTATATTGAAAAGGAAACTCTATAAGACTATTTCATAGACTTTAGCACTTATATAGAAGAGATTTCTTAAACTATTTACCAAACTTATATTCAAGAGGAAACTCTATTAGCAAACATACAGAAAGAATCACTTAACAGAACTAACATATTCAAAAGCAAATTCTATTAGCGAACAACTAGAAGAGGTTTCTTAACTGAACTATTAACAAGACAGGAAGTATGCAATTCATTTATAAAGTTTGGAGTTTATAGTCAGCTTTGATATCATAATGAAAGTTTTCTTGAGTTTGAAGTCAGAGCCTAATTCATCTAAGTTTGACTGAGAGTAAAACCCCCTCTTCTTAATTTTTTAAAGCTGCTTTTTAAGATTACCATGAGTCCTTTCAATGATGCCAATGTTTCTCTCTTATATCTTAAGCACAACTCAATCCCATGAGTTTTTTTTTTCACACCTGAAGCAGTTTCCCACTGTAAGGACCGTTTTCTCTTGTTTTCTAAAAGATTTCAAAGTAGCTTCTTGACAAATGGCATTAGCATTTTAATTATCTCCTTAGAGGCAAGTTGTTCACCTAGTTCTTAGGGGGTAAGGCTAAACTTTTTAACATTGGTTGGAAAAGAAACTGCATTTTGAGCTGAAAAAAAAATCAGTTTTGAGGCAGTATCCCCATTTAGAGCTGAAAAAATATATTTCACATACTGCCTTTCTCTATATCATCCCATGGTTATGAATGATGTTACAGACTACAATTCTCCTGCTGCCTTTCAAGTATACCACACTCCCATTTCTGTTTATACATTTTGTTTTCATGTTTTTGCTTTTACTATGGGAGGTTTTTGAGTCAAGATTTTGCTCTTTTACAATGGGTGATTTCTATTCTCTATGAGCTGGCATTGATAGGTGCATTTCCTTCACCTGACCCTTTTCCTGGAGGGGTCATATCCAGGTGCTTTGGTGCCTGAAGCAAAAACCCCTTGAGGCTTGCTCCTCTGCCTTGTAGTTGAATTTCTAAACAGTCTTATTAAATAAGAAACACAGAGCCAAATACAGGGGTGAAAGCTGTAGAGATCATAGCAATAGCTGCCAACTAACCTTAGCTTCCCAAGAGAACCTCTTTCTGTTTAACCTCAACCTTTGCTGCCTTCCTGTTCTGCCTTCTCATTGGCTCTAATCCCAGTCACATCACTTCCTCATCACTGCCTGTTTATACAGTTCTCCAGGTCTCTATGGTCGGTACTGGTATTAAGGTGTGTCACCATGCTTACCTGTGTCCTTGAACACACAGAGACTCTGCCTACAATATGACCTGATGAAGGGCATTTGCTACCACCACCTGCCTTCTATTTAAGGCTGACTATGACCTGTGATCTCTAGGCAAATTTATTTATTAACATACAAATAAAATATCACATTTCAGCACAAATAAAATATCACCACATTTCCACTTTTTTCTAATAAAAATAAAAAAGAATAAAAAAGGTTATAACTAATATAAGAAAAACTATATACAATAAGTTCAATAACTATATACAATATATACAAGCAATAAATACCTCAACAATATTTAGTCCATTTGCAATTGACAAACTCAGAGAAAATATTCCATTATCTATCCTATTTTGGCAAGTCCAAAATGTACCTGATTCATTTTCTATCCTAACTTGTATTACCAACAGAAAAATATCTTATAATGTCTTTCAAATTTATACACTTTACATCTCTTTAGTGAGTTTCTTTTCTGAAATTCTTAACAAGGAAAACTATAACTATCTAATCTTCAACTAACTATAAGTATCTAATCTTCAACTCCCTCACAGACCCAAGAAGGAAATAATATTACCTAGTAAAACAGGAAGTGCAAACAAGCAACTTCCAGAGGAAGGCTGAATCAGGAGTTGACAGACAGACACAGAGGAAGCAGCATGTGAAAGCAAAACTGAGAAGAGGTACCAAGCCACAATGTCCTGACCCATGGGCCAGGGGAACACAGTAAATCTTCCAACTACACTGCCTTACTGGATCAGTGAAAGAAAATGAAAGCATTTTGACTAAAAGATTTTCAGAAAGTCTTTTCCACCATAGAAAAGAAAGCTTTTTCAGAGAGATTTTTTTTCACAGCCATGGATGGTGCACAGCCCCATCTACCAACTCGGGGGCTTTCAGTCAAGTGGACGACTATTTCCATTCCCAATTGCTTTGTTTGTATGGCCAAATTTGCCCTGACTTTTTATGCTGACAGTTTTCCCCAGGTACTGCACCTCCTCTGCCTCAGCTCTACACTTGAGAAAGCAGCTTGACAACTCTAAGAATCCTCATATCCAGGGGTGCAGTCAATCTCAGAGGTGCTTGCCCCATGGCTCTTTGCTAATCGCTTCCCAATTGCTAGTTAGAAATGGAGATCAGTGCTAACAGTAAGAATCAGCAATGCTTCAGGAATTTTAAATATATATATATATATATATATATATATATATATAGATATAGATATATATAGATATAGATATAGATAGATAGTTACAGTGATCCTCCCATTCTGATAGATGTTTCTTCTAGATGAAGTTAATTTTTTGCCCCTACAGAAAGAGGAAAAAAATCTGAGGAAGAAAAGGTATTAAAAGCTTTTAGTTGTTTAGAGAGAGATACTACTAAGTTTTTCCCAAGAAGGCTTTCAGTTTTTGAGAGAAAGATTGTTAAGTTTTCCCCAAAACTTCTATTCTCTAAACTTTTAGACTTCATGGCCAAATGCAGACTAATTCTGATGGTATGATGTTTTCATACAGTGGCAGCATCAGTAGAGGGAAAAGTTTTATTTCATCCACATCCTCTTCGGGGAAAATTCTTTCCTCTGCCACTCAAGACTCAGATTTGAGCTGTCCACAAGCCAAAAGCTTCCACAGAAATCTTTTTCTGCCCTTTATTTCTCACCTTTGATAGATTTTTTTCTGATTTTTCCCCAGGATTTTGCATTCATAACACCAGAGTTGAAAAATCAAGGACATAGTTTCTCTGTCTTGTTTCTTATCTTATGTTAAGTTTTCTTAATCTATATTCCTACATTTTACTCTTTTTTTTCAATAATTGAGTAAAACTGAAATTTATTATAAATCACAGTCGTTCTAGGGACCTCCATGCTATATATATATAGCCTCTATGGTTCTATGGGTTGTGGTCTGATTGTTCTTTATTTTATATCTAGAATCCACCTATGAGTGAGTACATACCATGACTGTCTTTCTGGGTTTGGGTTACCTCACTCAGGATGATTTTTTCTAGTTCCATCCATTTGCCTGCAAATTTCATGCTTTCATTGTTTTTCTCTGCTGAGTAATACTCCATTGTGTATATGTACCACATTTTTTTCATCCATTCTTCTGTTGATGGGCATCTAGGTTGTTTCCAGGTTCTGGCTATTACAAATAGTGCTGCTATGAACATAGCTGAGCATGTATCTTTATGGTATGAATCAGCATTCCTTGGGTATATGCCCAAGAGTGGGATGGCTGGGTCTTGAGGTAGTTCGATTCCTAATTTTCTGAGAAACCGCCATACTGATTTCCACAGTGGTTGTACAAATTTACATTCTCAACAACAGTGGAGGAGTGTTCCCTTTGCTCCACATCCTCTCCAACATTGGTTGTCATTGGTGTTTTTGATCGTAGCCATTCTAACAGGTGTAAGGTGGTATCTCAGAGTCGTTTTGATTTGCATTTCTCTGATGATTAAGGATGTTGAGCATTTCTTTAAATGTCTTTCAGCCATTTGTAGTTCTTGTTTTGTGAATTCTCTGTTTAGCTCTTTAGCCCATTTTTTAATTGGACTGTTCAGTACTTTGATGTCTAGTTTCTTGAGTTCTTTATATATTGTGGAGATCAATCCTCTGTCAGATGTGGGATTGGTGAAGATCTTTTCCCATTCTGTTGGCTGTCTTTTTGTCTTACTGGCTGTCTTTTGCCCTGCAAAAGCTTCTCAGTTTTGAGAGGTCCCATTTATTAATTGTTGTGCTCAGGGTCTGTGCTGTTGGTGTTTTATTTAGGAAATGGTCTTCGGTGCCAATGCGTTCAAGAGTGCTTCCTATTTTCTTTTCTATTAAGTTTAGTGTAACTGGATTTATGTTTAGGTCTTCGATCCACTTGGACTTGAGTTTTGTGCATGGTGACAGATATGGATCTATTTGTAATCTTTTACATATTGACATCCAGTTATGCCAGCACCATTTGTTGAAGATACTTCCTTTTTTCTATTGTATAGTTTTGGCTCCTTTGTCAAAAACCAGGTGTTCATATGTGCATGGATTAATGTCAGGGTCTTCAATTCGATTCCATTGGTCCATATGTCGGTTTTTATACCAGTACCAAGCTGTTTTTATTACTATAGCTCTATTGTAGAGTTTGAGGTCAGGGATGGTGATACCTCCAAGGGTTGCTTTATCGTATAGGATTCTTTTAGCTATCCTGGGTCTTTTGTTTTTCCACATAAAGTTGAGTATTTTTCTTTCCAAGTCTGTGAAGAATTGTGTTGGGATTTTGATGGGGATTGCATTGAATCTGTAGATTGCTTTTGGTAAGATTGCCATTTTTACTATGTTAATCCTACCTATCCATGAGCATGGGAGATCCTTCCATTTTCTGATATCTTCTTCAATTTCTTTCTTTAGAGATTTAAAGTTCTTATCAAAAAGGTCCTTCACTTGTTTAGTTAGTGTTATCCCAAGGTATTTTATATTATTTGTGGCTATTGTAAAAGGTGATGTTTCTCTGACTTCTTTTTCAGCCCTTTTATCATTTGTGTATAGGAGGGCTACTGATTTTTTTGAGTTGATCTTGTATCCTGCCACTTTACTGAAGGAGTTTATCAGCTGTAGGAATTCCCTGGTAGAGGTTTTGGGGTCACTTATGTATACTATCATATCATCTGCAAATAGTGAAAGTTTGACTTCTTCCTTGCCAATTTGTATCCCTTTGATCTCCTTTTGTTGTCTTATTGCTCTAGCTAGAACTTCTAGTACTATATTGAATAAATATGGGGAGAGTGGACAGCCTTGTCTTGTTCCTGAATTTAGTGGTATCGCTTTGAGTTTCTCTCCATTTAATTTGATGTTTGCTGTTGGCTTTTATTATGTTATATTTATTATATTATATTATTATAATATAAATTGCTTTTATTATGTTTAGAAATGTTCATTGTATTCCTGATCTTTCTAGGACCTTTATCATGAAGGGGTGTTGGATTTTGTCAAAGGCTTTTTCAGCATCTAAGGAGATGATCATGTGGTTTTTTTCTTTCAGTTTGTTTATATGGTGTATTACATTAACTGATTTTCGTATGTTGAACCATCCTTGCATCCCTGGGATGAATCCTACTTGGTCGTGATGGATGATTGTTTTGATGTATTCTTGGATTCAGTTTGCCAATATTTTGTTGAGTATTTTTGCATCAATGTTCATGAGGGAGATTGGTCTATAGTTCTCTCTTTCTTTGTTACATCTCTGTGTGGTTTGGGTATCAGGGTAATTGTAGCCTCATAAAAAGAGTTTGGTAGTGTTCCTTCTGTTTCTTTTGTGTGGAACACTTTGAAGAGTATTAGTATTAGTTCTTCTTTGAAAGTCTGGTAGAATTCTGCACTGAAACCATCTGGTCCTGGGCTTTTTTTGGTTGGGAGACTTTTGATGACTGTTTCTATTTCTTTAGGGGTTATTGGTCTATTTAAATGGTTTATCTGGTCTTCATTTAATTTTGGTATGTGGTATTTATCCAGAAAATTGTCCATTTCTTCCTGTTTTTCCATTTTTGTGGAGTACAGGTTTTTGAAGTACCTACATTCTACTCTTATTCTATTTTTTTGTACAATATATTCCTATGTTATAATTTATATTTTTTCCTTCTTACCCTAATTTTTCTAAGTATTATAGATAGAAATTAAGAGAGAAAAAACCTAGACAGAGAGACCCCCTCTAACTTTTGCCCTAGGGCACACTTGAGGAGGGAGAATTGAGAAATATTTAGATAGAAGTGTAGATGGGAGAGAGACAGATAGAAACACGGGATACCTTGTGAGGGTCTGGATCCTTACCCATGGGACCTTTCTGTCCCTTCTAAAGAGCTTTTTAAAGGAATGCCTAGGGGTGAAGCAAAAGACCTCCTCCTAGCACAGCCAAATGCAGACCCTTCTAAACCCCTGGTAACTGTGCATGTGGTCAAGCAATCTTCTAATGCAGGCAGGTTGGCTATGTAAAGCAAGCTCAGATCTCACTAGGAAACCTTTGTAGGCCTCCACACTGGAGAAACTACAGATAACAGAAGAAACATCTCAGTATACTCTAACCCCACACCCAACATCACTGTAAGTAAAGAATCCCTCAATGCATGTCCACTAAAAACAGAAATGACAAAAAGTCCCTGAATATCCACAGTCATCTTGAGAAGAAAAAACAAAACTGGACCTATCAGTTTTCCTGTTTTTCCAAAGAATATTTCAATGCTACATAAATAAAAACAGTGTAGCACCAACACAAACAGAGCCAAGAACTATTGGAACAGAATAGAGATAGTGGAAATGAGCCAGTGACCTAATGGTATCAAAGAATACTTGGGACACAAAAATACCTCTTTAAGAAATACTGTTAGAAAAACTGGAAAGCCCCAGCTAAAATAATAAACCATAACCTTTTCTTACAGCCTCTGCCAAAAATGGTATGAAATAGATTAAATAACTGAAAAAGTATGGATTCCACTAGAAACAACAGGGTTAACAGGTTAAATGTTGATTTGGAAATAATATACTTGTGCATGAACAACAAGACAAAATAAATGAGTAAGTTTATGAAACAGAGAAGTACGTACCCAATAAAGGCAACTTCTGAGAGGTTTAAAAATTACCTATGAAATGGAAGAGATCATTTGCAAACCATGTATCCATGACGAAAACTATGATAAAGAATTTATTCCTCAAATATGTCAAGAATTTGCAGGTCTCAAATTGAAAAGGTATAACTCAATTTAAACATCCCCAAGCTCTAGTAATCACTTCTCTAAAGGAGAAAAATAAATATCCAAATGTTGCATGAAGATAGTGCTCAAAAGCATTACTTATCAGGGATAGAGAAGTCAAATCCACAATGAACTGTTTCATTACCCCACGAGGACACAGTATTTGAATCTCTTTGTATAATACTGAGATGAAACAATAGCTTAGGGTTGGCATTTCTGATTTTTTTCAGTTTTTTTCTTAGCATATATTAATATACTAAAACATGAGTTTCATTACAGCATTTTATATATGTATATACACTTATTGCCACCTGCATTATTTGTGTTTTTCCTCCTGGTAGTAGTACATCTTCTACTTCTATAGCTTTTGTTGTTGTTCAGATCCATATAGGAGACAAGACATGCAGTTATTGCACTGATGAACTCATCTTTTCTGACAGGTTGGTAAAAAATGTAGGGTCTATTGGTGGGCAAGACCATTGATATCTTTTTCCTAGCAGTTTGTACAGCACCTCTCAGTACTGTGAAAGATAGACAGCAGAAGGAAGTTTCCTGTTCAGCTGAACATTGATTTCCATATGCCCTGCAACAAAAGTATATCTTCAACAAGAGGGTCTTGTCTTCTACTTCTGACAGTCAAGCAAAAGAAATATCAATGGCTTACAACATTTTGCAGACAATGTGAGCCTCCAGAACCAATAGCATATAAATTAGTATACAATGCATGGCATTAAGATTTTTCAAAGGAAAGTGCACCAAGATGACATTTCAATTGTTATCATCTATTTCCCAAGCACAAGGGCACCCAAGTTTCTAAAAGAAACACTACTACAGCTTAAATCACATACTGACCCTCACACATTAATGGTGGGAGATTTCAATAGTCCATTTTCACCAATAGACAGGTCATCCAGACAAAAACTAAACAGAGAAATGCTGGAGCTGGGAGAGATGTAGTGGGTAGCCAGTCCAGCTTTGACCTGGAAGTACCACCCCTTTTGAGGCTTAGGTAACTGTTATGCCTACAAGGTGGAGCTGAAAGAGGACCCCTGAAGACCCAAGATCCGGATGGGTGAGCTCTCTTGGTTCCTGGATCCTGGACGCTGGAGGTAGACCAAGCAGAGTTCTCCAGTGAACACCACTGGACTGTGCTACACATTTGCCAGACCCTGTAACCCTTCCCTTCACTTATAAGTTATCCCACAAATAAACCTCCCTTTTAAGTTAAAAAAAAAAAAAGAAAAGAAAAAGAAATGCTGGACCTAACAGATGTTATAAATCAAGTGTGCCTATCAGACATTTATAGAACATGTCAGCTAAACACAAAAGGATATACATTTTCCTTTGTGCCTCATGGTATTTTCTTCAAAATTGACCACATACTTGGACATAAATCAAGTCTCAATATATACAAGAAAATTTAAATAACTCTCTACATCTCTTCAGGCCACTATAGTTTAAAGATGGATATCAACAATAGCAAAAACATCAGAAAGTATACAAACCTATGGAAACTGTACAACTCTCTATTGAATGAAAAATGAGTCAAGAGAGAAATAAAGAAATAAATTAAATACTATCTAGAATTCAATGAAAATGAATACACAGTATACTCAAACTTATGGGACACAATAAAAACTGTTCTAGATATAAATTTTTTATATAAAGAAGTCAGAAATACACACTAGGAAGAAAGGCAGTATCATCAGCAAATGGTGCAGGTCAAACTTTCGTCATTTATAAGAATGAAAATGGATTCATACTTATCACCCTCAACAAAACTCAACTCCAAATGGATCAAAGACTTTAACATAAAACAGGTACACTGAAATTGATAAAAGTGTAACTGGGTAATAAGATTTGAACTCATTGGCACAGGAAAAGTTTTTCTGAAAAGAAAATAAATAGTGCAGGCACTAAGATCACCAATTCATAAATAGGATCTCATGAAACTGAAAAGCTTCCGTAAGGCAAAGGACACTATCATTTGGACAATGAGGCATCCTAGAAAATGGGAAAAGATTTTTACCAACTCCAAATCTTATATAGGACTAATACTTGAAATATCTAAAGAACTCAAGAAATTAGATATCAAAAAGCCAAATAAACCAATTAAAAATGGAGTGCAATTCTTTTTTTTATTTTATTTATTTATTCATTTATTTATTTATTTATTTATTTATTCCTTTTATTTTATTTTACAATACCATTCAGTTCTACATATCAGCCATGGATTCCCTTGTTCTCCTCCCTCCTGCCTCTCTCCCCTTACCCCCCCCCCCATTCTCACCTCCTCTAGAGCAAGGCCTCCCCAGAGGACTGAGATCAACCTGGTAGACTCAGTCCAGGCAGATCCATTCCCTTCCTCCCAGACTGAGCCAAACATCCCTGCATAAGCCCCAGGTTTCAAACAGCCAACTCATGCAATGAGCACAGGATCTGGTACCACTGCCTAGATGCCTCCCAAACAGATCAAGCCAATCAATTGTCTCACCTATTCAGAGGGCCTGATCCAGTTGGGGGCCCTTCAGCCTTTGGAGTGCAATTCTAAACAGAGAATTCTCAATATAGGAATCTAAAATGACCAAGAAATATTTAAAGAAATAATCAACATCCTTAGCAGTCAGGGAAAAGCAAATCAAAATGACTCTGAGATTCTATCTTATACCTGTCAGAATGAGTACGATCAGTAATACAAGTGACAGCTCATATTGACATGGATGTGGAATAAGGGGAATATTCATCCCTTGCTGGTGAGAATGCAAAATTTTACAGTCATTATCAAAATCATTATGGCAGTTTCTCAGAAAGATGTTAATTGATCCTCAAGTTCCAGATATACCACTCTTGGGCATATATCCCATGGACATTCTATCCAACCACAAAGATACTTACTCAACCATGTTCATTGCTGCTCTATTCATAATAGCCTGAAAGTGGAAACAACCTACATGCTCCTCAACAGAAGACATGATAAAGAAAACATGGTACATTTACACAATGGACTATCACTTAGATGTTAAAGAAATCGACATCATGAAATTTGCAGGCAAATGAATGGAACTAGAAAAAAAATCCTGAGTAAGGTAACATGGACCCAGAAAGATAAGTGTACTACATATTTTTTATATGTGGATATTAGCTCTTGAGTGATAGCCAAGATACAATGCAAAGACCTAGAGAAGATAGATATAGAGGAAGGGACTAGGTTGGACACATAGATCTCCTGGGAGGGGGAAATAGAATAGATTTTATGGGTGAATTGGGGACACTTGGGATGGAAATTGGAGAAGCAGATGGGGAGGGGGAGGAAATATAGGATTGAGGGAAGGAACAAGGGGAGAAACAGCTAGGATTTAGGGGCGATTAAGGAGAGATATGGAAATGTGGTACAATGGAAACTTCCTAAAATATATGCAGGTGATCATAATGAAGTCTCCAAATAATGAGGGAGAAAGAGTCCCTACTGTCTGTCTCTTATCACCAAATAAAACTTCCATTACCAGAATTGGGTTACATCCACTTGAGTTTTGGGGCAAAGGGGTACCATGGAAATCTCCAAAAGCCCAGGCTGTTGTGAGACAATAGGTTGCTCCCCACAATCTGACAGCAAAGCCCCAATGCTGAAGACAACACTCAGACAACTCATTGAACACATGGAAGTCCAGCTGTTGCTTACATTGAACCTTCACTCCTATACTCCAGTGTCTTTGGTAAAGGAAAGTAATTTGCAGGCCAACAAAAGTAAACATAAATTTCAACACAGCCACAAAACTTTGATCTACAATCTGTCTTCCCTGCCTTATGTGAAGGCAATGATGGCCCAGATCTTGTGGGAGCAACCAACCAATATCTAATTTGACTTAAGACCCACTCCACAAGATTTAATCCATACCTGGCACTGCTTGGGTGACCATGAATCAGAGACTAGATAATCCAGAAAATTATTATAAAACCAAATAATACTGGTCTAAAAACCTAATAATAAAATGACTCCTCACAAGACTCTGCTATACTCATAGATCAGAGCCTTATTCAGCTATCATCAGAGAATCTTCCTCCTGAAACAGATAGGAATAAATACATTGACCCATCTCCAGACATTACTCATATATATAGTGAGAACTTGGAACACACATCTCTAATTGGGATGTCTCCATCAAATTTCACCTTTCAGACTCAGGGAACCCTACCAAAGAGGAGGCAGAAAGATTATAAGGGCCAGAGAGATTGGAGGAGACAGCAAAACAAAGCTGTCTAAATCAACTGAGCAAAGGTCATATAAACTCAGAGACTGAAGCTGCAAGATAGGACTGGCACTGGTCTGCAGCCAGTCCTTGGTACATGTATTATAGCTTTCACTTTAGTATTTTTATGGGATTCCTGAGTCTGTGATTGAGTGGGTCTCTGATTTTTGTGCCTTCCTGTAGGGCCCTTTCCCTTTTATTTTCTTTGTCCAACTTTAATGGTTTTTGTTTTAGGTTACTGCGTTTTATTTTATTATGTTTTATTATTACCTTTTAAAACCCTGTTCTTTTCTAATGAGAGACAGAAATGAAGTGGATCAGGAGAGGGAGGGAGGTGGGAGGAATGGGGAGGAGTGGAAGGAGGGAAACTGTAATCAGGATACATTGTATAAAAAAAGATTCTATTTTTAATAAAATTACCAAATAATTTTTTGGTAATAAATAATTGAGTAAACCATATTTTCTGAGAGGAGCATACCCCACTGATATAAGGTTCCTCTGTTTGAAGTTAAAACAAAACAAAAAAGAACCACTTTTTTGTTTTTCCCTTAAATTTATTTTAATTAATTAATTAATTAAGTAAGTAAGTAAGTAATCAATTCATTTTCCCCAGTCCAATCACAGTTTCTGCTTCCTCCCTCCTTCCCTCCAAGTCCCTCCCCCAACCTTCCCTCTTCTTCCACCCTTCTATTCACTTTTCCTCTTTTCTCTTCAGATAAGGACAGGCCTCCCATGTGTATCAGTTAGCCATGGCATGCTGGGGATGTCTTTCTGTATGCTGTGAATGTGTTGCTCTGGTTTATTGATAAATAAAATGCTGATTGGCCAGTAGCCTGGCAAAAAGTATAATATAGGCAGGATAAGCAGAAAGGAGAATTCTGGGAAGAAAAAGGCTGAGTCAGGAGTCAGCAGGTAGACACAGAGCAAACAAGATGTAAAAGTACCAGTAAGCCACCAGCCACATGGTAACTTATAGATTAATAAAAATGGGTTAATTTAAGATATAAGAACTAGATAGCAAGAAGCCTACCACAGCCATACAGTTTATAAGTAATATAAGTCTCTGTGTGTTTACTTGGGTCTGAGAAGCTGCAGGAGGCAGGTGGACATGGGAAACCTTCAACAACAATGGCATATCAAGTTGCAGTAAGACTAGGCTCCTCACATCCTAGTGAGGTTGGACAAGGCAACCCTGTAGTATGAAAGAGTCCCAAAAGCAGGTAACATAGTCAGAGACATCCTTGTTCTCACTGTGAGGAATCCCACAAGACCATCAAGCTACACAACTGTAGCATATGTGCAGAGGTTCTAAGTCAGTCCCATGAAAGCTCTCTGGTTGGCAGTTCAGTCTCTGTAAGCACTTATGATCTCAGGTTAGTTAATTATGTGGTTTGCTTGTTGTGGTGTCCTTGGCCCCTCTGGCTCTCACTGTCCTTCTTCCCCATCTTCCACAGGATGCTCTGAGGTCCACCTAAAGTTCAGCTATGGATCTTTGCATGTGTTTCCATCTGTTGCTGAGCAAATCCTCTCTGATGGCAATTGGACTAGGTAACTATCTATGAGTATATGAGAATATCATTAGGAATCATTTCCTTAATTTTTTGCCAGTCTAGTTTGGTTCTATCCTAGGTCTCCTGGCTATCCACTGAGTCCTGGCCTCCAGGAAGTGTCAGGGGTGGGTTCTTCTCTTGGTATGGGTTTCAAGTTGGAGCAGTCATTGGTTGGCCACTCTCATAATTTCTGCACCATCTTTACCACAGCATATCTTGTAGGCAGGGCAAGTTGTAGTTCAAAAGTTATGTAGCTGGGTTGGGATCCCAAACCCTCCATTCTAAGTCTTCCTTGGTTATAGGAGATGGCCTGGTTGGGCTCTGTATCTCCCATTGCTAGGAGTCTTAGTTAGTGCCACCGACATAGATTCCTGGCAGTTTCCATTACACTAGGATTCTAGATTATCCCAGAGATGCCCGATTCCAGTTGTTTTTCTCAGTACTCTCTGTCCACGATCCCCACACCTCATCTCTCCTATTCTCATGCCTATCCCCATCTAGATAACCATGGATGTCAAACATTTCTTTAAATGCTTCTCTACTTTCGGAGATTCCTCTGTTGAGAATTCTCTATTTAGATCTGTACCCCATTTATAGTTGGATTATTGGGTTTGTTAATATCCAGTTTATTGAGTTCTTTCTATGTTTTAGAAATTAGCCCTCTGTCAGATGTGGGGTTGGTGAAGATATTTCCCCATTCCATAGGTTGCTGTTTTGTACTTTTGATAGTGTCCTTTGCCTTACAGAAGTTTTTTCAGTTTCATGAGGTCCCACTTATTAATTTTTTACCTTAATGCCTGCATAATGATTGGTGTTCTGTTCAGGAATTTGTCTCCCGTGCCAATGTATTCAAGGCTATCCCCCACTTTCTCTTCTGTCAGGTTCAGTGTAGCTGGTTTTATGCTGATGTCTTTCATCAACTTGGGTGAATTTTGTGCAGGGTGATAGTTATGGATCTATTTGCATTCTTCTACATGCTACATGCTAACATCATTTAGAGCAGCACCATTTATTGAAGAGGTTTTCTTTTTCCTATTGTGTATTTCTGTTTTTTATCCAAAATAATGTGACCATAGGTATGCAGATTAAAGTCTGGACCTTTGGTTCAGTTCCATTGATCTAGCTGTTTTGATGCCAATATGACACACTTATTACTACTGCTCTTGTAGTGCTCTTTGAAATCAGGGATAAAACCTCCAGAATTTCTTTTGTTGTACAGCATTGTTTTAGCTATTCTGAGTTTTTTGGTTGTCCATATGAAGGTGAGTTTTGTTCTTTCATGTTCTGTAAATAATTGTGTTGGAATTTTGATGGAAATTGTATTGAATCTGTGGGTTGCTTTTGGAAAGATGGCCATTTTTACTATGTTAATCCTACCAATCTATGAGTATGGGAAATCTTTCCACTTTCTAATATCTTCTTCAATTTCTTTCTTCAGAGATTTGAAATTCTTGCCAAGCATGACTTTCACTTGCTTGGTTAGTGCAACACCAAGCTATTTTATATTATTTGTGGTTATTGTGAAGGGTGCTGTTTTCCTAATTTCTTTCTCTGTACATTTATAGTTTTTATATAGGAGGGTTACTGATTTTTTGAGTTTATTTTGTATCAAGCTACTTCACTGAAGGTTTTTCTCAGCTGTAAAAGTTCCCTAATAGTAATTTTAGGGGCATTTATATATGCTATCATGTCATTTGCAAATAATGATATTTTGATTGTGACTTCTTCCTTTCCAATTTATATCCTCTTGATTTCCTTTAGTTGTCTTATTGCTCTAGCTAAATCTTCAGGCACTATATTGAATAGATATGGAAAATGTGGACAGCCTATTCTCATCCCTGATTTTAGTGGAATTGCTTTAAGTTTCTCTCAGTTTAATTTGATGTTGGCTAAAGCTTGCTGTATATTGTCTTTATTGTGTTTAGTTGTGTTTCTTAGACCCCTGAACTCTCCAAGATTTTTATCATGAAAGGGTGTTGGATTTTGTCAAATGCTTTTCAGCATCTAATGAAATTATCATATGTTTTTTTTTCTTTCAATGTGTTCATTTGGTGGATTGCATTGACAGTTATTAATATATTATACCATTCCTGCATCTCTGGGTAAAGCCTTCATGATTGTTGTGGATGATCACTTTGATGTGTTCTTAGATTTTGTTTTGGAGTACTTTAGTGATTTTTTTGCATCAATGTTTATGAGGGAAATTGGTCTGTAGTTCTTTTTCTTTGTTGAGTCTTCATGTGGTTTGAATATTAGGGTAACTATGAACATATAAAATGAATGTGGCAATAGTCCTCCTGTTTATGGTTTGTGGAATAGTTTAAGGCATATTAGTATTAGTTCTTTTGTGTAAGTCTGGTTGAATTTTGTGCTGCAACCATCCAGCCCTGGGCTCTTTTTGGATATCAGACTTTTTAATCACTGCTTCTATTTCCTCGGGGGGTTATAGACCTATTTATATTGTTTATCTCATCTTAACTTAATTTTGGTAAGTGATGTCTATTAAAAAATTGTCCATTTCTTTTAAATTTTCCAATTTTTTATAGTAAAAGTTTTTGAAGTATGACCTAAAAATTCTTTGGATTGCTATGGTGTCTGTTGTGATGTCCCCTGTTTCATTCTGATTTTGTTAATTTGGATATTCTCTCTCTGCACTTTAGTTAGTTTGGATAATGGCTTGTCTATTTTGCTGATTTTATCAAAGAACCAAGTTTTTATATTGTTCTCTTTGTTTCTATTTTATTGATTTTAGCCTTCAGTTTGATTATCTCCTGCCTTCTACCCTCTTGGGGGTGTTTGCTTCTTTTTGTTCTAGAGTTTTCAGATGTGCTGTTAGTATGCTCGTATGAGATCTCTTCATATTGTTTATGAAGTTCTTAGTGCTTTGATCTTTGCTCTTAGCACTACTTTCATTGTGTCCCATACGTTTGGGTATGTTGCACATTCACTTTCATTGACTTCTAGGCAACCTTTAATTTTTTCTTAATTTCTATATTGACCTATTTTTCACTCAGTTGAGAGTAACTCAGTTTCCATGAGTTTGTCGGCTTTCTGCTATTTTTGTTGCTGTTGTTGTTGAAATCCAGTTAGTCCATGGTGATCTGATAACGTACAAGGCATATTTTAATTTTCTTCAATCTGTTAAGACTTCCTTTGTGACCAAGTGTATTGTCAATTTTTGAGAATGTTCTGTGGGGTGGTGAGAACTTATATTCTTTTGTGTTTGGGTGAAATGTTATGTAGATATCTGTTAGGTCAATTTGAGTCTTATGCCTATTAGTTCTGCTTAGTTTTTGTCTGGATGAACTGTCCATTGGTGAAAGTGGGGTATTGAAGTCTCCCACAATTAATGTTTGAGGTTTGATGTGTGATTTAAGGGTTAGTAATATTCCTTTCACAAGTGTGGGTGTCCTTGTGCTTAGGGCATAGATGTTAAGAATTGAGGTGTCCTCTTGGTGGATTTTTCCTTTGATGAGAATGATATGTCCTTCTCCATCTCTTTTGATTAATTTTGGTGTTGTAAATCCATTTTGTTGTACATTAAAATAGTTACACCTGCTTGCTTCTTAGGTCCATTTGCTTAGAAAATCTTTTTCCAATGATTTACTCTGAGGTAATGTCTATCTTTAGTTTTGAAGTGTTTCTTGTATGCAGCCAAAAGTTAGATCATATTTTTATATCCATTCTATTATCTTGTGTCTTTTTATTGGGGAATTAAGTACATTGGTATTGAGAGATATTAATGATAAGTGATCATTTCTTCCTGTTATTTTGGTAGTAGTGGTGGTATTGTGTGTGTGTGTGTGTGTGTGTGTGTGTGTGTGTTTCCCTTCTTTTGGTTTGGCTAGTATTAGATTATTTATTAGCTATGTTTTTGTGGGTGAAGTTAACATTCTTGGGTTTGAGTTTTCCTTCTAGTACTTTCTATAGTTCTGGATTTGTGGATAGATATTGTTAAAATTTGACTTTATCCTAAAATATCTTGTTTTCTCCATTTATGATTGAAAGTTTTGTTGGGTATAGTATTCTGGGCTAGCATTTCTGTTCTCATAGAGTCTACACGACATCTGTCCAGGCCCTTCTGGTTTTTAGAGTTTCCTTTATGAAGTTGGGTGTAATACTAATAGTTCCGTCTTCATGTGTTACTTGGCCTTGTTATTTTGCAGCTTACAATGTTCTTTCTTTTTTCTGTATGTTCAGTGTTTTGATTATTATGTGCCATGGGGATTCTTTTTTTCTGGTCCAATCTGTTTGGTATTCTAAAAGCTGCTTGTATCTTTATAGCTATGTCCTTCTTTAGGTTAGGGAAATTTACCTCTAATATTGGTTACATATATTTTCTGAGATGTTGAGCTGTGATTCTTTTCTTTCCTCTATTCTTTTTATTCTTAGGTTTGGTCTTTTCACAGTGTCTCAGAATTCCTAGATGCTTCATGTTAGGAATTTTTTACATTTGACATTTTTTAGACTGATGAATATATTTCCTCTATTGTATCTTCAATGCCTGGGATTCTCTCTCCCCTCTTTTGTATTCTTTTAGTGATGCTTGCATCTGGAATTTCTGTTTTCTTACCCAGATTTTGCATTTCCAGTTTTCTCTCCATTTGTGTGTTCTTTATACATCTATTTCCATTTTCAGGTCTTAAACATTTTCTTCACCTGTTTGTTTTGGATTTCTTGGCATTCTATAAATGCATTTATAGATTTGCTCCAATTTTTGGTTTGTCTTTCTCCAAATTTCTTTAGGGTATGTTTTTCACTTCCTCTTTAAGCACCTCTATCATCTTCATAATATTGGTTTTTTAAAATGACTTTTAATAAGGTCATTTTCTTTTGCTTCAGCTACACTGGAATGTTCACATCCTGCTATTATAGGATAGCTGGGCTCTGGTGGTGCCATATTGCCCTTTCTGTTGTTTATTGTTTTCTTACACTGGCATTTATACATCTGGTTATGGGATGGTTATAGGTCTAGGTATTGATCCCTGAATTTATCCTTGTTGGATGGGTGTTTTGTTTCTTCTTTTCTGTTTCCATCTGGTCTTCTGGCTTAAGTAGCTAATGGTTCTGGTGGCTAGTGAGTCTTCAGGTCCAGTAGGCTATCTCTTCTGGGGTTTGGAGGACCTTCAAGACCTCTGGTGTTTTGGGTGCTGACTTTGCCTTTGAGATTCCAAGTACCAGTGTGGCCTTTGGCATTCTGGATGCCTGCTTCGACTCTGGAATTCCTAGTTCAGCATGGCCTCCAGCACATCACAAGTTTACTACTGAGATTGTGGAGGTTGTGGTTGGGAATATGTAGCTTAGGGGAGAAGGTTTAGTTTGGAATTATTGGGTGGGCTTTGAGGAATGTTAGAAGATAGTAGGCAGTGTCTTATCAGGGGGAACCCTAGGACCAGCCAGGCCTCCAGTAAACCTGCAGGGCTTTTCAGCTGGAATATGGAGCCCATAGAAGGGGATGCTGTTGAGGGATATTGGGCTGGCTTTAAAGAGTGTTAGCAGTAGATGTCGGCAGTGCCTTAACTTGGGACCCTGGATCACCTTGGGACCCTGGATCAAGTCTGGCCTCCTGTAAAGCTGAAGTCTTCTGCTGAAGTTATAGGTCAGAATATTGGGTCCAGGGGAGGGGGGTGCAGTCTGAGGTTGTTATGTAGGTTTTAGAGAGTGTTTTCTGAGGTCCCTAGGACCTTCCTGCTCTCTAGTAAATCTACTAGAAATGTGGCTAGAGTATTGAGCCTCTGGGAATAGATCCATTTATTTTACTTTAAGATTTATTTACTTTTTTTAAATGTATATGAGGTATGTTTGTCTATGCACCATATACATGCAGTGACTGTGGAGGCCAGAAGAAGGCATCAGATTTGCTGGAACTAGAATTACAAGTGCTTGTTAGTTGCAGTGTAGGTGCTGGGAATCTAGGCCGGGTCCTCAGGAAGAACAGTGTTCTTAACAGCTGAGCCAACTCACAATTCTCTTCCAACTTTTTTTAAAATCTATATTTAAATATAAAGTAAAACATAAAACTGTTACTAGGGTAGCCAACCACTTTGTGTTTGGACTTCAGGCATTCTCTATGACAATTCTCATGACTGGCACTGTAAGCATGATCTACAATCTTTGCTCAGGTAGTTATGGGCACTAATGATGAGTTGATAATTTGCTAAATGGTCATGAGGCCAAATTGCCTTCCAAATATTTGTCTTTATACCCATAGATATGTCATGCACTCTACCTTGATAAAAGAAACTTCATCTTGTAGTAGGCAGTGATTAATTTAGAGACCTGTAATGCCTTAAAAAAAAAAAACTAAGAATTAGTGACTCTGAGTGCTTAAGTGGGGGCATCTATAGTAATTCCCCACCCCAGTTCTCAGGGCATATCAAGGAACAGAAGATAGAAATAATATATGGTTAGGAGGATGAGGAGAAAAGTTATGAAATATTATCTTCCAGATATGATGTGACTATTGCATTCATGAACTCAAAACACAAGATGCACTAAAGATGAAACCAGTCAAACTTCCAGCGTGAATAGGAGAAGGGTAAGTGAAGCTGCACATCCATCAGAAGAGCTATTTACAGTTCAGAGAAATTATTTTTAATAAAAAAATCAAATATATTTTTGGTTAATAAACTGTGTTTTCTGAGAGGAGTATTACCAATGATGTAGGGTACCACTGTTTAAACTTAAGAGAGAGAGAGTGATTTTTTCCTTAGGCGTGTTTGCACTGGCAGGTTGCTGATGCTGCAGATCACCATGAGTGTATGGGCAGGACTAAGTGACACAGTGGGATATGAAAACAGAGGAATAGAAAGAAAGAGAGGGAAAAAGAAAAGAGGACATACATTTAGGTGATTATGTTGAGAAAAGTCTAAGTAAAGGAAATGTTGGGTGATGACTAAAATACACTATATACATGAAATTCTCAAAAAATGTTCTCCAGTTCTATTCACTTTTCTGCCAAAATGTTTTCATTTTCTTTGTGCTTGGGGATGAAAGGATTATTTGCCTTACATGCACTGATCACAATCTTTCATTGAAGGAAGACAAGGCATGGACTCAGGCAGATCAGGAACTTCAAGGCAGGAACTGAAGCAGAGGCTTTAGAAGGATTCTTGCTCTTTGAGTAGCCTAGATTTTTTAAATCTTTTTATTTCTGTTTATTTGCTTTAGATTATTATATAATTACAATGTTTCTCCCTTCCCTTTTCTCCCTTCCAAGACTCCCATATACCTCTCCTGCTACCCTTCAAATTCATGGCCACTTTTAATTGTTATTGCATACATATGCATGCAATATACATATATAACCCTAAACATAGCATGCTCAATCTGTATAATTTTACATGTATGCATGTTCTCCATGTTTTCATAGTGGATTGTTTTGTCTTGGATAACCAATTGATGTGCTTTTCCTTGGAAAATACCAGCTCTCCCCTTCCGAGCTTTTCTTAGTTGCCTCTAACTCTTTGTATGGTATTGATGCCTCATGGGCTTTGGCATGTCCCTTGATTTCATATTTATTCAGCTCACATTTGGGCATTCAAGTTAGAGAAACTTTAGGTGGGAAGCTTCTTACATTATTAGGTGTGCTGGCTAGTTCTATGGCAAGTAGACACAAGCTAGATTTATTTGAAAGGAGGGCACCTCAATTGAGAAAATGACTCTATAAGATCCAAATGTAGGCATTTTTTTCAGTTAGAGATTGATGGGGGAGAACCCAGCCCTTTGTGGTTAGCATCACCTCTGGGCTTATGGTTCTATAAGAGAGCAGGCTGAGTTATCCATAAGGAACAAGCATGTAAGCAAACTCCTGCTTGGCCTTGGCATCAACTCCTGCCTCCATGTTCTTGTGCTGTTTGAATTCCTGTCCTGGCTTCTTTCAGTGATTAACAGCAATATGGAAGTATAAGCCAAATAACTCTCTCTGCTTCCCAAGTTTTCTTGGTCATGTTGTTCCACCACAGCAATGCAACCCTAACTAGGAAACTAGGAGACACAATATCTCAGAGAACTCCCTTACCCTCTGGTTCCTCCCATCTTTTTGTCCCCCTTTCTGCATTATTCACTGAGCTATAGTATAGGAGTGTTTTGTAGGTATGTCTATTGGTACTAGGCACCAAAACCATGAATTTCAGTTGGTTATAATTGTCTGTAGTCATCTCTGTTTGTTGCAAAGAGAAGTTTTCTTGAGGAGAAGTGAATATTTCACTTATGTTGGGTATAAAGGCAAAGCCTCATATTTTGCTATTAAAGAATATGCTGATTTAGTAATTAGTAGTTGTAGATTTTCCTCTAATAACCATGACTTCGGACTCATGATTCTCCTGCCTCCACTTCCTTCAGCAAATCCTGCTGGTGTATGCTACCACAACCTTAGACTACAAGCAATAGTTGAGAAGGTGCCTGAATGTAAAATAGTGCATCTGTTAAGGAGAACAATGTGAAGATTCTTCAGAGTATTAAAAGTAGGACTCCATATGACTCAGCAATGACACTTCTTGCTGTACATTCAAAAGAAAAGAGAGCAGTCAAGAGAAACCAGCACCCTATGCTTACTGTAGTGCTATCATAGCAACCAAGATATGGAGGGCAACCACATCTGTCAGTGGATGGAGGTAGAGGGATAAATCCCTCCCTATCTCTTGTGATTGCTCTATTTTTACATATGATCCCACTTTAACAATAAGTCTTGTAAAATACAATGTGTAGCTGAGCATGAAATAGTGTCAAGGCAGAAGGCTTCACTTAACGAGACATCTAGAATATTCACAATCACAGAAAGGAACACAAAATAAAATCAGTTTGGAATGTACTGAGGAAGGTTTAAAGCACAGGTTATAAAACAAGACTGTATTGCTCTGGAGGTTGTCACTGGACTTAATAACTGACTTTGCTAAGGTTGTTTTGCCTTTCTTTGCTCAGTGGGTATGTACACAAAAGAAGAATCTTGATAGGACCTCCTATATAGTCCATGGAAGTTAAGACAGCTGACACCTGCAAAAATCCAATGTTTCTTTCGACAAACTTTCTTTGGTCCTTTGGGATCAACTACCTTTACCCTTGGCTGTATTGCCATATCAGATTACTAAATGTTCCATATCAATACATTGTTCTGAAAATATTTGTAATGATTTTTGTATTATGAACATTGTTTAAACTATTTGGCACTGTAGAAAATACCAGATTAATGAAAACAGCCTTGACTGACTCTTAAGAACATATCAAGTTTTTATCATATACAACTATAAGAAAAAGATGATGTGAGGGATTTTTTGTTAATAATGTAATAATTATCCTATAATTTCAAACATAAAAGGCATGATTTGATTTTTCTTGGTTTATTTAAAGCATTCTTTGTCCATCTCTCTCTTTTTTCCATCAAAGTTTCCTTTTTAAACATAAGTGTACTTAGTGTGTATATATAATGCTTTTTAATTTATTTCTTATTTTATTTTTTAACTTCTTAAAACCATTTATTATATGTGTGTATACATGAACATATAAGTATATATGGAAATACATACACATGTATGGGCACAAGTGCCATATTTATGAAACAACTTGCTAAGTCAATTTCTTGACCACATGTATCCCAGGATCAAACCCAGGTCATTAGGAACCTTTACACACTGAGCTCTCTTACCTGACCATTTTTAAGCTTTTTGAAACAAGATATCACTTTATGGCTCTTGGTAGACAAGAATGCACTATGTAGTGCAGACTGGCCTCAAGCTCAAACTTTCTTCCTGTCTCAGCCATACTATGAATGATTTCAGTCATTCACCACCATACACAATTCTATATATGCACTTCATATGTGCATAAATGTTTTTTAGACTTAGATTAATTCTACATATTATGCCACATGTAACATTTTTCAGGTTTTTGTAAACCCATAAAGACATAACTATTATTCTTTATTAATAAGTACACTTAGTAAAACTTATTTAACTTATAAAATACTTTAACATTGTATTTGATTCCAAACTGATTCTTGGTTTAATATTAAAATATCAGATCCCTTAGGGACAAAATTAAGTGGTTTCAAACATTAAATTTTTTTAAAATTTGATAGTGAACACAGAGGCAAAAAGTATTGCATCAGTCTACTACAAGAAGTAATGGCTCATTCCTGAGGCCCTGCACAGCAGATAAAGCTCACATATCAAGCATAATAAGCAGTTAGAATGAAGTTAAATTCCTGTGAGAGTTTCCATCTATAGGCTTTTAAAACAGGAATCCACACATTTGTGCTGAATGTGGCACTGGCTACGATAAATTAAGTAAAAGATCAGTGTTGGTTTTATTTGCTGTTACATTTCATCAACTTGCATTTTTGTTTCCAGAGTACTTTACTAGGTCCTGGACTATTACCAGCTTAATATTTTTCTGGATACCACAAAAACAGTTGATACAAATACAGAAAGGTCAGCAAATGACTGATTTATTTCCCCCTTTTCACATTAATTAGATATTTTTCAAAAACTAAAAAGGATAATCCTATTTATTAATTACTGTTATATTAAATGTGCTGACACATGCAACACATTTGATATTAGGATAATTCTTTTCTCCCTTAACTTTCTTGCTTTGGATAACATTTCCCCTGTTACAAGAAGCCAGATTTGGACTTTAAAGGACATGAGTTTGAGGAAGAAATTTTATATTTAGATGCAAATTATTAATTATGCAGTCAAAAAATTCATTCCTTTCTCTGTGACAGACACATGCCATGAGATCCATGTCTAATTCTATAGTTTTTCCAACTGTCAATGACACTTGACTTACTAAAATTTTATGTTTCTTCCCCAAACCAAATATCATTCAATATTATTTTTCCCCAAAAGTATATTGAATTAACTCTCATTTTTGCATAGACTTGGCAATACTATATGCATAACATTTTTAAGCATAATGACAACTGATACTAAACAAAGCCATTAATCTATTGACTCTAGCTTGTTTTGAGATATATCAGGCCTTAAATAGTCAATGACACCTTTTTCTTCAAGACTAGGGAAAGGAAGCTATTTTTATGTGTTTTTCCTAGTAGAAGCATAATATTTGAAAGCAGCTGAACAACTATGTCACCTGTTCCAAGTATTTAAATTTATGTTGCTCGTTTTTTTTCCATGCATAATATATATTTATCCACCTCAGGTGAAAACGGCATCAGAATAAAGGAGAAAAAACTAACAACAATAAAAAAGCAAACCAAATTAAAGCAGAAAGATTAAACCAAAATTTAGTTGAAGCCAGCCTGAGCGGTGATGTTTTATTCATCAATCACCTACACTTACATTGAATTGTTTACACATAAATTTTGAGCATAATGCATCTGCTTAGGCTCCTTTTCTAGTATCATAAATTTATGTGGGATCTATCAGTCTATTGTATCCACTTAATGTTCAGTTGCCATCCAAACCAGGGCCTTATTATTATTGTATGAAATTAAAACAACTTTCAGATATTTTCAGACATAATAAAACCAAGTATTCAAGCCGTTGCTTTACTTTATAAAGGTAAGTTAGGTGTGATGTAGAAGCAGTATTGACTCATTTATGTCATAGGTAAATTTCTGTTGAAATTTACATACTCATGTAAAGGTTCATATGGTTTTCAAATGAAAATGTTTGTCAGTATTTCTTTGCTTAATGTTGTAGAGTCAAGGAAATTTTTCAGCGTGAACTGATAAAAAATACAATTCCTTAAGTAAGATCCCCAAGAGGAGAGGATATTTAAGCAAATCTCTGCACAATGGGAAGTGTAGTTTACAGGGGTTTGGGGGAGCATTCCAATGAGGGTCACTATCAGAACACATGCCCTGAGGCAGGAATAAACCTCATGTGTTCCTGAAAGAGGAGGGATATCCAAGTGCCATTTAGCACACTTAGTTTATCCTAATTCTGAACTTATACACTCAATACTTTACCAATCCTCTTCAAAAAGATCATGGAAATGTACAGAAGCATTTTTCATTGTTCTGAGATACTCAATCACTCACTCTCACTATAGTCATGGGAGTTCCACTGTAATAAAAAGTTGTACTGTGCAGTGGTGAGCACACCTTTAATCTCAGCACTTGGTAGGCAGGGGCAGGCAGATCTTTGTGAGTTCGAGGCCAGCCTAGTCTACAGAGTGAGTCCCAGGATAGGCTCCAAGGCTCCAAGAAACCCTGTCTCGAAAAGACAGAGAGAGAGAGAGAGAGAGAGAGAGAGAGAGAGAGAGAGAGAGAGAGAGAGAGAGAATAAAAAGCATCCTTTTGATATGCTATACCAGTATCTTGATGTAGTAATGTAATGAATACATATGATAGATAGAGGCTGAGTACACATTGGACATCACATAATAAAACTGTAAGTGCCATTTAAAATGCAAAGAAGTGGAACAGTATACAACATTCAGGAGTGAATTTCACAAAAGGTTTTTTTATTTTCCTTTTAGCTCCCTTTCTTACTGTAGACAATTAATCTATCTTTATAAGATATAGGTGTCTATTTATAAGCTGTCAAAGTGTACCTGTCGATTTAAAGAGAATTACACAAAACAAATTAGAATTGAACTATGCTATGAATGTCCCATAAGGAGAATGTATGTAAATTATTATAGTTTTATAATTAGAATAGACCTAGTCTTTTATGTTGAAAGTACCCTTCAGCCAGGAAAAAAAGGAGATTTTAGATAAAAGATGTACACCTTATTTATAAATGAATAGAATTTATTGCTGGCCATCAAAGATTTTGTCTCTGCTCACTATTTATACTTTTATCTTAATTTCAAAGTACAATGCTAATTAAGTAGTTTTGAGATGCTAAAAAGTACATACATTCTTGGGGCATCTGACTGCTTTCTGTCACCCCAGATATCATTTTCTAATTCAGGAAAGTATGCAATATAAATATGTGATTCTCTAAATATCCTTCTAATTTTGAAATCTCCAGATTCTGTATGAAGTTAGAATCTCAAAGATATTGGCCTGAAGAATGGTGACAGTTTCCTTTTGAACTACCATGCTTCTCCTCTATTCAATGTGACCGTGGAAAGATGGTACAAGCCCTGAGACCCCTTGAAATAGGGACTGGGACACATTTGTCTCAAGCAAATATCTTACTGCCAAGCCCGTGTTATTGGATCTCTCACTACCTTCAGCTAATACCCATTTACAAACTGAGTTAACTTCATATATTCTTTCTTCTTATGAATTATAAGTTTCACTGAGAAATAAGAACTTGCATTTAACATGAAATATTAACAATATTAGCCAACATATAATGAAAACATTCTCCACAAAGAAATGATTCTGTAAACTTTTTAAATCTTAATTTGTTTTTTCCCCTTTGTAAAGTGGAGTGAATTTTGATGGTCACTTAGAATAATTGAAGCCTTTCAAATTATCAGTTCTTTGTGCTTTCCAAAGCTCTGGAGCTCTGATTTCCTTTAAATGTTTGTTTCTCTCCATTTGTAGATTTTGGTAGATACGTGTTCAGATAATAAAATTAAAATTACAAAGAAAAGTGAATAATCTCACCTAAAGTTTATAACTTTAGATTATAAATTGATTGCAATTGAGAAGAACTGATTATCACACTATGCAACACAATGAAGGATAATAATCAATAGACATGAAATAATGTGGGATGTGTGTGGGAGCATGTATAGCTAGTCCTCAAAACCTCCTGTGAATATGTGATGTGGTGTGCTGCCCATGCATGAATAAATCAAGGCATTTCTACATTTGACTACCACTGTGTTATTGGAATAAAACTATAGTTATAAATACTAATCAGAATTAAATAATTTGATGCAAAATAATGTCCAGCACTTTCTACCAGATGACAGTAGATGAAGAACCTCAATTTAGTTGGAATTCATCACATTTTGTTTCAGACTTTTATCAGGGTTTTATAAAATATAAGTATGGAAGGAAAGTCCCCAGGCTTCAAGAGACTATAAAATCTCATTGAAGTTGGTTCCTGCAAGTCAAATAAAAAGGAAAAAAATCCCCTTGGTACTCATGCACTGCTGAGTTGGTCAAATTGAGCCAATTGTAATTTTTCAGGGTTGTTGAACTCACCAGGGAGGACATGACCAGATAGATGAAATACAGAAGAAGTCTATGGCCTGCCTTAGTAAAAGGTAAGTGCTTTCTCAGGCTTCTCTTCCGGAGGCCTGAATCCTGGCTATGGGAGCTATCTGGCATTCTTTAGTACAGCCTGCTATGCCCCATCCAGGCTGCCTGCTTCTTTGATAATGCCTTGTATGACTTGAGCTCTCTCCATCTCTGGACTTCAAAATCTCTACCAGGGGCAAAGCTGACATTTAAAGGTGGGTCAAGTGGGGGAAAGATCAGTTCTAGAATTCAGAACACTGATATTATGTCTCCCGTGAAAGGGTAGAAGTGACCACATAGAAAAACTAGAGAGAGCTGATCGCAGTAAGAAGACAATGAGGAAAAAAGTATACACTGAACACAAGACAGGTAAGATATTGCTATGGGGATTGAGCAAGATAATGTCAGGGTTCCAGAAACTTGACACTCATATGCTGCATAAATCTTTTGCAAGATAACTGTTCTAGACACTAAACAATATTAAGCAGGCTGATAATATGGTTCAATGGATAAAGACACTTGTTGCCAAGCTTGATGACCTTAGTTCTTCCATTCTCAGAACCCACATGGTCAAAGACAAGAGCTGCATCCTGTCACATGTCCTTGGACCTCCACACACATGCCCAATCTTAGGTGCTATTGGCAGTTGGTGGCTTCTGGCAACTGGAGAATAGGGAAACTCTTTTTCTTTGAAGATATGGTCCTGGGAGGTTGCCTATGTCCCAGTAGATTTCCCCACACCCATGCATACATAAGCAGTACAATTTAGATTAAGTGTGGTATACATACCCATACCGTGTGTGTGTGTGTGTGTGTGTGTGTGTGTGTGTGTGTGTGTGTGTGTGTGTGTTGTGGTGTGTAGAAAAAACATGAAGTTCAGAGTCAAGTTTGATGGCTCCCAAGGGATGTTGAAAGGGAGGAGTAGGAGTAGGGATAGAAATGATTAAGATGCAATATATATATATATTGTTTTTCAAAGAATAAAACACATTCCAAAACTGATGGTAGTATTAAAAATATTAAAATGATTATCATCATCATCTCTGGGTAGTGGGTAGTACCTAATATATGTCAATAGCACTCTCTCCAAGTTTTAAAAGAATAAAAATGTATCTAGTGTGAAAGCAGAAGCAAGCCTTCCTAGAGGAACTAAGGTAACAAGGGGGTGGGATGGAAAGGGAATATTCAGGGAAATAACTAAGAATATAATCATGGAATCTGTACCTGTGTGAAAATATCCAATTACACTTCATACCATGTAGAATGTAACACACACACACACACACACACACACACACACACACACACACACACACGAGTACTCTAAAAAGCAGAGGAGGACAGCAAAAGTTCCCATGGTTTAGAACCAGCTTCCCTTTGAAGCTGCCCCTTATTTTGGTTTTTCAACTACACAGATTCCTTGCCATGGGTGGAACTTTGTGTCCTCAGGACCACATGTTGCAGTTGTAACTTTCAGTGTGATGGTACTTAGAGATGGGACTGTGGTGATATTGTGTTCCCCAATATATTGTGAACACTAATAAACTTATCTGGGGTCAGAGAACAGAACGGCTACTAGATATAGATGTCATAAAATGGTGGCACACACACCTTTAATCCTAGCATTCTGAAGGCATAAATCTGTCTGGATCTCTGTGAGTTCAAAGCCACATTGGAAATAGCTAGGCATGGTGACACATGCCTTTAATCCCAGGAAGCAATGACAGGAAGCAGAAAGTTATATAAGGTATGAGGACCAGGAACTAGAGCCTGGTTAAGCTTTTAGGCTTTTAGCAGCAGCTCAGCTGAAATCCATTTGGATGAGTACACAGAGGTTTCCAGTTTGAGAAAACAAGATCAGCTGAGGAACTGGCAAGGTGAGGTTAGCTGTGGCTGGTTCTGTTTCTCTGATCTTTCAGCATTTACCTGGCTCTGTGTTTTTTATTAATAAGACCTTTTAAGATTCGTGCTATATGGGGCTTCTTATAAACAACTAGGTTAAAGGAATTCTTTAAACCAACATTCTCTTGAGGGAATTAGTATCCTAATGAGCATTACCAGGGGGATAGCTGTCTGTCTTTCCCTACCACATGAGGGTGTATACATAAGGAAGTCATAAGGAAGGTATAAAGATGGTCCTTATAAAAGTGTCTCAATACTAACCCTAAGTATGTCATACTTCTAGCATCTACACACTATAAGAAGATATTTTTCTCTTGCTTGAACTTCAAAGTTTCTTATTTTGTTATGGCAGCATGACTTAGTTAATATATTCATGTCTATGGGAACATTGTCTCTCAATCTTTATAAGACTTCCATGAATCTTTGACTCATGATTCTTTAATGATGTCCTTTTTATTCACTGAATGTAAATGTAGATATCTGCTATTCAGAATACATTGTTCCTAAGGCAGTAGAACACATTGACAAAGTTCCTGCTCTGATAGAGCTTTCATATGTAAAGAGTAAATGGATCATACAGTAGAAACATATTAATGAGTGCTAAATGAATTTCAGTAGAACGGTGTGTTGGAACAGCTATCACGTAATAAAAGAAGTAACAAAAGGGGTTATGAAGCTGGAAGATAAAGGTGAAAGAAAGAAGCTGTAACATCCAGGCTTCAGAATCAGTGAGAAGCTGGTGGAGCATTAATGTGAAGAACAGCTAAATTTGTCTATAATACTGCAACCCAGGAGATAAGTAGAGCTTGGATGAACCTCACAGGGTGGTCATGTGGCAGTCCAGAGAGTCTGTCACAGAGTAGAGTAAGGGACTAGATTTGTACGGGGGTCTACTAAGTCACTCAGTAAACAATCTTAATTCTCACCATGGGTCTTTCACTCAGCATCTAGGTGGCCTTCAACCATACATTCAACATCTACTTTTTAAAAAAATCTCTGTAGTAGTTTTTGGTTATGTAGTCTTCAGCTCTTGGAAAGAGCATCAGGCCCAGTGAGAAAATATCATTAACATTATATATTTACACATAAAATTACATGTATTATAGGATTTATAGGTAAAAAGTCAATAGCATGATTTCTTGTGGTCTTTTGAGAAATCCTTATTGTTATTGTACCCACCTTCCTCCATCTAATGTATGTACTTCCCTCCTATTTCCCTAATGAGCCCTCCTTTTCTCCTTTCCTGTTTTAGGTCACTTGAATGCTCATATTCCCCTTTACTTTCTTCCTGCCTTTTTCTGGATCCCCTCCATCCTTCTTTCTAAAGACACCTCCCCTACACACACACACAAAACAACATTGTATGTACTGAGCAGATTATATTTAGGAATGTATACATATATACATATATGCATGCAATAACAATTAGTGAAAAAGAGCCCACAAATTTGAATGACAGCGGGGAGGGCATATGGGATGGTTAGGGGGTGTGGATGGAGAAAAGAGAGAGAAATATGCAAATATTATAGTCTCATATATATATATATGGGTATATATATATATATATATTATAACTATAAGAACTTAAGCCTTAAATAATATGGTGAAGATAAAGAAATCAAATGTGTTGGTGTTGATAATGAGCATCATCTAAGGACACTGAAGTCAGAATATATTTTGCCTTATAGATCTTGCATTTTGCAACAATTGACATTATTCCTACCACAAAAATGGAAAAAAGACACTAGAACTTAGCATTGCAAATAGTAAAGGGGATCATCAGTTTAAAAAACTCAACATCAAGAGTATGACAGACTGAAGATAATGGGATCAGTCTGTACACAGCACAGTTATTAAAAAACCTGGACTGGGCTGACTAATGCAGTTTACATGGCTTGCGTATATGGTTTAGAACAGGAAGAGAAGTAGTTGAGGAAATAGATTAAGGACGTCTTTAAAGGACATGATCTTACTGTGATGTTACTTCCAGAGTTCCATTCTCCTGTCTAAAATGAGGCAGCAACACTTCCATGGGGTAATTGTGAAGGGAAGAGGATTTGATACATGATCAAAGAGGTAAGCACAAAGGAAGTATTAACGACATTTTTATAAGTATATAGCCAAGTACCTGGAGGTCCTTATTAGTGCAGTGCTCTGGCAGCTTCTTTCTTGTAATGAAGTAAATCACTCTTGTTCTCAGAATCTTTCCACTCTACCTTGTGATAAATATTTTGAATGGGAACTTTTTGTTGCTGGTTTTTTTTCTTGATTTTTGATCTAGCAGAATTAGAATGGCTACCTAATATATCATTTGGCAAAGATAATATCTTGACACACTGAGAAAGTTAATCTTCGCACAGATTTAATAAAAAGAAATGTATCTATTTGAGATGAGCCAGATGTGGATAAAGAGCCATTCTTACGAAATATCAATGTACAGTTCCGGGTGAATGCAAGCCCCATATCAGACAAGAATGGGATGTAAAGTGTTTCAAATGCCAAAAAAATGTTGATGCAAGGGTACTTCAGTAGCATTCAAAGAAGAGATATGTTTCCAATATAAGGAAGTAATTATCTTATTTCAGTAAAATCAAAGAAACTTGTAGTTTTGGTATAAAGAGTGGTATTTAGAAACTGTTTTATTGATTGCATCTTTGAATCTAAAGAATGAAGTGGCTAGTATAATCAGACCATAAATGTTCCTCTAGTTAGTGTCCATTTGGGATGGAAAGTGTGAAAGACGTTTAAGAAAGATTCACTGATTCAGTAAATGACAGGAAAACAGTGCCCTAGAGGTATGGAGCCCAGGGCACTGACCTCCTTCCCCTTTTTAGATTCCTCTAATTCCACTTCGTTAAGAAGGCCAGTAGACCAGTTGGCAGATCTTTTCAAGGAAGTTGACCCTGAATAGCTTGCTTTTGACATATGGCCAATGGAATGTCAAACTGTAATTCATCTGGGGAGTCTGGTTGCAATGTGTAATGATGGGCATGCCATGAACTCAGTGAGAGTGGCACGGACCCATACAAGGGAATTGGAATGCTTACACAGACGATGCTCCAAGGAGAGGGTGCAAAGAAAAGTGCAGCCTTCGTTTGAAATAGACCCTCGGTGAATTTCAAGAGGCTGGAACATGTTTTAAGGAAATCTGGGCTTGCTTTCAAAAGCAGGATCCATTTATAGTCTTCAGGGAAAGTCACAGGAGGCTGAGGGATGCTGGCCGACATTCACTTTGAATTCCTTGATTTTCCAAATCTGAAGCTCAAAGTCAAATTCTGACCCTGCCAACAATTTGAACCATGACAGGAGTTAAAAGGTTTTTCAAAGTCCTTGAAAAATTATACTGCTGGTGGTGACTCCAGCTTGACAACTTTAATTCTGTATAATCAATAACGGTGTCTGCATTGGGTATTCCTTATGGCAGTCTTCATTTTTACCCCCTCATAAGATCTTTTCATATATCCCTTGTTTTGGAACTGCACGATTCATTCAGGAATAGCTGTAAAATGTTTTACGTAATGTGATTTTCTTTAAGCCATGACAATCACCACTTGCTCTGCATTTGGGAGGGTGGATTTGGACCTCTGTCGCCATGGCATTTTACAAGAGCATATCAAAACCCCTTTAAGAAATAGGCTGGGAGAATTTGATAGGCAGGTGAATGATGAACAGGGATTAAGAACAAGTGCAACATTAGCAGCACTACTTCTGTGTGGAAATGAGCGGAATGGACAGTGGAACAATAAAATGCTGAGCAGAATTTGATCAGTCTTTTACATGTTATGGTGATCATATACATCAGGACTGCTTCTCTGTAAATGCATTCTCATGTCACACAACTTCATGTTTTGTCAGTAAATGTGGCTCATCTTCGCAGTTTCAGAAAGCCTGTTCTGTTTCAAGCTCACCAGGTCTTACCACAATACTACGTTTTAAGCTTGTTTTACACAGCCTGGCACTCCTTGTCCATGATCACTTTATACCCGTTTCATAACAACCACTATAATAGATCATAGAGGCTAGATTGTGTTACTAACAACTTTTAAATCTCATTGGCACAGAACAATAGAATCTATTTCTCTCTACTTCTAAATGTTACATGCATGCCAGCATGGGTCTCTGCTGAAAACTTTTACCTGGGGACCTGTGGGAGCCCATTTTTGGGTTCCTTGTGGCTCTATGCAGGTCCCCATAGAGGATGATTAGGGCCATGGGCCTGAGTTCAGGTGTCTGAAATGGTCTGCACTTGGCTATGATGGGAGAGGAGGTCTTTTGCTCCACCCCCTTGGCATCTCCATAAATACCCTGGGGCAGAGACAGTCGGGGTCTTTAGAATAGGTTCCAGGCTCTCTCGAGGCTATGCTTTATTTTCTATATGTTTATCTCTGCAATATAAATCCTTCTATCTAATATTTCCTGCTGCTCACACTCAAGAAAACTCTGGGGAGCTGTGGGGTTGGTGGGTAAATGCCCCACAGGGACCCAGTCTGCAGCATCTGTGAATCTAGTCCCTTTACAGTAGCCACTGCATGGGATGAGAGAGTGGAGACTTGTGCAAAGATTGATTAGACACTCTTTCCAAACATGATCCAAATAAGTTATCCTCCATTCATTATTTAGAATTTGTCACTTCAATTAGACTCATTGCAAAGGAGTTGGAAAGTGTAGGAGAGGAATGTCATATTGGCCTTGGCTATGGGTTGAAGGTAGTTTGTCTTCCCTAAAGCTCCCTGTGTTGAAATTTAGTCCCAGTTGTAAAGAACTAAGAGGATAGAAACTTAATCTGATTATGGTGTTTAGACATGGGGCTTTGGGAGGTAATTAACATTAGATAAAGTCATTAAGGTGGAGCTCCCATGATTGAGTCCTGGTGGCTTTATAAGAACGAAAGACCAGAACAAACACACAGGCACAGAAAATCAGTCTCTGTCTTTGTCTTTCTGCCTCTCTGTCTGTCTCTGTGCCTCTCTGTCTCACCATCTCAGCCCCCCTCTCTCCTCTTCCCTTCTTCCATTCCTCCCTCTCATGCTCTCTTTTCCCTTCCCTTCCCTTACATGAGTGTCACTAAGAGAAAGTGTTTTTCGGTTTGTGTGGGAATCTTCAAATTTAAGTATTGTAGGCTCACCTTCTAGGAAAACCCTCACTACTGGTCAAATGATCATTCACTCTAAAAAGTGAGCAACATAAATCATTTTTCAAAGAGTGTGGACTCTAAGAAACACATTTTTCTGCATTAGCATTAGTGAGATTTTTAGGGGGGGGGAACAACGGTGAAGACAACAGAATTTCACTAGGTGAAATTGAGCAACTTGGCAGTTTTAAGAGTCTGCAAGTGAACATAGCTGGGGTCAAAAGGTGTCTGAAACTAGGCTTGGGCATTAACAACTAGGCCAAACTGAAGGATAGTAGATGGGAATCTGTACTTTCATATATATAACTATCTGAATGATTTTTTTTCTTCAGATATATTGTACACACTTGGAAATAATCAAGGTTAATCCTTGATGCAAAACTAGCTCTGGGCCATCTGCAGCCCCCATACTGAACCACAGCAGTTGAGGAAAAGAGTGCTTTGGTTGTCAGTGGATGCCTGGGACATACTTTACCACATTTGTCAGAGAAAACAATTCTACTAAAAAGTCCCTGGGAAACTATGTGAGTTCTTGTTGCAATTTGGCTCTGTGTGAGTGTTTATAAACCTTTCAGTGAGTCAACTCCTCTCTTGCATCTCTTCTGTTTATTTTAGAACCTGTAACTCAGCTGCTTATGTGCACTCTAATGATGCAACTCCAGTCCTAGGAAGAGAAGCTGTGTTAAATATTACATGGATGTGCTGTTCACTGCTTTCCTCAGACCTGGTAACGGAAACCATTTCTTCATGCCCCTGCCCTCTTCCCTTGGCTTCTCCCACTCAGGAAACTCTAGCCAACATCAAAGAGCAGCCAAACTGTGAAGAGCTGAAGTTGCCGTAATGATTTTTCATCCTGGGATGCATGTGATGTTTCGCTGTCACTTAATTCTGCTCCAGTACGTGTCTCTAAGGGGCTAAGAGAGAACTACCTCTCTGCACTTCAAGGAGAAAGCCTTTTCTTCTCAAATAATCACTTAACAGACAAGATGACCCTCTTCAGATCCCTTCAAGTTACCCAATGGGCCTCTAAAACAGGTCATGACACAAGCTATGCCTTATTAGATCATTAGCACATCTCTTCACAAACTACTAGAAGGAAAATGCAAATTATTATTGCTCATGAAAGGCAACTGAAAAATTGAGTTGTGATGAATTATTATTGACATTAGCAGAGGCCCGTAAAGACATTATCATTTAAGCCATTTAAAAAACACTGATGGAAAACATCAACTTTAGAAACAAATACTTGTGGCTTTCAATTTTACATCATACATTCCCCTGCCCAATGACCAGAACCCATCTTTCTGACTCATTCTGGCACATACCTGTGCATTTCACCAAAGGAGTTAATTGGGTTATGAGGGCTACCCAAAGTGCCTTGGAAGAGAGGCACCTTTCACTCAGGCTATAAATTGATCTGATTGATTTTTAGATGACTAATTTTTCTAGTTCTGACCAAAGAATCACTAAAAGTGCTCTACTGGGGAATGTTTCCTCCTTAGACAAGGACAGCATTTTCTATCTGCCACCTATTACTGTGTTTCCACGTACTTCCCGAGTCTAACGTTGGCCATCAACATATCATACCGAGTGTGAAACAGCATGAAGATTTCAGAAAATACATCAAGCTATATAGAAAAATACAAGGTCTTTCAGTGTCTTTCATGATTTCCAATGACAAATATCCTGGAGTTCTTTTCAGCATAGAGCTAGTGGTCAATATGTGTCAACATTATTTAATGAGTTAGTCCTAGGCTTTCCTAGTAGTAGGAAAACTCTAACACTATATGATGTGTGTGAGTGTGTGGGGGGGAATGGGTCTCTGTGTAAAAGAATGGACAATAGACAGGGGGAAAAAAGAGAAGGAGCTGTCAGAATCAGGGGGTGGGAGATAGAATATGCATATTCTCATTCACCTTGATTCCCAAGTTGTGTACCCAGCGATAGCCATCCTCACTTCCTCTATACACCTTTTGGCTTTCTCTTTTACTTAAAGTAGACTGACTTGGATTTCACTATGCAGAACCTGAAAGATTAGTATTGATTAACTCACATTTCAAAGTTCATAGAACAGTTGAGTACACTGAAGAACCAATGGCTTTGCACTACTCATAGCATTCTCAATTATCATGGCAATTATCATCCTCTTTGATCTTATCATTTCTTATGAAATAAAAACATGGGTTCTCAAAGGCTGAGGGGCCCCCAACTGGATCAGGCCCTCTGAATAGGTGAGACAGTCGATTGGCTTGATCTGTTTGGGAGGCATCTAGGCAGTGGTACCAGGTCCTGGGCTCATTGCATGAGTTAACTGTTTGAAACCTGGGACTTATGCAGGGACGCTTGGCTCAATCTGGGAGGAGGGGCCTGGACCTGCCTGGACTGAGTCTATCAGGTCGATCTCAGTCCTCGGGGGAGACCTTGGTCTGGAGGAGGTGGGAATGGGGGATGGGCTGGGGGGAAGGGGAGGGGGCAGGAAGGGAGAGAACAAGGGAATCTGTGGCTATTATGTAGAACTGAATAGTATTGTAAAATAAATAAAAAATATGAAGAAAAAACATGGGTTCTTTAAGTGACTATCATGTTACTGTCAGTTACATTACAGTTTCTCAATCAATGGAACCTATATTTCTCACTCGTATTGTAATGTGATAGTGATAACTGATTCAGGTCCTTAATGTAACCATCCAAAGAAACCAAGCAAAATAAAACCAAGTTTGGTCAGCTATTGTAAGATACTCAGCATAGAATTGCAAGGTCGGTGATACAGAATGTAAATAAAATGAATCTTAATTTTTTTTATCTGAAGGAACTTGCCAGAACTGGACTACAGAAAAGGAACCTCACAAATACTCAGCACCATGTTAGGCTTATTAGAGTTCAGAAAGGTTCAGATGGATTCTCAACACACTACTTCAGAAGGTGAAGCTGTTTGTCTCGTGAATCTAAAGACAAGTGGCCCTTTGAGTTGGTCCTGAATACAAGGGTGCAGAGCACATAGGAAATAATTCTGTGAACTTGCCCAAAGTTATTCTAGCATGAAGTTTAAAAACAATTCTCAGAGCTCCCATAAAGCTGGGAGTCTTTTGAGTGTTGGCCAACCAGAGTGAAATGGCCCAGTGAATGAACATCCAGGTTATCAAGGAAGAAGGTAAAACAATCTCTAGAATAATAATTACTATATGCCAACACTAGTAGAGCACTTTTAGTTATACTTCTGTCAGAACTAGAAAAATGAGGAGTTTATAAGCATGCTAGCCTGGAAAGCAGAACACTAACGCACATGACACTGATCTGCCAAATGAAACAACATTCAACCATTTAAAAAGAGAACAAAATTTAGACAATATAAAGTTTGTTGTGTGTAAGCTCCCTAAAAATATTAGGCAGCCAATCCTAGGTAGAGTTATAAAATGAATGAATATGCACCTTGGAAATGTAAATATTAAATCTAATCCTGAATTTGATGGCAACAGGAGTTGGAGCCTGGGGAGTATAATTAAGCCATGAAAATGGAGCCCGCATGAATAAGATAAAGGCCCCATTGGAACATGATGTTTTTCTGCTATGAGGAGAAGTTAGCTCTCAACAAACTGGAGGGTAACTGAGACCAGACCCAAACATGTTGTTTGCTCCCAGATAATGGACTTTCCTCATTTATACCATAAGTGATAAATATTTGCTGTTGGAAGAAATGTCTGTGAAAATTAGTCATAATAGCGCAAACTGACAAAGAGAGTATCCCAGACGATGTTGGATTTGTGAGTTCAATATTCACATTGCCCCCCAAAAATTAACCAAGAAAGAACATGAATAAATAAAACTACAGAAGCCCAAGCTGCCCAACATCACACGGGGAAAGTGAAGAACTAAAATTAAACTGTCTGAAAGTAGAAAATAATTCAAAATTCCTGCCAGATTTCTCTGTGCTTCTTGTGCAGGGATTTGGAAATGGAAGTACAACTTGGGCCAAATTACTTAAAGAATAAAAAATTCCTCATTTCCAGGCTTTTATTTTATTTTATTTCCTTAGAGCACTTTATGTATGGCTATCGTGACAATGTGTGGCTAAGGCATGCACGTAGAGTAAAGCACTTAAGGAAAAGCCTAAGAACACAATGTGAGCAGAAGTAACGGAAAGGAAAAGAGGAGCATCCACCGTATGCACCAGCACTTGGGAGGCTAGGGGAGGTGGATTTCTGTGAGATCAAAGTCAGCCTGGGATGTATAGACAATGTGAGGTCAGAGAAGATTGCAGACTGAGACACTGTCTCAAATAACATAAAACAAACAAACAAAACAACAGGAGGAAGAACTAAATGAACTAAAAGTAACTAAGTATGTGGCCACCTATCCTTAATCATTGGTCCAACATAACCATCCAATAAATTAGAAACATACTTCTTTGATAGAAGAACTAATGTGTAATGTAGAAAACCTGGAGACCAGTAATGGTATTTGCTCTGCCCATGACCATGGGCTATACAGCCCTAAGTAGGTAATACTTCCTGTCCTTGTATGCGACTTCTTAGGAGTTAGAGAAAAGCCACATGCCCCTTCTCCCTGCTCCTGCCTGCAAGGTGGATTTACTCCCTGTCAGATCAGAGGACAACTTCTGCTGTCTACTCCCTTCTGCAACAGTGAGTGAATTTCCTCAGTTTGTATCTTAATAAATTCTGTTACCCATTTAATAAACTTACATGGATTGCTGTAATAGAGACCAATGCAGAGGTGCACAGACTTTATATATAGAATGAACACATACAAAGCACTGATCTGAGACAGTGTGAGCTGTAAACTCAAAAAAATAAGAGACTAATAATCTACAAAAAGGAAGAAATCAAATGTGAGTTGAGCTAAAAATGAATATAAGAAGTCATTGTAGGAATTAAGACTAAATTGCATGTTGCTCAGGATAAAAGACAATTTTATGTAAAGCATTAGAAAGGGTATTAAAGTAAAATACAGTGAAAATGAGTCAAATAAAAGTTATCCGAGGAAAATGGCTGAAATTGATAACAGCCAGAGAGCAAATGACACTTCTCTAGAGCCAATGAAAACAGCAAAATAGCGGAACAAAAACTAACAAAAGTACCAGAAAAGAAAAAAAAAAAGAAAAGAAATTATACATAAACATCTGTAAAGCTTCTGGTTATGAAATGTTATTTCACCCTTATAAAGTACAAAATGTGGTCCAGAAAGAGCAGACTGTAAGGATTGCACACCTGTCCTAACAGCTGGAAATCCAATGTCTCAAAAGGAATAAGGATTCTGGGCCTAGGGTCCAGTCTAATCTACACCCAAGTAAAGTCTTTATTTCATCATCATCATTATTATTATAATTATCATCATTATCATTACGATTATTTTAACTTGTATTGTTTCTTTGTAGATTTCACATGATGGTTTCAGAGCCCACTTATCTCACCATCTCATCACATCTGCCCTTTGCCCTTGCTATATCCCTCCCAAATCAAAATTAAATTTAAAAGAAAAAAAAAAAAAGCAAAGAAGCACAAAAACAAAAACAAATCCAGAAACAGAAATAAAAACAAAAAGAAGAAAAATCTTGTCGTGGAAGCTATAGTGCGGCTATTTAGACACACAGTTTACCCTTGAGTCCATTCATGTTTACTTGCAAGTGACCATTGCCAGGAGTCACTGCTGTGGTTTCAGACCTCTGGTTTCTGCTCCACCACTGATAATGGGCTCTCCCTGGGACTCCTCTTGGATATCCTGTTGTTGTCCTGTATCATGGAGATCCTACTGTTTGGGATCTGTATTATACTAATAGTTGGTCCACTGTAATATTTGCGCACACACACACACACACACACACACACACACACACACACACACACACACACACACACATATCACATCACAGTTTGAGCCTGTTCAGCATCCTTACAATCTCTCTTCCCCTCTCCTCTCTCTGTATCCCTTGGGCCCTTCAGCTCTTCCTCTTCTTCCCCTTCCTCCTCTTGTTCTCCTCCTCCTCCTCTTCTTCTTCCCTCCCCTCTCCCTCCTTCCCTTCCCACTCCTCCCTCCCAGTTTCATGACTCCACATAAGTTGAATTTCTGTCTCTGTCATATTTTATTTAATATGATGTACATATAAATTCTTGTAAATTGCATGAGTTTTTTCCCCTTGAAGGGTGAGTAAAACCGCCCATGCATCAACAGAATATTTGTTTTAAATTTTGCTTATTGTTCTCTCATACAATACATCCCAACCTCAGCTTCCCCTCCCTCTGCTCCTTCCAACCCACCCCCCACCTCTGCTTTCCCCCAGATCCACCTCCCCCTGTCTCAGGAAAGAGTAGGCCTCCCAGGGACATCAATGGAACAAAGCAAAACAGGATACAATAAGACCAGGTACAAAACCTCATATCAAGATTGGATGAGGCAATCTAGTAGGCGGAAAAGGATCCCAAGATTAGACAAAAGAGTCAAACATGCCCCTATTGTCAGAAATCCTCCACCCAAGTACTAAGCAAACAGCCATAACATATGAAGAGGACCAGGCTAAGAGCCATGCAGGCTCTGATATTGCTGCTTCGCTCTGTGAGAGTCTGTGAGCTCTGTTTATTTAATTCTGTGGGCCATGCTCTTGGTGTCTTCAGCCATAATGGCTCTGGATCTCACAATTTTCACCCTCCCTTTCAAAGGAGTTCCCTATGCGCTCCAAAGGGAGAGTCCCAAGAGACCTCCAACCTGGGCTCTCTGTCTACCTAATGTCTGGCTGTGAGTGATGGGCATCTGATCCTATCAGCTGCTGCTTGAGACAATAGCGCTGATGATGACTGCACTAGGCACCAAACTACAAATATAGCAGAACATCAATGGATCAGTCACTTGTTGGCCACTCCCACAAGTTCTGTGCCACCATTCCCCCAACACATTTTGCAGGAAGGACTGATTGTAGGTCCAAGGTTTTTTGACTGGATTAGTGTCCTAGTCCCACCATTGGAAGCCTTGCCTAGTTACAGAAGATGAACAGTTTAGGCTCCATATTCTCCATTACTAGGACTTCTCAATAAGATCATTCTCATATAATTCTGAGAGTTTCTATCTCACTAGGTTTCCACATCATCCCTCAAATTACAAGTGTCTCTCCTTGTATTCTTGTATTCTCCATCGCTTTGCCTCCACATAATCACTCCTATTCCCATTCCCACCTGTCCCCAGTCCACCCATAAAATCTATTCTATTTCCCCTTCCCAGGGAGATCCATGTGCCCCCATCCCCATCACACCTTGTGCCCTCCTTGTGACTTAGCCTCTCTGGGTCTGTGGGCTGTGGCATGATTATCATTTACTTTACATCAAATGTCTATTTATATGTGAGTATATACCATGTTTATCTTTCTGGTCTGGGTTACTTCACTCAGGATCATTTTTGCCTACAAATTTCATGATATCTTTTTAAACAGTTGAGTAATAATCCCTTGTGTAAATGCACAACATTTTCTTCATCCATTCTTCAGTGGAGGGACAGCTAGACAATTCTAGGATTTTGCTACTATGAATAAAGCCACTGTGAGCATAGTAGAGCAAGTGTCCTTGTGGTGGGATGGAGCATCTTTTGAGTGTATGACCAAGAGTGCTATAGCTGGATCTTGAGGTAGAATGATTCCAATTTTCTAATGAACAGTCATATTGATTTCCATAGTTGCTATAAATATAATACTCTTTATCCATTTTTCTGTTGGTAGGCACCTAGGCCAATTCCTTAATTTGGTTGTTGTTAATACTGGTAAAACAAACAAACAAAAATAGGCATGCAGATATCTCTTTTATATGGTGAATTTATTTCCTTCATGTGAATTAGAGAAAAGGTATCTCAATTACTCGTTTGTTCTGTTTTTAATTTTCTGAGGAAAACAGAGAATTTCATAAGAGGTACTGCTAACTTACACTGTGGCCACCTGTAGTAGATATGACTTCCTTTTCCTTCACAGCCTCAGGAGCTTTTTAATTTTTTTTTATTGTTGCTGTTTGTGTTTTGATAGTAGTTACTTAGAAATAAAAGGAAATTCAGTTTACCGTAAATTTACATTGTCTAAATGGCTCTAGATACAGAATAATCTTACAAGTTCATCGGTAATTTGCACATCTTTTGAGAAGTGTCTATTCAATTATTTTTCTATATTTTATTGGGCTAAGCTTTCTGCTTATTTCTTGAGTGTTTAATTCATCCAGGATAGTAATCCTTCACTACTTTGTTTAGTGCTACAAAGAAGATCTGGATATAAGTCAGAAATGCAGTGAAATGCAACCTTTATATTTTAGAAACGTGATAATTTCCAATATAGCAAATATTCATCAAATGCTGTTTTTGAAATAAAAAATTCTGATATATTTAACTTCTATAAGTTGGCTAAAAATTATATAGGGTGGGCCATCAAGACAGCTCAGCAGGTAAAGACATTTACTTCCAATGCTGGCAACCTGTGTTTGATCCCCAGCAACCACATTGGAGGAGGGAACCAAATTCTGAAATGTGTCCTCTGATCTCTATGTGCACTTTGACATGTGCATATACACTCTCACAGGCCCAATCAATCAACCAACAAATCAATCAATGTAACTAAAAGTGTGAATGATAGAAAAAGTTGGGATGTTTTAAACCAGTGTAAATATATTGGGGATTTGGAGGAAGGGAAGCTATGGAGTAAATAACATAGCATATTGTAGTCTCAACAAAAATTTGAAAAAAGCAGAATGAATATCTTTGTGCAGTCCATTTCCAACATTTGCTGGTACCTCTCCCTCCTACCTTTCAAAATGTAACTGCAAATTACCAGCTACAGAGATGATTTTATTAAAGTCTGTGGAATGGAGAACTTCTTAGTAACATTTCTTCTGATTTGATAAAGAACCCTGACATAAACCAACTTGAGAAAGGAAAAGGTTTATTTAGTTTACAACTCCAGGTCACTGTTTGTCCTTGCCCAGAATTCAAGGCAGATGCCTGAACAGCTAGTCACATCACATTCCCAGACAAGATGAAAGAGAAAATAAAGGCAACTTGGTTGCTTGCTTCTGTTAGCTTTCTTCATTCTTACGCTATTCAGAGTCTCCTCCACCTATGGAATTGTATTGCCCACACTGGTTTAGGTGTTCCCATAACAATTAACAATCAAGTCACTCTCCCACAGACTTCCCATAGGACAACTTGATTTATATACTTCCTCATTTAGACTCTCTTCACAGGTAGTTGATTCTAGGTAGTATAAAGTTCATACTTAATACTAACTATCACAGAGAATAGACATGATACTGCAAGAGTTTTGTTTCAATTGTTTCAAAGTGTTTTATTTCCAATATATTTAATGTCAAATATGATCCATGTGTTCATCGTTTTGCAAGGACTCTTTATTCACAATAGTAACAATACCTCTCTATTTAGAAATATTGTAATAAATATATTTAAAAATAATTATAAAATAAAATTATAAATAAATAAATAAAATTTATAGTACTAATAAATATATTTAGAAATTATTAGTATATTTTCCATCAAATGGTTAATGTCCAAATCTTGCAATGAGTTAGCTAGCAGGCAGTTCACCTGATGTCATTCTGACAAAATGTCAGGAAGTATGTAGTTTGGGCCATATTTCCCTTATATTTTGAAGACTAGAAAAAGGTAATTTAATTTGGAGTGGAGGCATGCAGAGTAAGTAATCAAATTGTTGATTAGAGTTCAGAAAGTATATCAAAAATATTATTACTATTTCTGCTTTGTACAACAAAGTCCAGATATGAAATATGAGTGGTACAGAGGGTTGCACATGAAAAAGAGGCAACAAACTTAGGCTCCATCCTTCATTGGTCATGTGGACCTTTCTGACCAATTCATCTCCATCCTCAGATTTTCAACTAAGATAAGGGTTTAGTAAAATCTATACCAGTATAAAAATGGAGAGCCGGGCGGTGGTGGCGCACACCTTTAATCCCAGCACTCGGGAGGCAGAGCCAGGCGGATCTCTCTGAGTTCGAGGCCAGTCTGGGCTAACAAGTGAGTCCCAGGAAAGGCGCAAAGCTACACAGAGAAACCCTGCCTCGAAAAAAAAAAAAAAAAACAAAACAAGAATAATAAATAAATAAATAAATAAATAAATAAATAAATAAATAAATAAATAAATAAATAAATAAAGGAGAGGAAACAATATGATAACTCCAAAGTAATAAATTCCAGTAAAAATGTCTACCCAGTTTTGTACACAAATTTTGGATTCAAGTCAAATAGCATAATAACTCTTTGCTCAGTTAGGTGTGGGCTTTATTTTCTTAGTCTATAATATGATGATGATCATTGCCACTTCCCAGGAGAATTGATAAATTAAATTAAAATGACCATGAGCTACTGTGTATAACCCAGCTTTTTCCTTCAAAAAATGATGAGTGTTAAACCATTTCAGAGTCTGTTGTTGTTTGTGTTCTATTCTTTACTCTTTTGCTCTTTTGGGAAGCCCACAACCCATCTCCCAAATAAATACACAGAGACAATTCTTTCTTATGAGCACCTGGCCTCAGCTGGACTTATTTCTGGGCAGCTTTTCTTAACTTAAATTAACCTTTCTACCTTTTGCCTCTGGGCTTTTTCCTCTTCTTCTGTGTATCTTACTTTCACTCTCACTCCATGGCTGGTGGCATGCCTGGGTGGCTGGCCCCTAGCCTCCTCCTCCTCTCTTTGTCCTCTTGCTCTTTCTCTTCTTTTCCTCCCAGATTTCTCCTTCTATTTATTCTCTCCGCCTGCCAACCCTGCCTGCCCTCTCTCCTGCCTCACTGCTAACCATTCAGCTCTTTTTAGACCATCAGGTATTTTAGACAGGCAAAGTAACACAGCTTCACAGAGTTAAACAAATGCAACATAGAATAATTCAATGTATCTTTGCATCATTCAACAAATGTTCCACAATATAAACAAATGTATCACATCGTAAAATAATATTCCACATCAAGAGTCTGCCTGTCTCTGTGCCTCTCTCTTTCTCCTGTCTCTTTAGAACTCAGAATTTCAAAAGGCCTTACTGTCCTTAAACTTATTAAGTATCCAAAGATGACACTGAACTTCTGATCTTCCTGTTCCAATTCTCAAGTACTGAGTTTGCAGGTGTGAGTCACCATGCCTCATTTATACATAGTGCCTAGAATAAAACCTATATATCTATACAAGCTAGCCAGGCTCTATCAACTGATCTGTATCCCAGCCTTCATAATCTTGATTTTTGACATATTTTCACCTCCCAGGACACCCATTAAGTGATGTTAGTGTTCTAATAGTTACAGGAAAAATGATAGAATGGTCTTTTCCTTGAGAATATGCCAGCTCACTAAATAAACTCCTAATATCAAGCCATTACCACTGAGGATTCACCTCCTGAGGCTGAAAATGCAATCACCCTGAAGCTTTTCTCAGGCAACCCCTGAATAGGCTGTACTTTGCCACTATTTATTAATGTTATCTACATTTTAAAATGAATGTTCCATATCTGTGAACTCTGCCTACTAACAATGCACTGAGTCAGGTCATGGAAGATTAGCTGGGATTTTGTGTAATTTGATATTTGACAATGATAATAAAATGAATACCAAATCAGGACTAGGCTGGTTAAATGGATAGTTTTCAATCTGTAATGTTCCATTAAAAAAATCTTTGTGATGCTGTGTCCTAAGAACAAATCACTGACATAAAAGAAAAGACTTGATCACCTATTTACATCTGTTGAAACATTTTTTCAGCTTTGCAGATATACTTACCACAATATTACAGTGGACCTTGATCCCCATGTAGGTTTTTATGTTGGTTATTTGTGTGCATCTATAATTGATTTTATATAACTAATTGAAAATATGTACATAAAGTTATACAAATGAACATTCTATATACACATATGAATATAAGTAGTCATGCTTAATATAATTAGAATGGTATATATAAATTATATCTAGGAAGCCCTAAACATATACAAATAAATGTATTTTTTCTTATGTATATGTTTATACAGACAAATAATAGGTATGCTTGTATTAAAAGATAATTGTTTACTGTATTATGTTTGTAATCTCTACATGTCATTGTGACACACATTGGTAAGCATTGTACAGCTATGGCTTCTTTGCATGTTATTTCTTTAGTGCCTGTATTGGGATGTGTATACATGTGTATGGTGTTCCTGTATATATGTGGCTGTGTGCACAGGCACTTGTATGCCACAGTCTAAATGGAGAAGTTAGACTGTTGGGGATTCACCTTGGCCTTAATCCTTTACATTAGGGTTTCCCTGCTCTTCACTGCTGTGTACAACCTGAGCTTCCAGGAAGGAGCTGCCTGCACTGCCCCCCGCTCCCTGTAGAATCTCTGGGATGACAGGTACACTGCAATGCCCAGGTTTCCTGTGTGTTCCAGGGATTCAAACTCAAGTCCATTTCTGGTTCTTGTGTATGTTTATTTTATTGTAGTAACTGCTGTAAATGAAGTATAAAAGGAGGACTTCTAACAAGAATTAGTTTTTTTCAGTGTTCTTCATTTCAATTTTTTGTTTCTGTGAAAACTGTGTTTGGAGATAATGATTCATTTGATAGTAAGGTGTCTTTCCAAGAGCATTAGATACATTTAAATTTAATTAAAATATAATTACCTAATTTATTTCCTCCCTCCCTCTTTTCTTTCTAACCCACCTACTCATTTTCCTTATAACAGGTTTTTAGTATGGGTGGAGATACCTGTGGGCAATGATTAGGACAGTACACTTTAGAGAGATTAGCAAACCCTAAGTGGACTTTTGCCTGGGTCTTCTAAAGAAGGACCCCTCTGTTTTTCACAGTATGCTGCTGTTCACAAATTGTTTCTCAGGGAGTTTTCACTCAATTGTGCCATCTAAAAAGTTAATCTTTGAGGTACAACATAGTTGGACTTTCTTTAAATACTAATACATAAAATACATTTTCAAAAGTGATGTATCATCAGACTGAATTCATTTAACAGTAATTTCTTTGGCTGTTCTTAAGGCATGGTGTCCTAGACTAGCTGAGAGTAGGAGTACAGAAATGGATAAAAATGGGGTTCCATCCTCAAGGAACTTGCTCTCTGACAACAGGAATGCCATGTAAATTAGTCATTAGATTATAGTATTGATCCACATTTATCACAGCATTTTACTATGGTTTGTCATTAAAACAGAAAATAATAGTATCTTTATAAAATATATTATCTGTGCCACATGTTAAATCAAATATTTTTAAACATATTTTCATCAGAAATAGACATCAACCTGATATGTTAGTATAACAAACCATCATCCTTTGCCTGGGGGTTTTCTGAGGTGAGAGAGGTTGACAAACCTATCTGAAAGGGTGGGGATAGATTATAGAGACCAAGCCTGGCTATTGTGAAGTCTGGGAACATCATAGCTTTTCTGTGTGGCATGAGTGGCCATTGGATTATCTCTTAGTTTGTAACTGGGGGGTATGCAGGAAGGACAGATGTGGTGTCAAAGGGTGAAACTCAAGAATCCACAAATATGCTGACTATTAAATAAACTCATCTGAGGCCACTAGCTGTCCTCCAGCACAGCTGCTTAATGGCAGGGAGGAATATCAAGGGGATGATGGAGTACATGTGCAGATAGTGACACCTGAGAAATCACAGAGCATACAGACAATATAGCTCAGCTGGGAGTAGAAAACAAAGGTAGTGAGGAAGCTGATAGAGTTCTTGGAAGACAGAAGCTTCTCCATTATAAATTGTCATTTGATGCCGTAGAACAGGTTCAGCAATAAGTTGCATGGCTGATTTAGGATTCAGAAAGCTTGCTCTCCCTTCAGAAAAATGGAGGCATCAGAAGGACAAAACCTGAGAGTTACCATCACAAGGAAAAGCCTGCTGAAAACGTCTAAGAAAGAATAATGTACCAAGACAGAGAAAACAAAATGGGAAGTGCAAGGGACATTAAGGGACATGAAACCTGAGATGGAGAGATGGCATTTCACATTTCTGGCTCAGTAATGAGAAAGGCTCCAGCTCAGGGTTGGTTGAGTACAAGGACAGAAAGAAGTCGAACAATGTTGACATTTTTTATGATTTCTGATACTTAGTTGTACCAAGTTATGGAGTCACTCCACAGGCAAGAAAAAAAAATGACTTTCCACTTGTTTTCTTTTCAAATTGACAGAGAATTGATGCTTCTACACTACATTAAAGGGTCCACTAACTTTTGACCTATAACTGATAAGTCATAGTTCCTTTTTCTGCCCTCAACTTAGAAGGCAGAGGAGCCACCTCTAAATTTACAAAGTTCTGGATCAGATGGGATGTTTGGTGAAAACAAACACAGAAAACAACGGATATTTTAGGAGCACATTTTGTGTTACTTAGTCCCTCCTTGGGCCTGTTTTAGTGAATGACCTGCCTTCTACACTAGCACCTTCGCCACTGAGGTGCCTCACTTTTCTCAGATACACTTCTGTTAACTAATGTGGGTCTGATCCCAGTTCCTACTGTTTTGTCAATTCTTGGTATTTCCTATGCTAAAAAAGAATAGACCAAAACCATAGACAATCATTTTGTCTAATTTTATTAGGCATTACTCTCTCCTTTGACAGGCACTAGGTTTCTTGATTGACACATTAACTTGAAATACATTTGACTTTTTTCACCCACATAATTGGTTGAGAAGCTTTCAAGGTTAAAAAAAAGCCATTTCTGTTTGGAGAGGAAGATAAAGCTTGGATTATAGAGAATCTCTCATTGCCACTAACTGTCAAGCCTAGTCCTAATAAACACCAAGATTAGCGCTGTTTTGCAAATAAGTTTATGTTTAAGAAAGTTAAATGTCTACCTGACATGCCACAAAAAGCTAACATTTAATTCGACTTCAAAAGGAAATGAAATGCTTCAGCATACACAAAGACCCCTTGGAAAATGCTGAAAAGTCCCTGTAAGTATTCCTTACCTGCTTTCAGCTACTGCACTGGTGCACTCAGGAACCGAGTCTCATTGCCATGAATAATTGCCAAAAAAAAAAAAAAAAAAAAAACAGTCACTTTAGGACATTTGGTGTCCTGAACGGTTTCATTAGTTTCATCAGAATTGTTCATTTTTCTCTTGCTGTGAAAAACATAATGGTAGTGTTCCTACTGCCTATATTCATGGCCCTTCAACAAATGTCCAGATATTTTCAAATGAGATTTTCAGTGCTTGCAAAATATTCCTTTGTGTGCCAAAGAGATTATGAAGTTTGTGTTGCACATCAATTAGGTGTTACTTTTCAGTGTAAGGAATTTGGGTATGGTCTAGCCTCTGTAGAAAACTTAAGTAGAACTACAGTGTGACCCTGCCATGCCACTCCTACATATGTAAAGAATTAAAGTCAACAAATGACACAGATACCTACAGATTCTTGTTTTTATTACAATACATTAAAAAGTCATTACTCCCCGACAACTTCCCTTCTGGACCAGAGGTGAGTGCCTGGGTCCAGCCAGGACCCCATCCCTGGCCACCAACCACTCCTGAGAGGCCTGCCCAACTTGGCACCAGGTTCTGGCCACCGGGCAGCTCCCCTTCTAGCCCCACCGGGAGGGATCCCCATTTCCAAGCCCCCGGCAGCCCCTGCAGTCTCCGCGCCCTGCCCCCACGCCCATCTGCCCAAGACCCCACCCACTTCCTGAGACTTAGAGACCGGCCCCCAGCTCCCAGCCTGCCCCCGACAACTTCCCTTCTGGACCAGAGGTGAGTGCCTGGGTCCAGCCAGGACCCCATCCCTGGCCACCAACCACTCCTGAGAGGCCTGCCCAACTTGGCACCAGGTTCTGGCCACCGGGCAGCTCCCCTTCTAGCCCCACCGGGAGGGATCCCCATTTCCAAGCCCCCGGCAGCCCCTGCAGTCTCCGCGCCCTGCCCCCACGCCCATCTGCCCAAGACCCCACCCACTTCCTGAGACTTAGAGACCGGCCCCCAGCTCCCAGCCTGCCCCCGACGACTTCCCTTCTGGACCAGAGGTGAGTGCCTGGGTCCAGCCAGGACCCCATCCCTGGCCACCAGCCACTCCTGAGAAGCCTGCCCAACTTGGCACCAGGTTCTGGCCACCGGGCAGCTCCCCTTCTAGCCCCACCGGGAGGGATCCCCATTTCCAAGCCCCCGGCAGCCCCTGCAGTCTCCGCGCCCTGCCCCCACGCTCATCTGCCCAAGACCCCACCCACTTCCTGAGACTTAGAGACCGGCTCCCAGCTCCCAGCCTGCCCCCGACAACTTCCCTTCTGGACCAGAGGTGAGTGCCTGGGTCCAGCCCGGACCTCATCCCTGGCCACCAGCCACCCCGGGAGGACCTGCCCAGCTTGGCGCCGGGTTCTGGCCACCGGGCAGCTCCCCTTCTAGCCCCACCGGGAGGGTTCCCCATTTCCAAGCCCCCGGCAGCCCCTGCAGTCTCCGCGCCCTGCCCCCACGCCCATCTGCCCAAGACCCCACCCACTTCCTGAGACTTAGAGACCGGCCCCCAGCTCCCAGCCTGCCCCCGACAACTTCCCTTCTGGACCAGAGGTGAGTGCCTGGGTCCAGCCCGGACCCCATCCCTGGCCACCAGCCACCCCGGGAGGACCTGCCCAGCTTGGCGCCGGGTTCTGGCCACCGGGCAGCTCCCCTTCTAGCCCCACCGGGAGGGATCCCCATTTCCAAGCCCCCGGCAACCCCTGCAGTCTCCGCGCCCTGCCCCCACGCCCATCTGCCCAGGACCCCACCCACTTCCTGAGACTTAGAGACCGGCTCCCAGCTCCCAGCCTGCCCCCGACAACTTCCCTTCTGGACCAGAGGTGAGTGCCTGGGTCCAGCCCGGACCCCATCCCTGGCCACCAGCCACCCCGGGAGGACCTGCCCAGCTTGGCGCCGGGTTCTGGCCACCGGGCAGCTCCCCTTCTAGCCCCACCGGGAGGGATCCCCATTTCCAAGCCCCCGGCAGCCCCTGCAGTCTCCGCGCCCTGCCCCCACGCCCATCTGCCCAAGACCCCACCCACTTCCTGAGACTTAGAGACCGGCCCCCAGCTCCCAGCCTGTCCCCGACTGCCATTCTGGACCAGAGCTTGCCCCTGACTTCCCTTCTGGACCAAAGAGTTGGACAAGAGAACTCCCTTTTGGACAAGAGAGAGAGTCCTCCTGAGTCTGTCAGATCTTTGTGAAACAAGTCCACTGATAAGACCAAGAAGGAATCACAAGGAGATGGGCAGACGTCAAAGCAGAAGTACATACAGCAAAATGAAGAGCAATACAGCATCACCAGAACCTAGCTCGCCTCCAACATCTAGACCTGAACACCAAAAATTGGAAGAAGCAGAAGAAAGTAGCCTTATGAGTAACTTCATGAAGAAGGTAGAGGCGTGTGTAGAGGAAAAGACAAGAAAATTGGAAGAACGCTGTAAACAACTAGAGGAAAGGGCAAACAAATTAGAAGAAAACAATAAAGCCCTCCAAGAAAACAATAAAGTCCTGGAAGAAAACATTAAAATCCTGGAAGAAAACAATAAAGCACTGAAAGAAAATCATGAAAAAGCAATGAAACAAACAAAGGAAACAGTCCAAGATCTGAAAAGGGAAATTGAAAAAATGAAAAAGACACAAACAGAGGGAATGCTGGAAATAGAAAACCTGAGTAAAAGATCAGGAACTTCGGATGCAAGTATAACCAACAGAATGCAAGAGATGGAAGAGAGGATTTCTGGCATTGAAGATACAGTAGAAGAAATAGTTCCATCAGTCGAAGGAAACACTAAAGCCAACAAAGTCATGAACCAAAATGTCCAAGAAATCTGGGACACCATAAAAAGACCAAACTTACGAATTATAGGGATAGAAGAAGGTGAAGAATACCAACTCAAAGGCACAGAAAATATATTCAACAAAATTATAGAAGAAAACTTTCCCAACTTAAAGAAGGAAATGCCTATGAAGATACAAGAAGCCTATAGAACACCAAACAGACTAGACCCCCAAAAAAAGTCCCCTCGACACATAATAATTAAACAACTAAATGTACAGAATAAAGAAAGAATATTAAGAGCAGCCAAGGAAAAAGGCCAAGTGACCTATAAAGGTAAACCCATCAGAATAACACCCGATTTCTCAATGGAGACTTTGAAAGCCAGAAGGACCTGGACAGATGTAATCCAGACACTAAGAGGCCATGGATGTCAGCCCAGACTAATATACCCAGCAAAACTTTCAATCATCATAGACGGAAGGAACAAGACATTCGAAGACAAAACCAGATTTAAACAATACCTATCCACAAACCCAGCCCTACAGAAAGCACTAGAAGGAAAATTCCAACCGAGGGAAGTCAGATACACACTTGAAAACACAGGCAATAGATAAAGCCACAACAGTAAACCCCAAAGAAGAGAAGTACACACACACTACCACCAAAAATAACAGAGATGAAGAATCACTGGTCATTAATATCCCTTAATATCAACGGACTTAATTCACCTATAAAAAGACATAGACTTACAGAATGGATACGAAAGCAGGACCCATCCTTCTGCTGCATACAAGAAACACATCTCAAATTCAAAGATAGACACTACCTAAGAATAAAAGGCTGGGAAAAGACTTTTCAATCAAATGGTCTTAAGAAACAAGCAGGGGTAGCCATCCTGATATCCAACAAAATAGACTTCAAACTAAAATCAATCAAAAGAGATCAAGAAGGACATTACATCCTCGTCACAGGAAAGATCGACCAAGATGAAGTTTCAATTCTGAACATATATGCCCCAAACATAAGAGCACCCACATATGTAAAAGAAACATTACTAAAGCTTAAACCACATATAAAACCCCACACATTAATAGTGGGAGATCTCAACACCCCACTTTCACCACTGGACAGATCTCCCAAATCGAAACTTAACAGAGAAATAAAGGACTTAACTGATGTCATGACCCAATTGGACCTAATAGGTATCTACAGAACATTCCATCCTAACAAGAAAGAATATACTTTCTTCTCAGCACCCCATGGAACTTTCTCTAAAATCGACCACATACTTGGCCACAAAGCAAATCTCAACAGATACAAAACAATCAGAATAACCTCCTGTGTTCTATCAGATCACCATGGTTTAAAGCTAGATTTCAACAACAACAAAAACTACAGAAAACCTACAACCTCATGGAAACTGAATAATGCTCAACTGAATCACCAATGGGTTAAGGAAGAAATAAAGAAAGAAATTAAAGACTTCCTAGAGATCAATGAAAATGAAGACACCACATACCCAAACTTATGGGACACTATGAAAGCAGTGCTAAGAGGGAAATTCATAGCACTAAATGCCCACATAAAGAAGTTGGAGAAATCGCACACTAGTGAATTAACAGCACATCTGAAAGCTCTAGAACAAGAAGAAGCAAAGTCTCCCAGGAAGAATAGACGCCAGGAAATTATCAAAGTGAGAGGTGAAATTAATAAATTAGAAACTAAGAGAATAATACAAAAAATTAATGAAACAAAGAGTTGGTTCTTTGAGAAAATCAACAAGATAGACAAGCCCTTATCCAAACTAACCAAAAGACAGAGAGAGAGAATCCAAATCAACAAAATCAGAAATGAAAAGGGGGACATAACAACAGACATTGAGGAAATCCAGAGAATTATAAGGTCATATTTCAAAAACCTCTACTCCACAAAACTGGAAAACCTAAAAGAAATGGACATTTTTCTGGATAGATACCACATACCTAAGTTTAATCAAGACCAGATAAACTATTTAAATAGTCCAATAACCCCTAAGGAAATAGAAACAGTCATTAAAGGTCTCCCAACCAAAAAAAGCCCAGGACCAGATGGTTTCAGCGCAGAATTCTACCAGATCTTCAAAGAAGAGTTAATACCAATACTCTCTAAATTGTTCCACATAATAGAAACAGAAGGAACATTACCAAACTCCTTCTATGAGGCTACAATTACCCTGATTCCTAAACCAAACAAGGATGCAACAAAGAAAGAGAACTACAGACCGATCTCCCTCATGAACATTGATGCAAAAATACTCAATAAAATACTGGCAAACAGACTCCAAGAACACATCAGAACGATTATCCACCATGATCAAGTAGGCTTCATCCCAGGGATGCAAGGGTGGTTCAACATACGAAAGTCCATTAATGTAATACACCATATAAACAAACTCAAAGAAAAAAACCACATGATCATCTCACTAGATGCAGAAAAGGCATTTGACAAAATCCAACACCCCTTCATGATAAAAGTCTTGGAGCGATCAGGAATACAGGGAACATACCTAAACATAATAAAGGCAATATATAGCAAACCAACAGCCAACATCAAATTAAATGGAGAGAAACTCAAAGCAATTCCACTAAAATCAGGAACGAGACAAGGCTGTCCACTCTCCCCATACTTATTCAATATAGTACTTGAAGTTCTAGCCAGAGCAATAAGACAACATAAGGAGATTAAGGGGATTCAAATTGGAAAGGAAGAAGTCAAGCTTTCCCTATTTGCAGACGACATGATAGTATACTTGAGTGACCCCAAAGATTCCACCCAGGAATTGATAAAGCTTATAAACACCTTCAGCAACATAGCAGGATACAAAATCAACTCAAAAAAATCAGTAGCCCTCCTATATACAATGGACAAAGAAGCTGAGAAGGCAATTAGAGATACATCACCCTTCACAATAGCCAAAAATGACATAAAATACCTTGGGGTAACACTAACCAAGCAAGTGAAGGACCTATATGACAAGAACTTTAAGTCCCTGAAAAAAGAAATTGAAGAAGATCTCAGAAAATGGAAAGATCTTCCATGCTCATGGATAGGCAGGGTTAACATAGTAAAAATGGCAATCTTACCAAAAGCAATTTACAGATTCAATGCAATCCCCATCAAAATACCAACACAATTCTTCACAGATCTGGAAAGAACAATACTCAACTTCATATGGAAAAACAAAAAACCCAGGATAGCTAAAAGAAACCTGTACAATAAAACAACTTCTGGAGGCATCACAATCCCCGACTTCAAGCTCTACTATAGAGCTACAGTAATAAAAACAGCCTGGTATTGGCATAAAAACCGACATGTGGACCAATGGAATCGAATTGAAGACCCTGACATTAACCCACACACCTATGGACATATAATTTTTGACAAAGAAGCCAAAAGTGTACAATGGAAAAAAGAAAGCATCTTCAACAAATGGTGCTGGCATAACTGGATATCAGCGTGTAGAAGGCTGCAAATAGATCCATATCTGTCACCGTGCACAAAACTTAAGTCCAAGTGGATCAAAGACCTCAACATAAATCCAGCTACTCTGAACCTGCTAGAAGAAAAAGTAGGAAATAGTCTTGAACGCCTTGGCATAGGAGATCACTTCCTAAATATAACACCAGTAGCGCAGACACTGAGACAAACAATCAATCAATGGGACCTCTTGAAACTGAGAAGCTTTTGTAGAGCAAAGGATACGGTCAACAAGGCAAAGCGACAGCCTACAGAATGGGAAAAGATCTTCACCAACCCCACATCTGACAGAGGACTGATATCCAGAATATATAAGGAACTCAAGAAATTAGACATCAAAAGGACCAACAGTCCAATTGAGAAATGGGCTTTAGAACTAAACAGAGAATTCTCAACAGAGGAATCCCAAATGGCTGAAAGACATTTAAGGAATTGCTCAACTTCCCTAATCATCAGGGAAATGCAAATCAAGACAACTCTGAGATACCACCTTACGCCTGTCAGAGTGGCTAAGATCAAAAACACTGAAGACACTTTATGCTGGAGAGGATGTGGAACTAGGGGAACTCTCCTCCACTGCTGGTGGGAATGCAAGCTTGTACAACCACTTTGGAAATCAATATGGCGCTTTCTTAGAAAATTGGGAATCAATCTCCCCCAAGATCCAGCTATACCACTCCTGGGCATATACCCAAGAAATGCTCAATCATACCACAAGAGCACTTGCTCAGCTATGTTCATATCAGCATTGTTTGTAATAGCCAAAACCTGGAAACAACCTAGATGCCCTTCAACTGAAGAATGGATAAATAAATTGTGGCACATATACACAATGGAATACTACTCAGCAGAGAAAAACAACGACATCACACGGTTTGCAGGCAAATGGATGGATCTAGAAAAAATCATCCTGAGTGAGGTAACCCAGACTCAGAAAGACAAATATGGTATGTACTCACTCATAGGAAGATGCTAGATGTGGAACAAGGATGACTAGACTGCTACTCACATCACCAGTGAGGCTACCTGGAAAACGGGACCCCAAAAAAGACACGGAGAAATGGACAAGATCTACATGAATAGCCTGGTCATGAGTGGGAACAATGAAGGGCGACAGTCGAGGGAAAGAGTGGGAGATCCTAGCTGGATCAAGAAAAGAGAGGGAGAACAAGGAATAGGAGACCATGGTAAATGAAGACCACATGGGAAGGTGAGAAGGGGAGGAAGCAGAGAGCTAGGGAGGCCCACGGAGATCCACAAAGATACCCCCTCAAAAGACTGCTGGCAATGGTCGCGAGACGGCAGGAACTGACCTACTCTGGTGATGGAATGGCCAGACACCCAAATAGTGATGCCATAAACCCCATCCAAGGACTGAGGAATCTGAAGGCAGACATCCACGGCTGGGCCCCTGGTGGAGCACTGGGAGTCTAATTAGTGAGTATGAAGAGGATTTATATGAGCGAGAATTGTTGAAGCCAAGGTTGGATAAAGCACCGGGATAAATAACCAAATGAATGGAAGCACAGGATCTATGAACCAAAGGCTGAGGGGCCCCCAACTGGATCAGGCCACCTGAACGGGTGAGACAGTCAGTTGGCTTGATCTGTTTGGGAGGCAGCTGTGTATTGGTGCCAGGTCCTGGGCTCGTTGCATGAGTTGGCTGTTTGAATCCTGGGACTTATGCAGGGACACTTGGCTCGGTCTGGGAGGGGGGAATGGACCTGCCTGGACTGAGTCTACCAGGTCAACCCCGGTCCTCGGGGGAGACCTTGATCTGGAGGAGGTGGGAATGGGGGGTGGGCTGGGGGGAGGGGTGGGCGAGAGGGGGAGAACAGGGGATTCTGTGGCTATTATGTTGAACTGAATGGTGTTGTAAAATAATAATAATAATAATAATAATAATAAAAAAACCAAAAAAAAAAAAGTCATTACTCAAACAGCCTAAATGCTCATTAACAGATGGATATATGAAGAAAATAGGACAAATATACACATAAAGGAGTACTATTGAGCTGTAAGTTAGAGTGCAGTTATGTCATTTGTAAGTTACATATGTGTAACTGAAGACCTCAATAAGAGAGGTAAGTCACATTTCTTGATATGTGTCTTTTTTAATTTTTTTTAAATTCCTTTGTTCATTTAATATGTATATAGTGTTCTGTCTGCATATTTTCCTGCATACCAGAAGAGGGCATCAGATCTCATTACAGATGGTTGTGAACCACCATGTGGGTGCTGGGAATTGAACTCAGGACCTCCAGAAGAACAGTCAATTCTCTTTAACCTCTAAGCCATCTATCCAGTCTGATATGTGTCTTGATAAATTTTATTTATGAGAAACAAAGATTTCTATGGAAATAGTAGAAACTGAGGTGTATCTTGCAGATAATCAAGATATATACATGGCTTGGGATCAGACAAGAATGCTGTGGAATAATGCTTTTGTACACTGGTTTAATAAAACAATAATTGGCCAATAGCCAGGCAGGAAGTATAGGCAGGATAAACAGACAAAGAGAATTCTGGGAAGAGAAACGCTGAGTCAGGAGAAGCCAGCCCGCAGTCCAGGGAGTAACATGTAATGACACACAGGTGAAGACATGAAAAATGTGGCAACATATAGATTAACAGAATTGGGCTGAGTTTAAGTGTAAGAGCTAGTCAATACTAAGCCTGAACTAATGGCCAAGCAGTTATAATTAATATAAGCCTCTGTGTTTTTACTTGGGTCTGAGCAGCTGTGGACCAAGTGGGACACAGGAAAACTTTCAGGTACAAATGGTGCCCACATGTGATGGCAAGAGTTTCCACCTAATACCTGAGAGAGCTTAAGAAGAGATTATAAATGTAGCTAACAACACCTTCCTATGTTGCTTATGGCAGGTCTAGATACAATGATGTATCCCCAGGCTATTGTGGGTTTGTGGCATACAGGCTGGATCTACAGCATGGCAAATTCCTGCTGAGTTATACAGAAGTTTCTGTAAGCCGTGCAACATGGTGCATGGTAGATATAGCTTTTGACAGTACAAAAAAGGGAGTTCTTGCTAAATGCTGCTTTGATAGAGGCATAGACCCACTGCCTCCCAGAATTGGCAGAAAATTATTTCTGCCACTTTGAAAAGCTGAGGTGGGCAGAGCCAGCAGCCAAAGCTGCTATCTCAGTCCTAGTCATTCTGCAGTTTAAAGCAATAGATTCATAATAAGTCAGATTCAGATTAAATAAACCTCCAAATGGTTTATGGTATATGTAAAAATGTAAATAGGCTTAGAAGAGAGAGGAAAAGGAATATAGACAGTTATATGAAGAAAAATTTAAAAAATAAAGACTTTAAAGAGAATGTAAAGGTAATATATAAAAAAATGAGCCACATAAAGATGGATATTACACAGAGAATCTAGATTGTGTTGTCTTTGGGATTTTTAACTGCAGAAAGACATTTGATTGTAAAAGCTGCTGATATATATATATTATCTTAATTTCAAAATCTATGTCAAAGGATACATTGCTTTGGAAAAGAGGTTCTGCTTTTGTTTCCACAGAAGATGAGAACCTGTGGATTACTTCCAGGCTAATATGGTTTGACCAGCCAAGACCCCCTGAAAGATCCAATGACACCATGGACCAGATCATCCAACATTCAAAATCAACTTCAAGGCAATTGCTTCAGAGAAGACAGCTTTACAAGCTGCTCCAGTCAGGACTTAACCATAATTCTTAATTTTCTCAGGATCCCCATTAGATTGCCAGCATCCTCATCCAGCAGGAAGTAGTATGAGAAGCAACTCCCAAATTTCCAAAATATTGTTCATGAATGGTTATTTTTATTTTAATCAGGTTGATTATAAATGTAATCTCTTTCTAAAGAAGAAAAAGAAGTAGTATAGATATCATAGGATGAAAGGATAGATTAATGAACCTACTTTTAAAGAGCAGCAACTTGTTTGAAATACTTTATATTGCTATGAATTTCAGTTTATTGATACAAATTTAAAGTTAATTTTGTTATTCTGTATGTATATTTCTACTCTCATTTAAGGTATTATGTTTATATAACTCATTTAAATTGCAATGGATGATTAAGAAATATAGATTAATAGTCATCTAGGATAATCAAACTTATTGTCATGTTAGTTAAGTTTTCTAAATATACATAGATATATTTCAATTAGGTAAGAAATCTTCAAACACTTTAAGACCTGCAGAATATGGCATTTAAAATGTTTTAAAAACTTAGACTTTCAAGATAGTGAGACATGTCTGCTCCTGGCAGCACCAATTTAATTAAAAAAAAAATAGGGGCATCAAATACACTTTACATGGAGTTTACCTTCTTCTTGGCAAAAACAGCCATTTGGGCAAGAAACTGTTCTGGTCTGGACTGCCTGACAAAATAGTGTATTGACTGGACATGCAGGACCCATAAAAAGATGACCACTAAACTTTGCAAGGTGATATGATCCTTCAGGTTCCTGCTTTGCAGAAGAGACTGCCAGACATTCTGCAGGACACAGAGAAAAAAATGACTGAGAGACTAGGCCTATGCTCTGAAGATGGATGCCCCAATATTACAGAGAAACTTTGGGTAATTGTCCAGGCGGGTAACTGTCTCTGTCATTCTAGATTTTTGGAAGTTGCTTACAATGCAATTCCTGTTTACTTAGGTAATATTGTATCCTTCTGGGGTCTTTGATGTAGTTGAAGACTAGATATAATTATAATTTTCCTTAGTTATGATAAAAGATAAGTTAGATATGAAACCTTATACTCACAAATACAGGATAGATAGAGTATTTTCTTTGAATTTGCCAAATACAAATAGACTAGATATTGTAACTGTAATTCTTGCTTGATTACTGTTGTGTTATATATAATTTTACTATGTTAAAGTTAAAACTTTCCTTTTTAATTAAACAGAAAAGAGGAAATGCTGTGGAATAATGCTTTTGTACACTGGTTTAATAAAATGATGACTGACCAGAAGCCAGGCAGGAAGTATAGGCAGGATAAGCAGAAAAGGGGAATTCTGGGAAGAGGAAGGCTGAGTTAGGAGATGACAGGCCACCTTCCAGGGAGCAGTATGTAATGGCACACTGGTGAAGCCACAGAAAATGTGGCAACATATAGATTAACAGAAATGGATTGAGTTTAAGTGTAAGATCTAGTCAATACTAAGCCTGAACTAATGGCCAAGCAGTTATAATTAATATAAGCCTCTGTGTGTTTACTCGGGTTTGAGCAGCTGCAGATTGGGTGGGACACAGGAAAACTTTCAGCTATACAAGAATTTCTCTGTCTCTCAGAGCAGTCTTGTTTCCCTTTGTATTTAATTCTCCATAATCTATAAATTTCTTAAGAAGCAAACTTTGAATTACTTTTCAATGTATGAAAAATCTGGTATCTCTGGAATCAAAAAGCAATATGAGTTGATTCTGAGGTAAAACCAAGGGGGGGAATTACCTTTATTCAAGCCAATCTCAGAAAGTAGCCTTATATAGTTATATAATACCTGTGGATTCTGTCTTGAAATTTCCCCCTCTCTATTTTCCCCACCTCTCTCTGTCATTCTGACTGAAGTTTTGATGACTGGATCAACCAACATAGAGGCTCATTTCCCCTTTTCCCAAAGTAGTTATGTGATAGTAAAATTTCAAGTCCCATGCTGCCTGTAAGAAAAAGAGCAATACAGCCTGTTTCAACCATTAAAATCATGAAAACATCAGTGTCTTAGTGTTACAGAGGGAATAAAAAAGGGAGATAAACAAAAAGGAAAATCTGTCTTTACATGTTCAATTTTGAAGCAACTGAACATGGGCACAGTGGGAAATATAATAAAAATACATGAACAGTGTTGAGTTTTGATAGATTAAATTTTCAATGAGCTGTCAACTATACATGTTTAGGTTATTGCCTATAAACTCCCTATTGTATTTTTTCCATTTTAAGTCCCTTTCTTTGAATTTTCCTTTTTAATTTTTGGACAGTGTACTTAAAGAAAAACACTAAAAAATATCAATAGCTGTATGTTTGAACCAATCAAACTAATTCTGAGATTTTAGAACAATCACCCAAACTCGATGAGGAACAATTTTCCTCATCTAAAACAAAGAAAATAGAGCAAAATATTCATGTATGATTACAGAGTAGAAAGCCACTTTCTCTGCATGTATTTAGCCAGATATTTAAATACTGTCATTTGCAGTACTATCTAGGACACTGAGGCATCATAATCTCCACTCTAAAACAAAATCTTCAATGATTAGGTTCTCATTATAGCACCTTCCACATCAGGACAGTGATTAGACCGAGGAAGATCACAACTTGCTGTCCTCACACTACATATTGGTGTCCTTTCTTGGCCTGTCTTTCTACTACACAGTATCTGTTAACAATGCTCATTTCCACCTCAGTATTTTCCCTTGTTTCTTTTTAATTCAGTAATAATTATACTGCTTTATTTTAGGAATAATTTTACTTTAAATTTTAGTTTAAATTTAGATTTTCCTGTTTCAGTTGTCACCTAAATAAACTATGTCTTTTGTAGAGTAAAATGTCATACATACACACGCATGCACGCACGCACGCACACGCACATGCACGCGCACACGCACGCGCACACACACACAAACTAAATGTCTAATGACCAAATCAAAATAATTAATATTTTTATCTTAAACATTTATGATTTCCTTTTGATGGAAACATTATTACTCTCTCCTTGTTTTTTATAAAATATGTAAGTAAATTTTTTATATTTGTTAACAACCAAAATGTATTGCTTCTGCTTCCTGTACTTTGTTACCTGTTTTCCAGCCTCCTTCCATCTTCTTTTCCCTCTACTTGTCTTATCTTCTAATAACCAACATTCTTTTCTGTTTCAACAATATCATTCTTTTGTTATCCATAAATTAATGAAGACTAAATGATATCTGTGTTTATATAATTAGCTGAATTCACTTAGCATTGTAACAAAAGCGTCTCTTATAGCACATCTGTAACATATACATTGCTGAGTTTTGAAAGCGTAGTTGTCACACAAATACTTGTTTCAAACAAGAACATTAACAGTAAATGAAGAGATCAGGATGTTTACCATGACTGGAAGTCCAGATGCTTTAGCAGTTACTCTTTTTTTGTTTAGGATTAAGAATTGAGTAATAAGTCTAAGGCTGTGTGTAAAACAACCATTTGTGTAAAGTGTGGAAAACTTCACCAATAGCTAAATCACTTATAGTGCATGTTTTGCAGTAAAAAATACCGATGATACAAGATTTGAAATCTCAAAATTTGTCATTTAGAATGGTTACTAAAGCAATTTTTATAGAGCATGGTGAAAATGCAAGGTTATCTCATTGGTCATGATTATCTCAGTTATCATAAATATAATTACAGAAAGGCATAGTAAATAATGATAAACCATCATACTAAAATGAGAGTCTGGGATATAACAATGGTTGTATCTTAATATTCATGTCTCATTTGTGTTAGGGATGGTTTATAGACCTAGATTGCAAAGTGTCATGCATCAAACTTTCACAACTTCCCATATTTTTCTTTGGAGAACATTTTGTCATTTGAAGCCATGTAAACTTGCAAAGAAATACTCAAGTTCAAATTTCACTTTTAACTAAGCAATTTTTTTCAATGACATTTTCTTGATTTTCAAGTTATTAGTCTAAAATGAAGTCTTGTTGTGTCCTGAAAGATAAGTGATTGAGTTGAGCAGATTAAATAAACAATGATATGGTTTATAAAATTTTAAATACCATACAAGCTTCTATGGTTATTATTTATTGTTTTTTATTCCCTATGAAATGGGGATAAATTAGAAACAAATTCTACAAAATAAGCTCTGCTTCTACATTTATGTGAAAAATGTATCAACCATTACTTAGTTTAGAGATGATGTGAATTAAGAAAAGCTAGTACACAAAATAGTTATATTGAAATAGCTTCTTGCCAAAATGGCCTCAGAAAACAAGTACAATTGAAGAGTTTGAGACGAGGAATCAAAATGAAATTAACTGATTCATTTTAGAGTACGTAATTATTTTACAGATATGATAAATTGGAAAGCATTGTGTTAAAGGTCATTAGACAGGCAGATAAATACAATTTATTGTCAAATAGCTAACTGAATTATACATACCCATTTAACGCACCTGCTTTGTGTCCCAAGAATATGACACAATTGAAATCAAGGTTTTCATTTATTAAAGTTCACTGTTGAGAGCTCCCTTGCAATGTTTACCAAAATAAATGAAATGGAATGATAGTGAAATAGTCTGTCTTTTTAATCTTTAAACTATTCAGTATATAAACTCCTGTGTTGTGAGCTTTCTCAGGACACATGTGTATCTTGCCTTCAAATTAAGTGATCACACTTGTGAGTTATATAAAATACACTGACATTGTTATTTATTAAGTGGTACAGTGTTACTCATTAAGTGTCACTGTTTACCATGCCAAAAAAAAAGCCACAAGGTACAACAAAACCCACTATAAGAATTTATTAATGGGGGTGGGTTGGGGGAAAAGGCTAGGGGATGAGAGGAAAGAGGACAAGAGAATCTGTGCTTGGTACATAAAATGAACAGAAAAATCTCTTAATTAAAAAAAAGAAAAAGTAAAAAAAGAATTTATTATGAGAAGAGAATAGAAGGGGTGCTTAGGTCTATGAAAAGATCATATAGGAAGAGAGGGGAGGGATAGGTGGAGACCACTTTTTATAGGTTCCCCCCACACATGCACATACCGGCTTATGTAGCTAGCTATGCCATGCATGCTCATAGGTTACATGATCATGCTGCTCTAAAATTACATGATCATGCAATGAACAGATTATGTAGGACATAAGGCTCTGGGATGACTAAGCATCTTGCCAGCACATGGGTGATCATGGGGGAGTGACTAGGAATTCTAACAGACACCATCAATCATTGTCTACCTCCCCTAACTAAAAGAAAAAGGGGGAAAAAAAGAAAGAAAAAATCTGCAAGATTGCTGGGATATAGAGCTGTTTAGTAATCAACAACAAAACAGACAAAAGCATGCATATGTGTGCTTATGTGATATATATATTTATATAGCCCATGATGTTGGACTAAAATAAAAGAATGAAATCGGTAGGAAATACTTCATTTTAGAGATAAAGTGCTATGCTTTGGAAGACACACTATTCTGAATTAAAACTAACTTAAACAAGCCAGGTATGTTGGTGTATGCCTTTATTCTGAGCACTTGGCAGGAAGAGGCATGAGGGTCTCAGTTCCAGGCCATCCTGGCCTGCAAAATGAGTTCCAAGACAACCAAAGCTACAAAGAGAAACCCTGTCTCAACAAATGAACAAACTAACTAACTTAAATAATTTTAAAACATGTCAAAATCAATTTTTGAACTACGATAATTTTCCAGCCATTGGACATCATCTCAATCCGTTTTTTGATAATTCATTGAAATGAATCATCCAGGCTCTGAAAAGATCTCATATTAACTCCTCCAGAAACATGGTGCTATTCCCATTGTCACTGTTAGTCTAGTTTGCTCTTGAAGTGCTGGTCACTTGTTATGTGAACAGTGTTCAAACTTACTAACTTGTTAATACACAATTCTCCTAGTGTATAGACATGCAATATGTTTTGTGAAATAAATGAGCAACTGAATAAATGAACTAATGGATGATAAAAAAGTAACAGACAGCTGCACAGATGGATAGGTGAACAAATATGTAGTTGATTCCCTTTGTTTTGGACAATTAAACAATTCTATTGCAAACAACTAAAAAAAGAGTAAAATATTAAAACTACTTAGCATGTTAATTTTATTAAATATTTCCAATTTGTTCTCCAAATTCAGTATACCAGGGAGATTTTTCTCTGTAACACACATCAAAAAGGGTAAATTTAGGGTAAAACAACATTTTTTTTAATTCAAGAAATATTGAGCAGCCTACAAAGCCTCTACACAAAGAAAGAAGAGATCAATTGATGCTATTATCAGTGCACTTAAACATAGCTTCTAAAAATGAGACACTGATGAAAAGGAGTTTAAAAGCTGTTCCCTTAACACCATTCTAAAATAGTTGATGTTATTTTATTTTTTTTCTCCTCCAAGCTTTCAAAATACTCATGCTGAGATACTGAGATTGTATTTAGTTCGTGAAATTAGTGACATAAAGCTTCTGCAGCCACCCCTATTATCTAACACAAAGATGCCAAAGCAGAATTGAAATCCTATTATATATATTGCATTAAATTGGTTCCCAGCAGGGCATCTTAATTAAGATGTGCTTATTACCTGGGTCCAGATTAAGTGGCATGGACTGTATCTTAGTCTTTATAGTAAGACAGGAAGCAGGGTTATCCAAGGCCCTGCTTTACTAATGAAGGCTAATGGCCCATTGCCTTCATGGTACAATGGTGGTAGGGGACATTTTAATACCCTACCAGACACCATTTTAATTTAATGCTAAGAATGCACATAACCCTATTGCCCTTTCTTAAGTAAATACTTGTAGGACATTGAGCATTACCCTCCTAATGAGAAATTTGCATCAGACTTTCACTTTATGCTGTGGTAATAATACGGGTCTACTGAGCCCGGCAAAATTGACATTCTTCTCTGGATGAACTCTTGTCTTTTCTATTGTTTCCATCTTCAAACACTCATGGTATTTCCAGTCTCTCCCAACAAGTCTTTCTTCCTACTTAAAATCCCTTCTGGGGGTTGGAAGTGGGGGCTATCAGCAACCAAACTACTCACAGTTGTAAAGGCAGAATCCCTAGGGTTCAATGCCTGAGCAGTTGAATTCTGAAATTTGGATAACACTTTTATGTTGTTCAGTGATATATGATACTAGTAAAAAAAGAGATATTTCAAAAGTCTTGGCTATCATACAATTGTGTTGGTTTTTTTTTTCTATTTTCCTATAAAGTTCTAGCTTTCTGACCCAATGCATATCAATTGTAAAGGAGGAAAAGGATTATTTTAGTTGACTAGGATAAGCAAATGTTAGCAGACAAGGGAACAAGATACTTTCTCATCCAGGTAGCTACTCTCTAGTGTGTGTTAGTGACCTGTGAGTAAAACTTTTCTGAGTGCCCTGGAATTTTCACTCTTGAGTTCTTAGGAATGCCATATATGACTTAAATATTCAGTTGGAAAGTAATGGTCCTAGGAAACAGTACATCAAACACCTTGAAAATCGGCATTGTTGAGAGAGCTAGCACACTTAAATAAATATTTGATGAAAGGGACTCAGTTATTAGTGTGGCAATAATTGTGCAAATTATAGTGATTCTCATTATCCGTGATACTTTTACAGGTAACAGCACTTTACACTTTACTCACAGAGAATAATAACAATATAAACAGAGTCCTGACATTAGGAAAGTCAGTGTTTCACAAGCTGGACTCACTTGGCAATCAGGACAGCTAGAAACCTTAGCAAACACATATGTTTTGGGCTGTCATTCAGCTACTGGCGTGTCAGAGAATATTTGGCACTTAATTCTATGCAAAATGTTTTTCCTATTTGGTTGTTGTATACGATATAAGCCTTGGAGCATGGCGTGAAGTAATTTAACAACTGGAATAACACACATTTGGGACAAAACTAATTTCATAAGAAAGCTGATCACAGACACTCAAGTTGTTCATAAAAATGTTACCTTATCATATAACACAAGCTGAAGATCAAGAAATGGGTGGGGAAAGCTGCCTTTGGGAAAACATCTTTCAGTTCTGAAGGAAGAGTCAATTTTTCATGATACTATCAACTTAGCTGCAAATGCCAAGATATGCTTTGATATGTATTCCTTCATCTCTCCCCAGTTTTCAAGAACTGGGCAGCTGGATTGGCAACTTTGTCTTTTAGCAAGCTCTGCTTCATAGTCTGTGTTACCGTACAGTTTTTCCCCTCTGCCTGGTCACTAATGATACAATGGCCTTAAATACTCCCAGCAGTGTATCAAATATATGTATTGCAATCCAAAGACATGGAAAATCACCAAGACAGTACAGGAGAGGTTTATTTTACCTTCCTAGAAAAGGCATACAAGTATATTTTCAGACACCAGGCTTCTCATCATAACTGCATTATCAAGAATGTCTGTCTGTTGGGGAGACGGGAGATTTTTCGTGGGATTCTCCACATTCATTGGCTATGCAATTTGTTCCTCAGCCTTAGCCATCCACTTCCTTCACAGGTGACACTTGTCACTGTCAGTATCTGCTCAGAATTGACAGAACTGTGACAATGACAGAATCCTATGTCTTCTGTCCAGAATTGAGCATAGGATTGAGGACTGGAAAAAGTGACACTTCCTTTGCTGCCAATCTTTTGCCTTTTTGTCCCAGGCAAAAACATGCATGTATTTTAGAATTGATGAATCCTTAGCATATAAAACTTGTTACTTCTGTATTCTAAAAATACTCTCTAGACACTTACTGATCCCCACACTCCAATTAGAACCTTCATTCATGCCATAAGCATCACTAACCTAGATAATGCATTGAGTAGCCTTTCTCTTAATTTTTTTCTCTCTGATTACAATTTTGCTGTCAGTAATCCACCCAGCCACCACTATGATCTTTAAAATAAAGTAAAAATATACTCAGCCTATGATCAATGTAGAATAAAATGAATGCACATTTAAAACATTTTAAATGGATGATGTTTGATGCAACAGTATAAACTACATCTTTCTCTTTCAGTGTAGTGCATATAAAAACACAAGAACCAGCAAGAATCTGGCTGGATTTATTTCTTTTTATGACCTCCTAGTAACTAAGTCAGTTCCCAGAATGTTATAGAACTCAATATGCTTTTGTTGAATTAGTTAAGTCATTGTAGGACATGCTACAACTCTCACTCTGCTTTCAACATCATAGACAGTGTGTATTAACTTCAGGATTGGGTCTTGTCTTATGTTTCTGTTTTTAGTGAAAGTTCCCTGCAATATGAGATTATTTTTGCAGCAAATATTGAGCAAAAATACAAGCAAACTTAAAGTGTAAGGGAAATTTTTTTGAGATATTCCATTATAGGTCTAACCATAGGAGTTTCATACAAATTGGAACCATGGTTGTAGAAGAGCATAATCAGTTATAGAAGAGATGACTCATTCAAGAATACTAAAAACTAGCATAAGCAAATTTATATGTGAAAAAAGATATATTATAAAGAGAAGTATATGCCTATATAAGGAGTGTTTTCTGTTTTTGTTTTTCACTTTCTTAATTGCCCTACAGTCTGAAACATCCACACCTCCATAATGTCATTACTTAATTCCATTCTTCCTGTGTTTGTCTTCAGTCTGCAACAATATATTCACAAGTACAAGAATGTACTATATACTCCATTCATTTTTCCAATAATACTCATACCCGAGATAAAGGTTTAAAATGATAGCCAGTCAGGGCTTTCTGGCACATTTAGTGAAGAACTGTCTTCTCTCTCAAATTCAGATAGAGAAGGGTGTTTCTTCATTTAATTTCAAGTAGAACACCACACTTTTCTTTCCAACCTGAGTTTCTTGTTCTAGAGGAGACATAGAGTATAAATCAGTGGGAAGGAAAGGTATCTTGAACATTAGTCTAAATAATCCTTCCATGTTCTTGGGACTGCATACAGAGAAATCTTTTGACAAATTAGATCACACACACACACACACACACACACACACACACACACACACACACACACACAAAACTTGTCCATGACCTTATCAGAAAGATAAAATGGAATTTCTAGGATTGTGATGATATTTACATGCAATTTATAATACCGCTTTTACAGAAGTCCTTTTTCTCAAGGAATTTGGGTCATTTTAATCAATATATCTTACTAGTTGCATGGTAAACAAATGCCTCTACTTTGGAATGTACACTTCATTTCCTATATCTAGATTTTTTTGAACAACACCTTTCTGGTATCATTTATTCTACTTTTGATACTTTAAAATAAGATAAAAAGTCAAGAAGTTAGTAGCTCCTGCCTAGTCATCAAGTCTTTGAGATGATTGATAGGACAGATCTGTTCTTATGTGCCTGGCAGAAATCAGGTTTGTGCTCTAAAAATCAGAAGATTGAAAGCAAGAAAGGCCTTTATGATTCATGGGACAGGATGGTAGGTTTGGATGAGTGTGTACGCGCTGTGGAGGCAAATGGAATGGGGAGAGATTGTGAACACATTTAAGAACCACAAACCTTAAAGAACATTAGACATTTTAAGTTATGTGAATGAACTTATTGATAGCACCACTGAACTTTTGTTAACCAAAATAGTATTCATAATCTCAATTATAACTCAGAAAACAAACAAAACTCACCTCTTAATAGGAGAGCCACATGTGGGAATCATTGAGCATTTTCTTAGATGTAGTGTTTCTATTAGTTTTTAGCAGCAGCAACCCATGGAGGTCTCATTTGACAGATGTGCTAACTCAGATGGATGTGACATTATATGTTAACTTTTGTTGTAACTCCTACTTTTGATGACTACAGACACTATGTGACTGATATCCTCACCTTTTACTATTCAGTGACTCCATAGGTTTCATGGTATGACAGACTCAATTTTACATAATGCTTTCAGTTGTTTTTTTATTATTTTCATAGTTAATATCCTGTACAAAAATGGAATTGAAAAAGTACTTTGATAATAGGACAAGACAAAGCAAAGTTGGACTCAACCCAAAAAGTAGAAAAATGTGGAATCTTCAGACTTGGGAATGGATCACTGAGCAGCAGAGAATACAATCCCTGGAAGGAGACTTTGTGATGGGAATTTGCACACAGAAGATTTACTGAGAAATACATTAGGGGATAAGTAATTGTGGCAGATTTGGCAAAGAGAAAAGTGGACAGGAAGTTGCATTGCACCTGAGTTCTCAGAAAATCCTCAGGTTTCTCTAAAACTGAATGAGTCCTTTAGATAGGGTCAAAGTCTTCAGAGACTTTGCCCTTCTTCAGTAACTAAGTATCACTGTGCATGAGACACTGGCCTTGAGAAGGTAGAAAACAGTCTGGCCATTGGATGGGAAATGAGGCCTGTTTGTCAATCAGGAATATGGGCAGAGCACTTTTTTTATATCTAAAGCCAAAGAGAGAGCAATATCATAATATATAAGAATATTGAATATCCACAGACTGTGCCTAACCCAATTGTCATCAGAGGGGTGTCATCCAGCATACAATCGGAGCATATGCAGAGACCTGTAGTCAAACACTAGGCAGAGCCAGGGGAACCCCTCAGAAGAGCAGGAAAAAGAATTATAGTAGCCAGAGAGATAGAGACCACTGCAAGAACATGGCCCACAGAATCAACTAAGCAGGACTCACAGGGGTTCACACAGACTGAGGCAACAGACATGGAGCCTGTGAGTTTGAGCTAGGTCCTCAGCATAAACCTTATGGTTGTGTAGCTGGGTGTTCTTGTAGGACTCCTAACAGTGGGAGTGGTGGGAGGGGTGTCCTTGACTCTTTTGTTGATGCTTGGGACCATTTTACTCCTACTGGGTTTCATCATCCAGCCTTGATATGAAGGTTTATGCCTAGTCTTATTATAACTTGTTAGGCCATATTTGATGGATATCCCTGGAAGGTCTGCTCTTTTTCTTTGGTGAGGGGAATGGAGGAGTGGATCTGGGGGAGAGAGGAGGTGGGGGCAGAAACTGGTAGGAGAGAGGGAGTGCAAACTGTAGTTGGGTTGTAATGTATGAGAGAAGAACAAAAGAAAAAATATTGAGTTTCAAATATGGAGATGTATATGTTTTTCCAATATATGAATACATCATCACCATTTTATTAATTGTATTTTTGTTGTTGTTTATGTGCATGTGTATGCCATATGTATGAATTTACCCATACAGGCCAGCAGAGAGTGTGGGATCTTCTGAAGCCTAAGTCGCAAGTGACTGTGAAGTGCTCAGTGTGGGTACTTGGAACTGAACTGTTGTCCTCTGGAAAAGCAATAATGCTCTTACCTGCTTAGTCATATCCCTAGCCCCATCTTATTATTTTATTGAAATGAAAATTGATGTGAAGAATATTACACATATAGGCCTGGGGAGATGATTCAGTTGGTAAAATGTTTGTTTTTACAGTCTTGAGAACCTGGGTTGAATCTCCATCACCCGTGAATAAAAGTCATCTAGGTACTGGGTAACTGTTATCCCAAACAGCACTGGGAAGGCTGAGGCAGTTATAACCAATAAGTCTTTTTGTCCAGGTAATCTAGAAAAACTACTGAGCTTCAATTTCAGGGAGAGGCCCTACCTCAAAAAAATAAGGTAGAACACAATAGAGGAAAACACTTAACATTAACCACTATCTTCCATAATCATGCCTAAAAAATGCACATACATACAGAATATTATTTCAATACATGTATACATCTCAATACATGTATATATTATATAAAGTCAAAATCTAAATATGGATGTCTATCTTCTCAAATATTTATCATTTGCTAGTGATAAAAGTTCCAAGTATCCTAGATTTGTTGAAATAAATGGTATATAGTCATTATTCACAGCTATTCTACTTTGCAATAGAATCAAGGAGTTGTCTTCTTGAAACTTGGTGGCCATCCACCCTCATGTTCCCATGTCAAAATTTGAATGAGTAATCATTCCAAAAAGAGTTCTATCAGTCAGTGAAGATTCAGGGTCTGAATAAGAGAGAGAGCATTGATGAATTCTTTATTCAGGTAACAAGCAATTGTATACAAACGATTACATCATGGCTATAAGCTTTCATGATATCAATTTTCCACAATGATATGTTGGGACAATAAGAGATATTGATTTAATGACATAATGTTTGTGGAGTGGAGAGACTGATGTTTCACTGAATGTGAACACTGATTCCAATTTTTCTAATCCATATTGATAGAGAGGTTTTCATATTTGTGTATATTTCTTTCTGGGAAATGCAAGTTTTTAAACGTAAAAATAAATGTGTAGGACGAAATTTTGATCAAGATAGAACAAATCTATGGTGATATACAAACATTTTAAAGGTTCTTATGAGTAGCTCTGTTGACACTTAGGACCAGATAACACCATACCATGGGACCTATTTTACAGAAGGTCATTCTTGTCTTCTGAGGAAGAAGAAACTAGCCATCTCCAAAAGTCGTGGTAACCAAAGAAGTCTCCAAGTATTGTACATTGCCCACAGATGCCCATATAATTCCACACTGTATAAATCTTTCTGTTTTCTTTTCATTATTATTTGAATGTATTTTTCTGAATGTAACAATTTCATAGCTATAACCAGGAAAATCTGAGGCAAACTTCTCAAGCTGGGCACTCTAATCAGGCCCCACTGTGTGTTATTATATGGATTTAAATAATATGCAACAGAATTGCCTAGCTAGAGTTTGCTCTAGCATGTAAAACAAGCTTCTAATTTCTTCAAGATAATTCTGTGGTGATAAACTGCAGTAAAAATGTGAATTCAATGTATTTTTAGCAAATCTGGTATAAGGTGTTTCGCTAAAACTTGACCATATGTGAAATGGATTATAATTTTTTTCTGGCAATAAGACCATGAAATTCATATAAGCCTAATGGAAATGTATCTTAAAAGCCATAAGAGAGAATACTTGTCACAAATAAGTTTTACAATCAAAATCCAAATATGTATATAAAATTAGAAGTCTGGTGATTTATAATTGCATGTTTAGCTTTGGTTTATCTGATCCTCTTATTTGTTTCAGTAAATTAAGAGGATGGAAGACAAAATGATTGACTCAAGGGCACAAAGCTAGCATTATGCTCTCAATGTTGAGGCATTCTAAATATAGCAATGCAAGCTAATTGAAAATTTACTAGAGAAAAACTAGGTTAAGTATTGTTCCTCCTGCTGAACATTTATTGATTACTGGGCTCGTGCATATTGAGATCCTACTATAAACTAGGGTTCCTGCTTAGTGTTGGGGGACAAAGTTCAATAACACCTCCTCAACAGGACAGTACTTTATGAACATTGGTAAATCACTAATTGCTGCACATGATATGAGCAGGTGTCATCATTCTCATCCTCCTCCTCATCACCAAACACTGACTGTGTGCTACATGTTATGTTCCGTTCATTTGTATTGTTTTAACTAAGCAATCACAATATATGTTATGTGAGCATGGTGAGGTTGTGTAGCCTCTACGAGATGAAGTTAGGCTGGCAGAAGTATGTCACTGGGGTGATTCTTTGGTAGTTATACCCACCCCTGGCTCTAGTTTAGAAAGCTTTGTTTTGTGTCTGTCACAAACTGAACAAGCATCAACTTACATTCTAGCAACCACAGGTATATTCCCACCACTATGGCTTCTCCATCATAACACATTGTTATTCTTCAAAATCATAAGTTAAAACCACATTTTGTTCCTTTAAGTTGATTTAACCAATATTTTGGTCAAAATAGTGCAAAAGTAACTAACACAATAGATATTCAAATTTTCTTTAGTGAATTATATATAAATGCAACATAAGATCTGTTTCGTATGTTTTAGAGGTGACAAGGTGGTCCATAAATACAGCGGCAAAAATTACATTCTAAATCTGGACATTGTGCCCCTAACTGACGTTCTAATCTCTGGAAAAATACTTTTCCCTTGTAACCGCTATTTTGGTTCATATATGGACGAGTGTGTAATTTATTCTTTCTCAAATAATATAGCAGTATGTTGTATCATATAATCTTTATGGGTTTTAGAAAATAGCTTAGTTTCCATGTTTCATATTGTTCTCAGATGGAAACTTAAAAAGAGGGCACCCTGGCAAGTATTATTAATCCACTAAGGAAACGGATCCAAAGAAAAAACCTTTCTAAGTTCACAGAAATGGCAACTAGAAAAATCTAAGTTTGGAAGCCTGACATATGATTCCAAAAGCTGACAATATTGTCTATCTCAAGGGTAAGGGTGTTTCTTCATGCCTGGTCCTAGCAGCATTATAGGCACATTCTAAGTGTTCAGCTAAAGTCAGCTACATTAAAATGATGTAGATTTCATGTATTACAACATTCAGTTTTACATAGTTTATATCTAAACAGTTACTCTTATTCATTGATAGAGTTCATATTAGTCAGAAAAGCATTGTTTCTCTACGACAATGGGTAGTATCTTTTATGGAATACCACTTAGGTAGACCATGCTTCAGTCCTGAATTGGACACTCACTAAGTAAGATGGTAAGCATCCCCTTTGTCCACATGAGCTACAGATCTAATGCTTATATTTACAGGTAGACTTTTCTTTCCAGCTCTATAACTCAAATGGTATAACTCAAATCTGGCTACAACCTACTGTGGGTATCGCTCTGTATAAATAAATAAACACTGATGGGCCAGTAGCCATACAGGAACTATAGGTAAAACTAACAGAGAGAAAAATTGAGGGAACAGGAAGGCAGAGGAGGAGACTGCTGGAGCCACCGCCAGGACAAAGAAGGTGTAAGGTATCAATAAGCCATGAGCCACGTGGCAAAATACAGATTAATAGAAATGGGCTGAATATAAGAGTAAGAGCTAGACATATAAGCGTCAGTATGTTTATTTTATAAATGGGCTAAGGGACTGCCGGGGCTTGGCGGGTGGGACCTGGAGAGAAAACTCCAGCTACAACAACCCTTTCACATTCCTGTCATTGCATTATTAGAAATTGGTTGGAAATTTTCCTCCTTCTGAGCTTTTCAATAAAAGAAAACTTGAAGCTCTTTATTTTGTGGGTTTTGTAGATACAAAAAAAGCAGCCGTCACTACATTTCCCCCATGTTCCCAGCTCTTTTTTGCACATGGCACCATATGCTCTATTTTCTGAACTGTATCTTACTTAGTTAAGGTGTTTTTTATTAAATTCAAAACATGGTAATTACTATTTGAGATCTTAAAAGACAAATATTAAATTGTGTTTTGTGTTTTAATGAACTAAAAGGAATGAGTATATTGACATCAAAATTTGAGAATACAGAGAGGAAAAGAATAGAAAAAGAAGTCTCTCTTTATGCCTGCCTCTGACTGGATTATTTTTTTCATTTGTTGAAGCATTCCAGTCCCTCTGTCAACCTCTGTTGAAGTGTCTGTCCCCGTCAATTATCTGTCACTGCTTAATGCCATTCTTAAAAAGACTTACAAACTTTCTGAGTGACATTGTAACTTCAATCAATATGCATTTCTGCCACAGTGGAAATTATTTTTGAAAACTTCTGCATCCTTTCTAGGTTCTTTGAGATCTTAATTGCCTAGGGTGTCACTCGAGCTCTGCACTTTCTGCACGTGGTTCCATTTGAAAGAAGTCTGTGTGAGCATAAGGTACATTTCATTCATAAGGCAGTTAGACTGGTTGTAAGGCCTTGTCTGGCAAACTGTGTGGGACATTATGGCAAGTAAGAAGATAGTCTAGACTTCTGGGAGCTGAGATACAGAATCTCATAGTATTTACTATACAGAGATTGAATCCAAATGGATTTATACCTATTAATTTGACTTCTACAAACCCTACAACCCGAAAATTCACATCAACTATTGAAATAGTGAGTTGCAATTTGCAATACTGAAAATCAAAATGCTTAACTCATAAGATATTATGATGATTAACTGTAACTGTACTTCTTGCTTCAGACATTGTAAGAATTCAATCAATGCCCATTTGTCTTCTTTCTATGCCTGTCTCTGGGAAAACATTAGAAAAAATTTTTTGATGGATATCAAAACAGGAAACATGAGTACAAGACATTGTCAGAAACAAGAATCCAGACTTTGGTGTCCTCATTGAAAATTATTCTGTTTGGAGACTCTGGGTGCCATCTTTTGATTTCTGTTTCTGACTGGCTCTCTCGTTCATGATTCTTTTTATGACTTTCTATTCCATCCCTCCATTCCTTTCTTCTTGCCTTCTCCCTTCCTGCCCACTCCTTTCCTTCCATCTATGAATAAGCCTCAGAGAAGAGGTACAGAAAACTGACATGATATATGGGTTGTTTTTAACATTTTTCAGAAAAACTGAGTCTGAGTGGTCTGGAACTTACCCGAGTTCAGCCAGGAAGAATATTGTGAGCTGGGATATCAGTCCTTTGAGGGCTTTGTCTGCATGAAACTTCTCTGCCTGAAGCACACTACACAGCCATACTATTCATTTTTCTTATCAAATGACATTAAACCCACACTTTTGTTTTCCTCCTAGGGAAGGGCTGACTCCACGTCTAATAGTGGCTATTAACATTCTCATACAAGGGCCTTTTAAAATTTAGGAATAGCTTTGAGATTAATTTCTTTTAAAGCAAACTTGAACCAGCTTTTCTATTGATGCTATGAAGAGGAAAATAGTCTTGCCCAAGGTCGATAAAGAATTGAAAAGTGAGGTTAATAATAAAAGCAGAATTAGAAGTAGTTTCAGTGGTGATATGTCATGCTCAAGCCTATAAAATAAATAGCAATTATCACATTAGCAAATGAGTCTCTCAGAAGGGGAACTGTTGCTGACAACTCCATCTACACTCCTCTCTTCTGGATTGTTCACTTCATGCCTCTTGTTGAATAAATCAATCTATGATACTTCCCACCGACATGTTCAAAATAAAAGTTATTTTCTTCTATAAAACTCAATACTTGGAGGAGAAACCATGACATTAGAAAAGATTCTCTCTATATTTAGACTTAGCCTATTAGCAAATGTTTTCTCTACTACACTTTGTATATGAAATGAAGATTTTTATGCACATAGCTATAATATCTACAGTAAATTCATAAATAGTGTCAGATATTATCTATGACACTCTACATATGAACTATCTTATATTATGCCTATGTTATTTATGCATTTATATAGCCTTTTGAATCATTATGATAGTCCTACAAGATAATAATAATTATTATTATTGCTATTTTATAGATAAATAAGGGGAGTTTGACAAGGCATCATAATGTAGAGCTCTGCAGCACTGTAGAGTGGCAAAAAACAGTATTAACACACTTTTGGACGGGTATCTCATTTTAATACTAAGTGGAATCACCATCCTACAGACATCACAGACTATCCAAATATGAAAAACAGGATGACCATATCAGTGGCAGAAGATTGTCATCTGCCTTTGCAAAGCACTTTTGAACATAAAAGCCCTGAAATTTTTGATTGTTGTATGCATACATGTATATATCGATGTAGTAATTACTTCTAAGTCATTTCTGAGACATTTCTGTCAAATACAGATATCTCAAGGCCACTAGAGTATATTAGAATATTTGTTTTTGTACTAGATATAACCTGAAGTGTTATCTTCTATCTGAAGCAGTAGTACTATCCTCCTCTGAGAAGGGTGGACGTCTTAGTCCAATTCTTTATCCTCTGGATACACTAGGCATCAGTGAACAACTCATACAAGTGTCATCTCAAATATGGAAGCATGCATGTCTCTGAATATCTACTCATGTGTTCAGGATGATAAAATGCTATGTATAATCAATGCAAGATGACTGATATGACTTAAGGCAAGTTTACAAAAAAAATGCAGTAACTGCCCTGAATTCTTTTTCAGAGCAACTTGTTTGGCCCCCAGGTAAATGAGAGATGGGAATAGTCTGGTTATTGGACATATTTTATATAAAGCTCAGGTCTATTTTCATTTACAGATATCAAAGGCCTTAGGTTTATCTAGGAGTATCTTGAAGGTGCTAAAGCAATCACACTTAAAATATCTGAAGAGGATGCTTTTCTAAAAAGTACTCAGGGAGAATTGTCATCTCTATAGTATAGTTGCAGATCAACAGGGCAGAGTCTAGACCTGACTGATCAAGGTAATAACCCTGTGATTTCTGTGGAGTTGTTCTCAAATCTCAACCAGCACTCAATTTACTTTTAAAAAGTTAAATGTTCAGCTTTGAGATTTACTTAGGTTATATGTCAGAAAATTGTTTGCTTGATTATCTGGTAGACATGAGATAAAACCTGAGGAATGGATATGATATGTAACTTTTAAAATTCACTCATGAGTGAGGTGATCTCTGATAGCTCATCATAGGGGACTGTGTTTTCAGCTATTCTTTTGCAACAGTCTGAACCCACAACAGACACTTAACTCACTTTTGCTCTTTTATTCTTCTTCCTCCAAAACTTAATCATTTCTATTACTAAATTCTTGCCTGTCCCGTAGCAGAGTAATGCCGGGCTCATTCCTAATAGCACTGTCCTTTTTTTCAGAGACGACTCTTTTAAAATATGTTATTATCTGGGCTGGAGAGATGGCTTAGAGGTTAAGAACACTGGCAGCTCTTCCAGAGGTCCTGAGTTCAATTCCCAGCACCCACATGGTGGCTCACAACCATCTGTAATGAGATCTGGTGCCCTCTTCTGGACAAAAGAACACTATATACATAATAAATAAAGCTTTAAAAATGTGTTATTATCTCTTAATTATTCTATGTGTGTATATGGGGGTATTTTCAGGTACATGCATGTGACAGTATGCATGTAGAGGTCAGAGTTCAACTTTTAGGAGTCAGTCTTCTCCACCTTGGGGTCCCGGGGATCAAATTCAGGTCATCAGATTTATTGACAAGTACCTCTACCAACTGAATCCTCTCATCCATCCAAGTGAGAGACTTTTTTTGAAGAAGGAAAAAAGAGAATGAAGGATACTTTTTTGAAAGAAAACGGAAGTATTTAAAGTGTAGGATAAGGAAAAAGCTTGGTATGATTCAATTTTATGGTGCTCTCAACCTTTACCATGTTTTCTCTTCTTCATACATGTGTTTATTTATTTTTGTTTTCTTACAGAGTACCATCACCATAAGCTATAGCCCTAAAGCAGCTTTAGCATAAGCAGTACTTTATAACTCTATTTGAAGTGTGAATCTTGTTTTGGTAAGACTTCTAACTATCCTGTTGATAGCAGTAATCACAGCATAGGGCAGTATCTCCATCTTGGCTCCAGTGGATCCATTCATAGGTGAACTAACGGTGACTTTTGGTAATTTCTCACTGAAGGACTAGATCTGGACTTCAAAGAATTATTCTGAGTAGGATCTGAAAGAGCCATAGGATAAAAGAAAGAAAATGTATGTTCCTAAAAAAATATAAAATTCATTTTTTACAAGGTACCAGGCATCCTTCTGTCAGGGACAGGACAGAATCTCTAGTTAGTGGAAAAATACAGACCCCCATAAGACAGGGAACTAGATCATCTTACTGTCAGGTTGCCTAGCAACAGGACATTGAGTCAGAGCCCTTGACCTTTCACTCTATAAACATTCTATACAAACATCCTGTTAGCTTGCCCCACCCTATACAGATAACAGCTTCCTGCTCCCCTACCCTGCAGGAACTATATAAACCCTCCTGGAGAAAAATAAAGTTGTACCTTGATCAGAATCTTGTCTTGGTGTATTCCTTTATGTCTCCTGTTCCTATCATTCCATCCTTAGAGTGGTCCAGTTCCCATTGAAGCCCTGCTGGCCAGAGCAACTGCAGTATCTCCATCTTGGCTCCAGTGGATCCATTCATAGGTGAACTAGCGGTGACTTTTGGTAATCTCTCACTGAAGGACTAGATCTGGACTTCAAAGAATTATTCTGAGTAGGATCTGAAAGAGCCATAGGATAAAAGAAAGAAAATATATGTTCCTAGAAAAACATAAAATTCAATTTTTACAAGGTACCAGGCATGTTCCATGCATCTGCTACAGAAATCTAATTCCATTCTCTCAAAACATTGTAAGGAATGACTATGGTTGCCTTCATATACCTTACATCTAATAATTTCCTGAAGGCATTTCAGCTAGTAAAAGTGCGAAACTAGAAACTCTGCCTTCAAATCTGAGCTGGGGGTGGGGGTGGGGGTAGGTCTCTGCAGGTGTCAACACAGGCAGGAAAATGAATTGGGAAAACTGTGAGAGTGAAAACTTAATCCAGACTAACTTAATCTGCCAGGACGAACCAAACTTCTAAAAAGTCTGATTCCAGGAGGTTTATTGTTAGCATATTTAAACACAATAGAATTCGAGGGAAAATTTCCACCCAATAATCACTCCAATACCAAGTGCACACTAAAGCTTATGGTGTTACTCCATAGACACTGCTTTGCAAGGTACATGTGACCCCAATGGTGAGTTTTATAGCTTAAGGGCCTATGATCTGGTGTTGTCTCTGACTGACACAGCATAGAGATCATCAGGCTATAAAGTACATGTGACATCTCCTCTAAGGATGGGCTCTATCATCTGGGAGCTAAATAAAAAGGTCTAGAGAGGGAGACTTTGGAATAAACTTCTGGGGGATTTGGGTGAAGTCTACCTGTACAGACAGCAAGAGGTGGGTGAGGTTTGCCTCTACAAATAGCAAAATATCACCAGGTCATTAGCAATATCCACTCAGTTTTCTGGGTAGAATGCAGGTATTTTATCTCTTTCATTGAAAAGACAATTTGTGTATTTATCATTCCTACTTTCCCTAGCGATCTGTGGGTACAAGAACCATTGTGCCCCCAACAGTGAGCCTTTTAGCCTCTTCACTATGCAGACTAATTTAATGTTGTTGTCTATAGACCTTTGTTATTCCACTTTCCCTTCATTTAATCAGCAAGCATGTTTCATGCATACCCTGTGGGATAACTTATGAAAGTGCTGGGAGGAGTATACAGAGGATTTACATGATGATTTTACAACTTCAAGAAACTCACTGGATTTAATATATTTAAAAAGTTCTTCACTCTCACATTGCAGTCAAGGTGTAAGTCATAGCTGGTGATAAGTATGTTTGTTAAATTAACATGTATATACGTACAAAGGGTGGGGAAGAAATCCTGCAGGAACTGAGCCAATCTGGAAATAGCAGACATATGTTTATTTTCTGCTGAAACATTTGCTAATAAATATTTTAAGCACAGATGTTGTCACTCTAGAATCCCTGGACTTCTCTTCTTTTACAATGGAATCCCTAACATATTTATAAGCCAGAAATACAAGTTGCCTTTCCTTCTCTCTTATGTGGTAAGGTGCTATGGTTTGAATGTATATGTTCCTCCAAAATGTGTACATTGGAGCTTTTACACCAAAGGATGATGCTAAAAGATGAATTCCTTAAATATGATATGAATAAGGACAATAATATACATTCCAAAGTTGGTTGGGGAAAGCCCAGGAGAGCTCAACCCTACATTAAGAACTATAGGCAATGAAGGAATGCTGAGATTAGGTGGAATAGTCTTCCATACAGAAGAGCACACCAACTGGTTAGCCAATACTGAAGGGTCAGCCCTTCATCAAATAATAGATCTCAAAGAAGCTGATTTCAACCTGTGATTGACAATGAAAAATGAGACAAGAGTATCTCATTGAAAAGTCCCTTCCCCACCCTCACCCAGAGTTTAAATCCAAAAAAAAAGGTAATAAGAGTGAGTTTATGTAAGCTAACCTTCACATATTTTAACTTCACATATTTAACATATTTCCAAGGCCCTACAAAGAATGTGGTATCCAGAAGACTTACAGCAGTAGATGAATTAGGAGGGAAAAAAGAAGCAGTGAATAGGCATCTCAGATGCATCTCTACAAAGTAGAATAAAATAATTAAGACTGGAGCTATTTCTCTGTGGTAGAACAAAGAGGTTGTGGTAGCAAACATATGTCCAGGAGCTCTGCCTGGTGTTTGGCTGTGGATCTCTGTGGTGATATTTTATTTGTGCTGAAATGTGGTGATATTTTATTTGTATGTTAATAAATAAAGCTTGCCTGGAGGTGGGGGCAGGGGGGGGGGAGGGGGGCAGCCATTTTAAGTAAACAAGAAGTCAGGCAGCACATGCCCTTAATCCCTTAGCAGGCAGGATCTCTGTGTGTTCAAGGGAACAGAGCCAAGCATGGTGACAAACACCTTTAATCCCAGTACCAACCATAGAAGCCTAGAGCTCTGTACAGACACACAGAAAGTGACAGAGCTGTGTATGAAATGGAGGTGAGGTAGCTGGGCTAAGATAGCCAGGGAGAGAGCAGAACAGCAAGGCAATAAAGGCATGGGTAGACAGGAAGTAACTCATATTTGGAAGCTACAGAGTTGGCGAGGTAAGGTTGGCTGGTGGCTTTCCCTATTTCCCTGATCTAATGCTTTCACTCCTATATTTGGCTCCATGATTTTATTTAATAAGACCATGTAGAAATTCATCTAAAGATCTCTGCATCTGCTTCCATAAGTCACTGGAGAAAAGCTCTATGATGGCAGTCAAAGAGAGAGAAGAGGGATTCTATGAATAAGTACATTAGGATCATGATGGGGAAACCTGCAGAGATGACCAAACCAAACAAGTGGGAACTCATGAAAGTGGGATCAATGGCTGTGAAGCCTGCTTGGGACTGGACTAGGCCTTCTGTGTGGTGAGACAATTGTGTAGCTTGATCTGCTTGGGGGGCCCCCTGGCAGTAGGACCAGAATCTATCCCTGGTGCATGAGGGGTTTTTTGGAGCTCACTGCCTATGATGGGACAACTCATGCAGCCTTGTGGCAGCAAGAAGGGCTTAAACTTGCCTCTACTGGATGTGTCTCCTATGGGGTGAGTTGCCTTCTTCGGGGGAGAAATGGGGGGTGGGTTGGGAGGGGGGAGAATGGGGATGTGGGAGGAAGGAAGAAGGGGATCTTTGATTGGTGTGTAAAATGAATGAAAATTTTTTCTTAATAAAAAAAGACTTAAAAAATAATACAGATGAGCACTAACATGAAAAAAATATATGTTCAACTGATAAACAAATGGAGTTTCTTTTCACTGCTCTGCTATGGGGATGATGAGAGAGCTTACTAGGTAACAATGCTTGCTGCCAAACCTAATAATGTGAGTTCAACCCCTAGAACCCACATGGTGTATAGAGAGAATCAACACTCACAAGTTGTTCCATGATTCCCACACTTGCATGGTGGCACCCATTTGTGACACACATATACACACACAAACACACATGCTAAATAAATGTATATTTTTAATTCCACACTAAGTAAACAAATATTTTTTAAATGTTATATTTTTTTTATTTTATAATTTGATTTAATTTTACATATCAGCCATGGATTCCCCTGTCCTCCCTCCTCCCGTCTGCACCCCCACCCCTCTCCCCAGCCCACCCCTCATTGCCCTAGGAGGAGCTCCAAGAATTCAATCAATGAGAAAGAGGAGGGATTATATGAGTGAGAATTGTTGAGACCAAGATTGAAAAAAGCACAGGGATAAATAGCCAAACTAGTGGAAACTCATGAACTATGAACAAATATTTACTTTTAATTCTACTGAATTAAACATGCAAATATCTGTGAATTAGACTGTTCTATTATAAAATAAAAACTTTCCAAGAACTTAATGATATATATCAGATTCAGTGCTCATGATTGAATGGAGTAAATAGGAAACCTTGTTTGAAGAGCAATAATTTCAAGGAATAAATGAAGGGCTTTTAAAAAAAAATCTTTCTCCATCATTTGTCTTTTGAGTTTAATTCTCAGTGAACTGATATGCCATAGTTTCCATAAAATCTATTACAGATTGGGTGTTTTAAGTAATAAATATGTACTTGTTGCTGTTAATTCTGGGCTCTGGGTGTTCAGAGTTATTGTGTTGTCGTGGTTGAGTTCTACCTCTTCTTGTCTTTACATAATCTTTCCTCTGTGCATGTTTACTCTCATATCTCCATGAGACCATATTCTTAGCTCCAATTGCATCAGGCTAAGTCTCACTCTCATGACACAAAACATTTTAACTTACTCATATCTTGAAGATCTCTGTGCCCCAAAATAATCACATTCAGAGGTCCTTAGTATTGGGGCTTAATATGAGGATATTAAGAAAGACACAAACAACCTTGTCTCGGAAAAAAAAAAAAAAAGACACAAGCCAGCTCATGTCAGCCTTTCATGGTTTTGTTTTCTCTACACTATGGTGTTTCCCAAGTACTTTATTAGTAATAATATCATTTGTAATATCTTCAGTGAACACTGACCACTTCTGCTTTATGTTAATTAACTCATGTGGTTAATTAATTCATAATTAGCTCATGTGGTCAAGTAGATCAACCATTACACACTATTTATAATAAAAATACAACACTAGAGAAGTTAGTCAGAATTACACAATGTCCTTGCTAAGAATAATTAATCTGGAATTTTACCGTAAACAGTAAGGCCTGAGCCTTGCTTACATTTATTTTCTCACTCATCACAACCTGTTTGTAACTACATGGTAATCTGGATTGAAATCTGGGCTCTACAAATATTCTACTGATAAGAGATTTCTAGCTAAGGTAATGTGTTCATAGCTCTACTGTTCTTATAGTTGGTTTTTTTGTGGAAAAGTCACCTAAAAATAACCATACATAGTCATATATATAATTATGAATGTTCAAACATATGGTGATATACATATATGCATATATTTATATATAAGATGTAGCTGTTTTGCAAAGTATTGCAAAGTATTTTCACAATGTGGAAATTGGTCTTTTGGTGAGTCTTATTGTTGCTTTTTAAGTTAATGACTAAAATAATACATGGAGTCATTATAAAAAGTTATTTCTAACATTTGTAGATTTTTGTGTACCAGGACATTTGAACATTTATATTGTTTTAGTCTCCTTACAAGTTTCAGAAGATCAGCATTTTACTATTTAAAATAAAGCAATTCCCAGTGCTAGGCATGGTGTGCATTAATAATCCCACCCACTGTGGAAGATTGAGAAGCAAGATCATAGGTTCAAGTATAACCTGTGCAAATAGAAAAATCCTATGTCACAGATGAAAGAAAAAGATAAAGGGAGACTCAGAAAAGTATGATACCCAGGGTAGTTAGATGAGTAGGATCAATATTATAGAACACAACTGATATTTTCAGTCTTAACAAGGAATTTTGTTCATAAGAGGATGGTCAAGGTCTCCCAATATGCTGAAAAACTACCCTGGACCCTCACGTAAAGAAGAAAGCAGTCAACAACCAGATCTCAAAGTAAACATCATGTTATAAAGGAGCCAATGAGAAGCATGGCTATGTGGCCACTCCTCTGAGGATCCCTTCCTTGTGAATGGGATTAAAAACTATAAATGAGTCTTTACACAGAATCCAGCTTTCATCAAAGGAAGACATAGAGCATCCCTCCACACTTGAGGGGCAACAAGGGAGTTCTCACCTACTGTAGACACCTCTGTCTTAGATTCTTTGCTTCCAGAACTTCATAAAACATAATTTTCTCCTTTACAGACACAGTCTGTATGATTCTGTTAAAGGAACATAATTTACTTAAACAGATGTAGATAATCAGTTTCACACATCTGGTAAAGTTTGTAACTTGAGGTACCTTAGATTACTAATTATCAAAGTCCATGATACATATATGTATTGTAAAATGTCTTTATTGTCAGTATTTGCTGTGATTTCCCTTCTCAGTTCCAATTAACTGTCTTAGTGCCTAGTAAACCACGTACATGAATCCTCTCTTTGAGGTAATTAGTAGCTATTATTCTGTCACCATAAGAAAACATTGGAGTCATACTACTCTATAAAGAAAAGACATTTACTTATGTCCACAGTTCTAAAGATCAAGGGTGTGTAACTATAATAGGCTTGGCTTTAGAGAGGAATGGTTTGAAGATAGGATTACAGTGGTGGGAACATATATAGGAGAGAAGGATCATTTCATCAAGCAAGAAGCCAGATGAGATTCCAGGATCTGGCTTGTTTTTGTGAAAATGGCTCTTGGGAGATCACAGTATCCCATTAGAACTGTCTTAATCCCTGCCAAAGACACATTCCCCCTATAATTTAGACCCTAGCTCATTAAAGTCCTAACAATTTTCAGAGAACAACAACAAAGGACCAAGACTCTAAAGTACAAACTGTTGGGGGAACAAACTACAACAAGCCAGAAAAGATATCTTCTATCTAGTAGCCAAGTAAAGAGGATAGTTTCAAAATAATCATCCCTAAGGCCCAAACCTAGCCATTTTAATTAATTTGTCTTGGGTAGGGCTTTGGAACCAGACTTTTGTTTATTTGTTTGTTTTTGTTGCTGTTGTTTGTTTTTAATTTACTTGCTATAAGATTTCCAAATATTTCCAATTGGTATCAAAGAAATAAGAGGTGACAGTGGGCTGAGACTATGGTTTATTAGCAAAGATCTTGCCTACCATGTCCATGTTTTTCTGGTGTATCATTAAACACTTCCTCCAAAAAAAGGTATAAATAGTTTGGCACATGTCTGTATTTCTAATTAACCAGGAGAGGCAGAAACAAGAAGGCCATGAATTCAAGGTCTAAATGGACAGTGCGTTCAAGTCCAGCCTGCCACAAATTTTAAATATTTATTTTACTTTTATATGTCTGAATATTTTGTTTACATGTATGTAAATATACTGCATGCATGACTGGGTACCACAGAGATGAGAAAAGGATGATGGGCCCCATGGAACTAGAGTTACAGACAATGTTAAGATACCATGTTGGTTCTGGGATCTGAATCTGGGTACTCTGGAAGAGCAATTAGTACATTTTGTAACTGTTCTGGCTCTACCAACCCAGGTACCCTGGGGGGAGGGGGTGAGAAGACACAGAGACAATGACACCAGCTCAGGGAGATTACAAGCAAACTTGTTCATTCAAACAATAGTTTGCATTTATATTGGGAAACTGGCAGGCTTTTGCTTCTATGGCTATTGTGATGTTTCTTGATTTGGCTCTGGATCTTACATCAACAGTTGTCATCTTTGGGGTCCAGTTTCAGGCTTCTATGGGTCAAGGCACTACTGGGAATGTCACAGGTTTTTTTTGTTTGTTTGTTTGTTTTTTGTTTTTTGTTTTTGTTTTTGTTTTTACTTGAAGCTTAGCCCATTCATCTGGCATGTAGGCCTTATCTCACCTTATTTCACCCTTTTATTTTAAAATTTTTCAGGCAAACAGTGGGAATTGAGGTCCTTAGCTGCAACCTTGTCGCCCCCACCTCAGGTGCCCCCAAACATGATGGTTGTGCCTGTCTTAGGTTGGTCCTCCTAACAGACTCTTTCCTGTCTTTGACTACCACCCCTAGAGTCTGCCATGGGTGTGCTAGACATATGACCTATGTTGGATGCTAAAATTATGATCATTTCATCAAATCTTTTCATATTGCCTAGGGCCATATGCCATGCCATTTTCTTTTGCATCAACAACATTTTCTTCCTCCTAAAAAATAAAAGCTCGCACTTTTTTTTTTTAGTAATATCATTATATGGCATTCTAGTATTATAGGTACCCCCCGGTTCCCTTGATTGGATTCTTTGATATCTCACCTGCATGATCTGAGCTTCAACCGCTGCAATTCTTTTCTGAATAAAATCATGACTCTATTAAATAGGCATGGTCCAAATGCTAGAGCCAGAAATATGATCATAAGCAGTCCTAGCAGTGTGGAAATCAGCGTGGTCAGCCAGAGTGATGAATAGAACAAGGATTCAAAACAGCCCTGGTTTGCCTCTCTTTCCCTTTTTCTCTTGTTGAGTCCTTCTCTTACTTTTGCCATGGAATCTTTCACTACACCAGTGTGATCTATATAGAAGCATCATTCCTCTCCTAGGGCTGCACATAACCCTCCTTATTGAGGGTACATTAAATCTAACCCACACCTATTTTGTAAAACCATTTCTTCAAGGGAGGATAGGAATTCCTGGAGGTGGGAGATAGAGATTTCCAACCTTCCTATATTTACATCAATTACTGCTCTTAGGTTGGTGTAATCAATGATTCTGTACCTGTCCCGATTCTAGTTGGACAGGCTCCCACCAAGATAGTGAGTGTAAGTGCCATTAGTGACTACTCTCTTTTTACCCTGCTTTTTGAGGCCATGCTCTATCTAGTGAGAAATTCCTTGTCCGAGTAATGGAGAAGTCTGGGACCAGCCATACTAGCACACAGAGCCCTTTTTATTGAGGATCACTGTGGTGTGAGCACAAAGTTTCCTGCATGTTATACAGTAATGAGGTCCCCTTCAAACCTGTAGAACAAGCCCACCAGGTATCATTGTGGGAAATAAGGTATTGTGAGCTATTGAACAGTGTGTGGGTCTGGTTGCAAATGTTTAGATGAGCAGAGGGAACCATTCCCACACAAAGGCCTTTACTCAATACTTGCTGGAGCATAAGGGATGCTCTGGAGTTCCAGCAACAAAAGTTTGAATCAGTACTACTTGTGAAAGAGCCCAGTGTTGGTATACCCTCATAATATGATGGGCCCTTATCATAACAGAGCCAGCAAGAAGTGGTTATATTAGGCCTAGAGGAGTTTAAGACTTTGTAGGCTCTCTTTACCAAAGTTACCAGAGGGTCAGTGTTAGGGACTTCTGTAGAGATTCGTTCCAAGTTGGAGATTTAGGGGTTACTGTGGTATAGTGGCAAGTGTCTCTGCCTGTTACTCAGAACACAATGGTAGAATTCTTGCCTGCGATGGCTAAGGTTGTGGTAGTAGTGCTTGGAAGGTGAGAGATTATTTGCAGAGGTGGGCAAGAATGATGTTGGGTCCAATTGCCATTCTCACAGGCTCTTGGAGGTGTATTAAGGTAAACAATAGCCCAAGATTATACCCTGAGAGGTATAATCACAACCCCCATATTTTGCCTGCCAACCAGTCTTGCCTTTTTTCCACCTCCATGAATTTGATGACCAATTGATTGCATTTTCCATTGTGAGTGGCCCATGAGTGATAGGGGAACCTCTCCTTGTCATAGCAGGGGCCACAGTCCACTCAGTTTTCCCCCCAACATTCAGGGGTCAGTACCCAATGTTTTCATGTTTCCTGCATGTTGTACAGTAATGAGGTCCCCTTTAACAGAGGGCATCCAAACTATCTAGCCTATGGACTTGCACCCCCAGGCCTTGCAGAAATAGTCACTCATGCCACCACATTGTGTCATGTTTTCTTTGGTTTGTGAGTGCTCCATACATACATAGAGCCCAAGACCTCTGGTTTTACTTTGACCCCCAGGGAAGTTACAACCATATCCTGGGGAATGGGTCCTGATGGGAGGGGTCCCAAGATTCTCCTACCAAGTCACATAGATCTACATAAAGATCAGGGAACCAAGTCCCTCTAGGATAATTTATACAATTGGTTCTATTTGCTATGTCCCCTTTTTCTGTGTTGATGATGAGCCATGTCTGGTTTATTAGGGGGATTGCCCAAGGTTGTACCCATGATTACATAAATTATGCTGAGGATATAGGCAACAGAATGTCTTCCTGGTCCATTATGTTCTCCTGGTTTGTGGCATGTCTGACATCTTGGATAGGCACCCATAACAGTTTGGTCTGATCCTGTGGAAAGACACAAGTGTAACCTCACCCATGCATCAACTGGGGAGCAGGTGGCTGTCAGATATTGGTGAGGGGATCCCTTAATCTTTCTAGAAGGAGAGGGTCTCCCTAGAAAGGGAACTAAGACCAAATCTGGGTCTTCCTTAGATTCTGATGCTAATTTAGATATCTCCTCTTAATTGAGCAGTTTGCTCTTTGCACAATTGCTTGGCTTTGTGGGCTATACTGAATCCCCATCATGTGCTCAATCCTCCAATCATGCAGAGATTGCTTGAATGTTTGGGAAGTATATGCAGAGCCATTGTCTGTTTTAAGTGTTCAGGGTACTCCCATTACCATCATGGCTGTTTTTAGAGCTTTGATGGCCTGTAATGCCTTTTCTCCCACTTGAGCTATTGCATAAACAAAGGTGGAGCAGTTATCAACAATCACATGCACATACCTAAGATTGCCAAAGAGGGCAAAGTGAATAACATCCATTTGTCATAGTGCATTAGGTACTAGGCCTCTGGGATTTACTCACATTTTATTCAGGGGGCCCAAAGGTGCTAAGGGGGTGCACATGGTGCAAGTTCATGCTAGATGCTTACAGGTTGGCAGACAAGTCAGGCAGAAGTTTGTGGAGGTTGTGAGGTGACAGGTGGAATTGCTGATGTAAGCATCTGTCCTGCTCCAGTGCTGGCAGTGACACTGTCATGATCATTTTATCTACATGGTGGTTGCCAGCGGCCAGAATTCCTGGCAGTCCCAAGTGTGATCAAATATGGGATATATACTAGGGGTGCTTTCTATTTTCTAGTAGATCTTGAATTGATTTCATTGTTATAGAGATGGGGTCACTGAGGGTCTTTAATTTGATGAAAGGAAACAGCTTACATGCTTGGGTCACATAGCAACTATCAGAGAAAATATTTATGGGATGTAATTGACTTAGCTCTAATACCTTAAGAATTGTTAAAAGTTCTCCTAACTGCACTGTACCTGGGTTAGGTTGGTATATGTTATTTCTTTAGCATTAGGCATGGTTATTATTAAGCCAAAATTGATCTTATTGGCAACATCTATAAAAGCTACTGCTACTTGAGGAAGAGGGGTTTTAGAGGGGTTGGCAAATGGACTCAATGTCAGCTCAATGATTGAAAGGGCTGACAGGCTTCTATCTTGTGGGAAATGATTGTCCAAGCTGCCCATAAACCCTGTTATCTCCTGTTGAAAAGGGAGAGAATCTGCCCATATGGGCTGGTTATTTTGGAGGAAGAAGTGTAGGACAATTTTATCTGGCTCATGACCCCATTATTCTACTAGCAATTGCTCATTCCTTGATACCTATTTCAAAGGTAATATCAAATTTGAGGTGATTCGATATAACTCAGATAGGTGTATCCAAATTAGAGGGCTTGATTGCCATAACATCCCCAGGATGCCATCCCTGCTCCAGAGGGATGAGTACTGACAAAACAGCATCAAGATCATACCACCCCAGAGAGGCATTATAGGCAAGTTAACCAGCCTTTTTTTTAAAAAGAAGGTCCTTAGCTTCTTTTGTTAATGTTATGGTCACAGAGTGGGAAAGTGTCCTTCAAAAAGGAAGAATAATTGTCTTATCTCCTCATTGGGAATCAGGAGAAATTGCTTGAATCAATTGATAGTGCCACAAAGTTCCTAAAGCTCTGTAAGGCAGTAGGACTCCCATATGCTTATAGAAACATTAACAGGTTGAATCATTTGGCTTATTTGATAACCCAAAAAGGTAAAGGGAGGTAGTGATTGTATCTTTTCTGGAGCCACCGTAAGGTGAAAAGCCTCCAAATCTTTTAAAACTGGAGCAGCAAACCCTCACTTTTCTGCCTGTCTGAATGAGCCAGCAGGATATCATCCATATAATGGATCATCAGCATTTTCCTGGAGATTCTCTTTAAAGCCTGTTGAATATATAGCAGACAGATAACCAGGCTATTCTTCATGCCTTGTGGTAATATCTTCCAATGATAATGGTAGGACTCTGAATATTAGGTTCTCAGACAGTAAAGGCAAAGTGTTCTCTGTCCTCTGTGGCCAATGGAATGGAGAAAAAAATCTTTAATATGTATTACAAGGACATGCCATACAGGCAGAATAATGCCTGGGTGTGGCAGTCCCAGTAGGGGGGAGCCCATCTTTTCCATTTGTGCATTGATTTGTCTCAAGTCTAGTAAAAGGCAGAATTTCCCTAATTTTTTCTTAATTATAAAAATGGGGGTATTGAATCTTCTGCAGGAGTGTTCAATATGACCTAACAGCAGTTGCTCGTCAATTAACTCTCTTAGTGTTGATAATTTAGGTTCTATAATAGGCCACTGATCCACTCATATGGACTTTTCTGATATCCAGTGTAATGGTATGGGCTCTGGGATATTTATGTCTGAATGTGGGGCAGTGGCCATTAGAATTGGGGGTGAGGGCTAGAAACTCTTCCTAATTGGCCTGTTACAGCATGTGTTACTATGTCCTCATAAAAGGCTCTGTCATCATTAGTAAACACTGCTCCCATCTTCTCCAGTAGATCATGCCACTAGAGTGTATGGGGTATGTCAGCTATGATGGTGTGGAGTTGGCCTTTATTACTATTTAGGTCCTTCCAATGAACTAGGTGGCAGGTGGTTTTAGAGGGCCTAATGCCACCCACCCCAGTGATGGTAGAGCCATCTTTAAGTTTCCAGTGAGGAAATGCCTGGACGTCATTAGTAGATATGACAGTTGTGTCTGCACCAGTGTCTACCAGAACCTTGGTGGTTCAGCCATCCAGATAGATGGTCATCATGGGCAAATGCGGGAGTAAAGGACTGGCCCAAAATACTCTGGGTTTGTAGGAATCCCCTCTTATTTGCTGGGATGAAGGGCATCCCTCCTTGAATTTAAAAAAACCTGGAGAGAGCCCCTGCACTCATGTGCCCAGTGAAACCCTTTTTGGCATTTGGAGCATTTGGTCTTGGATCAAGCCTTAGGACAGTCTCTATGAAGGTGATCTGACTGACCACAACCCCAACAAGAATGGTCATGTGGGTTGGGAGAGGATCACCCACAACATTATCTTTGGAAGCTAATAGTGCATTGAGAGAGGCAGTAAGGGCTGCTATGGGCCCTGCCTGAGGGTCAAGATCTCGAGTAGCAATCACCCATTTATGGATGTATTTATTACACACTACCACAACTGCACTGAGTGGGGCCATTAAGCCCCTCCCATGTTAATTGCTTAATGAGCATCTCCCTGGTCAGGCCAGGATCCACCCCTTTCTCTGGGGGGGTGGTAGGAGGGAGGGCAGGGGAATCTGTGGTTGATATGTAAAATGAATAGAAAAACCTCTTAATAAAAAAAAAGTCAGTAAACAATTCCCTGAGCTGCTATATCAGATTACAAAAGTAGGCAGTCAGATCCCGGGGACTGCAGGATTTCAAGGCTTTAAATGCAAGTTCAGAGACCTGTGGAAAATAGGCATGCAGGCCAGTTTTGGCTTGAGTCATGGGATTAACATATTGGCTCCAGCCGGTCAGCATGACTAGGGATATAGCAATATTACATTGTATATTGAGGCATGCCTGTGCCTCAGCTTGATCATCATAAGCTGCCTGCCAATTAAGAAAAATGGCAGGCTCAAGCACAGCTTTCATCAAATGATATCAATCATAATAGGTTTGAAGGTGCATTACCCATTGTAATAAGACTTGCTCAAAATATGGCGAGTCAGGACTCAATTCATTAGTGACTTTATGAATCAAGGACAGATCCATAAGAGGGGTGGGCACCCAGGGCTGGTTGGCTGCATTAGGTCCCACATTGACTAGAAAGGCAAAAGGGTTAGTAGAGTGATATTTAATTGTTGGGGCTTACATAAGGGGCTCAGGTACTGGGCGGGATTAGTCATAAGAGGAGAGGGACAAGCTTCAATTACTGAAGGGGGTTTTGCCTTAAAGGAGTCACAGTGAGGCTCTTCAGAGTGTGAAGATGAAGGGAGTTCTGCCCAAAGATAGGGAGTTCCCTCTGTAGGAAGTGAGGTGGGAGGGGATTGTATAGGAAGTTTCTTTGGAGGGTTGTCCTCATCCTCTGAATCTGGCCCTACATATGGAGGTGGGAAATCAAGTGAGAGGGAATTCATCTTCTGTGTCTTACAGTGGTCATTAAAAGCTCTAAGAACATCATCCATAGTACCTGATTTTATACAGGCAACAATACCCAGTAGTATGGCTACAAACACCACATGAGTGTTCTTCCCTTCTTGAACCTCCCTTTTCCTGGTTAAAAAAAAAAAAAAAAAAAAAAAAAAAAGAACTCCATCCATAATGAGGGATCCCAGATGTTCTCAGGAGATATCCAGGACACTATAGCAGAGGCTTCAGCCCCAAAACTGATCAGGTGAGTGTAGATGAATTTCTTTTCTTTTTTTTTTTTTTTTTTTTTTGATAGAGATTTTTTTTATTTTACAATACAATTCAGTTCTACATATCAGCCACTGATTCCCTTGTTCCCCCTCCCTCCCCCCCTCCCCCCTCCCCTCCCGTCCCCCTCACCTTACCCCCACCCCACCCCCCAGTTCCCACCTCCTCCAGGGCAAAGCCTCCCCCAGGACTGAGATCAACCTGGTAGACTCAGTCCAGGCAGGTCCAGTCCCCTCCTCCCAGGCGGAGCCAAGCGACCCTGCATAAGCCCCAGGTTTCAAACAGCCAACTCATGCAATGAGCACAGGACCTGGTACCACTGCCTGGATGCCTCCCAAACAGATCAAGCCAATCAGCTGTCTCACCTATTCAGAGGGCCTGATCCAGTTGGGGGCCCCTCAGTCACTGCTTCATAGTTCATGTGTTTCCATTCGTTTGGCTATTTGTCCCTGTGCTTTATCCAACCTTGGTTTCTACAATTCTCACTCATATAAACCCTCCTCTTTCTCGCTAATTGGATTCCCGGAGCTCCACCCGGGGCCTAGCCGTGGATTTCTGCATCCAGATCAGTCAGTCATTGGATGGGGTTCCTAGCACAACAATTAGGGTGTTTGGCCATCCCATCATCAGAGTAGGTCAGTTCGAGCTGACTCTTGACCATTGACAGTAGTCTATTGTGGGGGTATCTTTGTGGATTTCTGTGGGCCTCTCTAGCACTTTGCTTCTTCCTATTCTCATGTGGTCTTCATTTACCGTGGTCTCCTATTCCTTGTTCTCCCTCTCTGTTCTTGATCCAGCTGGGATCTCCCGCTCCCCCAAGCTCTCTTTCCCTCGACCTTCACCCTTCATTACCCCCACTCATGCCCAGGCTGTTCATGTAGATCTCATCCATTTCTCCTTCATTGGGCGATCCCCGTGTCTTTCTTGGGGTCCTGTTTTCCAGGTAGCCTCCCTGGTGATGTGGGTAGCAGTCCAGTCATCCTTGTTCCACATCTAGGATCCTCCTATGAGTGAGTACATACCATGTTTATCTTTCTGAGTCTGGGTTACCTCACTCAGGATGATTTTTTTCTAGATCCATTCATTTGCCTGCAAACCTCATGATGTCATTGTTTTTCTCTGATGAGTAAGTAGTACTCCATTGTGTATATGTACCACATTTTATTTATCCATTCTTCAGTTGAAGGGCATATAGGTTGTTTCCAGGTTCTGGCTATTACAAACAATGCTGATATGAACATAGCTGAGCAAGTGCTCTTGTGGTATGATAGAGCATTCCTTGGGTATATGCCCAAGAGTGGTATAGCTGGATCTTGGGGGAGATTGATTCCCAATTTTCTAAGAAAGTGTCATATTGAATTCCAAAGTGGTTGTACAAGCTTGCATTCCCACCAGCAGTGGAGGAGAGTTCCCCTAGCTCCACATCCTCTCCAGCATAAGGTGTCTTCAGTGTTTTTGATCTTAGCCATTCTGACAGGCATAAGGTGGTATCTCAGAGTTGTTTGATTTGCATTTCCCTGATAATTAGGGATGTTGAACATCCTTAAATGTCTTCAGCCATTAGAGTTTCCTCTGTTGAGAATTCTCTGTTTAGTTCTATAGCCCATTTCTTAATTAGACTGTTAGGCATTTTGATGTCTAATTTCTTGAGTTCCTTATATATTCTGGATATCAGTACTCTGTCAAATGTGGGGTTGGTGAAGACCTTTTCCCATTCTGTAGGCTGTCGCTTTGCCTTGTTGACCATATCCTTTGCTCTACAAAAGCTTCACAGTTTCAAGAGGTCCCATTGATTGATTGTTTCTCTCAGTGTCTGTGCTACTGGTGTTATGTTTAGGAAGTGATCTCCTATGCCAATGCATTCAAGACTACTTCCTACTTTGCCTTCTAGCAGGTTCAGAGTAGCTGGATTTATGTTGAGGTCCTTGATCCACTTGGACTTAAGTTTTATGCACGGTGATAGATATGGATCTATTTGCAGCCTTCTACATGTTGATATCCAGTTATGCCAGCACCATTTGTTGAAGATGCTTTCTTTTTTCCATTGTACCCTTTTGGCTTCTTTGTCAAAAAATTATATGTTCATAGGTGTGCAGATTAATGTCAGGGTCTTCAATTCGATTCCATTGGTCCACATGTCGGTTTTTATGCCAATACCAAGCTGTTTTTATTACCGTAGCTCTATAGTAGAGCTTGAAGTCAGGGATCGTGATGCCTCCAGAGGTTGTTTTATTGTACAGGATTCTTTTGGCTATCCTGGGTTTTTTTTTTCCATATGAAGTTGAGTATTATTCTTTCCAGGTCTGTGAAGAATTGTGTTGGTATTTTGATGGGGATTGCATTGAATTCTATAGATTACTTTTGGTAAAATTGCCATTTTTACTATGTTATTCCTGCCTATCCATGAGCATGGGAGATCTTTCCATTTTTCTGACAGAGTGTAGATGAATTTCTAAATGGTCTTATTAAATAAAAGCACTGGGCCAAATATAGAGGTAAAAGCCTCAGAGAGATCAGAGAAATAGGGAAAGACACCAGCCAACCTTACCTCACCAACTCTGCAGCTTCCAAATGCGAGCTACTTCATCTGATTCGCGCTGTTCAGCTACATCACTTCCTCTTCCTACACAGCTCTGTCACTTTCTGTCTGTATGTACAGACCTCCAGACCTCCATGGTTAACTAGCATTGGAATTAAGGTGTGTGTCACCACACCTGGCTCTGTTTCCAGTGTGGCCTTGAACACACAAAGATCCTGCCTGCTAAGTGATAGAATTAAGGGTGTGTGCTACCACTGCCTGACTTCTTTGTTTATTGATAATGGCTGGCCTTTTTCCTCTGATTTCCAGGCAAGCTTTATTTATTAAAGCACAAATAAAATACCACCACATTTCAGCACAAATAAAATACCACCGCATATAAGAGCGTTTGACAAGAATATCTCTTGTCTGTAAAAGAGCTTTAAGTGCCAACATCTGAGGCTCCTTTTTGGAAGAAGGGAAGTTACTCATTATCTGTGAAAGGGGCTAGGGTAAAAGTGCACTCTCCTGGGAGTGCTTAGGTGTACTCAGGGTCTGATGCTTGTGGTGGCTGTCAGCAGGAGCCCAGGATCCAGGTGCCTTCTCTCTCCTGCTTGCCACCACAGCCAGGGAGTTCTCTGAGACTGAGAGCATGCAGGTCTCCGGCTGCCCTGCCTCCCTTCTGGCTACCTTAGTCACCAGCACAGAAGGGTAATGGTGCCAGGGAGGTCGGGGGGAGTCTGTGGATTTTGTAACTTTGCCAGGGAAGTTGGAATATTGAGCAAGCCTGGGGGGCACATGCTGGAAGTGAGGCCACTGCTGCCCAAGGATAGCAGGGAAGCAGTCTGGGCTCAGATGGGGTGCTGGTCTGTACTTGCACAGTCAGGCTGCAGTCAGCCAATCTGCTGCCCTCTGGGCTGCACTGTGTTGAGACCCTGGATGGTGGGCAGAGACTGCAGGCTATTTAAAAGCCTGAAAGGCAGGGCAGGCGATGATGGGAACTGGCAGTGGCTGTTGGGGCATGGGTGGGAATTGCAGGGGAAGACAGACAGTTGGACAATGAAATTAAAGCGAACAAGTGTCCTGCAAGAGGAAAGTTCCCCACTCTCCAGGGAGAGAGCAGGAGATTCCTGTGGGAGAGTAGCCAGAATATTTACTGTTGTGCCCAGATCGTGACCCCCAGAGAGACCACCAAAGACAAGCATGCCGGAATGCAAAAGCAAGGTTTAATTCTGGATATCCAAAAGCAATACAAGCCTAGGCAGGGACTTTGTCCAATACATCCAACGCAGTGGAGGCTGGAGGAAGCACCCACCTGTCTGCAAGCTCAGTTTTTAAAGGGAAAAGTCACAAGGTTACATCATTTAGGGGTGCTAGTACAGGTACAATTCTGATTGGCTCGCTTCTAGGGACTTCTAGAAATTACTTCTAAGGGAGTGGTTGCCCGCCACCATTTCTCATTGGCTGCCCTCAGGTGGGGGCATTTCTGTGGTCAGTTACCCTGGAAACCAGGGAGAGGACATTCCATAGTCTGGCAGGCATTACCTCGTGACTATCTTGTGGCTCTGTACTTTTACACTTCCTGGTTTCTGGAATCTGAACTGACTGGTCTCAGTAACTTCTGGCCTGTTCCAGTAACTTATGGCCTGTAGCTAAAAGGAGCAGTCTTAGGCCTTTAGTTTTGGCCTTTAGTTTTAGGCCTTTTAGTCTGGAGCAGTGGAGTCAGCAACTGAAACCTGGAGGTGACTGCCAGCCAAATGGAAATCTGTTGAGACAAATTTAAACTAGGAACAGAAGTTTAAATTTATGAACTTATTTGGAACCCTTAGGTCCATACCCTTAGTAATGGGAAAAGCAGTAGTTCCAAGACCAGGAGAGAGGAAAAATACCATCTTCAGGAATACTTATCTGGGGTCCTTTCAACCTCTCTGAAATGGGTCTAGGTTTTTATGGCTCTTTTGATCCTTTGAGGCCTACTTACAAAATGACATAAAAGTTTTAGATTCATTAGTATTACCAATATATACTGAAATCCATATTGTAAAAAAAGCAGGTAATGGGTATCTTATAAAACAGCAGAAGTGGACTCATACCTTTGAGTCCCAACAAGAACTACAGATTTGGGTTAAAAGCTTGTGCATTTTCCTTCTGTCCAGAAAGCCAGGTATAAATTGGACAGAGATTTTTGGTCTGGTGAGAGGCACTTTTAGGTTTATATTTAGACATATTTAGATGACATCTAAAACAAATCCAAAATGTTGAGCTTGTGACTGAACAGTAAGTAGTCATTGCTCTACCAGCTCATCAGGGCTCCTAAATGTTAAGCTCTGAACCATAGAACAGGAGAGTAATCTGAAACATATCTCATTTTAGACTCATATCTGAACCTTTATGACTTAGAACATTTTCCTAAAAGTGAGCTAAGGAGCTAGCTATGGCCTTGCACAAGGATCTGGTTGATGCTGCCATGCTGACAAAGTTAGAGCTAGCCCAGCCATCAGTACTATCAGAAATCTGAGAAGGATAAACTATATCTGAGTGCAGACCAAGAAGCTTCCAATCCTATAAATTACAGGGATCAATCCCTACCCAGGTCTCCATAGCGTTGGAGGCACCAGTCAGAACAGCATCAATCTTCTTCCGCCATCAGGTCCATAAGGCAGAGTATTTTTCCTGTGGAATCGGGACATGGAAGACTGACCTTGATCACGAAAAAGGGTGCAATCAATTCCAGTGTCCTACTGCTTGTCCACAGTCTGGGCTGGGTCCTGGCGGCAGGCGTTGCATTGGGGCATCTTGCCCTGTGGTCAGCGTTGTCATATTTTAGGCAGAGATGTTGTGGTGCCTCGTACGTAATCTTCTTTGGAGACCTTGGATCACTGCTAGGATCTAGAAGCCTGTCTGATATAGTAAGCTTTTAGATCAACATTCTGCAGATCTCTGAAGTATGAGGGCTGTCCAGGTATATCTGAATAGACAAACTTTGTTTCTAATTACTTGTTTCAAGCTCAACCCTAAAAACATATGCAAGAGACTGAGTAAATGAGTAAACTTACATCAGTACTTACTTACCCTGACTACAATTAAAAAACTTGATTACTTATGACTGATTATTTATGTTCTCTAACAATCTACAAAAGTAGCCTAAAAACAATGCTTTTAAGTTGAAGGTCTTCTAGCATCAAATACAGGTTCAATAAAGAAACCAAAACAAAATATCATTATACAACATTCTTAAGCCTGAACGTACCTTGGGTAAGAAGAAACATTTTTTAAGCCATTGGTTTTTAACTATAAAAACTGTTCTTAAAAGACTGAGATCTCTCAAATGTCTTCCACCATTGCAACTAGACTCTTTTTGGAACTCTAGTCCTGCCATACATTTGCAAACCTCAGCTGTTTCTTATAATTCCTTTATGTTGCAAAGTTTGGCTGCCAGAGCAAGGTATATTCCTGTGAATAAAAGCATTGATGTGCAGCTTTAATATTAATCAAATAAACATATGTTGCCATCTATTTAAATTCTCTAGAAACTTGTTGTTGAACACTTGATAAAGACATAAGTATTAGGTGTTAACCCGAGTAGATCTTTATAACCTTAGTAAAAGATGGCTGCCAGCCACATGGCTGCCCATGAGGTCACCAGCCAAGATGGAGGGATGTGGGCGCCATGGGCCCTGGCCCCCGACTGGGAGTGGCTGCAGCCTTGCTTGCTTGACCTTGATCAGATGTCCTCCCTATTCGGATTCCCTGCCGGTATCCACCCTTCTGAATGCTTAAGGGAAGTTCCTTGTGTCCTCCCTATTCAGATTCCCTGCCGGTATCCACCCTTCTGAATGCTTGAGGGAAGTTCCTTGTTGTGTATCCTGCATTTTGGGCGTTAACTATTTATTAGATGCTAGATTGTAGAACATTGAGTCTGGAATGTAGACCATTGACAGCGAACTTCTGCCCTCCGGGGGTTCCTCCATTTGTGCTGTAAGCCTGTATGTATTTAAGGTTTCTTCCCTCTTTCAATAAACGGCATTCGACATCCAGTCGTATGAATGACCCGTTGTCTCTTGTCTCTATTTTTTTAATCCGCAGCCCTTCGCTCAGACATGGTGAATGGTTATTGGTAATGCGGGCGTTACCGCTACAGAGGGAGCCACGTGGTTGCTGTTTAAAACTCGTTTTTCTAAACAATAATTACTTGCACACATACACACAGTTGGATCCAAGTTACACACATACATACATACAGTTAAAGCTTGCTTACATTTTCAAGTCACATACCTGTACACATACACACATAAGCAGTTTGCAGAATCATTAGCCATTTTTAAGATGAAAACCAATAAGAATTAACTTTCAAATTCAGTATTTGCAAGTATAAGAAACCATAACAAACAGTTTACATCACATCCCTTCTGACCTTCTACAACCTTCCATGTACCCTCAGTTCATTCCTTTGATCCCTCAGACATTTACTCCAGACAAATTCCACTTTTTCTTTTCTTTTAAAACAGAAACTCTTACCAAAATCCTTCTTGTGATTTTCCTCAGTACTCTAGAATATATTGTAAAGTTACAATAGTTTAAACAAGAACAGAAATACATGCATATACCATAACAAGAATAACTCTCAATTTGCATCAGCACTGTACCGCAGACAAGAAACTGTTGGTGACATTCCATTCTTGGAGCCAGACCTTGATCAGGTTTTAGCGCCAGGGCAGGTCTTGGGAGCCCCACCCAACAGCATGGAAGAGGAGGACAGGGAAAGCAGGTGGGGGGAAGCATGCACCATGGAGACAAAGGATTGCTGTTAACCTCAGATTTTCAAGAACACGAGAATGACAGACTGAAAGTGACTCCACACCCTGGCTGGGCCCACAGACCTGTAGGCCACTCCTCAGCTGTGACCCTGGAGGGGCAGTTAGTTCTCCACCAGCCCCCACACTGAGCTCCTTGAGGCTCCTGCTGGCTCCTGCCAGCTCTGCCCCATGTCCACACAGGAGCCCAGCCAGAACCTGCAGGCCATATCTGAGCCCCACAGTGTTCACAGCCCGCTCTAGCACAAAGCCATGCCTAGTTCCCACGCAGCCAAGCCTCTACTCCACAGCTTTTTGAGCGAGCTGGGGCCCCCGGACCCACTGCATCTAGGCCCCGTGATGCTCACAGGCCGCCTAGCCCTCTCAGTGGGGCCCTGGGTCCCCGAAGTAGCAGCTGTGCAGCCGCTGCCTGCTGGACTCATTGCAAGCTTTCTGCTGCCTGCTGCCTGTGCTCTGGTCAGAGAGAGCAAGAAAAGCAATGTTAGGTTAGTCTGTGCTTCGGCTGGCAATCGGCCCACAAGTCCCAATGCACATACAAGCTCAGGCATAAAACACTCACACATGTGGCCACAGTTCTCACACATTTAACAAATCACACTGACGAACAAGATAGGCAGACAAAAAGGAAGAACAAGGGCCCTACAGATGGTCCAGGCAGACAAGAGTCCGGAGAGGGAGCCTCGATAATGCCAAAGATCTACAGATGGGACAGGGACAATTCAACAGAGTCTCCCGATCCCCAGATGGATCCAAACAGACGGACCCCTCATGGGCATCTCCTGATCCCCAGACGGACCCCTCACGGGCATCCTAACAGACGGACCCCTCTCGGGCGTCCTATGACGGGGGGACCTGTGGGGACCCCCGAGTCCTGATGAGGGGTTGGAACGTCTTCCAACTCCTCCAGGGTCACCTTACAGGCACGTCCGCCAAGGTGAGCCTGTCAGATTCAACCGCCGGCTTCGGATAAGAAAATGAAAAGGAAAGCAAAGACAAGAAAATGGAGCGCTCTTACCGATCGGTGCAGATGGACCTCCGGAGCTCTTAAGTGTCCCGGCGGGGGGGGGTCTCTGGGGATCCCGGACGAGCCCCCAAATGTTGTGCCCAGATCGTGACCCCCAGAGAGACCACCAAAGACGAGCATGCCGGAATGCAAAGGCAAGGTTTAATTCTGGATATCCAAAAGCAATACAAGCCTAGGCAGGGACTTCGTCCAATACATCCAATGCAGTGGAGGCTGGAGGAAGCACCCACCTGTCTGCAAGCTCAGTTTTTAAAGGGAAAAGTCACAAGGTTACATCATTTAGGGGTGCTAGTACGGGTACAATTCTGATTGGCTCGCTTCTAGGGACTTCTAGAAATTACTTCTAAGGGAGTGGTTGCCCGCCACCATTTCTCATTGGCTGCCCTCAGGTGGGGGCATTTCTGTGGTCAGTTACCCTGGAAACCAGGGAGAGGACATTCCATAGTCTGGCAGGCATTACCTCGTGACTATCTTGTGGCTCTGTACTTTTACACTTCCTGGTTTCTGGAATCTGAACTGACTGGTCTCAGTAACTTCTGGCCTGTTCCAGTAACTTATGGCCTGTAGCTAAAAGGAGCAGTCTTAGGCCTTTAGTTTTGGGGTGAGAGCATTTTGGTCTTATTTTGGTTCCACATTTACCATGAGTTTAAGAGACAGGCCACTGCCCTAATGGCTTTTAACTGATGCCCATGCAAATTGAAGAATAAAGACTAAAGGCTTTTGACTATGCCCTTCAGGGCTGTGGGGACCCTTGTAGCTAACTGAGAGGTCTTCAGTCTCTCCTGGAGAGCAGCCCTGGGCAAGAGACTTCAGTTGGTTCAGAGTTGTGGAAGGTCCTGGAGAGGTCTATGGCCAGGAATGAGAGAAAAGGCTTGTTCGAGTATGTGCTTTGTGGGCGCCTTCCACGGTTCCCTAGGTCATAGCTGTATGCCCACACGGTGTCTCCAGAGAGAAAACACTGTTGGGGGGGTGGTGGTCAGTGGTCAGTTCTTGATTCCAATTCCTGGGTGGACAGCCCTTATGTGGAAACACTGGGATGATTGAAAGTAAACAGGATGTGCCCTAAAGATGAGTGAGGGGAAAGGAATGAGAAGAGGAAGAGACAGAGAGACAGAGACAGACAGAGACCGAGACAGAGAGAGACAGAGGGGAGAGAGGAGATAGAGAGAGAGACAGAGAGACAGAGAGACAGAGAGACAGAGAGACAGAGAGAGACAGAGACACCAATACCAATACTCACCTCTTGGGGTGGGAAACACTCACTGAAAACAGCTGAAGGCAAGTCAGATCGTCAGATCACCCAAACTAGGTTTGGGTCTGGGTAGCAGAATCGCCAGCAAAAGAGAAAGAAAAACCACCAGAGCAAGCCACAGAAGGGGTCCATACATGTTTGGGCACCAGAAATGTAGCTGTTCTGGCTGTACCGACCTGGGTACCCTGGAGGGAAGGAGGTGAGAAGATGCGGAGACAATGACACAAGCTCCTGGAGATTGTAAGCATGCTCCTTTATTTAAACAAAGGCTCAGGTTTATATTAGCAAATTGGCGGGCTTTTGCTTCTATGGCTATTGTGGCATTTCTTGATTTGGCCCTGGGTCTTTCATCAGCAGTTGTCATTTTAGAGTTCAGTTTCAGGCTCCTCTGGGTCAATGTGCTACTGTGCAAGTCACAGAATTTTTAACTTGGGGCTTAAACTTGTGAGACCAAAATGAGCCATCTTAGAAATAAGACCAAAATGCTTTCACCCTAAAATTAAGGCCTAAGATTTCTCCTTTTGGGAATAGGCCATTAGTTACTGGAACCAGTCAGTTCAGATTCCAGAAACCAGGAAGTGTAAAAGTACAGAATCACAAGATAGTCACGAGGTAATGCCTGCCAGACTATGGAATGTCCTCTCCCTGGTTTCCAGGGTAACTGACCACAGAAATGCCCCCACCTGATGGCAGCCAATGAGAAATGGTGGCAGGCAACCATCCCTTAGGAGTAATTTCTAGAAGTCCCTAGAAGCGAGCCAATCAGAATTGTATCCATACTAGCACCCCTAAATGATGTAACCTTGTGACTTTTCCCTTTAAAAACTGAGCTTGCAGACAGGTGGGCACTTCCTCCAGCCTCCACTGTGTTGGATGTATTGGACAAAGTCCTTGCCTAGGCTTGTATTGCTTTTGGATATCCAGAATTAAAACCTTGCTTTTGCATTCCGGCATGCTCGTCTTTGGTGGTCTCTCTGGGGGTCAAGATCTGGGCACAACATTTGGGGACTCATCCGGGATCCCCAGAGATCCCCCGCTGGGACCCCTAAGAGCTCCACAGGTCCATCTGCACCGATCCATCTGCACCGATCGGTAAGAGCGCTCCATTTTCTTGTCTTTGCTTTCCTTTTACTTTCATTTTCTTATCCGAAGCCGGCGGTTGAATCTGACAAGCTCACCTTGGCGGACACGCCTGTAAGGTGACCCTGGAGGAGTTGGAAGACGTTCCAACCCCTCATCAGGACTCGGGGGTCCCCACAGGTCCCCCCATCATAGGACGCCCGAGAGGGGTCCGTCTGTTAGGATGCCCGTGAGGGGTCCATCTGTTTGGACACCTGTGAGGGGTCCGTCTGGGGATCAGGAGACTCTGTTGAATTGTCCCTGTCCCATCCGTAGGTCTTTGGCATTATCGAGGCTCCCTCTCTGGACTCTCATCTGCCTGGACCATCTGTAGGGCCCTTGTTCTTCCTTTTTGTCTGCCTATCTTGTTCGTCAGTGTTATTTGTTATACCTTCATAAATGTATAAATGTGTGAGAACTGTGGCCACATGTGTGAATGTTTTATACCTGAGCTTGTGTATGCATTGGGACTGGTGGGCCGGATTGCCAGCCAAAGGGATGGAGACCCCTTCAGTGGTTGAACTGGCACAGACTAACCTAACATTGCTTCCTTGCTCTCTCTGACCAGAGCACAGGCAGCAGGCAGCAGAAAGCTTGCAATGAATCCGGCAGGCAGCAGCTGCACAGCTGCTACTTCCGGGACCCAGGGCACTGCTGAGAGGGCTAGACAGCCCGTGGGCATCAAGGGGTCTAGATGCAGCAGGTTCAGGGTCCCAGATCGCTCAAAAAGCTGTGGAGTAGAGGCTTGGCTGCATGGGAACTAGGCATGGCTTTGTGCTAGAGCGGGCTGTGAGCACTGTGGGGCCCAGATATGGCCGGCAGGTTCTGGCTGGGCTCCTGTGTGGACATGGGGCAGAGCTGGTGGGAGCCAGCAGGAGCCTCAAAGAGCTCAGTGTGGGGGCTGGTGGAGAACTAACTGCCGTTCCAGGGTCACAGCTGAGGAGTGGCCTACAGGTCTGTGGGCCCAGCCAGGGCATGGAGTCACTTTCAGTCTGCCATTCTTGTGTACTTGAGGGTCTGAGGTTAACAGCCATCTTTCGTCTCCATGGTGCACGCTTTCCCCGTCCTCCTCTTCCATGCTGTTGGGTGGGGCTCCCAAGACCTGCCCTGGGGCTAAAACCTGATCAAGGTCTGGCTCCAAGAATGGAATGTCACCAACAGTTTCTTGTCTGCGGTACAGTGCTGATGCAAATTGAGAGTTATTCTTGTTATGGTATATGCATGTATTTCTGTTCTTGTTTAAACTATTGTAACTTTACAATATATTCTAGAGTACTGAGGGAAAACACAAGAAAGACTTTGGTAAGAGTTTCTGTTTTAAAGGAAAAGAAAAAGTGAAATTTGTCTAATGTCTGAGGGATCAAAGGAATGAACTGAAGGTACATGGAAGGTTGTAGAAGGTCAGAAGGGATGTGATGTAAACTGTTTGTTATGGTTTCTTATACTTGCAAATACTGAATTTGAAAGTTAATTCTTATTGGTTTTCATCTTAAAAATGGTTAATGATTCTGCAAACTGCTTATTTGTGTATGTATACAGATATGTGACTTGAAAATGTAAGCAAGCTTTAACTGTATGTATGTATGTGTGTAACTTGGATCCAACTGTGTGTATGTGTGCAAGTAATTATTGTTTAGAAAACCGAGCTTTAAACAGCAACCACATGGCTCCCTCCATCTTGGCTGGTGACCTCATGGCCAGCCATGTGGCTGGCAGCCATCTTTTACTAAGGTTATAAAGATCTACTCGGGTTAACACCTAGTACTTATGTCTTTACCAAGTGTTCAACAGCAAGTTTCTAGAGAATTTAAATAGATGGCAACATATGTTTAATAAATAAGTTATTTGATTAATATTAAAGCTGCACATCAATGCTTTTATACACAGGAATATACCTTGCTCTGGCAGCCAAACTTTGCAACATAAAGGAATCATAGGAAACAGCTGAGGTTTGTAAATGTATGGCAGGACTAGAGTTCCAAAAAGAGTCTAGTTGCAGTGGTGGAAGACATTTGAGAGATCTCAGTCAGTTTTTATAGTTAAAAACCAATGGCTTAAAAAATGTTTCTCCTTACCCAAGGTACATTCAGGCTTAAGAATGTTGTCTAGCCTCCTTGTGTTTGCTAAGTTTGTTATGTTTTCAGGGTTGAGTTTGAAACAAGTAATTAGAAACAAAGTTTGTCTATTCAGATATACCTGGACAGCCCTCATACTTCAGAGATCTGCAGAATATGGAATTTAAATGTTGATCTAAAAGCTTACTATATCAGACAGGCTTCTAGATCCTAGCAGTGACCCAAGATCTCCAAAGAAGATTACGTACGAGGCACCACAACGTCTCTGCCTGAAATATGACAACGCTGACCACAGGGCAAGATGCCCCAATGCAACGCCTGCCACCAGGACCCAGCTCAGACTGTGGACAGGCAGTAGGACACTGGAATTGATTGCACCCTTTTGCCTGGTCAAGGTCAGTCTTCAGTGTCCCTATTCCACAGGAAAAATACTCTGCCTTATGGACCTGATGGTGGAAGAAGATTGATGCTGTTCTGACTGGTGCCTCCAACGCTATGGAGACCTGGGTAGGGATTGATCCCTGTAATTTATAGGATTGGAAGCTTCTTGGTCTGCACTCAGAAACAGTTTACCCTTCTCAGATCTCTGATAGTACTGATGGCTAGGCTAGCTCTAACTTTGTCAGCATGGCAGCATCAACCAGATCCTTCTGCAAGGCCATAGCTAGCTTGTTAGCTCACTTTTAGGAAAATGTTCTAAGATATGAAAGTTTAAGTAAGTCATAAAGGTTCAGATATGAGTCTAAAATGAGATATGTTTCAGATTACTCTCCTGTTCTATGGTTCAGAGCTTAACACTTAGGAGCCCTGATATGCTGGTAGAGCAATGACTACTTACTATTCAATCACAAGCTCAACATTTTAGATTTGTTTTAGATGTCATCTAAATATGTCTAAATGTAAACCTAAAAGTGCTTCTCATCAGGTCAAAAATCTCTGTCCAATTTATACCTGGCTTTCTGGACAGAAGGAAAATGCACAAGTTTTAACCCAAATCTGTAGTTCTTGTTGGGACTCAAAGGTATGATTCCACTTCTGCTGTTTTACAAGATACTCATTACCTGCTTTGTCTACAATATGGATTTCAGTACAGATTGGTAATACTAATGTATCTAAAATTTTTATGTCATTTTGTAAGTAGGCCTCAAAGGATCAAAAGAGTCATAAAAACCTAGACCCACTTCACAGAGGTCAAAAGGACCCTAGATAAGTATTCCTAAAGATGGTATTTTTCCTCTCTCCTGGTCTTGGGACTACTGCTTTTCCCATTACTAAGGGTATGGACCTAAGAATTCCAAATAAGTTCATAAATTTAAACTTCTGTTCCTAGTTTAAATTTGTCTCAACAGATTTCCACTTGGCTGGCAGTCACCTCCAAGTTTCAGTCGCTGACTCCACTGCTCCAGATGACTGTGAGCTCCGGACTTGCTAAAAGCTGACATGGACCAGCCCAGCTAATAATGGTTCTTCCCTGTCCCTATGGAGTCAGGCAGCTACATGCTTCTGACAAATGCCCCCTTGCCCAGTCTTTGACTAGCTTTTCAGCCTTTGGGGGCCCCTTGATAATGGCGCCCCAATGCCAGCTTGAAGCAGTTCCAGAAGAGAATATGTCACCCATGTTCCCTGTTCAGAAAAGGTTGAAATGCTGGGTCAAAATGAAACTCCCTGGAATAGAGACAAGATGGCTAACTATACATGGCCATTATTAGAGAGGGATACTTAGAAGCTAACTGTCCAAAACCCATAATTGGGTTCCATTAGGCACATGAGAAGGGGGAAATGTGAGACCAAAATGAGCCATCTTAGAAATAAGACCAAAATGCTTTCGCCCTAAAATTAAGGCCTAAGATTTCTCCTTTTGAGAATAGGCCATTAGTTACTGGAACCAGTCAGTTCAGATTCCAGAAACCAGGAAGTGTAAAAGTACAGAATCACAAGATAGTCACGAGGTAATGCCTGCCAGACTATGGAATGTCCTCTCTCTGGTTTCCAGGGTAACTGACCACAGAAATGCCCCCACCTGAGGGCAGCCAATGAGAAATGGTGGCAGGCAACCATCCCTTAAAAGTAATTTCTAGAAGTCCCTAGAAGCGAGCCAATGAGAATTGTATCCATACTAGCACCCCTAAATGATGTAACCTTGTGACTTTTCCCTTTAAAAACTGAGCTTGCAGACAGGTGGGCATTTCCTCCAGCCTCCACTGTGTTGGATGTATTGGACGAAGTCCTTGCCTAGGCTTGTATTGCTTTTGGATATCCAGAATTAAAACCTTGCTTTTGCATTCCGGCATGTTCGTCTTTGGTGGTCTCTCTGGGGGTCACAATCTGGGCACAACAACCTGTTCATCTGGCATGTGGGCCTTATCTGCCTCAACATTTAACCACCGAACCATCTCTCCAGTCCTTATATTTATATGTAAAGTAATTTGGCTACTCAGTGGTATAGTGCTTATATAACAGTAGGCCTTGGGGGTGGCAGAGAGAGAAGGGAGTGATCTTTTAGACACAACATAATGAGGTCAGACAAATTTCAAAGATGGAATCAACTAAAGATGGAATCAACTGTACTGAAGAAGTCTTCCCAATTGAACTCACCTCTGAAGCTCGTTCTCTCTATCCTGAGCATTATCTTCACTCCTGCTTAACTCCTCCAAAGTGTGATACTGACATGCTTAGCACTGTTTACTCAAAATCCCTGCTATGAAAAAAGTCACAGGAATATTAATATTTGTAAACATTGGGAACACGTCAAAAAAAAACTCAAGGAGGTGGTGGAGGAAGTCAGACTTCTCAGGGAAATTTTGAAAAACAAAGACTAAAAGCAACATGAGAAGAACCTATCTTATGGTTGAAATGCAGTGCTTTTGTCCTGTGCCCGGTGCTCTGTGAAACCAGTCCTGTGCACCACTCACTCACTTTCTGGGATAATACTATGATAAACACACCACTTAACACATTTCACAGCTAAAGAACCTGGACCAATTTCAGAGAATGTAACGTGACTCACTGGGATATAAGCTCAAAGCTCATGCTATAAGCCTTTTGATTCATTATATGACATTATTATAAAACAGCATTTATAGATAAATGTGTGAGATTTTTCCAAGGAAAGAAGGGGAATGAGATATGGGATTCCAGACATGAAGGAAAAATTCACAGAGATAAAGTAGAGAATAGCTGATTAAAAGGATCTGAAGGAAGTAGATGGCCAACTAAGTGGGAAGTCCTCACCCTTCCTGTCTTCAACCTCTCTCTCTCTCTCTCTCTCTCTCTCTCTCTCTCTCTCTCTCTCTCTCTCTCTCTCTGTCTCTCTCTCTCTCTCTCTCTCTCTCTCTCTCTCTCTCTCTCTCTCTCTCTCTCTCACACACACACACACACACACACACACACACACACACACACACACTTCCAAGGACAAACATTCCCTTTGCAAACACAGATCACAAGAGGACAGGCAGGATGCTTGAGGATTGAGCTACAGCCCTAGCCTGTGTTTTTGCTCCGGAATCTCTTGTTTCCCAGTGCTTTGCTGCAGCTTCCCCAGGTGCCACCCTCTACAGTGGGTGCTGACAAGGTACAGTGCAGTCTCTTCCTTATAAGAGTCTGGTGAATATAATCAAGACACACTGACGAGTATATTATTGGAATGATTTTTTTTTTCAGGAGGTGAAGGAGAATAAACGATAAAATGAGGGAGGAAGAAAAGAAGAAAGAAAAACATAAGTGAAAGGAGGAAAAAGAGGATAAGAGGGTAAGAGAAGATGTGGGGGGAGGGGAAAAGGAAAGTTTGGCCCCCCTCAAAAACTATGTATAAGGGGAAAACCTGAAAGCTGAAAAGAGGTGCCTCATAGATTGTACCCCCTCCAGAGAAAGCACCTTCTCAAATTTCTCTTGACTCTTGTCTTAAGGATAAAGAGCCAATGGCTAGTTAAGCCTTATTGATGAGGACAGAATGAACCTTCACCTCCACACACATTCACTTAATCCTTCCAAAAATTCCCAATGGATGAGAAGTGCTTTACAAACCAGCTATTTTCCTCTGAGTGCTATCATTATGGGCCAATTTATTTTAAAGTGTTTCCTAAAAAACATAACCTCCTGACTAATAGGAACCTGCCTGTCAATACAGAAATCCTATGGCAGCCATTCAACAGTGCTGCAGACACACAATACATGTGCATTTGTTGTTTCATTTATAGTCTGAATGTCGTTGTTGAAAATAACAAAATTTATTTATATAAAGTGTTTCATTTGGGGGATAAAAAGTGTTTCATTTTGGGGATACTTTGAATGGCTATGTTCTTCTAGGAACTAGTGCAATTGCAGTTGCTTAGTCCTTTTGGTTGGGGATATTAAAAGACATAGGAAATGTAGAAATGCTATTGTCCTTTAATTCATCCCAAGTCAACAGTCATGGGCACAAAGTCCTCAAGTGTTTACCTGTGCACGGATCAGAAAATCTACTTAAGACGCATATATCTGTGTATACAACTTCTCTCTCACTGTATTTTCATTTTGATTGATTTTTATATTTCTCTTCTGAACTTCATGACTTGGAGATAAAATGAACTTGGCACTGACCACTTGATATTACAGAATGTACTGAACACATGCTCTTAAGAGAAAATTGGATCCGTGATGTGACTATTTTTATTTAATGTCAGGTAGTCGAAACTTGTTACGACTAGCTTTTCTTAAGACTCTGAAATTGTACTGATAATGAGAATTCATTTTGGGTGTTTGGTGCACCCCTATAGCAGGACTTTATCTGTAAATTACATGATAGGCTGATTCTGCATATAAGTTTCTAATACTGGGATATTGTTTATTTGCAATTTTATCAATATGAATTAATAAAAATATTGACATTATCGGAATGATGCTCATAGTTCAGTTAACTGTTACATTGATGTCAATTTCCTGGGATGACACTATATTAAAGTTATGTTATGGGAGATGTTACCACTGGAAGATGTAAATGGAAGAGTATATAAATTATGTATTTTTATCTTTGATTTACTATGACAAAATCCCTCAAGGAAATTGATTCATAAAGATCAATGGCTTATTTACCTCAGAAGTTTAGAGGCTCAAAAGCACAATGCCTGATTCTGGGGAGGTCATCTGGTGTTAGCATTTCATGGAAGGTATTCATCTAAATATTCAGAGAGAAGGAGAGAGGGAGGGAAAGACAGAAAAGAAAGAGAGGGAGAAATTTTGTTGGCATACCCTGATGATGATTAAAGCCTGTTTTTTTTTAAGCTTAGCCATCTTTTTTTAAATTTTTGACAATTTTTGTGCATGTACATAATATACTATGATCATATCCTACACTCATTATACTCAAAAAACAATGAAAATTTCTGTTGAATTTCTAATCTCAATACATAAATAAAATATACCTTAGAGGAAAGGAATATTTTAAGGTCTAATTTTATAGGTCTCCTAATTTCCTATACATTTAGTATATTGGTTGAATGTTGTGTTACTGATACCAGAAAGAGAATTTAATCTTACTTGGTTCCTTGCTGTCCACTGTAGTATCTCCCTAGGAGAAATCCTATCTCAAAAAACTTAAAAAAAAAAAAAAAAAAAAGATTCTCAGTCCCACTGATTACAGGATCACCACCCAGACAGGTTGGCTAAATATGGGATTGATATTGATACTGTCCCTTTGATATTATAAATATTATAATTAAAATTCATTGGGGTTAAAGTAAATCATTGATCAGTTATTGTTTTTGTAAATTTTTTTAAAATTTTGTTTATTTATTGTATATACAGCGTTCTGTCTGCATGTATGTCTGCAGGCCAGAAGAGGGTGCCAGATCTCATTACAGATGGTTGTAAGCTACCATGTGGTTGCTGGGAATTGAACTCAGGACTTCTGGAAGAGCAGCCAGTGCTCTTAACCTCTGAGCCATCTCTCCAGCCCTAGTAAATAATTTTTAATGCTTATTGATACAGATGTGTTGTCCAAAGTGATTAGATAAAACAAGTATATTATGTACTTTGGTCATATTTGTTCTAATGTCCTCTGCCCATTTCCTATCCTGCTTTGCCTAGTTCATTTCTTTTTTACAGAAATAAGTCCCTCAACTCTTCAACTTTCATGGCATATGTATATGCATATATGTAATATAATAAATATACTATATTACATATATAATAAAAAATATATTTTAGATCACTGTAGTTGGTGTTCCTCACCAGGGAAGTAGCATGGCAAGTATGCTTATAGATATTAAAACACACACCACACACACACACAAACACAGAGGGAGGGAGAAAGAGGGAGGAAAGAGCAATCACATAATCCTATTCCAGGTCATAGTCCAATGACTTAAATCTGAAATTTTTACTTAACCTGCATTTTTTATTAAGAAAGTTTTTATTCATTTTACATACCAACCACAGATCCCCCTCTCTTCCCTCCTCCTGCCCCCAAGCTTTCCCCCACTCCAACCTTCCCCCTATTCTGTCCTCCAACAAGGTAAGCTTCCCATGGGAAGCCATTGAGAAAGAGAGAATCTGTTTTCTCTGGGAATGATCCCAAGATGGGTCATTCGATCCAACCTGGTTGTTTATGAAAAAATACAAATACAAGCAAGATTAAGTGACTTAGCAGTCAATTTGTGTATCCATCTGTACAATGTTAAATTAATGAAGAAATCATAAATTTGAGAGGAAATAAAAGGAGTTGAGGATATAAATGTGATGAGAAGAGTCAGGGTAAGGGAAAACAATCAAAACAATTGCATGAAAAATTTAACTAAAAATAAATAAAAACATATAACCACCAGGGGAATGATATAAATACAGTACTCATGTATTAAATTCTCAAAAAATAGATAGATAAATAAATAAATAAATAAATAAATAAATAAATAAATAAATAAATAAATAAATAAATAAATGCTGTCCCTGTCTGAAGAATGGATCTCCTGTCTTTATAATTATAATGAAATTTCATTTCTCTCTGTAAAATGTTTCATATCATCATTTTGACATCAACCCTTCAGTAAATGCAACACACAACAAACCATGGATTTGTACTAGAAGGTTAAAATACATATACTTCTAAGGTATGTGTGTAGTTAGAAGTTTTGAGAGTAATTCTGAATTTTACTTGACCTTGATTACTGATTATTCTACACTTTTTGAGAACAAAATTCCAAAGTTCACTGTTAAGGAATAGAAAGTTATCTCTCACATAACTGAAAAGTGTCCTGATGAATGTTTATGTTGAAGTTAAGTTCTACTTAGAGATAGGATCTCTGTAGATATTGGCAGCCTAGAAGTAGCTCTTCAGATCATGTAGAATTTATCGTGGTCTTCTCTGTCTACTAAACACATCATTGGAGACATCAGCCAGCATGCCTATACATTTATGATATTATCATGTGATTATAAGAAAACTGAGACTTGTGGTAATAAAATGATCAGGCACACACTGATATGATAACAAAGAAAAAAATCTTTTCATGATAAGCAATACTTTTGATCATAACAAAGTCATGTTTTCAAACTTGTTAATAGCTTTCGGTTATTTTCAGTGAAGCTGATCAAGTTACTAAGAAGCTAAAATCTATGTGAACCTAAGCCTACACTGTTTTACTGCTTTTCGAGGCATTCCAGTATATTGCCTCTAGGTGTCTACTAGTTGCATCTAAAATGAGAAGGAAATAAACCTTGCAAATTATTATGCTTGAAAAAAATGATGCCACATATCATAGGGACCTTACGTTAGTTATAAAGTAATTTGGATCTCACATTTCCCCAAAATTATTTGAATTGGATATGTGCTGAATAGATAAAACATATCTGTGGTCTGTCAGCTTTAGCAGACCTCTCTCTGTAGATAAAGTTAAAAGATCATTTGAGAGTCCTAAAGGGCTTCAAGAGTTCACAGTCTCCCCAAAAGGAGCTGTGAGCATGGACTGAGAGAGCATTCCAGAATCACTGTTGGTGGAGGACAGAGACACTGACTCACATTGTCACCCTCACTACCTTGAGGGACCTTAACTCAGGCCAAAAGGGGATTTATGGCATTGATTCTAAAATGAATTTCCATATGATGAAAGGAGTTGGGGATTTCATTGAAGACATTTTTATGTAGATTTTATGTGGACTTAATCATGAAGGTGAAGAGATAAAGAGAAATGTTCAAACAGAAAATAGAACACACCAAAAGAATGGATGTGGGGTTTTCTAAGAGAAAGTAGCAGAGAGTAAGAAATACTAAAGTGTAAGCATCGGCTCCTCAGGAAGGGCCACAAACAAAGGCCTTAGTGTTAGCCATTTGTACCATTTTGGGCGTTCTCAAGTTACATCTTGAAAATTTACTAAGAAACCCCCATTTCCTTTTTTTTTTTCTGTTTTGTTAACTGAGAATATAGGAAGGTGCCTCCAGAAATGTCTTAGATAGAATTATAATGTGATATAATAAAGCCATAACCCCCTAGGGTTTCAGAAAGATTTTAAATATATGTCATTTCTTTGTATATGAGATTTATGTTGAGATCCCTAGGAAATGACTGAGAAGTGAGAAAGGCCATTATTAATTGCTAGATTTCTTGCTGGTGTGAGACTTCAGCTAGGACCGGGATGAAAGACTGCCCCAGAGTCTCGTGTCTCCTTTCTATGCTGCTTTGGCATCTGCACAGACCACTGCTCTTTTCACTCCTCTGTTCCGTGGTGTAGTCTGATGTATGCTTTTCTCCTTGCAGCACAGTTGCTAGCCTAGGCTACCATCAGGTATCTGTGGCCCCAGCCATGGGAACTGTGTTGGCACCCATGAGAATTTGTTCAGCGGTTAAGGTTCTTCCAACAGCACCTGTTGTAAGATGTTCTCTCACTGTTCCCTTAGGGAGTGCTCAATGCAGTGGCTTTACTTGTGCTTGGTAGTTCTATAATCAATAAGCTTGTTTCAAGAACCGGGTAATCCATCCCAGTGACTTATCCTTTTTATTTTGTCTCCAGAAACACAAATGCTTCTTTTTCTAGTAATAGATTTTTCAAGTTGCTATTGGGTCCCAGAGCACAATAAATAATAAATAAATAAATAAATAAATAAATAAATAAATAAATAAATAAATAAATAGACAGATAAATAAATAATAAATAAATGGATGAATAAATAAATAAAATGATGAATGGATGAATAAATAAATAAAAGCAAAAAAAAACAGCAAGCAAACAAAAACAAAAAAGTCATAAAATATTTTAATTTTTGCAATTATAACTGAAAGTTAAGAGGCTGAGCTTCTTTGATTATGGGCTTGCAAACCATGTCTTAGGCCCTGTGTTAGATCCCCAGCATTGGAAATCTAATAATCTATGTAATCTAATCTAATAATCTATAACCTAGTATAAGCATAGTGGTGGTCTATCCATCTCACTATAAATATGCTTCACATTCTTTTGTACTTAAGAAAGAAAACTAGTTTTGAACTGATAAATCTTTCTGTGAAACTAGAAAACATCTAGATAGTCTCTGAAATGACCTGTTTTTTAAAGTATTTCTTTTATTTTTTTGAGATTATAATATAAGTACATCAATTCCCCCTTTCCTTTACTCCCTACAAACCCTTCTGTGTATGCCTACTTGCACTTTTGAAAATTTGTGGACTCTTTTTTATGTACCTGTTGTTGTGTGAATATATGTATATGTATAGATTCTCTTTCATTTAAAAATGAGAGCTAACTTTAGTATGTCTACCATAATGACTCCTCCCCCTACCTTTTCTTTTCATGGATTTTCATAGGAAAATATTTAGGCAGTGGGTAACCTGTATTAACATCTTAGGTCACGATATACAGCTCTTCTATTCAATATTATGGGTTGTCAGAAGCAGAATTTTTTGATATAAATGACATTTACAACAACAATTTTTACTAAAACAGGCCATACTCCTCAATGTGTGTGGGCCTCATTCTGTCAGGTGAAGGCCATGACAAAACACAGACTTTGTAAGAAATTAAAACTGTGGACTCAACCAAACTCTTTCTCAAGTCTTCAATTTGCCACAGTATACTTATTTAATTATTTTTGATTGGCACTCCTTAAAGATGCTGTGACCCAATCCTTAAAATAAAATTTTTAAAGTATATAGAGAAATATGTTTACACATAGAATTTTGTCTGTACACACACACACACACACACACACACACACACACACACACACACACACTGATTGCTTGCTCTGTTTCTTTGAAGACTTCAGAAATTTATACCAGGTTTTACCCACTAAGATAGAAATCATGCTATGTCTTTAGTGGATTTAGTGTTATAGACTGAAATGCACTTTACATATAAAACATCTAGATTCATGTTTGTCTCAATAAATGCTCTGACTTATAGGATGAAGCCCTTACTTTTTAAATAATATTTAATCCTCTCATCTCTAGGTCACAAGCATTCTGTGCAAACTTCTTTCCCACTGCATGCACCTTATGCAGGAAGATCCTGCCTTGCCTTCCCTCCCCTAAGTATTATCTTAGAACCTTAGGATTTGTTTTAAAACTCTGAAGATGTAGGGATTAGGCAGATCAGTGTGTGTGTGTGGGGGGGGCAACTTTAGCACAGAAAATTTGCCTTTATATGCTAAAAATTTAAATTTAACTATAAGACATGTGCAACAAAAGGAATGCTTCTTTTCAGTGAAGGCTGCTGAGAAGCTGCCTATACTGAACTGAGTCTCACAAAATAAAATAGATCTGTGTGATTTTTTTTTTGGTATTAATTTTTAGTGAGTATGCAAAGCAATTGGTTTCCTTATGACATTTTTATACATGTATTGTATTTTGCTATTTTTAACCACACTTTTCTTCCCATCTCTCCCTCCCACCTTCCTTCTTCCCTCCCCTCAACAAAACGTCTGTCTGCTTTCTTGTGGTGGTATTCTAATTGTACTGAAATGTGATTTTGATTGTATGTTAATAAATAAATTTGCCCGGGGGTCAGAGCTATTAGAGCCATAGACAGAGTGTGGTGGTGGTGGCACACGCCTTTAACCCCATTGATCTCTGTGTGTTCAGGGATACAGCCAGCATTGGAGACATATGCCTTTAAGACCTGGGGGGCTGTACATACAGACAGTGACGAGGCAGTCACGTGTTTGGGTTTACAACCAATGAGAAGGCAGAATGACTATGAAACGACTTACACACAGGGAAACAGCTCTCTTTCGGGAAGCTGGGACCACCGCAGGAGGAAGGGTGAGATTTTGGCTCTGAGCTCTGATCTCTTGGCTTTCTCTTTTACATTGGTTCTGTGTTTCTTATTTAATAAGACGGTTGGTTACATCTACACTTTCTTTTGAAGTCAAAGATACACACTTGAATGCACACTTCTCTAGTTCCATGTACACTACCCATAGGAGAAAACATTCATTCATTATTTTTGTTTTTGTGTTCTTTCATAAATCTCATTTTTCTGACACATAATAATTTAGCCCAATCATAGGTCTAATGTAATGACTTTATTACATAAATTAAATTAATGGTGTATTACTACCCTTCAATATTAAAGTGAATTTGTTTGTCCTAATTTCCACAAGTCTATCTTAATAAGAGTGTTTTGTTGTTTTGTTTTGGATGGTAAATAAACTGATTAGAGATCATTTCCTGTCAAGAAGCAATGGGTTAGAGTGACTGCCAATATTTTAAAATAAATACCCTGAGCATACTCTGCCTCTTCTCTGCCATTGACTAACAAAGCTTCCCTTCAAAGAATAAATATATCATTTCAGACTTAACTAGACAACAGTAAATTTATTTCTGTGTTGCTTAAATAAGTCAATGTTTTCTTCACTTTAAAAACTATTCTTAATAATAAAGCACTCAAGCACAATACTTTAACCATTCTTTATCCAAGCTAAAATACTAAGTGCCTTATTGTTGTCAAAGCTCTTATTTTATTCTGACTGTTTGTTTCTTTACAGTCACATTTCAGTGATTTGATGACATGTTTAGGGATGAAATGTTTGCTAAAACTTTCACAAGGAAAATAAAAGATGCTTTAAAGCCTCCCAGAGCCACTAAAAGGGGACAGTCTGTATGTTTTAAATTTTTCCTCAAGTAAATTTTATTTATTGTAAAATAACTAGATAGTGATGTTTATTTGTATAACATTTTATGATGTTTTTAAAAAGAAGAGTAAGGTCAACAGCTGATTTTCTTAGTGGAAAGGCAGGGTTGACAAGATGGCTCAGGCTATAAGTGTGGTAAGATAACTCAGTACATACAGGTATTTTCTGCCAAACCTGATGTAAGTTGGATCCCCAAGGCTCAAGAGGTACAAGTATAGAACCAACGTCCACTAGCTGTCCTCTGATTTCCACATATTCACCATGGTATGCAAACCCCAACAGATAAGTAAAAAGTAATTAAAATCTATTAAAAAGAAAGACATGAACTTATTAAAAGCACCAAGTAATGTTTAATTTTCACAAAGAAGAGAGTATCTATAAGTTACATTGCATCTTGTAACATGAAGTTGAAATTAATTTAAAACCGTGCCTTGTGACAGCAGATAAAACCCATAAATTTAGGGATGCTGGAAAAAATAAAACTTTTAAGTGTGGCTCCTATATTTAGGGGCCATGTGAGGGGTAAAATTTTGTTGTTGTTCTTAATCTATGCTAGATAAATCAATATTCAAATATACTCACTTTGCTTTTTAATAAAAGAAATGAATACAATACAGTGAGCAAAATGCATGCCTAAAATGCCTAAGCCCTTGGATCAGATCCCACAGTGCCACAAACAAACAAACAAACAAAAATGAAAGTAAATAAATTAAGGAACAGATAGTTTACTGTGCTATTGTTGCATCGCTACAACCGTGCTCATCGTTTAATTGAAGGATGAAGGAAACTAAGATGGCTGGTGGTGACATACGCCTTTAACCCCAGCAACTCAGGAGACTGGTGGTGACATATGCCTTTAATCCCAGCAACTCAGGAGACTGGAGCTAGAAGATTTTTCCAATCCTGCCAAGCGCCTGCAGTTCCGTGGCCTGCTTATAAAATAATCACTCAGAAGCTTATACTTATTATAACTGCTCAGCCATTAGCTCAGGCTTTTTACTGACTAGTTTTTACACTTAAATTAACCCATACTTCTTACCTATAGTTAGCTTGTTACCTTTTCTCTGTTCTGCCTTGACATGTTGCTTCCTCTGTGTCTTGCTGGTGACTCCTGACCCTGCCCTCCTCTTCCTAGAATTCTCCTTGTCTGCTTGCCCTGCCTATACTTCCTGCCTGGCTGCTGGCCAATCAACATTTTATTTATCAACCAATCAGTACAACACATATTCGCAGCATATAGAACAACATCCCACAGCAGGAGACAGAGGCAGAGGCAGTGGGATCTCAGAGTTTGAGAGCAGCCTGGTCTACAGATCAAGTTACAGGACAGCCAGGACTACATAGAGAAGCCCTGTCTGGAGAAACTAAAGATAAATAAATTAATTAAATAAATAGATACAATTTTTTAATTAAAAAAATTAAAAGCCAAATATCTTGAACTGGAAGAATACCATTGTAAGACTGGGTGTTGTCATCTATATTTTGCTTGTAAGTCTCCAAGAGTACTTGTTTCTACTTTATCTGCACAATAATTCAGAGACAATCAGTGCTGAGAGGGAAATTTTCCATAGAGGTATCATAATGGACTTTCATTGAGTAATCACTCATTCCTCAGGAATACACTGCTTGATTTATTAAAAATGTAAGCTTTTACACAGTGATACACTGTTTTACAAATTTGTAAACTGAGATTTAGAGAAGAGAGAAAAGCATGTATTCACACATATAGTCAGGAAATAATACTGAGAAACTAATTTTTCTCTCTATTATTACAAGTCCTTATTTTCAAAGATGAAAGATAAGTTGTCAGATGTTATAACATTGACAGTGAAGAAAATGAAGGCAGTATAGATCAAGTAACCCCCAAATTAACAAGTAATGAAAAAATGCTGTGAAAGCAGGTCCAGCATCTTAGGAGAACATATACAATAATGAAACTTGACTGATGCTAACAGACCAAGAAAATTATCATTAAGATGAAGTGTGAGCAAATGAAAAATCTAGGATGGGAGCCAGGAAAATCTCAAGTGGCTCAAACCATGCCAAAAAGGGTGCTTCACATTATTACAGAATTATTTTTACCATTTTAGAATACAAAGTAAACCAAAGCAAAGCAAATGAAACCTGAACAGATCTTAAATGTCCACTTCAGCTCTAATATAATTCCAGTGTTAGGGAGTGACTGAAACCCTAACAAGTACAAGGACTCACAGAAAGACATGGACATCTGCAATAAAGGCTAAAATGGCTAGGCATGGTGGAATACACCTATAAGACCTCCCCTAGGAGGCAAAGGGAGGAGGATTGCAAGGACTAAAGTTAGGACAGGATATGTAGGTCTATACCAGACTAGGGAACTACTGAGATGTTATTTCAAAAACTCAAGGTCTGAGCATGTAACTTTATAGCAGATATTAGTACTTGGAAGGGCCGGGTTCAAGCCCAACATGTATGCACACAAAAAGCCCAAGACAATCTTCTCCTCATTATGACAGAACCAATGGGGATCTTACCCTGAGCCCCAGGTAAGAGCTCTGGGTACAGACAAGTCGCACTGTACTTTTTACTTTTACTCATTTATTCTTCATTGTCACCATTGAGAATTTATAACTCATCTCATCCCAGCTGAGTAAATACTTTGAACTCCTGCTCCATGCCTGAAACAAAGGAGATGATATAAGTTGGCATTTGAATGCGGTCAGGATTTCCACAACATAAGTCAAAGCATTTCTCTGAAACACCCCAGGCCTTATGCATCCCTTAGATGAGAATACAAGCTGAATTATTTCACTTTCTAAGCAAAACAATTCAAAAGACACGGGGTATCAGAATAGACTATGCAGGACTAGCTGTGAAAAGACAGCAGGAAATACAAGAGGTCAGGAGGAGTCAAAGTGAGGTATTCACATCACCATAGCCATCAACATGCCCCCCGGGGCCAAGCTCCCCTGAGGTTCTGACCTTATCTCACCTTGGAGAAAGTTTCTGTGCAAATGAAAGATACCTCTGATCATGCAGCAACACTGGAGAGATGTCTTTGGATACGATCCAGAAGGTAGTGAAATCAAAATCATAAATCCCGTGGGTGCTTATCCCCGCTAACAGAGAAAAATAAGGAAGCCTCTGAGTGTTGCAACTGTTTCCATCTGTTCTCTTTATGTGTAACTGATGTAAGAAATTAGTGACTGCCAGAAGTCACTTGGTTTGCAATTACAGTGTTTAATGATATTAGTACAAAGTAGGAAAATGAGCTAGTCTATTCTCTAACAGAAAGCACAGATGAAGGTGAAATCAACTTCTGAGGCACTCTATCACCTATGACATCCTGTCTCATTATCTGAAGTAAAGGAGAGTTTCGACTTAACTTATGAGGCAGATGGAAAATCCCTAAGACCTGCTGACACAGGAGGGAAGGCACCATCAGAGAAGCAGCTGATTCTCATGATGAGCCAAAGCAATGATTTTGTCTCATAGGGTCAAATGGGACATAGACCTTGGAGTGTCGGTCCTAATACAAATTAACCTTCGACCTTTAGCATTGGTTCCATGTCAAAATCTGGTGCCACCATATCCATCCTGGTTTGTAGCCTGAACCTAGCAGCTCACGCATCCGTTGGTTCTGACTTTCCTTTAAGCCACCAAGGCATCAGAAGAAACGTCGTTGTGTTCCCCAGATCTTGATCATCTATTTCCATTTAAAAGGAAGACAGAAAAATAACTTCCACAGGGGGATTATGAATCTCTGTCCTGACAAATGCTCACAAGGAAACCACGCTCCAACATAATGAAACTCGATGTTCTTGCATAACCCAGTACTATAAATGGTCAAAAACAATGATTCTCCTAGAGTACATACAAAAATGTAGAGTTATTTTTATAGATTGTCTTTTAGTCAACAATGTCGGAAGAAAGAAAAACTCACAAGACATGCAAATGTTGAAAAATATTTTGTCTGTTGGAAGAACTAGATTTTAGTAGAAAATATATGCATTGTATAGAAAAATAGGTATGATGCCGGGCGGTGGTGGTGCACGCCTTTAATCCCAGCACTCAGGAGGCAGAGCCAGGCGGATCCCTGTGAGTTTGAGGCCAGCCTGGGCTACCAAGTGAGCTCCAGGAAAGGCGCAAAGCTACGAAGAGAAACCCTGTCTCGAAAAACCAAAAAAAAAAAAAAAAAAAAAAAAGAAAGAAAAATAGGTATGAGATTCTGAATAACCAATCTGTCACTGTTATCTGAGGACTTAAATACATCCTTTTGAGAAGTCTCCTTCCCAAAGTCTAAAATTCCTAGTGGTAAATATAAACAGTCTAGCTAACTTATACCGAAATATATGTATAAGTGAGCATGAGGATCCTGATATGCAGGAAGTGATTACTAAATCACTTTAGTAAGTGATTACTAAAGCCCATTTTGACCCTGCAAAATAATCAGATCTTGTACTTCTACTATTTGGGTTGGGGAAGAGAGTCACACAAATCAAATGAATGAATCGTAAAAACTGCAGAGAAATATAGTTTTATAATACAATTGTGGTAATTTGAAACCCATCACTGGGGTCACACATCATCCCTGTACTCAGGGCTTGGATACAATTGGTAGACTTGAAGGAGGTGAAGGTCATAGGAGTGCCCATGTTCTGCAAATTTTTTTAGAAAATCAAGCAAGTTTTTTTTTTTTAATCGTCCTTTGTTAAAATGCTCAGTAAGGCAGAGTTTGTTGTTTAATTTTGCAGCACTTATACATTTTGCTTCTGAAAGTATAGCAGAAAAACCAGATGTACATGGATGCAACAAATCATTTCATTCTGCTGCTCTTAGGATTATATTACCAAAGTTAAGGGTTTTGTCTTATATTATCAAATTTAGCAATCACCCTGCTTTGGAGTTCACAGAACATCTGCAAGTAAAGAAAATTTGGGTACATATATACGAGCCACCTGTGCAGCTTCTGCTGCTGAATTATTGAAGTAATATACCTGCTAATTTATTTTTATTTTTGAAAATTTCATACATGAGTATAATATGTCCAACCCTCCCCAACCTACCATGGGACATACAAATGTCCCCTGAATCCTCTCTAAACACAAATACATATATAATCCAATGAAAATACTTTCATATATGCTATTGTATATCATCCTTATTTATTGTACTTACTGAAATGAAAAAATACCCTATTTTTTGAATTATTATGGGGATAAAATATTAATAAATGACATTCACCATGAATACACATTTATTACATTATGAATAACTATGTTATTTGTGGCTATAATTTCTGTGGTTTTGCTAAAAATACCAACTTAGGCACTCATGCAAGGTTATTTTTTCTGTCTTTTTTGACTAAGGTGCTTTCAACTAAATATTAATTTGAAGCATTAGAACCATTCTTTCAGAGATCTCATAATAAAATCTTTCTACTTCTGGCAACTTCCTTTCTTAGTGTTATATTTTTATATATGCTTTTAGTTAAATGATGGAACAAGTAACTACAGAGAGGGCTTCGAAACAGAAAACCTTGTAAGTTCTTGTTTGTTTGTTTATTTCTTTATTTTTTTCTTTCTTTTTTTTTGAGATCAGTTTACCTGGGATCATGTATACTTACACTCAATGTAAATCAAAGGCAATATAATGAACCAATTTTGTCTTTATGCAAAAGTAAATTTATAGATAGTTATAATTTCACCATCACTGAGCCAAGTCCTTGGTATGATGGGGTTACATCTTAGGTAAGTTACAAATGCATGTATTTAGTTGTGAGCTGGAAAGATATCTCAGTATATGGCAGCAAGGTGGGGTCTTGAGTTTTATCCTTAGGATCTTCATGGTGAAACAAAAGAAATTACACTACCACATTGTTGTGACCTCTATATGTGCACTGGAGCACATGTGCACTGTTCCCCCTACTCCCCCACCCCACTCACAAAAGTTTAAAAAGTTTAGTTTCAGTGGGAGGGAGAGGAATAGTAGCAAAAAACAATAAATCGTATTTATAAAAACATCATAAGGAAACCCATTACTTTATATTTTAGCCTTTGAAAATGTATGTTAAAATGAGAAAGGAGCTGGGGAGATGAATTTGGAAGTTAAGAACACTTGCTGCTCTTGCAGTGGACCCAGATTTGTTTCCCAGCACTCACGTGACAACAAAAAGCCTGCTGTAACTCCAGTTTCAAGGGTTCCAATACTGTCTTCTGGCCCCTGTGGGTACAAGGTACACACACACACACACACACACACACACACACACACACACACACACACACACACATTCATGCAGGCAAACAGTTATACACATAAAGTATTAAAAATAAAGAAATAAATATTTTAAAAAAGAAAAACAAAGAAACAAAAGCTTAGTTCCATGTAAAATCGCACTGAGAGAGATTAGAGAGCCGACTGTGTCAGTAGTCAGACATCTGCTGTCCTAGCCTGAGGATCTGAGTTAGAGCCCAGGTGACCTTGCATGTGTTTGCCATCCCAGCACTGGTGAAGAGTGGACACAGGAAGATCCCTGATGATTACAGTCCAGTCAGCCCACTAGACCTGAAGAGCTCTGGGTTCAGCCATAAACTCTGTTTCAAAAAAATTAGGTGAGAAGACACCTGGCATTGAGTTTTGCCCTACACATGCCTGTGCACCAACACACATGTGTACCCACAAACAGATGCACACAAACATTTACAAAAATTAAGACAAAAATAATAAAATTACATTTGGAGCTCATAGCTTGACAATGAGGTATATTTCAGGCATGCTCATTAATAATGCATTCCACTCACATTAATGATATCATGCTGCAAAAGAATGCAGAATAGTAAGAACCAGTACACACTGAATACTCAACCTTCCGCTCAAAACTAAAGTCTCTTACCCTCACCACATCTTTCATCTCCCAGGTCGTGCAAGGCAGCTTTGGATAGGCATTAATCCTTTTAAAGTATCAATGTGATCAAAGTATAAAGAAGGAATAAAACGATTTGTAGGTGAAATTTGAATATTCTTGGAAGCTAACATGTGCCTGAATCTGTTGTATAATGTCTTTAACACATGAAAGCTTAAATGCACTGGGAAGAGAATGAATGGGAACAAAGCATAATGAGACGTATATGAAAATGCCATAATCAAATCCATGTTTGTGTATGTGTGTGTATGTGTGTGTGTGTGTGTGTGTGTGTGTGTGTGTGTGTGTGTGCGTGTGTGTAAATAGATTGAGAGAGAAACTGGGAGGGAAGAAGGGGGGGAGAGAGAGAGAGAGAACACCAACTATATGTTAAATCTTTTGCTAAGAACTGTGGACCATGGATTCAAAGATTGTTAAGACAAAAGTATTGCTCATTCTTAATATACAAATTGTTGTGGTGGTTTGAATGAGATATTCTCTACAAATCTTAGGCATTTGAATACTTGGCCCCATAAAGGTGGCTCTTTGTGAAGGATTAAGAGGTGTGGCCCTGCTGAGAGAACTATGGCACTGGGGGCAGGATTTAAAATAACAAAACACTTCCACAACTTGTGGTTCAAGATGTAAGCTCTCAGCTGCTGCTCCAACTACCAGCCTCTTGCCACCTCCACTGTACCAAGGTGGATTCTAAACATCTGCACCTACAAGTCGCAAATCAACTCTTTCTTCTTTAAGTTGTGTTTGTCATAATGTTCAATCAGTGCAGTAGAAAAGTAACTAACACACTTACATTGGAGGGCTTGCAAGTAGGTTGTCTGGATGGGAATAAGTCAACTATGAGTGGGACAAATTACAAAGTGAAGTCTAGAATGTAGCTAGCAAGCTCAGATAGGAAAAACATAAGGTCAAGGGATGCTTTTGAGTAGAAGCAAATTATTCAATGAAAGGTTTTCTCTGGTGATTCCTATTGGAGAACTAACCTCAGTCTCTACTCCGGTGGAAGTGAATTTTTGACTTACATTCTGTTGTCTTTCTATAAGCAACGATAATGACAGTGGCTTAATTGTTATCTTAAATGCCAAGTGAATGGCAGCTTTTCTAAAGGTTGGAATAGAACAAGCAGTATAAAACCTGTCTCTGGAGGGATGAAGAACATACGAAAGTGCTCTCTGGAGAAGAACAAAGTTGACATAAATATTAGAATATCGGAGCTTGCCAGATGAGTAAATAAGGAAAATTATTTTAAAAATATAAGTATAATCGAGATAACTAGGCAAACACATTCCCCCTTCATTCTGGAAAGTATGTCCACAGTTATATTTCTTTCAGGGGACTATTAATTGTAATGAGTCTTCTTCTGTCCCACCATGAAAGCTTGGCCTTACCTTAGGCTTGTTTCTAATTCTCTCTTATAACTTAAATTAATCCAATTATTTAATCTACATTTGCCTCTTGGCTTTTTACCTTTCTTTCTCATTCTGTGTGTCTGACTCATTCCATGTTTCTCTTGCGCCTAGATTCATCTCCTACTTCCTCTCTTCCTGCCTGGAAGTCTTGCCTGTACCTCTTGCCTAGCTATTAACCATTCAGCTCTTTACTAAACCGAACAACACAACAAAGTATCTTCATACAGTGACAGTGTACAAATATCTGACCACAATTAATGCATTCCATTTGGGATTTAGTAAGAGGTAAGACTGGGGAATGTGTCCAGGTAGTTAGGCAGCAGTTTCTATTCAAATGCAGGGTTGTATCATAGAAGATTCAGTAGAGAAGGACGAGGTTTTCCTAGAGGAAAAGAGGAGTTAAGCCATGTTGCCCATCTCTAAAACAAGAACAGTGTCAGTTTCTGTGACTGCCAGGGTTTACAGAATAGATGAAAATACGGCAACTTTTTCTCTGCATTCCTAGGAACTATCTAGATCTGAACAAAGCAATTCCCTCTGTCTTTACCCCATCTCTCCAGCATCTTCCCCGGCCTCACTCAAGGTAGTCTGAAAACTTTGTTTGTAAACATCCTGAAGAAACAATAAGTCTTTCTTGGAAAAAAATGCAGAATGCAAAATAAGGATGTGAGTTAGTGTCATACATTAGTGTCATCTCACTCCGAGCCTTAAAATCTGACTCATAACCAGCAAGTAAACAAATGGAGTTCTCCACTCACTCCCAACTTTCATGTACATGATACATGAATAATGGAAGAGAGTGGCTTCCAGGTGGGCTTGCTTTCTCCTTTACTCATTTCCTAGCACCTCTGCAGAATCCTAAGTGCACTGTCATTGTTTTAAGAAAACAAAGCCATATTTAACTGAGTTTTCAAGACAGAAAACAGCTTTTCTGTTTCAGCGACTTTTTTAAGAGACAGAGTCATCTGTCCTAAGGGTGGGACTCATTTAGTGATTATGATATCCAGACTCAATTATAATGTACCAATTTAATCTGTATTACGCCTTATCACATTGCCTTTTAGCACCAAATAAGCTGTGAAAAGTTATGCTGTAGCGCAGCCTGGACTTGGTGTCCATGCAGAGTGTTTGGGCCCTTATGTCCCTAACCTTACTTCTAAAGAAAGAGACATATGTTAGGAAAACCAAAAAGGAACTTTTAAAAATCATTTTTTTCTTATTTTTGAGATTATTATTAAATTATATTATTTTATCCTTCTCTCTCCTCCCTCCAGTCCCTTCCATATACCTTCTCATTCAAACTCATGGCTTCTTTTTTTTTTTATGAATTATTACTCTGTGTGTGTGTGTGTGTGTGTGTGTGTGTGTGTGTGTGTGTGTGTGTGTTCTTTGTATATAAAATTTAGGTAACTGAGATTAGGTTCATCAAAGCTACCTAGATATGTTTCCTCACTGACACCTGAGGTTCAGGCATCATACGAACAATAAAGTGAGTATATGGCCCAGACATTTCATGACCAGCCAACTTTGTGAAAGAAAAAGGTACATGATTGTTCTTTACTGTGGAAAGGCAATAGCTAAGAGAGAAACTCAGGAAAGATGTAACCACAAATGGTATTACCTCAGTATTTGGACTCATAACCTGTTTTGATGGTAACAAAATACAATTTGAGATTTTTTGGATTATACAAAGGTAAATTATAAAAACAGATATGCAAGAGATGGCTTCTGTTAAAATTTTAAAAAAAAAAATCCACGAAGACCAACATTCATTCATTCTGGCAAAATGTGACTTTAAAACTGGGTAATAAACATAAGAAAATAAGAAATAGAGAATCTTTAAGTCTTGTTAGCAGAAAAAAAGTGCTTGCACTGACATTTGAAGAATTAGTAAAATTAATGCTGACTGAAAGGATCAAAAGGATCAGAAAGGATCAAAAGGATCAGAAAGAAGGAGAATGTAAGCAAGGGGCTTGCATTCTTTGACTATAAGACTGAACAAGGGCTGGGCAGTGGTGGCGCACACCTTTAATCCCAGCACTCGGGAGGCAGAGCCAGGCGGATCTCTGTGAGTTCAAGGCCAGCCTGGGCTACCAAGTGAGCTCCAGGAAAGGCGCAAAGCTACACAGAGAAACCCTGTCTCGAAAAAACAAAAAACAAAAAAAAAAAAAAAAAAAAAGACTGAACAGGGAAAATGCCATTCAGTATGCCCAACACAGAGAAGAAGCAGGGGAGGATACAGAAGAAAAAGAGCTTGTCCAGACATGTAGGCCTTTGTAGAGTGTGAGGCCAGTGTTGCTTTGTACACAAAAAGAAAGCACAACCTCAGTAGATCTCTGTCAAGAGTTGTGAACACAATACCGAGGACGATGGAAGAGAAGAACACTGATGCAGGTCCACAAGAAGATTTGTTCCTCTAGAAGCTGAGTTTATAAGCAGGATATCTGAGAAGGCAGATTCATCTAGACTAGTAAAGAAACTCCTGTAATAACATAGGCAAGACATCTTAGATATTTGGAGTAGGACAATATCAGTGCAGATGCACACAAATAATATATACATATACATATACATATATATGATATATATCACATAAGTACATATGTGTGCAATACACACACACACACATACACACACACACACACACATATCAGCTGAACTGAGAGATTAGTTTGGTGTTTACTGAGATAGAGGGAGTCATTATACTCCTGGTTGGGTGACTGTCAATGGTACTCATTAGGAGAAATGAAGTATGGATTCCATTCACTACCTGGCAGGAAATGTGCAATGCAGAGATTATAGAGCCTCCTCAGTCATATACTCTTGCACACATGCAAGCACTTTTGCCATTTTATCAAAATCATTGATAAAAATGATAGTGTACCATGAAAGAAGCACAGTGAAGTCTGGATTGACCACAGTCACAGAGTGAATACAGCAGAGAAATCTTCATTATGGATGGATTCTCGACAACTGATTCACTTGCTTCCCTTATCAGATGCAGGCAAGTGTGGCCTCTCCAGTTCTTCTGAGATGTGGTATTTGAATTCTTCTTGTCTGAAAATCAACTTCTGATATTAACAACAAGGTAAGTTAAGTAGATAGATTTTGAACTACTGATACTGTTCAAAATCATGTCATTAGTCCATATATAGGGAAACTGAGGCCCAGGGAGCAGATAACATAGCCACAGACACAGCACACTGTAGTTGGAATTTTCTTTGGGCCTCCAACCAGCTCCCAAACAAAACCAAAGAGACTTATTATTAGTTATTAATGTACAACATTAGCTTAGACTTGTCCCACTAGCTCTCTTAACTTAATTTAACCTTTTTCTATTCATCTATGCTTTTGCCTCAGGGCTTTTAAATCTTTCCTTCATTCTGTATGTCCTACTTACCTGCTTCCTTTGTGTCTGACTGGCTGGCCCCTGGTGTCTCCCTGGCATCTCTCTTTTTTTCTTTCTTTAAGCCTAAATTCCTCCCACTACTTCTTTTCCCTGTCCAGAACTCCAGCCTATGCCTCCTCCCTTGCTATTAGCTGTCCAGATTTTTACTAGACCCATCAGGTGCCTTGGGCAGGCAAGGTAAAACAGAAACATGTCTATAAATAGTTAAACAAATGCATCACATCTTTACATAGCTAAATAAATATTCCACAACATAAACAAATGCAACATGTCTTTACATAGTTAAACAAATGCAATATATCTTTGCAGAGTTAAACAAATATTCTGGAATAACACACCATTCTACAATCTACTTCATCTGAGACAATTATACTTGCACATTGTCATTCTGTTTAAAAGCGTTCCTAAGTGCTTTTTAGCTTTTTCATTGTTTGGCAGACTCTGCATTATCATGGGAACAAACCAAATGTAATATCTCACCACCTAAGTTTACCCCAAACTACTATCTTCTTCCCTAAACTGTATAATTTTTAGATTTCTCTTCTTATTCTCATTTGTGCTATCAATAACATAAATTGTTTGCTTATTCATCTGTGTACAAATTTCACCCCAAGGAACCTAAACATTTAAACATGATTAAAAATAGAAACTACCAGAACAATGTGGATGATCTAGTATTTGACTCAGGTAAAATAAAACACACCACTTGGAGTGATGCTGGAGAGATGGCTCAGCATTAATAGCATTTGATCCTCTTGTATGGATTCCTAGCACCATATATCAGTTCAAAGCTGTCTGTAACTCTAGTTCCAGGGGATCTGACAGCCTCTTCTGGTGTATGGAAGTACTGCATGTGCATACACATAGTACACATACATACCTGGAGGGAAAGGAACTTGATGGGCTTCTTTGCTTCTTGCTTATACACATGTCTTGAACAGTGTGATAGTAAACACTAAAAACTATAAAACTATATGTCAGGAAAAAATGGCACCCTTGTAAGCTATATAACTTTAGAGTGTCAAGGAGTCAGAAAAACAAAGACTAGATACTGGGATAACAAGCCTCACCATCTACGCTACACACACACACACACACACACACACACACACACACACACACACACACACACACTCACTCCCTGGGGGGTGAATAGGGAGGGAAGGAGAGTGGATTTGATGCTGGGCAGGGCCTGATTGGGATTGAGAGTCACAGTCAGACTGCCTGTGAATCTGCATTAATCAGGTTTGGCTAAATTGCATGGTGTAAGGTAAAATGCAAAAAATCTCTGACCTTGAGTTTCCTCATCCATATAAAAAAAAGAGGAAGAATAACTTAACTTACTTCATAGTGGTCTTGTGAGAATTGGGTGATCAAATGTAGAATAGTTTTAGATTATTGTTGTCTTAGAGAATGGCAGTGTAAATTTTAAGTGTGCTGAGGATGATGATGAATATGTGAAATAAAAACCTAGAAAATATTGGAAAGACCTGGCTAATCCCCTGTAGATAGAGGTGATTTGTGACTGTACTATTAGAAAACAAGAGTTCATCATACATCGTAGCCAAAGAAAACCAGGTTTATCATATTATCCCAAGCAGTCCTTGATTTATTTCTGCAAAAAATGAGTCATTTCTGCTTAGGCAGACAAATCTCCTGCACATCTCTCTCTTTATTCTTAGCTAACTAATCAAATGAATAGTCTAAATAATAGACCATAAAATATGTTTATTGTGTTAGTTACTCTTCTATTGCTATGAAGAGACACTAAGACCAAGGCATCTTCTAAGATAAAGCATTTAATTGAGGGCTTGCTTATAGTTTCATAGGGTTGATCCATTACCATGGTGGGAAGCAAAGTATGATGCTAGAGTAGCTGAGATCCTTTATATCCACATCAGGCAGCTGAAAGAGAGAGAGAGAAAGCAAGTGATTGAGCAAGAGAAAGAGAGACAGAGAGAGGCAGAGGGAGAGAGAGAGAGAGAGACAGAGACAGAGAGACAGAGACAGAGAGACAGAGACAGAGAGACAGAGACAGAGAGACAGAGACAGAGAGACAGAGACAGAGACAGACAGACAGACTAGGCAAAGCCTGGACATTTAAAGCCCATTCTCAGTGACACACCTCCTCCAACAAACACATAACTCCTTCAACAAGGACACCTCCTAATCCTTCTGAACAGTTCATCAGCTGGGGACTAAGCTTACATAAGCCTATGAGAGCAATTATCATTCAAACTAACACAGTAATCAATTTTAGGTTTTTTAAAATACTTAGTAAAATAGATACTATGTATGAAGTATCAGGTGTCCATATAGAGGTTAAAAAATATCTTCATAGTCAACATACATGATCAAGAGTACATATCTCTCACCTGAAGTAGCAGGAAACTTCTTTTCCTTTAAATTGTCAACTATTTAAAAAGTAAGGTTTGAGGACCCACTTATAGTGAACAATCTCTCATCAAGGTGTCAGGAGCTCTGGATTTTATTTTATTTTGTCTCCAAGCTATGGTAGTTCTTCACTTAGTAGAGACCATAAAACAAGGGAACTATGCGCCAAAATGTTTTTTTAGTTGGCATTTCTTGATGTCATCCTAAGAAGTTTGAATACCACAGATCTGATTTTATGTCTGCTGAATAAGCCAGTGACTGTCTAGTGTAATGATTATTAACATCCAATGTTGGAAACTTTTTAAAAACATATCTCTCCATTTTATGTGACCCAAAAATTGTTTTCAAAGTGGTATTTAATGAAGGAAGTCAAAGAAAGTATGAGGAAAGGTGAGTCCTCCAGATGTAATTGCTTCTTGAATCCTGAGTCTGTGGCAAATTTTCCTTCAGGAAAAAAAATAAGTTGGGATAGTTTGTTCTGTGTATATATTGTTCAAACACAAATCATTTTTGTCCTTAACAACAACAACAAAAAATATGTGTTCAGTCAATGGCTGTCAGCTACCTTCAGGCGAAGTGTTTAAGGCTCTCTGTCGCTTTCACATTTGCAGCATCATGCATTTTAATTAGGGATGCTTACAAACCCAGTGCCTTCCTACCTGCCACCTAGAAATGACCGTTTGAATGTTGCAGAAGACAGTCATCCTAGATGAAAAGAACCGAGCATCTCAGAAAAAAAGGACTGAAACTCATGAAATGAGTTTAAAACCTCAGGGATTACAGTGAAAGATTCAATTTGCATTGAGCTGATATAGACATCCCAATGTCAGTGGCTCAATTTCCATATGCAATATTGATGAATGTGATCACAGTTACCATTCAAGAGTTTTCCTGTGTGACAGTTTCACTGTACAAATGTTATTTTACAGCCGTGGCAATTTAGATTTGAAAGGTAAAAATAGCATACCTAGAAAATGAGGATTAGAGCCCCCAAGTCTCACTGGAACATTATCTGATGACATTTGCTATGTCCTCGTTCTGTGGCCACACCACCTGTCAAAAAGAAAACCTTTTTGAATACAATAACAAAAATGAAGTGAAGAAGAAAGGGACCACACAACTGATGCAAAAAGATACAGAACCCCAGAAAAAAATAGTTGTTATCAAAATAGATGGGGAAGGAGAAAAGGAAGGAAAGAAGGAACAACGGAAGGAAAGGAATGCAGAAGTCAACCTAAAGACACAAAGTGTTTTTGAAAGAGCTGAGAAGCAGCAGGGATGCACCCAAGACTGGATTTTTGTGACAATGCAGAGAGAGAAGGGAGCAAGAGGGATTTGCTTGTACGCATGTTAAATTCTAACAGTTCCCCTTAAGGAGCACGTATTAGTGTCTCTTTTGATCAGTAAGTCAATGTTTCAACGCTGTTATCTCTGCCTTCCTTGTGGCTTTTAATAATCAGTTTTGAAATTGAAGTATTTTTGCAGACATACTGGAGGATGCTCTTCTCACTTGGCTGATCATTTAATCCGCCCTGAAGCTGTCTGTTTGTCTGCAGGACAAGGTTCTCATGCAGATTGAAAGTCAGGGAACACCAAGAATGAGGCAGGTGTCTCAGCACAAATTAACTTACATAATGGCCTTGTCAATCTACCCTTCCCTCAGATTCCATTTTATTGGTGTATACTAAACTGGATCAGTCTCTGTTTGAGTCTGTTTCATTCCCACTCATCAATCAGTTATCTTAGTTATCTCAGCTTGTTCGAATTCCAAGGAAACATTACACTTAATTGCCTGCCATAGCAATTGGAAGAACACTTCTACCACCAGTGGGGAAGACAGATGATGTTGGGCAGACAGGTTTCTGGGAGTACAATAATTAGGAAGCCAGATCAAGGAGCAAATGAAGATCTCTATGTGTTAAGTGGTCATAAGGGTTAATTCTTCTAGAGGTTAGGAAACCAAGGCAGTTTCACAAGGACATGAACTGGTTGGATTCCCGAAGTTGAACCAGAAGTAGGTCACTTCAAGCTGAGGAAAGCATACAAGCTTATTTGACAAAAGTAACTTAATCTAATTGTATAATTCTGCGTGATATTTTTAGTGGTTGTTTTAAGAGATTTTTTGAGATTAATCTTAAAAATATGTCCAACCTTAATCAATTAGACTTGTCTGCCATGGTTACAACACTGCAGATGAATCTGTGTTAATTGCTACATTCAAATAATTCAAAGGACCTAATGAGCCAAAGGCACCAGAGTCAAAGGAAATGCAAGGACATTTCACATAGTTGGTGTGGCAAATTGGTTAGCTGAGTGAATTTGGGGGCAAATTTGAAAATATACTAGATGTAATACTAAGGAAAATATACAATGAGAAAATACTCATTAACATATTTGTTAATCACTACTCATTGTGAAAGTCTGCTTGAAAAAACTTGTCTGACTTAAGCTGACAAGTGTTCCATTTGCACAATTCAGACAGAGCCAGTCTTTATTTCCCAGATGTCAACAATCATCCAAGATAATGTGTTTGTCCCTACTACATATTGTCTGTTATGCAGTATATACTTACTTAAAAAAAAAAAGATATGATACCCACATTAGTAGACATATTAGTAGGGGTGATAGGACAACTGCCAGGTATCTGGAAGGTAAGAGCTTATGCTGTAAGAACAGTAGTCCATGTTAAGATACTGTGGAGAAAGAAGAGCAAAGATGTCTTACAGGAGCAGAGGAAGCTGTAGAAGTAGGTTTTAGAGGTCAAACAAGATGACCATTTCCAAAAGCTGCAAGGAGTGTTGAAGAAAGTAGTTTTGGCCAAAGAAATGAAAATATTCAACAGGGGAAGGGAAGAGCAACTGATACTACCATGTGCCTGTCTAACAACAACTGTGCTCACATGCCACAGGGACTGCACACTAGCACTTGGGCATTTACTGATGCTTCTTACTCCACATTGTGGTATATTAGAATACACGTTTGAGCTATTTACTGAACACTGAAGCAAGCACTCTTAATATAAAATCAAGACAATAATGATTCAAGGAATTCAGGGTGTGTCTTGGATCCACTGGCAGTGAAAGAGAGATACCAAGGAAAAAACAAGTCAAATGAAAAGTATTCTATCATGTAATATCTTGTTTTCTCCATCTATGGTGATTGATATGAGCAAGGGGGGGGGGAGGGTCAAGATCATGATGGGGAAACCCACAGAGACAGATGACCTGAGCTAGTGGGAACTCATGGACTCTGGACTGACAGGCAGGGAGCCTGCATGGGACCGAACTAGGCCTTCTGAATGTAGGTGACAGTTGTGTGGCTTGATCTGTTTGTGGGGCCCCTGGCACTGGGATGAGATTTTAACCCTAGTGCATGAACTGGCTTTGTGGAGTCCACTCCCTGTTGCTCAGCCTTAATGCAGGGGGTAAGGGCTTGGTCCTGCCTCAACTTGATATACCAGACTTTATTGAATCCCCATGGGAGGCCTGACCCTCTCTGAGGAGTGGCTAGGGGATGGGGTGGTGGAAGGTAGAAAGATGGGAGAGGAGGGGAGGGAGGGGGAACTGTGGTTGTTATGTAAAATGAAAAAAAGAACATTTTTAAATTTAAAAAAAAGAAGAAAGAAAAGTATGCTATCATAATAGCCTGGTTCCAGTCCTCAATTCTCTTTCCTGGGGTATCACATTATAATACTATCTCTAGTAACATGATGCTGGACAAGATATTTAAGCTCTCCCTTTTCACACTTCTCATTTGCAAACACAGACCTTGAGAGTGCTTATACCTTGGAGGTTCCTGAGCAGTTGAGCAGTTGGAGTGGAGTAAAATCACCAAGAACAGTCTTCTTGCATTTTTTTTCTTTTAAGTTTGCAATTACTTTGCAAATGGTATTTCTTCCTCCTATTGCTCCATATTCTGGCAAAAAATTCACCCAAATTCTAGCACTGTATTTGAGTACAGCTGCCATGAAGCTGTAATAGATAGACTTTGTTATATAGTTCTCAGCATTGTTAAGGATTAATAGAAGTATGCCCAAGGTTTTCAGCCTTAATGATAAGGTTCTTCTGGGCTTGCCTATTCAGCTATCATGGCACATAGTCTGCTACTCTTCTTGGATCCTGCTGTGTATCCTCACTTCAGTCACACCCAACTACTTCCCAGAGTAGCTAAGAGGCTCCTAAGGTGAGACAGTCAAAAAGATATTCAGAGAAGTGAAGTGATATCTCCAAGGATGTCCTCAGATGCCTAAGCCTTCGCGTTTTCATCATCCCTTTCTGCTGCAGCACTCGAGAGCTGTCCTTATACCCAAATTATGTCTTCACATTGTCTGTCTCTGCTACTTGACTGAGATTTTGAGGGCATCTTATCTCATTCATCTTTTAATTATCTGCACCTGGTCCTAAGTAGGAAACAACATGAGGTTTAATGCATGTGGATGAAAACTGGGTCGTCTTGCAGATGTATTTGTATATGCACTTGTTTATACGTTAATAAGACACTGATTTCTCACGGATTAATCAAACTCAACACTGTCATGGCTACGGACTCAACATAATGCCTTAGCACTTAATGAGATACACTTACAGTGAAGTGTTCAAAGGTAATGACAAGCTAGACAAGGTTGCCTGCTATAAGAGATCCTAACCTCACACATGCAAATTGCACCCACCATTTCTATTTCTCATATCGTACACAAAATGACAATGATCGGACTTAAAATTTCAGAAAACAATATAAATAGAAGGATGAATTTTTTCCTGTATTTTGATTTATTCATTAATATAAATAAGCTTAATGCTGTATGTGTGTATGATTAGCAGCATTTCCTTACATACAGTTCATGTTATTAGAATTTTACTCTGATCTAATGAGAGAGGTGAGATAAAGGTTCATGAAAAGGAAACCATATTTTCCTGCTTTTACTGAGAGGTAGCAGAAACAAAAATGGGCGGGGGGTGGGGAGAGAGTGTTGTATAGGTGTCAAAATGATATTGACAAAAGGCAACAGTAGTAAATTTGCATTTCCATCTTGACTGATTCAGGCAGTATGAACAAATTTACCAGGGCAGGTAGAAAAAAAAAAAAAAAAAGAGTGGGAAGGGGCCTGCTACAGGTTTTCAAGAAACAAAACAATACAGATCATTTTTAAAGATCCTGTACCTACTAAAGGGTAGGGCACAGAACATGTTCCAGATTTTCTATATACAACATATATGTTCACCAAATGCTTTCTAAAACTGTGCAATTGCATGTTTGGCCTTGATTGGAACTTTAGAAATAGTGTTGGCTTGTATCTAATTATGAGTATCCTTACCTAAATGGCCTGCATACACCACTGCAAGACATGAATTACAGAAAAAAAAAAAAATAGACAAACCAGGTCTTGTGGAATCCACCTGGTAATCACAATCCTGGTAGATGTGTTGGGACCTCATCTCAAAACAAAACAACAAAAAGGACCAGACTCTTTCACAGCACAGGATGCTTAGCATTTCCATCTGTTTTTCCTCCATCTCTCTTTTCACACATCTTCTCTCCCTCCCCTCTTCTTCTTTCTCCTCATCTCCTCTCTTCACTTTTCTTTGTAAAATGTTTCTTTTCCTCATTCAATAGTCTTGGTCAGTAATTCAAACCAAAGGAAAACATAAACGGTCCTTCACCACTAAGCCCTCAGGACTTCAGTGATTTATAGTCTCTTTCCTCAGCAATATTTGCTACAAAGCAACTGGAGGTAATATTTAGAGGAAGTGGATATTTTCCACAATATCACCTCCTACTCCTCAGAGCATTTCCTGGATATCCATCAGCAGTTCATAAAGACTTTAACACTGTATGAGCAATATGTCGACTTCCCTTTGCAATGGCAAGGAAAAACATATAAAAATAAACTTCCACTGAAGAGGACTGCAATGTCTCCCCAAATGAAACTGGCTGATAAACCAAATAAAATAGGCAGAAAAAAATGGAAGTTGATTTTTGCTTGTTTTCACGTACCCTGCCCAAAAGTTGTACACTGGGAAGATTTACTTCCTTTATTTACTTTTGTCTCTGAAAAGAGGAAGGCAGTCGTGTTTCCTTACGTGTATATCTAGGATCTTAACGGAAGATAATGATTATTGTTGTTAATATTTTATAAGAAATCAAAGTAGAGATATCTGGAACACTTGAAATTGAATGAAAATTTAAAATCCATAAATAATGCTTTAAATGTGTATACTTCCCAAATTAAAATACACTTCCCAAATTAAAAAAGACAATTTACTTGGTGATGGCTCTTTGAAAGGATGTTGATTTAATATAGTGTTTTTGTTCTGCAAGCTGTAGTCATGCATATAGTTACATTGCTTTTCTTTTTGTCTGTGCACCATCTGTGTGATATAATATTTTAATCAACTCCCTTCTTCAAAATGCAAAATAAACATTTGTTTAAAAGGGAACCTTATATCCATACCTAGAAATAGGAATGTTATTTTTACTTACCACACTACAAGGTAAACTTCGAAATAAACTGAATGAATGCAAAACATTGTTCTTAGATTTAAACAAGACACTTGGAGTCTGCTTAAGGCTCTGATGACAAGTCAGCAGCATTCTGCTTGTTAGTGGCATCAGCACAGGCAGGAATAGAAATGTTCTCTCTTGACAAAAATTAGAAAGATAATTGAAAGTGAGTAATTTACCACCTACTTTTTCCATGGAGCTAGGATCTGTGTCACGCCAGAAATCACAGCACCAGGGATACTACTTGCCTCATGCCAGATATTGGGCTCTTCTAAGAACTTTGGGTCAGACACAAACCATAGATAGAAAAGACAGTAGTTTCTGAACAGATGCAGGATTTGAGGAAATCCTTATATTTCACATTCTTGCTCTGCAAAAGGCAAGTGATTACACCTGCATCTCCAAATCATTGTGTGGGATAAACAGAATGACGTCATGTAAAACACTAGCACTGGGTTTCTCAGTTAATTCAAATTATCATTGACTCTTAGCACACTTACCTTCCTATTTAATCTATACCACAAACATGAAGAAGTCTCCATCCACTTAAGCCTCCGTTGCTATACGTTGTGTCTTCCTTCTTTTCACAGGAAGCATATCTTGTAGAATTCAAGCTTTGCCTGAACTCTGAGTTTATTGATATTCTTAGGAAATTATAACCAATATTTTGATAAAGTTAAATCTGCCTATCATAGTGTGAATTCCATTAGCAAAAGGAATAGATATAGATGGACACATAGGTAGGTAGGTAGGCAGGTAGATAGATAGATAGATAGATAGATAGATAGATAGATAGATAGATAGATAGATAGATAGATAGATAAACAGGTAGACAGACAGACATATGGGCAGGCATACAGATGACATATGAGTGGAGTAAACTAAGGTTCTTGAAGAAACGTTAAGACATGTATGTGCTTTACAGTTCCTGAACACTGATAGAATGACTTCATGACTGTGAATTAATTAAATGCTGCAGATTGAAGGTCAAATTATTTTGGACTAACTTTAGTCCCCTTCATAACTATTTACTTCCAACTTTTGTATCTTAACTTATATTCTTTTAACTGTTAGACAAATCTTTTGAAATGTATTATATACTCTATCTCTCTACAGCCAAGAGTGTTCTAACATTTGAAGGTTATAGGATAAAGATCCCTGTAAGGCTTGGGAAGGCTGCAGAATGAAGTCCAGAAGGTATAATAAAAACATTGTCACATTGTCATATGAGAAAAGAGAGTTGACTGAACACCCTAGTGAGGCCATCTAAAACTCAGAGTGCCCAGAAGTAATATGAGGCTCACTATAATACAAGACTACACATCTTTGAGTTAATGCATGTGCCACAGGAATGTACTTTTAGGAATACATATAATAGGAAGGCTCCCTAAATGAGTAGATAAACCCTTGCAATGCAAATAAGCTGTGTCACCACTCTAAAGTCTCTTGAAAGCAGTGAGTCTGTATGCAGTGGGGCTACTAAGCTTTCCTGTCTCTCTCCCCTGGCTACTTTCCTGCCATGTGAAGTGAATTTCCTCTTGAACTGTTTCTGCTTTCTGCTGCCATTGTGTATCTCTGCTCAATTCTTTGTTTGGAGGCATAAAAATCTAAAACTCTTAGAAGTAAGCACAGACTCCCCAAATCAGGCAATAATACCTGCTCTATTGTAATCTGCTGACTTGCTGTCGTTGTTGATGTATTTGACAAATGCACTAATTTTTTATTTTTCTGTGCCGGTAAAAGTGCATATACCATTCAAGGTCAGCAGAATTCATATTCCCAAGCCAAAGTCATTTATGTTTACTCAGAATATGGAATCTTGTAGGCTCTTGGGTATCAAAGCTGTTTTAGATCTAAGGCAGATAGGTAATAGATAGAAAGATGATAGATAGATGGATAAATAGATGATACATAGAAAGATATAGATGAGGATGATAGATGGATAGATTTGATAGATAAGCAGATGATAGATAATAGATAGATGATGATACAATCAAGTGACATAATGATAAAATACAAATTAATTACCTCTAAATGTGTCTAAGTAGAAAGATTTTGAAAGTAGTAAGATTATTCTCTGAAATGAAACTTTGAAATTAAGTCATTTATGTATAACATTCTGGAGAAGAAAAATGTCCTTCTTAAGACAAAAAGCAACTGAAAAGTCCCATCAGACTCCTCTAAAAGGCTTCTTGAACATCAAATATCTTTTGCAAAACACTTCATTGATTTAAGTGTAAATTAATCAGAAATGCACTGATTCCATCTTCCCTAGAATACACATGGATTTTCACATTCAGATGCATAATGCTTTTCCTATTCTCCACGTCATCATTAGAAAGAGCCTTTTAGGTGCTCAAGGCTGACTCCCAAGCATGCAGCTTTGCCCTTGATCCTTGCAAAGCAAGAGAAGTAGGCACTTTGCCAGCGAACTTTTTTGGTTCTCCATCTTAATATGAAGGAGAGTAATGTGTTTCTTAGAATTCCATAAAGAAACAAAATAATTAATAAGCAATGCGACCTTGTCAGTCTTGGTCTCTTTGGGCAGGAGACAAGCACTACAGCAGAAACTAAGGTGTTAAAATAATGGAAATATGTTAGCCAATTTCTACTCTGACCAGGTGTCTCTGGTTTCCTCACCTAAAAAATGGGGGTACAGACCTATTTATCTTGCAGCTCACTGTGGGGAAATATAAGATAATAAATCAATAAAAATTTATTGAGCATTTCTTCTGTGCTCCTGGGGATTCAGAGACAAATAGCCAAAATATGTTTTCTGCTCTTAAAGGAAAATCTCAGCTCTGGATAGTGGGAATCTATTTTAAAGCTTTGTCTTTGGGGATGGAGTGGCATGTCGGAGGGTATAATAGTAATGGGAACAGTAAAGTTGGCTTGATGGGGGGTCACTTGCTTCCTGAAAGGGACATCGCTTTATAAACACTCAGGTATTAAATTATGAGCTGCTAAGAGGCAGAGGTATATATTCATTAATACTCATTGCCATTGTTATTATGATTGCTATGAGTGGTACTTATTGTGATCATGCATCACCATTAGGGATCTAACCTGTCTTCCTATGTTCACACTAATTGTGTCAGTCAGACATAGCTTTATATCATTTTGATTATTCAGCCTTTAGTTCTGCTTTCTTGACTGTTTTATTTTTGTCCAAGGAGATTGAGTTTCCTGGGTTTGCTTTGTTTTAACCATGATTTTCTCTCTCTCTTCCCAGTGAAATCTGTTATCTCCTTGAGTTCCCTACTCCGATCTGTTGGACCATCTGATTTTCTAAGTCCAAATCTGGGTCTATGTCTAGTTAGCTGCTGAAAATAATACCATAGTTACTTCTGCAGCCATATTCACTTATTGATCACCTTAAATAATATGATCGCTAAACATGGACTATAGATTGGGCTTTAAGCTAAGTTTAGAAATTGCAGATACGAATAATAGACTCCTCCTTGCTGTCCAAGAAAGAAACAGCTCTCACCTCAAAGGGATAAAATGAGCCATGTATGAGTGAACATGTTTCACTGAGGTAGCAGTTTCATGAGATTTTATAGTAATAGAATAAAGAAAGTTATAATATAACACAGTTTTCAAACATGTTGGTATGTATATTAGGCAGGTAAATTACAGCAAAGCAGGAAATACTCTGCTCTAAGCCTTGGATGCTGTCTTATAGCATTCTTACTTAGCTCTTTGGTTGGCAAATACTAGGGGTCTGTTCACAAAGTCTAAAGGATTATCTAATAGGCACAAAAAATGAACATATGTGCAGGAGTCCAGTGAATGTATATTAAGTGGGCTTAAGATGCCCCAAGATAACATAGATCTGGACATGCAGGATTCAAAACTCTTAACATCATTGAAATTAGACACAACTTCTTTCCAGCCACTCTTAGTCATACTATTCAAGGAGTTCAGAATCAATCAAGTAATGACAGCAGACAAAGAAGCATACATAACAGGACAGTATATGAAGCCCCACACTAGATAGTAAATAGTGACAGGAGCATGTAAGTGGGCAGATGAGTAAAGACTGAGAACACACTTCTATTGTGTAGCTAGTACCAGTAACGTGAAACGTTTCCACCCCCCTTAGAGTGGGGAGGGAGGCTCCTAAAACTGAAAAAAAAATAAAGCGACATTATAAAAGCAGTACATAATTGCTGAGAAGAAAAAGACAGAGACTACACAGCTGAGCTGCCTACAAATGATGTCTGAAGTCCTAATAGTGCAGCTTTCATGAGTTGACCAATACACTAGGTTTCTCGTTGATGCAGATACCTTTGAGTCACCCATGCTGTTGCAAGTAAGCACTTATCCATGCTTCTGCAAGTAACCCAGTAAACTTCTTGGTTCTCTGAGCTATACGAGGGTGGAATCATTTGATGGATCTTCCATTTGTGCAATCCCCAAGCAGATTTTTTTTTCACATGTCAATGTCACACGGCAACATTATATTTGTGGTTGTGTTAGTTAACTTTGTGTTTCGGTGAGAAAATACTTGACAGATTATAGGGAGAAAAGATTGGTTTTTGGCTCTTGGTTTTAGAAATTTCACCTGAAAGTTTGCATTGTTGTCTTCTGGTCTGTGGTGAGGCAGTAAAATAGTGAGGAGGTTATACTGCCCTCTGGAGGCTGGGAAGTAGAAATGAAGAAGGGCCAGGGCTCTAATATAGACTACAAGGATTTGCCTCTTTGCTCCCATCAAAGCCACATCCTAAAGATGCTAAATCTTTCAATGATGTTACTGGCTTCCAGTCCTCTAGCACATAGACTACATGTAGCACATTTTACTCCAAACCACAAGAGAGATGGATATGGAAATACAGCATGAGTATTATTTATTTGAGAGAGAATGTCATATCTTTATGTTCAGGGTCTGTTCAATCAGTTGATCTCCATTAGTCTCAGCATGTAGAGCCAAACCTAAGGGCAACTCCAAGGAGTGACTCTGATGTAGGTGTTAGGAGTGAGACCCTCAATATTAATCAGCAACACAATAATGCATATTCAAGTAGATAAATAATTAATGTCAAAGAAAATAAAGTTGCTCATTTTATAAATTAAAGCCTCAGTCAAGATCTGGGAAAAGCCGTACCGTCGTCCTCCTCAGCCTTGATTCATGAATTCTACCCAGATTTCTTCCCTTAAGGCCTTTCTATCTACAAGGCTATTCAGAGTTTGATCTTGAGAGCCTATGGCTTCCAGGGAATTAGATGAATAAAGCAGCCTCAGCAGAGGTCATCTGGTATGAAGCTGACCCACGGTTGGCACAGCACTTTACCTCTTAAGTTCTGGCCTGTTCAAGAGCATCCTGCCAAAAGTTCTGTACCCAGGCATGAATATGGATGGCCAATCTTTTTCCTTGTCTCTAAGCTCTGGTGCTTTCCTGACTTACAGCTTATACTGGAGGCCATTTCATTGGATGGTGGCAGATTTCTCCTTCTATAAAATCTTCCTTTATCTCGTGTATGCCTTATGAAAAATCACGCTATTTCTCCTTTAGGTCATTAAATAAGAAATATTAAACCATGTTTCATTATCAGATTTCAAGACTGAAATAACTTGCTTCTAACATTAGTAGATTTTAGTTTTATAATTATTTAGATAGGAGAAGGGCAGATAGAATAAAAAAGCCTGCCTTTTTTCTTTCTTTCTTTCTTTCTTTCTTTCTTTCTTTTTCCTTTTTGGTGGTGGAAGAACTTGGGAGTGAACTGAGAACCTCATTCACACTGGGAGGTAAATATTAAACCACTGAACTATTTGTAAATCCCAAGAAAGACTAATTTTTTCCTCCGAGAAATATTGTTGCATGAACAAGGTATAAACTATTTAGAAAATGACAATTTAGAAAAAGATGCAAGGAGGGTGGTTTGCCTGGAGCTCAGAATGTGCTGCAGAACAGTGGGAGGTACCATTTGAAGGGTGATGGAGAGCTGGCAGAATGTTTTGTCTGGCCAGGAGACAAAAAGAAAATCATACAATTAGGACATAATACACTCTACGGATGTAGGAAATGATCTATTCTCTGGCTGTCTGTTCTTCTCAAGTAGTGGGGATATTACAGGGTCACATAAGAGAGGATGACTACATGCATCCATAACTAGATAGTACTCTTTCAACATCCTATGAGTGAAACATTCTTATACACACAGAGACAAGTGAGGCCCAGAGAAGATATCAAACCAGTTAATTAGCTAGTCAAAATTAAGGAGATAATCATGCTATTCCAAAAGATGAAACAATACTTTTAAAGGGCCTCAAATACCTTACTTTTTGTTGCAAGCATCAGTCCCTTTCTGTGATATCTAACTAAGTCATAGGACATCCCAACTCCATTACTATAAAATGAAGACATGCTGTAAAGACTCTTCTGTCTCTAAAAGCCTGTTACTGAGAAGCTTGTATAATAACAGACCTGCTCTTCTCACACAATTGTTGCAAAGATCACATAGGAAAGTCAGTGTGTTTAGACTGATATAAAGTACTATACAAAGGTTAATTGTAGTAATAGAACTGTGATAATCTTAAATAACAAAACTGAGCAATTAAACACGACTTTGAATGTGTTTTCATTCTATTATTCCCAAACAACATCCACGAGTATATGAGTATATTTATTATGCTGAATCAGAATCACTTCGCCTAACTCCCCTCCCCCTCTCCCCCGGAGCTGAGGACTGAACCCAGGGCCTTGTGCTTGCTAGGCAAGCGCTCTACTACTTACATAAATCCCCAACCCCCTTTGCCTAGTTGTTTTTAAGAGATATAAATTATCTTTGAAAGGTTTGGTTTAACTTAGTACCTGTGGATTCTGGGGTATATATTGTAGACCAATTTACCACTAGGTGTTGTGATAGTGTTTGCAAATGTAAACATTAGCTTCTGTTTAATTTCAACTGATGAGTCCTTTGTACATCGTGATAAAACTTGAATTAAAAGTAGTTTATAAGGGGCTGAAAGTATCCCTCTGTGATAGAATGCATATCCAACTTTAAGGAGAAGATAGATTTGAGTTCCTGTATGGCACACACATAAAAAGTAGATTATTATAATCTCACATTAGTGCAATTTTAATATTGAGAAGTAGCATCAGGCAGCATCCATCTTGATTTATACTTTTTTTTTTATTTGTTGTTACATGCATGTGTGATTGTGAATGATTACGTGGATGTGAGTGCAGCTGCCCTTAGACACTGGATGGGTGGGTCCACCAGAGCTGGAGTTATAGGCCCAAGGTGAGTGTTTGGAACCGAACTCAGGTCTGTTAGAGCAATGCACATTCTTCAACACTGAGCCATATTTTCAGCCTTACTGTCAGACATTTTAAATATAAATTGTAGTCTTATTAATTGTGGGATCTGGGAAGAAATCACTTAAATTTCCTGATCCTTAATTTTGTGGTACATTGAAGTATGGAAGGATGAAAATAATGACTACTCTCCACAGAGTTTCAATAATTAGAGATGCTGTGAGTAAACAATCCAATGGGGCATATTATATGGTTGCTTGCCTTACTCTGCATTTGCCCTTTAAAATATTAAAGTCAGAGGATGCTGACCAAACATAATGCTGCATAATAATATCAATAAAAGAAACTCCAAGTTGTGTAACAGGTATCTGGAATCCAGTCATTTGAATAATGCCTTGGCATTTCTTCTGTGCTTAGGGTAACTATTTAATGGAGTGTTTGTCTGAATAAAGTTACCTTCTGTTATTATTATTTTGCATAAAATATAGGGAGATATGCCCAGTGTATGTATGTAAGATTCCTTTCTCACTCTTTAGCTATATTTACTATAGGCAGCCATGTTTGCAGGAACCACTACATTTTTCTTTTCTGAGTACTTTTTGCAGGCCTTATCATTCCAAATCTCTTAAGCAAATTCACTATTTACAGTGGCAATGGTTTTAACGCCACGTTTATGAAAATACAGAATCTTGATTATATTCCCCTATAGACTACTGAGGAGAATTTGAAACCCTGTTAGTAGATGAAAAGTGAGTCCAACTGTATATCAAATTGGGGCTGAGGAACTGAAATTGTTTTATAAGCTTCAATTAAGCCTCATACCACCCCCCTGAGGTAAGAAAGAAGTATTATGCGCTTTTATGGAGACACAAACTCCAAGCCCATGGAGAGGTTAATCAATTTGCATCAAAGGCCTTATAGCTGGTCTGAGGTGGAAGTGGGAACAAAACAGAATTTCTTCCTGGGGAGCAACTTACCTTCTTTTATTTGCCTGATTACCACAGCGCATGAAACTTGGGGGAAAATCTTGATGAATGCTCAAAAGAAACCCCTGAGAAAGGATTAACGTTCGCTTTACAGTTTAGTAAATGAGTGATTTGTTTTGCATGCAAAAGCAACAACACCTTTTTTGTTTTGCCAAACACTTGTGTGGAAATGACCCTGCTGAGGAAAGAAAGAGGGAGAGTGGAGCAGTTCAGGAATGAGGACAATTGGTGGATTGCTTTTTTTCTTTCTTCCTTCTGCTTCTTTCTACATTGCAACCTGCGCAGATATTGCTCGCTAGAGGGCACTTGAAGTAGAAGGAAAAAAAAAAGCTTCGATATCCATCTAACAGGACCGGTGCCTGCGCAAGCAGAAGAGAAACGGACAAGCAGTAGCCAGTTTCCCACACGGCAGCACCTGTAATAAATGAGCAAAAACATCCTTAGACAGCAGTATTCAGCTTTGACTGACAAAGAAATCCTGCACACAGTCTCTGAAATGGCATTTTCTTTCAACTTTTCAGCATTTCTCAAATGCATGCACATGTGCCTTTCTCTTTAATAAATGACTTGATAACAACTAATCAGAACCAGAAACCTTATTTGATGCATAAGAGGACAATGTCCCAGCACTTCCACTTATCTGAAATCATCTTTGTATCTATAATGATATGTTAAAGGTAAGCACATGCGTTTAAATAATGGTAATTATCTAAAAGATGCTCAGATCAATTAAATCAAACATATTTTAATGTTCAATAAAGTATTTTATAATTGACAAGTAGCATATAAGAGGCGTGTTTCTCTTCTATTTTGCTTAAAATTAATGTGAAATATTTCTTCAACTTTTTTTTTTAAATCTTCTTAGCTCCCAGGTAAGCAAGAAGGGTCTGGGATCTTAATTTAGTTATTATTCCCATGTAAGATAATAAAAGAAAAAGAAAGAAAGATTAAAACCTAAATGCTCAGTGTTTAGTCCACAAGACCGGGCTGGCTTATGTGATAGCTTTGTCCAGTCCCTTTAAATCTATCTGCCTTCCCCTCCCTCCCTCACTTCTGTTCAGAAGCTGAATTGGGGCTTATCTCCTTTCTAGCACCTGGGAAGATGGGAGATAATGCCATTCTGAAGACCTTCTCCAAAATGCTCTCTGCACAGATGTGGTTTTTCAGAAAGTGTTTATACCTCCATTTACACAAAATATAATGGCAAGCTCGAGATGAGCAATTATAGTCAATATTCAGAGATACAGCCCTAATTTCAGGGACAGCTAAAACCAGTGGAGAATGCTCAGCATCTGTAGTTCTAAACTGCAGCCTTAGAGAGGATTTTACTTCAAGAATTGGTAATCACTTCTAAAACAAAGTTAGTTATTAAAGCCCATAATCAATACATCTGAAGTAATCACAGGGAGATTTAGGGTACTTACAAATTTTCTGTTTATTTCTGTTACTTCTGATAATATTTTGTTGTAACCAGAATACTTTAGTACAAAAAAAAGGCTTACTATAACACTCATTTTTTTCTTCCTCAATTTTACATTTATCATATGAAAAAGAAATTGCCTAAGGCTGTGGCTCTCAAATTTAGCAAGCAATGGGATTCCCTGGAACATTTGTTACAACCCAGATTTCTAAACAGCACCTAGATTCTGGGCCCCACATTTCCATTTCTGAAAAACCTTCAGAAGATGCTGGGGCAGAAAGCCTTCAAAGGAGCAGGCTGAGCAGCTCTCTCTTGAGGAAATACCCATAATTGCTCAGTTATTCAATTTTCTTAGTTTGGGCACCATCTTATATCTAATCTCTTAATGATTTTATTAGTTCATTGGTTTCAAACAATCTCATATAAGTTTTTAAAGCTATCCTGTTTAATAAATATTTATTAACTTTTCTGAAAAGCTCTTTTGTTCTTAAGACTTCTCCAGTTTTGTAATTTAAAAGAAGATTGAGGGGCTGGACTGATAGTTCTATGATCAAAAGCACACACTGCTCTTTCAGAGGACTATAGTTCTAATCCCAGTACCAACTCAGGTGGCTCACAACCTCCTGTAACAGTTCCTGGATGTCTGATGCCCTCTTCTGGCTTCTGCAGGCATCTGCATAGTAGTTAGACACATAAAGACAATTGACTATAAATGACCAAATCCTCTTAAAAGAAGTTCAATTTTATTTTCTTGATTCTTAACCCCCTTTTCTCTCTCTGCTAGGGATTGAACATAGAGTTTCATGCACAGTAGACGATCACTGTCTTCTGAGCTGCAAGACCACCTCCAAAGTGGTCTTCTTTTGTGCCTAAGGTCATAGTTACTGCATACTCTTTACCCTCCCAAGCCCACAGATGGGCTTAGTTCCAGGGTGCTCATCCTGAGAAAATGTACAGAGAAGACTCTGTGTATTACACATTGTATTTGTTTGGGCTGCTTCAGATTACAAATGCTAAACATTTTTATTGTAAGTGATAACATTATAGGCAGTTATTGCAGTGTAAAATTCAGTCATTCACAGAATCTGCATTCCACAATTTTAAGACTGGTACATGCAGGGCAAAATCCCATGTGTTCATCAGCTCATGTAAGACTGAAATGCGAGGAAAAAAAAAACAACAGAAAAAACAGTCATTACCCCATATTAAATATCCATGTTTTTATTATTTTAGTTAAGTTTAGTTTTTAAATGTGTGCTGAAGGGGTGAAAGGAGAAGGTTGCGTCTTATTCCAGCCAATAACAGATGCCCTCTCTTGCCATTCCCTGATGCAAATGGAGAAACTGGAGTTACAGCTGTCACATCTTCCTATCTCTCCCTTTCTTATAAGCATGTTAACTGGTGGCTTTGATTAAACCTCTAACTAACTAGCTGTTTTTTTTTTTTTTAATACTGTTTCCATTAGTCAAAATTATGACAAAGGCTCAGTTCGAAGTGAACAAAAGAATTACTTCACGGAACCTTCTTCCCAGTGAACTCATCCTCGCATCTGACTGCCTCTGGAGCCAGGAAGGGTCCTCCTGCCTCATTGCACTTTTTGTTCCACTGACACATTTCTGTCTCAGACTGTGTTCCTGTTCTGTCCCAGCTTTCCTCACTAGTCCTGCTCAGTGAAGTTCCACAGCACAGGCCATTGCAGTCTCCATTTGAAAAAGCTGGTAGAGTACCACCCTCTCCTGCTGGAAGTCTATGACTCCTCAGAGGATGCCGAAAAGAAAACACTTTCTTGAGGGGTACAGTCTCACCCCTGAGACTTTGCACTGCTTCCTATTAAGTGTGGGTGGAATCGTTAAAGAGACAAATGCCTTGCCTTTCCGCATCCCTGATTATTTTAGAAATATCCTGATAGGGCTTTTAACATTATCTTAATCCTCTTTCACACCTCTTAATCACCCAGGCCTCCCTTAAGACACTGTCAGGAAATTCCTTGCAGAGTTTCAAGTGGAGATTAGAGATGTGGAGAGGGTCACCTTAAACTCCAGCAGACCAAGAGTCAGTGAAGATAACATGCTTTGATATTTCGAGAGTAAACATGATGCAGTGAGTCAAAGCAAACTTACAACCAAACTCAGGTGACATTGGATTCTGAATTCCTCCAGTTTGTCAGCGGAGTTTTTCTTGTTAAGAAAATTAGATCAGAGGATAGCCTCTCTATAGCAATCTTTTCTTTAGAGATGACTTTGTTACTTGTGACAATCCCCAGCCTTCAGGAACATATGACCTTTCCTTTACTTCTCATAGATGTAAGAAAGTACCCCCAGGAAAGGTTCAGACCATTTGTTCAAAGTGAAAATGAATGTCTGAAAATTAAGCACAACCTAAGATGTGATCTATTTCTTTGTCCACTTGGGACTGTCTGGTCTAACAGCAGTTATAATTTGATTGAGGTTTGACTGCTCTTCTTTTCCAAGACAGAATTAGCCAGTTCCAGAATACCTCATGAGCAGACACAGCCTTAAAGTGAACAAACGGTTACTTAGTGACTGCTTGAGGGAAAAACGCTCCCTGGGTCCCCCTGCCCAAATAAGTCACCAAGTTTCTTTCTTAGGTTAACTAGAATATGAATCAGATAGATATCAAACATATAGTCAATATCCTCAATATTTTACGGTGGGAGGTTAGATGTAGCATCAGAAAAGGCAAATTTGCATAAGTATTATAAGCATATTGTGCCTATTTTCCCATTCTGTTCACTGCGTCTCATTAATTCGAGTCAGACAGTACAGGATCTACAGCCCGAGCGTCTGCTCCTCTGTACCCCTTCTGCTGCAGCTCTGTCCCCAGATGGTCAAAATCCTTCCCCAGAGCTCACATCTAGTCTAGTGAGTCAGAAATGGAATAAACCCCGATCTCCTATGGATGAGAGTTTTGAAGCAAGGTAAGGGACATTTAATTTGTCTTGTATTTCCCTGTGATAAACGACGATCAGAGATCAGAGCTGCTGGATATTATGTCCACGTGTTAGCCTTGGTGATCACAAGAGACCCAGGTCTGCTATTCGCCGACCCCTTCTTGCATTGACTTATACCTGGATGCCTGTTCCTTAATATCTGAGTGCTGAGAGGAGTTTATCAAAGGACTGGAGAAGCCAAGAATAGGGTGTCTCTTGGTAGAGAGGGGAGCTACAAGGACAACTCGTCCCCCCCCCGCCCCGCCCCACCGCAGGCTGGCGGGTAGGGAGTTCAGCGCACATTGATAAGGCTTGCCAGACCCTCCCCTTCTGGCTACAGCAAGTTCTGCCCATTTTCTTCCCATTCACTTAACTGCAAGTCCCTCTTGACTGCCTCTACTGTCCCTCCTCCCGCCCTCCCCAAAGGAGGAGAAACACTAGGACATCAGGAAGGCGCTCCACTCCAGGATCGCGACCCACCACCAAGAAACCAGTAGCACGTGAGTTGTAGCAGACAGTGGTCTTGCAAATGGGCAATTGCTTATGCAAGACGTCTTCAGAATGAGGGAAAATGTGAACGGCCCACGCGCTGCCGCATCCTAACGCTCCACAGAAACCAGCTTTGGGTGTCTGAGACGCTTTTCAAGATAACGCTAGCCTCAGGGCTCAGGTGAGACCTAGAGAGAGAAAGCTGGCGGGTACCTCCTGTGCATCCTTTTTTCATCTGCCAGCAGTCTTTATCCAACAGCTTGGCCGCTCGGAGGGCTGCGCGCAGAGCGTGGAAGGGCTCATCTTCACCCGGTGACTCCCGCGGCGGAGGCGCGCGGGGCGTGCTCGCGAGCGACCAGGAAAAGTTGTGCGCACTCTTGGTAGGAGGAAAGGGAGTGGAGACCGAGCGCGGGAGAGCGCAGGGGCAAGGCAGGGAGGGGGCGGGGTGGGGGACTGCTTACATGAATTTCCAAGTGGTAGACCTGCCTCGGAGCTCTGCCCAATGAGATCCGTCAGGGGAGGCACCCGGCTCACTTTTCCACATCACTTCACAGTTACATTTGGCAGGCAAGCGGGCTCGCACGCCGGAGCGCTCGGCCCAGAATTAGTGGATGGATTTCGAATATCCCTGCATCTTCGAAGCTCCTCCGCCGCCGCTTTGGGCATAAACCAGAGCGTCAACACGCCAGCTGTACTTTTGGGCTGCGGACACCCAGAGCCCAGCGCGCCCGCTTTGCGTCTCCGCACCAGGCTCCGCAGCTCCGAGAGGCATGAACACGATTCGGAGGCGACTACCCGGAGAGCGGGCATTCGTGGACACTTGCCGCCCTCAGGAGATGACCCCCAGCTCCTCCGGCCATTTATGAACCTGGAGGCTTGAGGTTTTTCCGCAGCCCGGAGCCCGCGACCTGAGTAAGTACTATTCCCTAACCCTGTACGCCTCCGGGCGGGGAAGAGCCGGAGGGATTGCTTCCTTTCGGAATTCCCACGCGCCCCCGGACACCTTACGCACCTGGTGGACGAGGGATACTAACCTGGTACCCGCCGCCGAGCCGCGTCTCCTTTCGCGGCATCTGTAGCTGATGGGGATGCCTTCTGTCTAACGGGTTTTGCAAACTGCTCTCTGAGCAGATACAAAGGAGTCTGGAGCCCCAGGCTGCCCCCCTTCAGTTTCTCCGCCACCCTCTCATCCTCCCGGTCGCTTGGCGATTTCGCCCTGGAGACGCAGGCAGGCGCTGCTGCAGCCGGTGCGCCTTCACTGCGGGGTCGGTGCGGTGAAAGGGAAATACTCGCCGCCTGCACAGAGGAGGCTGTGAGCCTGAAAGGAAAGCAGGCTAAGGGACCAGAGAAGCTCCTGTTTTTCTGCATGCCCCCACCTCTTAACGGTGGGAGGGCGACCCCATCGGTTGGGCCAAGGGCTACCGCTCTGCCGCGAAAGCCCCAGTGCCAGGATTTTCCACAAGTGTCTGTTCCAGGTTGGGGGGCGCGGTGCCAGCTGCAAACTTGCTGAGCTCCGGGGCCACCTAGCCACCATGCAGTCACCAAGACGCTGCTCCGCACCAGCGGAAGACCCCCAGGCAGTCCAGCCAGTGCTTGCAAGACTGCACTCATAGGCCCCCCGAAGCACCGGATGACTTCTCCCTTCCCCAGATCCCATGGTGCAGAAAGATATACCGTGATCTTGGTGCTCAGCATCGGCCAACCCTTGGGGTCCAGCCGCGCCCCTCCCCGACTGGAAGCGAATGGGGACTCCTGGCTACTTTCTGCCAGCATGGTAACAGGTTCATGAGGGACCTACCCTGGTTTCCCATAGCTCTGGCCAAGCCTGGTAAACCGTGTAAGCGTGCTGCCAGCAATGTTGATACCAACAGGTATCTAGCAATTCCTCCTTTTTTTTTCCTTTTTCTTTTTCCCTTCCCAAGAATAAATCCTCTCCTCACCGAATCTTGTAAAAATCTCAAAGTTTTGTGCTGGTGGCCCCTTGCCCAAAGGCATAGAACCTGAGACACATCAATGACTAGCCTGTTAGCCTCTGAGCGGAGATGGCAGCTGTTAGCTTGGATTGCTAAACGTAAGAAATCAAACAACATTAATTGTTTATTGTTGCAAACGCACAACATTAGTCCGTAATGGAAAATCAGGCTGGCAGCTGCTCACTTGAGCTCCAATTAAAGGGCAGAGCTTATAACCAAGCAACCGGGAGGGAGAAGTCCTTTCAACTTTGCCCTGGTTTCTGAGGGTTGCAGGCAGTTTCCTCCTTAGGGGGCACGATCCCAACAATCCCTTTGCTCATCGAAGCTGCTAACCAGATCAGCAGCTATTTTCTGTTAACACTCTTCACAGTGTGGGAATGAGCGGACGTCTGAGATAGTATGCAAGAGCGGTGGCCTCTCGCAACAGGGACTATCGCCAAGCAGATACAGAAACTGGGGTTGGCTGGTGCCGGTTTGACATTCCCTCCTCTTTATAACAGTCTGACAGCTATCTGGATGCTTAAAAGCTCTAGCTAGGCTGTCACCTCTGCCTTCATTATATGAGCATTTCAACTGGAAAACTATATGTGAGAAAGAGATATTTATGTAAGATTTGAAAGTGGGATTTTCCATCCATTCAGTCTCGCTGCTGTACTTCACTGCATGCAAAATGAGCCCTGTCGTTCTGCTAAACACTACTGAAATTTCTCCTAGCTACCGCCTTTCATCAGTGGCCGGTTTGGCAGAGATTTTGTCTGTAATATGTGTGTTTGTGAATGTGTTTGTGTGTGTATGTGTGTTGAGGTGGGGATGTGTCTTTTACTGGAGAGACTTACACCTTTGAAGGTTGTTTTGCGAGGGTTATATTTTTTTTTTCTCCATCAAAGACAGCTCTTCATAATAGCGATGTGCACATAGGTTTACCCACCTCCCTCTATGGTTGAAATTCTAGGACCGGCTCTCTTAAACAATAAAGGGACAGCAGATTTCTCTAAGTCAGCTTTAGCGGATTGAAAAACTCCTTGTCAGACTGTCAATTTTTTTTTCCTGCAAAAGTCCCATGGACTTTTAAACTCTGTGTGTGTGTGTGTGTGTGTGTGTGTGTGTGTGTGTGTGTGTGTGTGTGTATTTCCTTTTCTTTTTTTCCCCTCTGGCCTCAGAAGAGGGTGACTAATTGAGGAAAATTCCTTGTGAAAATAAATAGAGGATCCTTTCTGCCACCTCCAGGATGGCTTCATTCAGGACTGCTGCAGACAGCCCATATTTCTCATTTTGCCCTAAAGATTGTGGTGTGAGAGTAAAAATCAAGTGTTCACCATCACAAATGAGTCAGGCACTAGATAAGGACAGTTATTGCACTGAGACCTGTGCTATAATTCTGTGTATCAAACTTTTAAAATGTCCTGATTTTTAAAAATTTCTCATTGTTATGGTTATTAAAAACTGACTGATTTTGTTTTATCATTTATTGTCTCCGGAAGCCCTCCAGCCCTCAAAGGGGTATATCTCTGCACCCCAAACTATAGCACTTCTTGACTGAACTTCTGGTGTTCAGGGTACCTTTCTTAAGGTCTTGATGCTGTTTGAATCTGGCTAAAGGGCACACCATTTTAGAGTAGCCCTCGCCTTACCTGCTGCATGCATATCAACTGTAAAAGTAAAGATGTCTGTACCCTGGTATCAAGTGTTTTAGAGCACAGCGATTAAAACATCATTCATCTGCAGCTTCTTAGTGTGGCATTAAGTATCACATACAGGGACCATGCAGGACCATGTAACATCAACCATGTAAAGACTCCAAAAAGAGGAAAGTACTGTTAGACTGCTCAGTAGGATGAGAGACCTCACTGAGAAAGTATTTGTAAAGACTAGTCTAGGAATATGCTCCTTTCATAATAGTTCTAGGAAAATAGGTAGATGTTTAAGGTCCATAGCTCTTTGTTAGTCTAGAGGATCAGACAGTTCAAAGAAATCAAGGAGACTCCAAAGAAGGAGGATACAATAGTTCTGATCAAGAAGCTATGACTTTGGGCTCTCTTCCCAAGTTTCTTTCATTGTTTATCAGAGAAGGAAAAAGAACACACATATGTCAGAAGGTAGAGTCCACACTTCAATGACTGCTCAGAAGACCTTGTTAAAATAAATAAATTAATCCCCCCCTAAAAAAAAGTATTATTCTGCTCAAAGATGGGTTTATTGTGGCTTTTCCAACATCCCAGTTTGAACACAATTTCTAGGCAAAGCCACAAGCAGTCTGTAAGTTAAACTGGCATTCAGTTTGTACTTCTTACCAGTTTGCTGGCCTATAAGCGAGGTTTTGTGCCTGACAAGTGAACAGACAAGCACAATCAGGGCAGCCTTTTCATCGTAGGTGCAACCTAAAATCACCAGACTCTCTTTAAAAACACTCTGCCCAGAGGTGCTGCTAGTGCTTATTTCCATTATTTTATATTTATTACAAAGTGATTCAGAGCCACAAAGAAAGAGATTAGAGTTTTCTTTTTGCATTTCGTGTTCAGCACTGTTGACATTCAGGGATGAAATGAGACCATCGTTGCCCATTATTTCAAGGAACATCACCTTATTTGGGGGTATTATATGTCGACTGCAGGTTGCTGTCACAAACTAAGGTACACTCTTACAGTTTTCTCTCATGTGTTAGTCACAAACAAACAAATACATACACAACTCATGGCCAGATAGCTTATCAAAAACATGCCGAGATAATTAACTGATGAATTGGTTGGAACAGAGGAACATAATCATGTTATCCTTATCATTTCCTCTGCCTTTAAGTTGTGTGATTTGTACAACTGGTTTTTCAGATGTGTATAATGATCAGTCTTTTAAGCAATATTGTCTGTGGGGCACGTATGACACTGTGGGGATTTCACCTAGAATCTTCTGTGTAATTATGTACTGGAACGGTACTTTGCCTTTGATGGGCAAAGGCCATCATCTGATTGAGCAAGGCTTAATTACCCAAGGGAATGGTAGTACCATCCCCTCACATTCTCCTGGAAAGTTGAGCTTCGCAGTGTGTTTGTGCGGAACTGTTCCTATCTCTGGAACCCACTTCAGATGCAACCATGGGCAGAAAATTAGCTGAACCTGGGAACTTCAAAAGGTCAGGAAAGAAATGAGTTCAAGGGATGCCATTTAGTTTCCTCTCCCATATGTTGCTGCAGACTAAATCTCCATTGCCACTTCACAAAATAACACTGGTACCAATATTGTTTCCTTTTCTATCATGTCCCAAGCTTTATTTCTTGAGTTTTAAATGTCATGTACTAGTCCCTATCATAAACATCACTCATCTTCTTGCCTGTAAATATCTTTTTTTTTAAAAAAAAAGTTCTCCTTGTAGGTAGAAATGTATAGATGTGATTGTCTATATCTTTTAAAGAAAATATCGTAAGAAAAATACCACACTTGTATTTATAACCTTCAAACATTTTCCTTTCCCGTCACCGTTACTAAAGATAATTTTGAATGCTGGGGATGGTTGGTCCAGGGCCAGGTACAGAGTTAGTGCCCAGTAAACATTTACTTAATGCATTAAGAAATTAGCAAAGACTCTGCCCCCTACCTTTCCTAAGCATTTTCATTAAAGGGATGGAGGGTAAACAATCATATGTAAAGTCCAATAACAGGACATGACTATTATGATTGTTTCTCTAGAAATTTCATAAGTCCTCCTTAGTTTATGTTGAGACACAACTTTTACCATTTAAAAAATCCGTTTTAATCCATCTACCACATATCAGGTTTTTTCTCTATTCAAAATAACTTTAAACAGTATAGGGATATAAAATAAGATATAGTTCAGTGTGCTAAAACTGAAAATCTATCCAAAATTAGGTCTACATCACAAGATGCTATTAAACTGTATAGCACACATAGTTATATTTCATTAGAGAAAATATTCTAATTGTCCAGTCACTGTGTGGGCAATTCAGGGTCTGCACTTTGAATACCTCTGAGGGAATGTAAAAGAGAAAGGAGGAATCTCTTTCTCGTAGTCTTTGATTCTACCCTACATATTCATTCATATTCATTATTTTTTCTCTCCCTCCCTCTCTATTGCCCCTCCTCCTCTCAGGTTTTTATTACATTTATACAGAATGTTCGATGTGTGAATGTTCACTTCAACACTATATGAATTATAGTAGTAGTATCTGAGAAAACAATTTTATAACCCTCAATCTTAATTTAAACCTGTAAGTTACCTGGTCCTTGTATACATGCACAAGAGAAAGATATGCCATGAGAGACTTCTTCCACGGAAATATTTATTATCATTTGAGGCCTATGAAATATGCTTAGCAAACTGAATATATTTAAATGAAACATTAAATTGAGTATCCTTGAACATTTGTCAAATAGCATTGAGTAAAAGGGTCATATATATTTGCATCCTATTAACATTTAGAATAATGCTTACCATACCTTCTTTCCAGGTAGAATAATGCATAAAGGAAGACTGTTTCATTCTTTGTGTGACATAAATGACACAAAATAAGTAGATGGGAAGAGTGATATAAATATCATAAGGAGATAATTCTTTTTTTTTGCATAAGAAATCAATTTTCCCAAACCTGTCATAAAATTTACAAGGAGATAATCCTTCCTTTATTCATCTATTGCTGTCAGAGCTTAACAAATAGAATTTAACTTTGTGTCCAATATTTCTATATTTAAAATTAGAAAAAAACCTACTTGTTTTGGTTAACAAAGTAAAATATACTTGTCTTTTTCATACTTTCCAATTTCATTAAAATATTGCAGCTGAGCACAGTACACTGAGTTTTGAATCCCTGTAAGCTATTCACGTATTGTTCATGCACTGTATTTGGGGTGATAACCCAATATTAGTTTTGTCAAATTATTGTTTTCCACACCTATATCTGTCTACCTATCCATCATCTGTGTCCATAGCTTGAGGAACAGTGCCAGTGGGTGGATTTTAAGCTGTAAAGTCTTTGGAATGCAGAATGACAGTGAGGCACACTTGTAAGGCTGGTTGCTACTCACTGTAACCTAATTGGTGGAATCTTGACTTGTTACGGGGACACTTGACTGCATTTCAGTTTTAGAATAGCATACTCTATAGCCTTGGTAATAGGACATAGCTGACTTTAACCATTTACCCATTTCTGAAGCAATAGGTTTTCATCATTGGTAAAACCAAAATTCCTTAAATGCATTAGAAACAAGTTATCAATTACTTTTGAAACAGAATACTATCATAACCCAAAGCTTAATTAGCATGTCCTTGCCAATGTTTCCTTGCTATGTTTCTTCCACAAACATATCACTTTAATATCATTTTAGCTTAGTGCAGACTTCCTACTTTCAGCATCCACACAAAAATTCAAGTGATTGTAAAAAGCAGTGGGATTTCTCCTGTGGAAGAGCAGTTGCAAGCCATATTTTTAAATTAGTGGTTACAATTTGATTGAAAGTGGGTAGCTTGAACATGTTATATGCTATATTTGCATTTTACTCTCTCAGCAGAAAACAAGAATGGAAAAAGAGGGGCTCCGTGAACCTCAAAGACAGGAAAAAACAAAGTGGCCAAAAGAATGAAAGGGCAGCTCTTCACATGCCTTGTACATGCTCTGAAGCCATGGCATGGATTCCGTTACTAGTGGGTAGGCAGAGCTGTTTATAAAATGCTGCTGCTGCATCCTACTTGTACCATTTAAAGATAAGAGTGGGACAAAGTTACTCTATGACATAGGCATTGAAATTTTCTCCATTTCTTCTTGTACAGCAAGAGATTGAGAATACAGTAAGTTGAAAGAGTTAGACAGTCTTACTTACCACTCAAAACAATTATAACCACAATTGCTATCAATGCCAAGTAGTATACACCTTTAAAAGTGTTCCCTTTAATATTTTAAGGTAAGTAACATGAGATGGAGCATTTATTCCTATTCCACTGTATTGAGGTAAACTTGCCCTGGGCACTCAACTTATGAATGATAGAACTGATACTCAGGCAACTTTTGATTGACTCTCTCAGAGCTCCCATAGCTGTACTATGCAACCAAGTATTAAGAATAAGATATGCTCTGGTTGGCCACTGTGACTTAAAGAGCCAACAGCAGTCATTTTTCATACACTAGTTCTTCTCATAGAAAATCCTGAACATTCTGCTGTAAGGCAACAAAAGAAGGAAAGATTAAGTCATACTGGAGAAGTGCCTGTATACGTAACAGACAGGAGAGATGTTGGAAATACACTTAGCTATTGATGATTAATACAGTTATGCCTTAAGAAATTCCAATAGAATAGATTCATTCTTAATAGCCTAACTAAGCATGATTCTGAGAAATCACTAGAAGTGCAAATCTGACTCCGTACCATTTGAGAAATAGCTTCATTTTGACTTTATTATCTTTGTCACGGTCTTCATTCAGAAATAGATATACAACAAGCAGAAAACTCTTATGTGAATAATACGTTGCATTCATTTTGCAAAAGGGGAAAGCATTTACTTACTTATGTATATGAAGGTAACCAGAAATTACAGAACTTAACGAAGATAAAAGCTTCAGGGATAAAAGAATAGTCTGTCAGTTATAGTAAAACATAAAATTGGCAAATGCTTTTCTAGATAGTAAGAAAAGCAAACAATATGATATGATGTAAACATAACAATGTCAGTTATGATATGATGCCAAAGTCTTTGGAGCAGAAGGATTGTGGCTGATTACAGGGAATAACAAACACATTGGCAAATATATTTATTTGTGTACAGGAAGAATTATTGAATCCTTTTATACCCAAGTAATTTGGTTAGGAGTCCTGAATACTTTGGGGAAGTGAATTTCTTCCATTATTTAAATTGAAAACACACAAAGGCCTTTCCTTCTCAAAATCCAAAAATTGTTCAGCCATATTCAGCTTTAGTCACCGAGAGCTGGCTGAATTGTGCTGGACCACACATTGAATCATGTCCCTGTGATCCTGAAATATCACTTTGCATTCAGTGTGCATTTACCTGTTTTGAAGCAAGCTGCTAATGGCTCTAAATTCAAGGTCAGAAACATTTTTAATAGAAACTCTTCGGTCCTGTATGTCACTTTTGCTTCCATAAAATATTGTGACCACTGAGCCCAATGGATAATAAAAGCATAATTTCCTGTCAGCCACAATAGTCTGCTGAATTGAATCCTTAAGTGACTGATTTTATTGTAAACGTCACCATTGGTGAATGGCTCCTTATTTGGGACTTTAATTTATAATGTTTACAAAATCAGTGATGTAATGATTTTAATAATGCTAATATATCTGAGAATTGAGGCCATTTGTCTTAAAAATGTTGAGACCCTCAGACTTACATCTGGCTATAATTAGAGCTACTTTTAAACCCTGAGTATGAATTAAAATCAGATTGCTGGACTTTTGTCTATAAGAAGATATCTCCTGCTGGGGGAATTTTAAAAACTTTTTAACCTGTAAAAAATCCAGGTAGACTAAAATATCTTCATAGTGCTATTTGGGATTGAGGCAGCAGCATTATAATGAATTGGGTTGCTCAGCTGGCATACACACTGTGGTTGGAAAATGTAAAAGCAAATTGATTTTTAACTCAATCTTTGTAACCTTACTTTTTTTTCTAAGAAGTTTGTCTATTTAACTATGATTTACAATACTTATTAATTCTGATAACAGTGACCTAACATTTTGTTGCATCCCAGGAATACCTATAAAGCTGTTCTCTGATCTAAGGACAATAGCAGTTCATCTCATGGCAGAGGTGCAAGCAGATAGAGATTATAGATCTGAATTTTTACAATCACATTTCCTTCCTAGTGGATGCTCATTATTGCCTCATTGCATGGATGTGTGTGTGGGTACAACAGTTAGCTTCCCAGTTACTCCAGTGTCATATAAAATAAGTGTGAGTATAGAATTCAGGAAGACTATTCAGACTATCATAAACAAAAAAGTTCATCTTTCCTAGCTCTATTTCCCAAAGTCAGGTGTAGGTATGTATTACCATAAGTGAGAGAGATGGTAACCAAATATGTGAATGTTATTAAATGACCCAGAAGTAGCAGAAGTGACTGTTTTTAAGTCACTGCATTCTTCAGCTAATTCTAAGAACTATGAGCAAGGTTGCTCTTTGTTTCAAATACCATACTTCTCTATGTGGGGTCCTCATACAGCAGCATCCACATTGCAGAGGAGATTGTTGGAAATGCAGAGCCTCAGGACTCATCTGAGCTCACCAGGATCAGAAGCTGTAGAAGTCTAGATAACTCTTAGGCCGATTAAAGTTAGAGACAGTCCCAAGAGGGGGATTCTTTGCTGGGCTTAATGGAGCTGGTGGTTACATTTTCAGTTATTGTGAGAGTTGCTTAGTGACGGCATTGGAAGCTTTGAAATTGGTCAGAATATGATGGCAATCAGAAAATAGTAGAAGAAGTTCGGGACTTACTTTTCTTTCTTTCTTCCTTCCATCCTTCCTTCCTTTCTTTCTTTTCTTTTTTTTTCTTCTTTTCTTTTTTTTTTTTTTTTAAGCAAGAGAAGGCATTACTTAAAATTTTCCAGCTTACCTCTCACTATTTCAGGTCTTTCATTTCAATAAGTAGAGAAATGATCTTAGGACTTGAGAATGCCTAGTTTTAGTGAAAAGAAACCATTTAAAAATGAGAATCTCTGTTCCTTTTGCTTATCTCTACATTGGAAATGAAAATTGCAAATTAATAATGATACTTACATCAGAGTGTTATTTCAAAGTGTAGATATGTTGTGTATGTGTTTGTGAGTAGTCTCTATATTTAATATTATCCAATTTTTCTAAATTTTGACCAATAATATAATTTATCAGTTTTGTCTCTTTCTGGAAAAAATGATAATAAGTGGAATTTTTGTTTTTGTTGCTTTGTTGCTGTTGTTGTACTTGGGTTCTTTTTTGTTTTGTTTTGTTTTGGTAATAAAGATGTGAGCCACCACCTCCTGGTTGTAATATTAGGTTTTATATTTATGTATGTATGTATGTATGTTGTATGTATGTATCTATCTATCTATCTATCTACCTACTTATCCATCCACCCATCTTTTTTTTTTTTATTTTGGTTTTTTGAGACAGGATTTCTCTGTGTAGTTTTGGTGCCTGTCCTGGATCTTGCTCTGTAGAGCAGGCTGGCCTCAAACTCACAGAGGTCCACATGGCTCTGCCTCCTGAGTGCTGGTATAAAAAGGCATGCACTACTGCTGTCTGGGCCCCACCCATCTATTTTTTAAGACAGGGTCTTACTATATAGCCTTGTCTGAACGCTCTATGCAATGCATATCGGGCTGGGTTTAGATCTGGAGCTGGGATCTCTCTGCCTGTTTCCTGAGTGTTGGGATTAAAGACATGTGCCACCACATCCAGGCTGAATTTCTATTTTAAATGAATAAAAAGCTAGTCAATTTCATTAAATTACACTAATATAAGTAATTCAAAAATTTGGGGAAAAAAAGAACAACTAGACTATACCTGAATGTTTAAGTCCCTAGACATTCCATGCAGTGTTGAGAGAATAAATGATGTGGATGAAAGGTGTCCACTGAATGGATTTATTTTCTCCAGAGTTCTGCCAGCAATTCATGGGCATCAGACAAATTATATTTCCCTTCCTTTTGAAAATTGAGAAGTTGCACCTTCTTCCTACTAGATGTCATACATATTTAGTGCACAAGCCCCTTGCAGAAATCAAACACAACCTCTCCACAGAGCCTATAGGGCAGGAGGTAAACTACTTGAAGGATGCTATAGAGACTATGACCAGTATAAATTTGTTGAGTAACACCTATTGACAAGTTGATACTGTAAGTAGTAATCTGAAATGACTTTAGATGCTGAATTATTCAGAAGTCCTTGGATAGCTTTGGTTGTCTTGTTTACATTGTTTAACTCAAATGCCCTTTACAATGACCTCCTCTTTAACACTTATTAATAAATAGCATAGATAACACCTCTTCCAGGAAGCTTGTTTCTCTTTCCCTTCCTCCCTCCCTCCCTCCTTCCCTCCCTCCCTCCATTCCTTCTTTTCTTTCTTTTGTGTTTTTTTGTTTGTTAATTTCCACACAGTTTTTTTTTTTCATCTAACAGTCCTGATTGTCCTTGAACTGGCTTTGTAGACCAGGCTGGCCTCGAACTCAGAGATCAGCTTGCCTCTGCCTCCTGAATGCTGGGATCAATGACCTGTGCCTCCATATCTGGCTCCAGAAAGCTTTCTTTAACATTATCAAGTAGAGTGTTATGCTATGTGTTTATACCTCTAGCCCTCCAAAGATTCTACTTCTCCAAAAGTAGTAACTGTGCAAATTGTGCATTTCCTCATTTTTGCCAGCTGCACTCTTTGCTTCATGAAGGTAGAATCTCTGACCTACTTGCTGTTCTATCTCCTCTGTCTGACAAATAGTATATGTGCATCAAAAATTTATCTGAAAGGAGGAGCCATTTTAAGAAAGAGAATGTTAGAATTATGCAACCCAGGTTCAAATAATGCTGCTGCCTTTACTGAAGGGTTTTCCTTAACCAAGATGTTTAATGATTCCCCCCTTCCTCAGTACAAGCTGCAAAGTTTTACATTTTTATGATAATGAATAAAATTTTGACTGTAAAGCTTTCTGCTATTATATATTTGTTCTAATTAATGAAGCTATGGCAATATTTAAAATGTGTAGGGGTCTGTGTTGGATTTTTATCTGAGTTTGTCAGTCTCAGGCAAAGGTCTCTGACAGGTCACATTCCATTCTGAGTGTCATTGAGCAGTTTCTGGGCAGGAACTATCTGGTGTGGATTTAAATCAGGATTAACTTTCTTATTTTAACATCATTCACACAATGCTTTGCAGATCGTGCAGTCTGACTGAAGAGACCAGAGTGTGTAAGCTTATCCTAACTGCTTTGGTCCACAGAACAAACCTGCTGGGTCCAAACTGTTGCCACCATTGTTCTTCTGGCTCTTGTGATTCATTAATAAACAGGTGCAGAGACAGTAAGTGTGAGGTCTAGAGTTCAAACTCCAAACAAGTCAACACTCAAAATTGTTCTCACAGCCCGCTTCTGTACCTGTGGATCTCACGCCACAGGAGAGCATCATATATGGCTTTTGATCATTCAGGTCCAGCTTGCAATGGAGCAGACTACGTTTAGAGAAGAAAAGGTTTCTTTTCCTTGAGAAGAGTTTAGATTGAGGTGCCATGAGTAGAAACTTAGCCCATCCATCCCTCCTCAACAGCCCCTCCATCTCTCTCCTTTCTAGGCCTCCCCGGGGCATCCTCAATCCTTTCTGCACTCCCCAGCATCACCTCTATCCTTCCTTTTCTTCATATCACCTCCATCCTTCCCTCATCAGCATCATCTCCACACACCTTCCATTCTATGTTCACCAGCATCACCTTCATCCTCACCAGTGTCACTTTTAATCTTCCTTGACATTTTGAGAATCACTTCCATTCTCCTTCCCTCAGGTCTCCATCCTGCTTCTGTTCTGTTCTCCCAGAACCCAACATTACCTTCAGTTCCCCAACCGTCCTGTCCTTAGCAACATGACATCCATCCTCATCATTCTCACCTTTATCTTTCCTCCATCCCACCCTGGTCAGCATCATCTTTGTCCTAAGACTATCATATCACCTTAGAGAGTCTTTCTTTGCTGCCACTATTATTTGTCTACCCATACTGAAGAATTCATGAAGTTTTCATCTTTAATTGTTTGTCTTTCCTACCACTACCCCTAGGGTGTGACTCAAGTAACTACTTCTCTTACAATATTGAGAATACTTCCCATGTTTTGGCTGCTCTTTTTATGTGTTAGTTCTGAGCCATAAACATGACAGCTCTGTAAATTAGGCGTCATTGTGTTGTTGTTTTACAGATGAGAAGTCTGAAGTTCAGGCAAGCTCAGTATTCTATCCATCAGACAGTGGTAATAAATGGGGTAATCTAGAATTGAAGACCAGATCTATCGGCTTGTATTGTCTATCTATCTAGATCTATCTAGAACGTATTGTCCACTGTACCCTAACACTATTTCAGCATAACTCCCCACTACATATCTAAGAGGGAGCATGGCATGTTCTGCACTTCTTGCAAGTGCCTTGTAAATGAAGACAGACAGCTGACATAATAGAGTTTAGAACTCTTTAATGGTGTCCTTTTGGATTTAAATGGCCATTTCTGAAGTCTCAATGCCCTGAGATAGAATAATATCTTAACTTGGGGAAGACTCTTTCTCCCTAATGGTACAGCAATTTTAAGCACAGGAGAGGTTGTTTTTGGAGTGTCTCCTCTGGGTTGATCTTATATTGACATTTCTGTATCACCTAAATAGCTGCTACTAGCATTGATGCCCTGTGCATTCATCAGGGTTGAATCCTTTTCATGTGTAAGTCCCAGTGTTGGGTTGAGCCCATGCAAAGGGTGACAAGGAAGACCATGCCATAGGCCAACTAGTTAGCTCAGAAACCATGCTGTTTGCGACAGAATGTCTGCACCTTTCAGCTGGCTCCAATAAGGCCACTCGTCAGCCCAACCAATGTTAATAATGTCCTTGCTTTCTCATTCTGAGTCAGAATGGAACCAGGGACCTAGAGGTGAAAGGTTCTGTATCCTATTATGAATTCCCTGGGCCAAACTGTACCAGATAGTGTCCCCAGGAATTATTTTTCCACTTAATCTAATTCAGTCAGGCTTTTCTCAGGGATCTGCAGTGAACATCATTTCTTTAAAAATAATTTTTTTGAGTGGGAAGAAACACATTTTGTTATGCTGAAGGTAAGCAAAAAAATGTATTTGACACCTCAGGTAATAAGGATTTTTTTTTCTTATCCTCTCCCTCTCTGAATCCCTTCTATCGAAGATTGTAATTTTACCATACTTCATTCCCAAAGGGGCTTTTCATCACTGAAATCTCCCCTTCAATGGTACATTTAGCTGGGGAGCTGTGACACTGCTGCTCTCATAGCGTCCATGCTGGACATTAGAGAATTCCTTCTGGAAGAACTCTAATGTTACTCCTTCGTTATTAGCAGCTTGCATTCCTTGAGACCTTCCTAACTGGAATTGCTAGTCATGGCTATGAAAACTGGGAAGAATCCCTTCCTATCTTCATGCCCATGTCGGTGTGTGTGTGTGTGTGTGTGTGTGTGTGTGTGTGTGTGTGTGTGTGTTGAACTTAAAAGTATTTTGTTTACTTATTAAGGGCCAGTTCCTTT